>NW_027411644.1:49738820-50938820 GCF_047663935.1 Musca autumnalis | reverse complement strand
CAGACCTAATTTGACCGCTTATAATTCACCGGAAAGCTGATTGTGTTATTTGTCTAACAAAAAAAGAATTGCGAAAATATCTCTATCCGTTCAAAAGTCACAGAATTTTGACCAGGAAAAAACGATTCTGAACCACTGTGTGGCGTGGAATTTTTAAAAAAAAATATATTTTTATCTTGGATTTTTTAAAAAACAAATTTTTCGTCGATTTTTTTAAATATTTTTCATCGTGGATTTTGTTTAAATATTTGGGTGTGGATTTTAAAAAAAATATTTTCCAGCGACCTTTACACCTGTTTTTTTTAAAAATTTTCGGATTTTAAAAAAAATATATTTCTGCTATTTTAGATTTTTAACAAATATGTATTTGTAGTGTGGATTTTTTAAAGAATATCTTTTTTAAAACATATTTTTTCAGAATTTTTTAAAGAATAGTTTTTCCGCGTAAATTTTTTAAAAGATGTTTTCTCAGGATTTTTTTAAGGAATATTTTTTCTGCGTGGAGTTTCAAGAAATTTTTAAGTGACCCTTAGGATGTAGATTTTTTTAAAAAATATATTTTCGGCAAACCTTACGGCGTGGATTTTTGAAAAAAAATATATTTTCGGCCAACCTTACGGCGTGGATTTTTTTAACAAAATATATTTTCGGCAAACCTTACGGCGTGGATTTTTTAAAAATATATATTTTCGGCAAACCTTACGGCGTGGATTTTTTTAAAAAAATATATTTTCGGCAAACCTTACGGCGTGGATTTTTTAAAAAATATATATTTTTGGCAAACCTTTGTAACGTGACCGCTACATTTTGACCCTTCCTACCATAAATGGCCCACTATTGCAATAGAGACAACAACACCATACGCTGTTGGTGGACATGCCACTAGTATCAACCATTTGTGGTTCGTACTACTATCACTAAGAGTAATGTGGAATTCAGTGTATTTCCCGTTGTCTCGCCTTACAAATAATTCTCATTCACTCCGTAAACCCGGATGGATAAGATGTTTAGTTTTCGTCGGTGAATTTGTCGAGTGCTGGCGTTAAACGAAGTACAAGATAAGACGTGTGGCATTGTCCGCAGTCACTTGAACCGAACCTAACAACAGCCGTCGGCCTGCGATTCGCTCGCTCCTTGCGACTTGTTCGCTCCTTGCGATTTGTTCGCTCCTTGCGATTTGTTCGCTCCTGCCGATTCGTTCGCTCCTTGCGATTTGTTTGCTCCTGTCGATTCGTTCGCTCCTTGCGATTCGTTCGCTCCTGTCGATTCGTTCGCTCCTTGCGATTTGTTCGCTCCTGTCGATTCGTTCGCTCCTTGCGATTTGTTCGCTCCTTGCGATTTGTTCGCTCCTGCCGATTCGTTCGCTCCTCGCGATTTGTTCGCTCCTGTCGATTCGTTCGCTCCTTGCGATTTGTTCGCTCCTGCCGATTCGTTCGCTCCTTGCGATTTGTTCGCTCCTGCCGATTCGTTCGCTCCTTGCGATTTGTTCGCTCCGTTACCTAACCATTTCCGACTCTTCTCTTTGCAGAGTAGCAGAACCGATCGTCAACAGCCGAGTACTGTCAATCACCCGAAAGCCGCCCAGCCGATTGTCGATCCAACACCGAGCCGAGTACTGCCGAGAAGAATATCGCCGACAACTACCAACAAGCCGACCGCACCCGAGAACCGAGCAAACACACCCGACGACTACCAACGAGCCGACCGTATCCGACGGCATCCGATTACCCAGAGCCGAGCAACACATCCGACGATTGCCGACGAGCGACCAACAACCGAATATCACCGAGCCGATCCACCTATCCGACGACTGTCGAGCCGACAGCCAACCGACTGTCACTAATCCCATCCCCATAACCGATCATCATCGGGCCGACAAGCATCCATCCGAGATACACTACAACCCCGACTAATCTCAGAACCATTGAATATTCATATATACGTAATTGTATCAATAAAGCATTGAAGCACAATTAACTGTTGTTCTTACTTAAGGTTCGTGGGTCCTTAAGTCGACCCTGGAAACGGCTGAGCTAACCTCAGCCTTCGGTAAAACCACTCGTTATAAATGGCGCCCGAGCAGGGACCCGACAAAGAAACGAACAGCGAAAAAACTGAACCAGTCGCCACCGGAAAATTGTCGGGTTCTATGAGTAACACTGTTGGAGATTCAAAATTGGAGAACTATCTGAGCCCCGAATCCCTTAGTTGGATATACCTACTAAAACGAGAACAGTTGGTGCAGCAGTGCGAGAAGGTAGGCATCGTGACGGAAGGATATACAGTCGATCACCTCAGAAAACTACTTAGCAAATATCTGAGGGAGAAAAAGACACAAGCATCTGCTGAGAATTTGTTACGGGAATTGGAGAAGGAGGTTAAGGCGTCGGTACCCGAAATGCAACCATCTCAGACCTCCGTTGAAGTACCAGCACCAGTCCAGCGGATTGGTATTTCCGACCTGGATGTAATGAATATTATTCATCGATGGTCACTAAAATTTTCGGGTGACGGCGATCTCGTCGAATTCCTGGAGCGGTTCGAAGAGTTAGCGGAGTGCCATTCGATACCATTCGATCGTCTTCTCCCGTCGTTGCTCACGATCTTGGAGGGAAACGCCCTGAAATGGTATCGGGTTAAAAGAGAGGAGATCAAATCATGGACCGAGTTCCGTGCCGAAGCCGAGCGATTCTTCTTGTCCAAGCGATACATGAGTCAAATCGAACACTCGTTCTACAATCGTCGGCAGCACCATAAGGAAAGAGCAAAGGATTATATATTGGCAATGTTAACAACCTCTCGGCGACATCCTCAATTACGTAAGCTAAATCATTTGGACCGCATTTACGAGGGTCTGCGGCCGGAATATAGGCATTACGTGAGACGTCACGATTTCACGACGTTGGACGAGTTGATCGAGCTAACAGATGACTTTGAAATATTGAAAAGGGATGAAGCCAGATTGGAAAGACCACACACTTCACATATGATCCGAGAGGCCGACGTGCCCTACGATCGTGACAGCCACTGTTGGCGCTGCAAACGTCCAGGTCATTATCGGTGGCAATGTCGGAGGGCCCCTACGAAGTTCTGCTCACGATGCGGAAAAGACGACGTACTATCCCGGGAGTGTAGCTGCGGCAATGAGGACCCCATGGAGCCGGAAAGGAAAACAGCTTCTCGAGGCAGTCGATACTTCATCCCTGTATCAGTAGAAGGGATAAAAGTCAATGCACTCATCGACACAGGGTCAACGCTCAGTTACATAGATGGTAAAATGCGGGAATTGCTGCAATCCAGAGGTGTGCAGCCGGGCACATCGAGAAGAGTTATCCAGATGGCGGATCAGAGACTCGAGGATTGTGAGACAGGTATTCGGTTAGGAGTGCAGTACCGAAGGAAAACCACGAATCTTTCAGTAACCGTAATCCCCACCCTAGCTGAGTCACTCATATTGGGGATGGATTTTCTTGCGGAGAGGTCCTGTCGGTTGAGCCTTGACGGGGAGACAATATTGCAGTCGATCTCGGAGCAGTTCATTGATTGCGTTCACACTATTACTCCCCGCCCTTTTATCGACGATGTCCAAGAAGCCGAATTAAAAACCCTGATTGACCAATATACCGATATGTTCGCCCGAAGTCCGGGTCTGTGTTCCGTAGCCAAGCATACAATCAGGCTGAAACACAACGTCCCTATAAAGCAAAGATACATGCCTCGCAACCCTGCCATGATGACTATCATTAACGAAGAAATTGATAAGCTTTTGGCACAAGGTAGGATTGAACAATCACATAGCCCCTACAGTTCACCTATCGTCCTTGCCCGGAAGAAACAAGGTGGTTGGCGTATGTGTATTGACTACCGACAACTCAACGAAGCGAGTGAATCTGATGATATAAACGCCGTACTTGATCAGCTCAGAGAGGCGAAGTACATCTCCACGTTGGATCTCAAGAATGGGTACTGGCAAATCCCTCTAGACGAATGCTCTAGGCCTTGTACAGCATTCACGGTGCCGGGGCGGGGGCTCTTCCAATGGAAGGTTATGCCGTTTGGATTACATTCAGCCCCAGCAACATTTCAAAGGGCACTCGATCAGATAATCGGCTCGGACCTCCACCCGTTGGTTTTCGTATACTTAGATGATATCATCGTCCTTGGCAGAAGCTTTCCGGAGCACCTAAATGTGTTAGAGACCGTTTTCAAGAGATTGCACAGAGCTGGTATGCAGTTAAACATACAGAAGTGTGAATTCGTTAGCCAGTCAATCAAATACTTGGGCCATATCGTAACCTCCGAAGGCATAGGAACTGACCCCGACAAAGTGGAAGCTGTGCGTAAACTCCCTTCACCCACGAATTTGAAGGAACTTCGAAGGGTTCTGGGAATGGCGTCCTGGTACAGGCGATTCGTGCCAAACTTTGCGAAGGTCGTAAGCCCTCTTAACCGCTTATTGAAGAAATCGGTTCGCTGGCAGTGGGGTCCTGAGGAAGCTGTGTCATTCGATAGTCTCAAACGAATACTGACTGAGGCTCCGGTTTTGGAATGCCCTGACTTCAACAAAACATTCTACCTGCAGACTGATGCTAGCCTCGAAGGTTTAGGCGCGGTTCTGTTTCAGCGGCATTCGGGGCACGAATCGGTTATTGCGTATGCCAGCCGTTCTCTGAGCGATCTTGAGAAGAAATACTCAACCACCGAGCAAGAGTGCCTGGCCATCCTCTGGGGTATACGGAAAATGAGGCCATACCTGGAGGGGTACCATTTTACCGTTATAACCGACCATCATTCCCTAAAGTGGCTGCACTCACTGCAGAATCCGTCGGGTCGGCTGGCCAGGTGGGCACTGGAACTCCAGCAATACGACTTCACAATAGAATACCGGAAAGGAAGTCTAAACGTTGTCGCCGATGCCCTCTCCCGCGCACCTCTACCCAGTACCGATGATTGCTTCGCCATTACCGATAGTCCCGACGACTGGTATAGGAAAACGATGAAGAAGGTGGAGCATAGTTCATACAAATACCCCGATATGCAGATTATTGAAGGCCATCTCTACAAACATTTTTCCCGAAAGAGCGCGTTTGATCCACGATCTGAGTGGAAGCAGTGTGTGCCTGTGGAAAGGAGAACAGAGATCTTACGCGAACATCACGATTCCATCCATGCAGGTCACCTGGGTACGTTTAAGACCCTAAGGAGAATCCAGGAAAATTACTACTGGCCTGGAATGTCGAGGGACGTACGGGAGTATGTGAAGCGCTGCGAAACTTGCGCGCGATATAAAGTGGAACAAAAGGCTCCATGTGGCTACATGCACACGATGCAATGTTCGAAACCCTGGGAGCTCGTGTGTGCCGATTTCATTGGACCACTGCCAAGATCCAAACAGGGAAATACTTCATTGTTGGTAATTATAGACAAATTTAGCCGGTGGGTGGAGTTGGTACCCAGCAGACGAGCCACGGCCCAAGATGTGGTTAAAGCCCTCAGAGAACGTATTGTCTATAGATTTGGCTGCCCAAAGATATTCCTGACGGATAATGGGGTGCAGTTCACCAGCCGATTGCTAAGCACCTTCCTGAGCGACCTACACATCGAACATCGTAGGACTGCTTTGTATGCTCCTCACGAAAATCCCACCGAACGTGCGAATAGGGTCGTGAAAACGATGATCGCCCAGAATACGGGGGGAGATCATAGACTTTGGGATCAGTACATACCAGAGATCGCTTTTGCCATCAACACTGCTGTTAGTGAATCTTCCAGATACTCCCCAGCCGAGATAATATTCGGGCGTAATCCTGTTTCTCCGAGTATCTTACATCTCCCTTCCGTTAACAATCCGAAAGATAACAAGAATTACGAAAACCTATGGGGAGAAGTAAAGAAAAACAACCAGAAGGCAAGTCGTTCGCAACAACATTTCTACAATTTACGCCGCAGAAAGTGCATATTATCAGTCGGCGACAAAGTGTGGGTGCGAGAGAGACAGTTGTCGTCAGCAGCCGACAGTTTTAATCAAAAATTAGCTCCCAAATATTCAGGCCCACATGAGATCACTTCCATTGTCCACACCAATATAATGGAGGTAAGAGATCACTTGGGGAAACTCAAGAGAGTGAATGTCCAGGATCTCAAGCCATACACCACAAACCATACTGAGTTTCACTCAGTCTCTCCCAGTTCGTGAGTTAGCTACTGGCATGATGTTACCCTACATGCGTTGCGGTAGAAATAGATCACACGCCTTCTCTCTTCTCTATGCCAGCCGCAGTCGAATGACTCTCACTCTCATTCCAAATATTCTTCCGCCGTTTTGGGATTCTTTTTTTTTTTTAACATAGAAATATCTAACGGCACTTGCCCTGTCCACTCAAAGAGCGTGAGAAAAGAAGTTGACCAAAGCAACGGCCAATTACTTCTCCGCTCACTTTCCCACACTATTCTGGTGATGTCATTGACGACGGAATTTGTCGTGTTCCACTCAACATGGGGGGGTTGGAGTATAACAACTTTATCACTCAAACAATATCACTCGGGAGTGAATAAACTGAGAAGGAATTGGAGAAAAGAGCGAGGAGGAAAAAAAAAACAGTAACACAAAATAGTTTCAGGTCTCCTCCATTACAGCACTCACAATGCAAATCATTCACTGTGTATCAAATGAAGTAAGAAGATGGATCGCAAACCCACTAGACCAAGACGTGTTGTTAGCACGCCACAACCGCCAAAACCACATGTTCCCCCACTAGAGGCTCGACCCCGTATCGTTTCCGACCAGCTGTTGGTGCCACGTCTGGTTCGTTTCCAAACGGGGAATGACGACAACAACCCACCGCCTCTGCTTCGATTTCAACACACCGTACCAACTGATCAACGGCGTTCGTCTTCGGCCACGTCAGCTAATACACCCCAGTCGATGCCGGTTTTAGGAAACCCCACGTCCATAGTCTCGGCCACCGCAGAACATAGGGGACAGAGGTTGGTGGTGGAAACCCCCACCGTGGCGCAGGGTTCCTCGTCAAGAGTGGTTATTACCGGCCAGCAACGAGAACAAATACGGTTACAGAAGGACAATAGACGTCCCTCCCAGTTAGTAAGTCACCCAGAACGCGAGCTGACACGTTGGCTGCAATCACTGTGAATACTAGCCCCTCTTGGACGCAGACAACAAACGGTCCTACATTATGCCAACCGACCACCCGTAAAAGTCACATTTTTGAACGCAGAGCAGGCTCGGCTCCAATGCAGAGGAATATGCATCGTCGTCCCATTAAAACACCGCAACAACCAAAGATAGGAACATCATTAACATATTTTTATATTGTCTTAAAAAAAAACCAACAACAAGAATTAAACTGTTTCCATTATGGCTGTACAACAGCATTTGTTTGTCATTATGGCTGTAGGACAGCCGATATTAAGCTGTAGGACAGCACTAAGAATTTCAAATTAGATTAAGATTTTAAAAGTTGTAGTTCAGAAGGAGATTATAATGAAAATAAATAAATAGATAAATAAATATGGAAAACTACAAACGAAAAGTTGACTCGAGCTCTCCCCCCGGAGGGTTAATTACACCTATAGCAAAGACATAAGTATGGAGGGAGGGGACAATTCATATACTCTAGTTCCAGATACTTGCATTATTCCTCTTTGTGTCGAATCTCTCTTATCTGCAGCCTTACAATTATGATTTTTCAAGGCGAATTTGACAAGGTGATCCAATAGGCGAATTCAGGCCATAGTCTTCATTTGCTGAGCGAAATATCCACAATATGTAGAAGAAAACAGTAAGTTGTTCTCCTCGAAGCTTAACTAAACATATTGTACACAAGTATTTTTTTTTTTTTTTTTTTTTTTTTTTTAATTCTTTATTTAACAATTCAGTACTTAAACTATGTTATCAAATAAAAGATAAAGAAAAGTACAGAAAATTAATCGTTATTTAATGATGCCTCAGCGTCATATAGACATTGTAGAGGCTACAGTTGGCAAGTTAAATTGCATTGTACTTTAATTATTACATAAATAAATATTATCTATCATAAACTGTAAATTCAAAAAATATATTATTTTAATGTAAAATTTCATTTAATTCATCATAAAGATGTTTCTTTAAATTTCTTTTAAATGCAGAAATTCGCTGCAGGTCTCTCAATTCATGCGGTAATCTATTGTACTCAACACTACCTACATATAACACATTCTGCTTAGTAATTTCAAGCCTGCACCTAGCCACCTTTAAGTTTGTGTTATTCCTTGTGTTATAGTTATTTTGATTTACGATAAATCGAACCGTATGATGACCAATGTCATGGACACATTTGTAAACATACATCAATAATTGCATTTTAAAAATACTGTATAGTGGTAATACAGAGGGGTACACTTCTTTGTATAGCTGTATGGTAGGGTATAAGATTGGTAGATTTGCCACGCATTTCAGAGCTTCGTTCTGTAATCTAAATAAGGATTTTAATTCAACGCTCCTTCTAAACCCATATAATAAAGTTAAATAGCTTAGATTACTGTGAACTAAAGCCTGATAAATTAGGTACTTCGTTTCATAATTGAATAAATGTTTAAATTTATATAGAATTCCCAATGCCGCAGAAACCTTATGTTTTACATGTAGAATGTGGTTATCCCAAGATAAATTACTTTGTAATCTCAATCCTAGGTATTGTAAAGAGTTGACTTCCACCACTTGAGTGCCATTTACGTTCACACTGAAACTATTGTTATCATAATGGGGTTTAAACCGTATTAGCTTAGTTTTACTTGCATTTAAAAACAATCTGTTTATTCTTGCATACTCGTTTATTAATGAAGAATCGCGTTCAATGTTAATTCTAGCCACTGTTTCGTGTTTGTAAGGGTAAACAAGACAAATATCGTCCGCATATAAAAAGATCTTACCACACAGTCCCAAATTGGAAATATCATTAATATATAATTTGAAAAGTAAAGGACCAAGAACACTTCCTTGGGGTACCCCATACTTTACACAGGCTTCAGAACTTTTCTTATCTCTTATTTGCACAAATTGTCTTCTATTTTCTAGATAACTTTTTAAGATTTTTATCGTGTTACCTCTAAAGCCATAAAATTGTAATTTTTCCAAAAGAATCGTATGATCCACAAGGTCAAATGCTTTAGAAAAATCATAAAATATTGCTGCCACTCCTTTGGCACCCTCATCCAAGCCATTACAAATAGTTGATAAAACATTGACAGCACCTTCTTCCGTCCCACAGCCTTTCCTAAAACCATACTGATTATCAGTGAAGATGCTATTGTTTTCCAGATAATTTGCAATTTGATCAAACAAAATCTTTTCATATATTTTATCGAACACAGGTAAAACAGCAATTGGTCTATAACTACCCACTGCACTAACGTTTGGTTCCTTGGGTATTGGAACAACCTTATGGATCTTAAGGACTTCTGGATATATACCAGTATCTATCATATTATTAAAAATAGCAACAAGATATGGAGCAAGAACACTGCTAAATCGTGACACAATTCTAGGAGAAATGTTATCAAATCCAGAACCTTTTCTAATGGACATCATTGATATGGTATCAAGTATTTGATTCTCAGTTGAATGATTCAGATTTAAGCTGCATCTAGACCAAATTACGGTTCTCATAAAATTCCAATAATCGTCATAATTTTGTTGTATACATGATTTTAGGTCATCAACAGAATCCAGGAAGTATTTATTAAGGGTGTTAGCTTTTTGAATGTCGTCTGTTATTAAACTACCATCATTATTTTTCACAATAATTTGAGATGGGTCTTTAGTCCTCCCCAAATGTTTGTTTAAAAACTTCCAGCATTTACCTGGTTCACTGCGAAGGTTTTCCAGATTAACAATGTAAAAATTATTCCTGGAATCCCTACAGGCAGTCCTTATTACTTTGCTTATTGATTTAAGTTGACTTTCTATTAAGTGGTTGCCACGATTTTTCCTCCTAGATTTCAACAGTTTTTCTTTAAATTTGATCAATTTCCCTAAATTTCCATTTATCCATGGCGCAATTTTATGTTTTCCTGGTCGGGTATAGGTTTTGTTAGTCGAGGATTTTTCTAAACAGTGCTGCATTAAGGTAATCAGGGATTTCATATCAGCCGAGGGACTACCCGTCAATCTAAACTGCGACAATTCTCTATACAAGCACGAATCTAACTGATCCTGATTAATGACTGAATATGTTTCCGCTTCATATTCTTTGTAAAAGAGAAATATTTCTTATTTATTCTTTATTAAAATATGTTTCGACAGCAAATGAAGACATCAGTTGGTATTATTGTATCACCTTATTTCTTGCACCATGGGTTGCTTTATATACACAAAACATACGGATTTTGTCCTATCTTTACCATACCATGTCTTCGCTAACACTAAGGTGGTGCGGGCCTCGGCCAAAACTCTGTCAACACAAATATAGGGAGATTAGAATAAGGGAAACGAATATACGTTTTTTTTTTTCGATGTGAGGGGGGAGATGTAACGTGACCGCTACATTTTGACCCTTCCTACCATAAATGGCCCACTATTGCAATAGAGACAACAACACCATACGCTGTTGGTGGACATGCCACTAGTATCAACCATTTGTGGTTCGTACTACTATCACTAAGAGTAATGTGGAATTCAGTGTATTTCCCGTTGTCTCGCCTTACAAATAATTCTCATTCACTCCGTAAACCCGGATGGATAAGATGTTTAGTTTTCGTCGGTGAATTTGTCGAGTGCTGGCGTTAAACGAAGTACAAGATAAGACGTGTGGCATTGTCCGCAGTCACTTGAACCGAACCTAACAACAGCCGTCGGCCTGCGATTCGCTCGCTCCTTGCGATTTGTTCGCTCCTTGCGATTTGTTCGCTCCTTGCGATTTGTTCGCTCCTGCCGATTCGTTCGCTCCTTGCGATTTGTTTGCTCATGTCGATTCGTTCGCTCCTTGCGATTCGTTCGCTCCTGTCGATTCGTTCGCTCCTTGCGATTTGTTCGCTCCTGTCGATTCGTTCGCTCCTTGCGATTTGTTCGCTCCTGTCGATTCGTTCGCTCCTTGCGATTTGTTCGCTCCTGCCGATTCGTTCGCTCCTCGCGATTTGTTCGCTCCTGTCGATTCGTTCGCTCCTTGCGATTTGTTCGCTCCTGCCGATTCGTTCGCTCCTTGCGATTTGTTCGCTCCTGCCGATTCGTTCGCTCCTTGCGATTTGTTCGCTCCGTTACCTAACCATTTCCGACTCTTCTCTTTGCAGAGTAGCAGAACCGATCGTCAACAGCCGAGTACTGTCAATCACCCGAAAGCCGCCCAGCCGATTGTCGATCCAACACCGAGCCGAGTACTGCCGAGAAGAATATCGCCGACAACTACCAACAAGCCGACCGCACCCGAGAACCGAGCAAACACACCCGACGACTACCAACGAGCCGACCGTATCCGACGGCATCCGATTACCCAGAGCCGAGCAACACATCCGACGATTGCCGACGAGCGACCAACAACCGAATATCACCGAGCCGATCCACCTATCCGACGACTGTCGAGCCGACAGCCAACCGACTGTCACTAATCCCATCCCCATAACCGATCATCATCGGGCCGACAAGCATCCATCCGAGATACACTACAACCCCGACTAATCTCAGAACCATTGAATATTCATATATACGTAATTGTATCAATAAAGCATTGAAGCACAATTAACTGTTGTTCTTACTTAAGGTTCGTGGGTCCTTAAGTCGACCCTGGAAACGGCTGAGCTAACCTCAGCCTTCGGTAAAACCACTCGTTATACCTTACGACGTGGATTTTTTAAAAAAATATATTTTCGGCAAACCTTACGGCGTGGATTTTTTAAAAAATATATTTTCGGCAAACCTTACGGCGTGGATTTTTTAAAAAAATATATATTTTCGGCAAACCTTACGGCGTGGATTTTTAAAAAAAAATATATATATTTTCGGCAAACCTTACGGCGTGGATTTTTTAAAAAAAATATATTTTCGGCAAACCTAACGGCGTGGATTTTTTAAAAAAAATATATATTTTCGGCAAACCTTACGGAGTGGATTTTTTAAAACAAATATTTTTTCAATGTTTTCTAAGTAATTTTTTTTCACTGACACAAAGAGCGTGGAATTTAAAAAATAAGAAAATCAAGTGTGGATTTTTTAAAAATATTTTTCAGCGAACTTTTGTGCGTGGGCTTTTTTCACAAAAACATATTTTTTTTCAGCGCCACTTACAGCGTGGAATTAAAAAAATCAGGGACTTTTAGGGTCTAGATAAAAAAATATTATTTCAGCGACCCTTAAATTGCTGATTTTTTTAAAAATATTTTTTTCAGTAAACTTTTGTCATGGGCTTTTTCACAAATATATTTTTTTAATACTTTTTCAGTGAACCTTTGGCAGTGGATTTTTTAAAAAAACCTTTCATAGCGACGTGGAATTTTTAAATTTTGTTTGTCATCTGCGTGGAGTTTCAAGAAATTTTTAAGCTACGCGTGGGCTTTTTTCACAAAAACATATTTTTTAAATATTTTTTCAGCGACACTTACAGCGTGGAATTAACAAAAAAATATCAGGGACTTTTAGGGTCTAGATAAAAAAATATTATTTCAGCGACCCTTAAATTGCTGATTTTTTTAAAAATATTTTTTTCAGTAAACTTTTGTCATGGGCTTTTTCACAAAAATATTTTTTTAATACTTTTTTAAGCGACGATTAGTATGTAGCTTTTTTAAAGAATATTTTTATACCATCAGTATTTATGATAACGAGGGTATATACACTTTCATACGGGCAAAAAGTGCCTCATCGAAATAATGGTTTTAGACTCCAAGTATGTTTGGACGAAATGTGTTTCAGACAATTTAGAGTTGATTTAGCAATGTCCGTCCGTCTGTCTGTATGGCTGGCTGGAGCGCACGATAACTCTCGAACGGATCAACCGAGTACTGCGTTCGTCCACACTTTGGACATCGTAATATTTCTTCGAATATTAGATGAAATTCAAAGGTGGTGCTTATAGGTCCACTCCTTCCGGTTCCTCCCCCACAAAAGTTCGAAAATATTCGCTAAAATATCTGTATATATCTCATAGACGAATCCACATAGGCTGAGGTTATATCCCTGTCGACAAAGCCGACTGATACTTTTTTACTTGTTGGAGTTAAAACAAGTAAAAAAGTATCAGTCGGCTTTGCCCACAGAGATATACCCTCAGCCTGTGTATATTGAAACAATTTTTTCCCAAAAACGTATGTATTTAGGGGGTTTTAAAAATTTTGGATGCATGAACCGACAAAAATGTTGATTAGGATTAAAGATCAAAAGTTTTGCGGATGAGATGCTTAAAGGAATGGATCAACATTGCTCATTATGGAAGTGGATCTCCAGCCACAAAATATGGTGCCATAGGGGGTTTTTACACTCTACGGGCTGTTTGCTCAAGAAGTATGGACTTGCCCCTAAAAAACTTTTACCATCGTAATTGAAGCAGCGAATGCAAGTTGCTTCAACAAAAATCAAAGTGATTCGATAGCTGGTCTTAAAGTGAACTTATCCGAAATTGTGTGTGGGAGGTACCGGATGGAGTGGACAAATATAGTCCATATTTGAACCTGATCTATATCTGGTAGATATATTAGGATGTGTAAAGTATAGGCCAATTCGGCCACTCCCTTCAAGAGTTCGAACAACTTTTCCGAACATTTTTGAACTTTTGGTGGGGGAGGTACCTGAAGGAGTGGACCGATATGGCTTATCTTCAAACTTAAACTATGTTTGGACAAACTATTACTAAGACCATATTTTGGACCAAATCGGCAGATCCGTTCGAGAGTTATCTTGCGCTCCAACCACCTCACACGGTGTCACAGGATTTTTTTTGCAACTTTCATGCTATTTTCTCAGGAAGTATGGAATTGCCCCTAATGAAACTTGTACCGTCGTATGGAGGGCAGTGAATACAAGTTGCTAAAATAAAAATCAGACCGATTCGAGAGATGGCCGTAAACTGAACTCACATTACTCTGGTAGAAACTTTCTACCATATTAGAACCTCACATTACTCTGGTAGAAAGTTTACGCTATACAAAGTATGGACCAAATCGGTCACTCCCTTCAAGAGATATCGTACGCACAAACTTTCCGAACATTTTCGAACTTTTGTGGGGGAGGTACCGGAAGGAGTGGACCGATGTAGCTCACACGGTGCGCCTTAACTAATTTTAAATGGAAGGTGCTTACACCTGGGAAGTTTTTGCATATTCTGAAACTACAGTGCTCATAGATGAGAAATATCAAGATACAAAAAAAAATCGCCGGAGGGATTTTCAAATAAATCGCGATTTAAGTTCATATTTTAAGGGGTTCTTTAGGTTTTCACGATTTTGCTTGGAAACCGCGTTTCCTATGTAAATGGGCCTGAAGAAAATGTTATAGCTGTGAAAATTCTCCACAAGATTGACCTTTATGAAATTTTCGTAGGTTTTACCGGTTTTGAGATATAGAAGTTTAAATTCAGACAATGCACTGACTGCATCGCCTCCTTATAAAACAATGTCATTACTGCAATTTCTCAAATTAGACTTATATATCTTGAAAATGGTACAATCTTGTAGAGAATTTTTACAGCTTCAACATTTTCTTTAGTCCCATTTTGATATGACTAGCGGTTTCCAAGCAAAATCTTGAAGACTTAAGATAAAAACCTAAACATTTTAACTGAACCTCTATATCTCAAAAATGGTAAAATCTACGAAAAAACTTAAAGGTCAGTCTTGTAGAGAATTTTCACTGCTACAACATTTTCTTTGGACTCATTTCGATACGATTTGCGGTTAAAACCTAAAAAAACCTAAAATTGTGAATTTTGACAGCGATTTATTTAAAAATCCCTCCGACGATTTTTTCTTGTTTTTGGATTTTTCTCATATATGAACATTGCTGTTTCATAATCCGCGAAATCTTCCCATGTGTAAGCGGTTTTAATCAAAAGTTAGTTAAGGCGCACTCCGCATGATATTGTTTTATAAGGAGGCGATACAGTCAGTGCATTGTCTCAATTTGAACTTCTATATATCAAAAACGGTAAAACCTACGAAAATATCATATATGTCAATCTTGTAGAGAATATACAATATTTTCTTTAGGCCCATTTACATAGGTCTCGCGGTTTCCAAGCAAAATCGTGAAGACCTAAAGAACCCCTAAAAATGTGAACTTAAATCGCGATTTATTTGAAAATCCCTCCGGCGATTTTTTTGTTTCTTGATATTTCTCATCTATGAGCATTGTAGTTTCAGAATCTGCAAAAACTTCCCAGGTGTAAGCACCTTTCATTTAAATTTGGTTAAGGCACACCGTGCTCATCTTCGAACTTAAACTAAGTTTAGGCAAAATATTATGAAAGCCAAAATTTGAACCGAATCGGTTCATCTGTTTGAGAGTTATCGTGCGCTCCAGCCAGCAGGACAGACAGACGGACGGACGGACATGGCTAGATCGACTCCAAATTGTCTGAAACACATTTCGTCCAAACATACTTGGGGTCTAAAACCATTATTTCGATGAGGCGCATTTTCATCGTATCAAAGCCTAAAGGCTGACGGTATAAAAAGATTTTTTCAGCGAACTTTTGGACGTGGTTTTTGTAAAAGATATATTTTTTCAACGAACCTTTTAGTTTTTTTTTCAACGGTAGCAGGAATGTTGGCGACATTTCCTGAGTATTTCAGCCATGTAAACTTCTTTACAAGTGATGTCGTAAGACACGCCGTTTGCCTCGGTAAACAGTAGGTCCCATATCATTGAATTAATGTGAATCGGAGTGCACTTATTCATTTGAGAGAAGTCTCCCTCTCCGTTAAGGGAGGTTTGCGGAAAAATTTTATATTGTAATGTTCGTAAAATATTTAGTGGGTAAAATTTAGCAAAAACTTAATTCTTATCCAATAGAAATACATACCCTCACATCTCATTGGCACCCATCTATACAAAGAATTCACTGCGTCCATGTTGCACCTTAACGTCCATCGCCGACTACTGTTATAAATGAATAGTGACACTGTAAATAAAAAGAGTTAAAACACACACACAAAAAATAAAGGGAGATGCCACTGATCGCGGCGACATGCATGTCGTGGCATAATCTTGATGATGAATGTATAATTGCATGCAAACGGCAAACTTCTTGATGAATGAACGAATGAATGAAAATAACAACAACAGCAACAACAACAGCATCGACGACATAAACGAAAGAAAAAAAATTAACTAAATAAAAACGTGAAATCTATGAGACATTGGACTTATGTTTAATAGTGTAAGCATTAAGTGGCAGGTTGTGGCAAGATGATGACGTTGGCGGAGGTGGTGGTAACACTGTTTGCTTAGCGTAACACTATTCAAGAAATAAAAGAGTTAATTTAAATGTTTTTCCTTTATGCCACATCACTTCTGGGATTAAATGTCAACCAGCATAATACATATGTATGTATGCATGTGTATGTATTTTTACATATACACATGTATACATGTGTTTATATTAGATGTGCATTATATATGCATTACATGTAAATACAACGGAAACATTTTTCATTAGAATTCTTTGGAGTTGTAATAGAGTGCTCCCTCATGAGATCAGGAAGAAAATAGTAGAGATCTTAAGAGACCGTTTTATGGCATTTATAAAAGCGTTAGGTCATGTCCGCTCTTGGTGAAGCATTGTTTAAGAAAATAACTGTGAATCGCACTGTATTATAGCTGCCATGACCCGAGACATGAGTTAGGTGTTTGCACATTGGACACTTAAAGACCTGGTCTCGAGAATCACTTCAGTGAATGATAGAATTGTCACAATCTATAAAAGCAAAATTCTTTTGCATCAGCCTCATCTGCGCCCACGGCCCGACTGAAGAGAAAGTTTAAGAGACCAAGGATATATTCACAAGCACCTAGAGAGAGGGCATTTGAACACCGCCCTGGTCATTACATAATATTTTCCCATGGTCGGCAAGTTCAGCCTTGGTTAAGTAACGTGCGACAACGGAATAAGGCAGATGGATTTTGGAGCGGCAAAAACATGGTAGCAAGCAGCATTTCGACATACACAAGGCCACGTGTCTTAGATGCAGTGTTGCCGAATTTGACGATTTATCGTCATTTTGACGATAAATTGAAATATGACGATTTGACGATTTTATGGTCCAAAATGACGATTTTTCACGGAAGCTAAAATTGCATGAAATAAAAGACGATAACTATTTTTTGACCAAGACGGATTGGCTATATTTATGCATATATCTAGAACACTATGGTCTGTAGCAGCTAAACTTTTGGGAGATGAACCTAGTAACTTTTTAACAAAATTCCATGTAACGCGCTCATCAATTCATCAGAACATTCTGAGACTCTAAAATACCTATTTCATGTTGTTTCAGGCTGTACTTCATATCATACTTTCCAAAAAAAAAACATATTTCAAACAATGTTCACACAGGCTGTGTATTTTCATATTTGGGATTTCATGGCATTGTCTATAAGCGAAAAAATGGCATTTAGTGGTAATCAAACAAAGTTTTTGACCATGTTGACGATTTTTGACGTATTTTCCAAATTTTGTTGACGATTGATTTTTCTAATCAAAAACTGTCGGCAACGCTGCTTAGAAGACAGAAAGATTCCAGGATCGAAAATTGATTCGGATCAACAGCTAAGATACGAACTCGTCTTAATGCTCGAGGACTATTATGTGGAAACACTATGGCGAAGAGTATCCCACTCTGTGGAACTGCAGAGGTAGAGTTGCTTAATGGGTTCATACCACCGACGAAGAGCTGTGCTTGTGCTGTTATATGCCCGACATTTGTTCGTTTTTGGAGGGCAATAACTGTCTGGTGCTAGGGGACTTCAGTGTTCATCATGAGCTTTACATTCAGCGTTCAGGCCATGGCAATGACCAGAGGTTTACAGCCATGGCCGAGCTAATTTATAGCTTCACATTTTGTACGGTGAGTGAAACTGCTCCTACGAGTATAAGAGGAGCGTCTTATTGTCTCTGTAAATAGACCACCCAATTTCATAACCTTTGAACGCCGTACTTTCCTGAACCCTGGGAAGGCTGGTTGGCAATAGTTTAGAGAATATATCAATAATCGCTTCAGAGAGTTCATTCACTGCAGCAGCCTCTGAAATTATACCAAATTTCCCAGCACAAACGACGGGACTAGCAAATTAACGTGATGAAGACCGTTGGGAACTTAGAGAACTTATTCCTGAAGTCAACAGGCTACCTGATGCAATATTGGTGCAGACTTAAGTAAATTGTGGACAATGGTTAAATCACTCTCTAAGCCGAGTAATAAGGATGATAGAATGCCTGTTACTTTCAACGGTGTTATGGTAACATATCCGAACAGGTCTGGATCAGGATAAAATTCTTTGTCGATCTACACATGTCCGTCTGTCCGTCTGTCCGTCTGTTTCAATCACTCTAGTCTCCATAATAATTGAGCTATAACCCTATATTTTTGCAACCAGGTGTCCTTAGGCAGGTTATGTTGGAAGATGGGTTATAACGGCCCACGTTTTGGTATAGTTCGCATATAGCGGTACCTCCTGATTTTCGGTATTTTGAGGGTAATTGTAGCTAAAATTTAGGTGTAATTTGACATTTAAGGATCTTAGGGGTCTAAACACTTCTTCACCAAAAATGTTCAACATAGGTCCATGCTTATGTAAAGCCCCCATATAACGGTAACTCCCAACTTTCGGTATTTTGAGGATTTTATCTAAAATTTTTAGCCGAAATAAGTGTTATTTGACATTTATGGTTCCCTTAAGTTACGAAAGGTCATAACAAAAAATGTTTAACATAGGTCCATGTTTTGGGATATACCCCTTATAACGGTACCACCTGATTTTCGGTATTTTGATGGTTGTAGCTACATTTTTGAATGAACTACCCGTAATTTGTTATTTGAGGCATCCTGCAGTCACGAAACTTCTTCAGAAATAAAAAAAAAAATTTAAAGATATTAAGTTTCAGTGTTTTATTTAGAAATGCACTTAAAACTAGAAAAAATTTTGTCGCTTAGCCTCAATAAATATATTCTTTCTCATGATGGAATCTGTCAAATAAAACGCTTGCCGTTTAATTTTGCCACCATTTATAATTTAAATGCAAGCGTTTTATTTGAGAGATTCCATCATGAGAAAGAATATATTTATTGAGACTAAGCGACAAATTATTTTATAGTTTTAAGTGCATTTCTAAATAAAACACTGAAACTTAATATCTTTAAATTATTTTTTATTTTTAACTTTTTAGTAAATACATTTTTTGACCACTGAGAACAAAATTATAGTCAATTTAGGACGAAAATTTAGATAAAAACTTTAAAATGCCTGAAATCGTGTAGTTATATAAAGGCTACACCAAAACCTGGTCTTATGTCCATAATTTTTGGTGGGGAAGGTTCTGCACCATTGGGAACTCCAAATGCCAAGTTAAAGCCAATTCTGGCTAAAAATGAAGATAATATCCTTAAAACACTTGCAATCGGGTGGTACCACTATATAGGTGCTATACCAAAACCTGGACTTATGACAACAATTTTTGGTGGAGAAGTTTCTGTTCCATTGTCAAGTTACAGCCAATTCCGCCTAAAAATGAATATAAAATCCTTAAAACACTTGAAATCCGGTGGTACCGCTATATGGGGGCTACACCAAAACCTGTACCTATGTCCATCATTTTTAGTGAGGAAGTTTCTGTACGAATGGGGGGTCCCATTGCCAAGTTACAGCCAATTCGACCTAAAAATGGAGATAAAATCCTCATAATACTGGAAATCGGGTGGTACCGCTATAAGGGGGCTATAACAAAACCTGGACCTATGTTCACAACTTTTGGTGGGGAAATATTGTATCATTGGAAATCCCAAATGACAGCTAATTCGGGCAAAAGTGAAGATAAAATCCTCAAAATACCTGAAATCGCGTGGTACCGCTATATGGGGGCTGTAGGAAAAAGATGGGCCCATATTCATGTATTGTCATCCAAATATGAAAAGTGTGCAAAGTTTTAGTTCGATTGGTCAACTGCAACTGCGTTAAAAATGAGTTACTAGATTTGAACTAAATCGGGTTGTACCGCTATATGGGGGCTATAGGAAAAAATGCACCCATATTGGATTTGGTTTCATTAAATCCACGAGCAAAGGTTCACTGAAAATATGTTTTTTAAAAAATCTACGACCAAAGGTTCACTGGCAGAAATATTATTTTAAACAGATACACGACCAAAGGTTCACTGAAAAAAATATTTTTTTTTAAATCCACTTCCAAAAGTTCTCTGAAAGAAATATTTTTTAAACAATCCACGAACTAAGGACCTTTGAAAAATATTTCTTAAAAAATCCAAACCATATGGTTAACTGAATAAATATTCTTTAAAAAATCTATTCACTAAGGTTCGCTAAAAAATATTTTTAAAAATCCATGACCTAAGATTCGACGAACAAATATTTTTTAAAAACTTCACGACCAAAAGGACTTTACAAAAATATATATTTTTTTTAAAACTCCACGCCCTAAGCGTCGCTGACAAAATATTTTTTTTTAAACTCCATGCCTTAGCGTCGGTGATTATTATTTTTAAACACCACCCCACTCCACGAGTAATTTGACATTTAAGCTTCCCTTCAGTTACGAAACGTCTTAACCAAAAATGTTAAACATAGGTCAGTGTTTTGGTATAGACCCCATATAACGGTACCCCCCGATTTTCGGTATTTTGAGGGTTGTAGCTATATTTTTTCTGTACTACCCGTAACTTGCTATTTGAGGTTCTCTGCAGTCACGAAACCTTTTCACCAAAAAATGTCGACATGTAGGTCCTGCTTTAGGTATAGTTCGTAGATAACGGTACGTCCGGATTTTCGGTATTTTGAGAGTTTTAGCCACATTCTTTTGACTGATCGTCCCGTAATGTAGCATTTGAAATTTCCTACAGTCCCGAAATTTGCTCACCATATTTAGCAAAAGCCCCCCATTTAACGGTACCTTTCGGTACCTTAAGGGTTTAACTAGATGTTCTGACTGAACTACTTGTAATTTGACACTTGAGGTTCCCAGTGGTCACAAAACATCTCCACCAAAAACTGTCAATATAGGCCAATGTTTTTATACCACCATATGGAGGGTATAATTAAATTTGTCATTCCGTTCGTAACACATCGAAATATTCGTCGGAGACCCTATAAAGTATATATATTATTGATCAGCATAAAATTCTATGTCGATTTAACCATGTCCGTCTGTGTGTCTGTCTGTTAAACTCAAGATACAGCTCACAATTTTAAAGATAGAGAGTCATGCATGGTACAGAAGTTTTTATTACTTGCAGGATGGTTGGTGTTGAAAATGGGATATATCGGTCCACGCTTTGATATAGCTCCCATAGAGCGGTACCTCCCGATTTTCGGTATTTTTAAGGTTTTAGCTTCATTATCCTACCAAAAATGGCTGAAATTTGGTATTTAGTTATCGTTGGGTGTATGAAACTTTCCACCTGAAATTTGTTGGTATAAGTCCACGCATTCATATAGCCCCCATAGAACGGTACCTCCCGATATTCGGTATTTTGAACGTTGTGCCCTCAATATTCCACCGAAATGGCTGAAATTTGGTATTTAGACTTCGTGGGGGTACTCAAACTTCCCCTTTAAATTTGTCGGTATAGGTCCACGCATTCATATAGTCCCCATAGAAAGGTACCTCCCGATTTTTCGTATTTTGAAGGTTGTGGCTTAAATATTCCACCAAAATGGCAGAAATTTGGTATTTAGTCTTCAATGTGATATAAAACTGTTAGCCAGAAATTTGTCTGTACAGGTCCACGCTTTCATATTGCCCCATTTCCGACTAAAATTCGTCGGTATAGGTCCACGTTTCGATATAGCCCCCTTAGAACGGTACCTCCGAATTTCATAATACTGAAGACTGTGATGTTAATATCCCACCGAAATGGCTGAAATTCGTTATTTAGTCTTCCAAGAGTTATAAAATATTCCAGAAGAGTATTATCAGTATAGGTCCACGTCTTTCTATATCCCCATAGAAGCGTACTTCTTAATTTTCGGTATTTTTTAAGTTTTAGCCACATTCTCTTACCGAAATATAGGAAATTTGGGATTTAGTCTTCTTTGGTTTTAAAAACTTTCCGTCAGAAATTTGTCGGTATAGATCGACGTTTTGAAATAGCCCCCATAGAACGATGTCTCACATTGTTTTACCGAAATTGCTGAAATTTAGTATTAAGTCTTCTTCATACACGAAAGGAAACCAATTATTCCATTTTACCTCAATACAACTTGTGGTGGAGGAGGGTATAACAAGTTCGGCCCGACCGAACTTAACGCCGTTCTTACTTGTTTACCTTATTTAGGTATCAGCGGTCTCCAAATATTTCCCCCTAAAATTGTGAACAGGAATGAAAATAATTATTCCGTCTTAGTTGAGAATATTTTGTGGTGGAGGGCAAAAAAAAGTTCAGCCGGCTGAACTTAACGCTTTTTTTACTTGTTTAACTTTTTCGGTGAGGTTGTTTTCTTTCAACAGTTTATTTTCCTACTGCATACGAAAATTCTTAACCAAATAGAAAGCTCCCTAAACCAAAAATATACCATATGACTTTACATTTTGTTAGATGCAATTTTTTTTCTTAGGGGTCACACAATGTGACAACATCCATAGAGGGACAATTTAACACCTCATATGACATTGATGGCTCGTCTGAAATAGACTTTATTGAAGTGTTTATTTAAAATGTATTTTTTTAATCTTGTCTTAACTCATAACTTCTACTTAACTTTAAAATGTCTTCACATAAAAATACTATCTCTCTCGTTTTATGAACACATTTCATTAACTAAAATTATTTCTAGATTAGCTTTAGGATTTTACTACCCATTTTCATTTAAAGTTCCCTTATAAATCCACTAAAATATACGCCAAGAAGTGCAGTATTATTACTGCCCGAAGAGGTTGGCATACGAAATTAATGTCACATTTCATAAATAAAAGAACGAAAAAAAACTAATTCCACTTCATATTTAATTCAACACAAAAACAAGAACGACAATTCTCTTGGGATAAAGACAAGAAGCTCCGCTACCAATGCCAGAGGGATTTTCTTTTAAAGTCATCATGTTAAAATTATAGGAAATTAACATAAATTATAGTCTGGCTCAATTTTGCCACTTAGATTCCGCACACCACCAACCAACCACAAACTAATAATTATCTTGGAAAGTTATTCGAAAAGGTTTGAGAGCAAACGTTTTCATTTCAAATAATTCATGTTATGTTAGATATGTATGTATTAACGAAGGGTGTTGGGTGGCTGGGTGTGAGGGCGGTTTTCAGATCTTTTTCCTTCTCTCTCTGTGCCTGTGAGTAGAGTAGCATGACATGCATGCTACGAAATCATTAAAGAACAATTAATTAAAGTCAAACATTAACCATCATCATCAGCATCGACCGACCAACAATGGCAAATGTTGAATAGCGTCGCCAGCATTATCGCAATCTTATAACATCGTTTTCGTTGACGTTCCTGTTGTCGTCGTCGTCACAACATCGTCATCACTGCTGTTGTCATGTTGATGAAGATCAGTAGTGCAATGCCTCCGCATTTATGTTTTTTTTTTCTTTTATTTGGCGCCCAAAGAATGTTTGAATGAAATTACAGAGAGACAGAAAGGCACACTGCCACTATGAATGTGTGTGTATTTGGATCTTTTGAATATTGGACAATTATTTTATGACAATAACAAATATGACCTAAATTATTCAATTTATTATTATTCGCTTTTTGGGTTGAGTTCATTTATTTGTTTTTAATTTTATGATTTGTTACAAAACTCTTTCGCCATCACACATATACACACACAGAAGCAAACATTTGGAATTTCTTTTTGAAGATTAATTTAACCCTTAAACACACAAATGTAAATGTAAATTCTATATTCTGCAGAACCCAGATGAACTATATGAAATTTTCAATAAGTAGAAGGCCTTTAAAGAAGTAGAAGGCCTGCAGATAAAAGACTTTAAAGAATACTTCTATAGATAGGTATCCTTTAAGGGATCTTATATCGACATAAGACCTCAAAAAAGGTTCCTATAGGCAAAAGACATACATATGTACAGGGTTTAAAAGCCAGCATCTAAAACCTAAATTTGAAAGAAATTTTTGAAAAAGTTTTAGAGTTATCTTATCAGGAAGTATTGACTTACTCCGGAAAAAGATTGTACCGTTGAAAATGAGGCCGCTAGAACAACCTACTGAAAAAAAGAATCAAAACGATGCGAGAGGAGCTCTTAAACTTCACTCTTTTTCGAATTTTGTGTTGGAGGTACCCACAGGAGTGGACCGATATAGCCCATATTTCCAACCTGATACATGACAGGATAAAATAATATGATGTGCAAAGTCTGCACCAATCAGAAACTCCTGCATGAATTATCTTGCGGATTTGCCATTTTGGTTGGTGTCGTCAGTGTTTCCTGGAACATTAAGGCCAATATCTCAGGAAGTATGGACTTGCGCAAGAAAAAAATTGAACCGTCATAAAGGGAGTCTCATGGACAACTTACTGAAAAAAATTGCAAACCATCCGAGAGGAGCTCTTAAACTTCACTTTGTCCGAATTTTGTGTGCGTTGTACCCGAAGGAGTCGACCGATATAGTCCATATTCAAACCCGATCTATATCTGGAAAGAGTAATACAATGTGCAAAGTTTGGACCAAATTGATTGCTCCCTTCGAGAGTTATCGTTCACACCGTTTTACAGAAAAAATTTGAACTTTTATGGGGGAGGCACCAGAAGGAGTGGGCCGATATGGTCCATCTTCGAACTTAAACTAAGTTTGGATACCCAAAATTTGGTTCGGATCGGTTGATCCGTTCGAGAGTTATGGAGCAAACAGACAGACAGACATTTTTCGAATCAAAGTGTATATGAGGAAAAGTCAAAATTTTTTTAGTTTCCATGAAGCCAAGGTTTGCACTATTATAATACGCGAACTATTGTAGTTTACCAGTAACTATGACTATTGCTGGATTAATTTAGATGTTTTTGTACAAAGCTCAAAAATTTAGCAAAAAAAATTAATTTAGGTGGTAGTTACGACCGCGTAAAGGAAAAAACATAGGTAAAAACACGTTGAAGCTAAACAGGTTTTTTACATTGCTATTCGATTTCTGATTAAACCCTTCAAATGACGGACATCTGTCCAAAGTAAAAGTAGGAGAATACAAAATGAAGATTACACTTCTAATGTATCACTTTCCAAAATTTCCACTGCATCCACCTTTTATGGATCCTGACATTTTGAAGCCGGATTTCAGGTGTTTTTTGTATTTTTTATGTAACTGGGACGCGCATTCGGATATTTCGAAAAACCAATTATAGGATTAAAGATTTCGCGATTTCGCATAATCTGATATGTATATTGAGTATGTAGCCCACACAGCAGCAGAGTAATCTACTGCCAAAGGCCAACATTTAGTGTGATATTTTTTCTAAAAAACCTATTTTTTGGGTACAGTACTTACAATATCGTTTTGAGTGTGCTGGTACCCCGCGATATTTTAGTTTTTCGACGATCCGAATCATATGAATCACAGATCGTAAAAATCCATCTACTAGAACGGCGGAAATGGCTACTGCAAAAATTGAAAAATTTGCGAAAAATGTTTTTGAAAATATCGCGGATTAAATCGCGTTTTCTGTGGATCGTTTCCTTTTCAATGAAGAAACTGACACATCACTCGAGTTTTTGCGAAAACAGTGGTTTAAAAAGTTTAGAGCCATGGGAGCTTTATCCGATTTATCCCAAAAATAGTGTGTGATGCTACATCCACGGTTCTTGATGGATTTTATCGAAATAGGTTTAGTTCGATGTATTTTTTCATGGATGATAGTGAAATCGGATGCGCATAAAAAGTGTATGCACTTTGTGCAAATTATAAGCGTTATACAGTTTGTTGCACACTAAAATGCAGATGATGCTACATCTTAGCGGCCAAAGAAAATCCTAGCAAATGTGTACAAATTAAAAGAGAAGAATTCGCTGTGTTGTTAAACCGCATGCGCATCAAGTGATTTTGAGGATTTCGCGATTTACACATTTCAAAAAGAACATTACTCGATACAGTTTTATTTCAAGAGTATACCCCATTAAAAGGAACCCAACATTTATTTGAACGATACCCATATCTTCCGCTAGATGTTAGTGTGTATTCGAGAAGTGATTAGAATAAAAAATTCGATTTTTTGCGTGAAATTTCTCTAAAATAGAAGAATAACTCCGACAAATGTTTCCTACATTTTTTCACCTAACTCACAAAATAAATTTTAATAAATATTTTCTCTTACAAAAATTTTATAAATTACCTCAATATATCTTTTTGTTTTTGCTATAATATGCAAACCATTAAACGTATTTGTATAGTTTTTGTTTCATTTGAATCATCGCGATGTTTAGATTACGTACATATTTTTTTAAATATTTTTAGGATGCGTAAACAGCTTGAATTTTATTAAAACAAGTTGCAGAGTACCAATTTTTTTAACTCTTTCTCAATTTCCGCGAAAACTTAAAACTTTTTCACTAATGTTATGGGGCCTCAGTAATCATATATTACGTAGGGAGCCCCTAATTAAGAGAGTTTCTCAATATAATGATTAGAGTCTTTTAAAGATTTTTTTCTTTTTATCAGAATTGAAAGCGCCATAACTTTTGCGCGCAACAACCAAAATTAGTATCTCGAACAGATTTAAGAATGGGATTTTTTTCCCAATCTATGTACCAAAAATCTTTCATGTAGCTTAAAAAAATTTTTTTAATTTTTTTTTTATGGAAAACTAAAAAATTTTGTCTTTTCTTCATATACCCTTTCTAGCCTATAGGCCGAGTTTATAACGATGATCTTATTCTGAAGACAGGATACCTTAATGAGGTTTTCAATAGAGAGCGGAGCACAATGATGTATTTTATAGATAGCGGAGCTTTATATGTCGGCTATAGACAGAAGATACTCTGATGGTCCTCAATTTACAGAATACAGAAATGTCTTCTCTGGAAATGAAATCTTCTGGTGGTATTCTATAAACAAAAGATCTTCTGGAAGTCTGTTATGCAAAGAAGACCTTTAAGAAATCATCTATTGACAAAAGATTATAGCTAGGCCTTCCATAGGCAGAAGACCTTCCGACGGTTTTCTATAGACATAAAACTTTAATGAGTTCTTTTGTAGACATAAATTCGTTAGAGGGTGTTCTGTATAGAGAGAAATGACCTTAAGCTGGCCCTCCATACACGGAAGATATCTAAGAGATTTTCTATAGATAGCAGAGACCTTAATTAAGCCTTCAAGAAGTCCAGGAAGCCTTTGAGATAGACATATGAGCTTTATAGGTCTTCTCTAGGCAGAATTACCTTAAGAAGGTTTTTTGTAAAAAAATTCTGTCGGTCCTCTATATGCAGAAGGCATTTAATGGGGTTTCTATAGACAGAAGACTTCAGAGAGGTCTTCTATAAAAAGAAAACCTTCTGGAGGTCTTAAAGTGATCACCTATAGACGGAAGACTTTAACGAGGTCGTCTATAGACAGAAGCCTATTGTAGGTCTTATATACAGAGAATACCTATAAGAGATCTTCTATATATAGAAGAACTAAAGGAGGCCTTCTATAAATAGAAGACCTAAAGGAGGCCTTCTAAAGATAGAAAACCTTGAGGAGGTCTTCTATAGACAGAAGACCTAAAGGTGACCTTCTATAGATAAAAGACCTAAAGGAGGCCTTCTAAAGATAGAAAACCTTGAGGAGGTCTTCTATAGATAGAAGACCTAAAGGAGGCCTTCTATAGATAGAACACCTTTAAGGGCTCTTTTCAAAGATATAGGAAGGATACCTCAGAGAAGTCTTTTATGAAAATTACCTCAGCAATTTCTTCTATAAAAAAGACCTAAATTTCTTCTAAAGGAGGAAAGCGTCAAGAAGGTATTCTTCGTAAACAAATCCTGAAGGAGGTCTGCGGTAGACAGTTACCCTTGATGAGGTCTTCTATAAACAGAAGGACTTAAGTAGGCCCTTAATAAACAGCGGACGCCTTTGCAGTCTTTATATGTCTACAATGGACACACGACTTGGTCTTCTATACACAGAAGACTTTTATAGAAAGAATACCTCAGGGAGGTCTCCTATAGAAAAAATACCTCAAGGATTTCTTCTGTAGGATTAAAACCTCAGGTCATTTACAGGCGGATAACTTTAGGGAGGTCTTCTTTATATGGGAGATCTAAAGGATGCCTTTTTATCAAGAAAACCCCCAGTCGTTTTCTATATACAAAAGACCTCAGAGAGGTTTCCTACAGACGGAAATCCTCAGGGAGGTCTTATATAGATAGTAGACACAGAAGATCTTCAAAATGTCATATATAGGTTGACACATTAAGGAGGTCTTTTACACACAGACGTCCTTTAGGTGGTCTACTCTCGACAGCGGACCCTTAAAAGCTCTTTTTTTAGATATAAGACCTTACAGAGATAGACAGAATAACTTAACGGAACTTTTCTAAAAGACCTGTCTATAGAAAGTAGACAGAAGTCCTTCTGTAGGACAGAACTTCTTAAAGAGGTATTTTACTGACAGGAGACACTAAAGGGGTATTCTTGTACCGTCCGAGAGTGGGATAATCGATTGTCTGAAACGGAGCTCGTCCAGGCGAGGCTCAGCAATTTCTTCTATAAAAAAGACCTAAATTTCTTCTAAAGGAGGAAAGCGTCAAGAAGGTATTCTTCGTAAACAAATCCTGAAGGAGGTCTGCGGTAGACAGTTACCCTTGATGAGGTCTTCTATAAACAGAAGGACTTAAGTAGGCCCTTAATAAACAGCGGACGCCTTTGCAGTCTTTATATGTCTACAATGGACACACGACTTGGTCTTCTATACACAGAAGACTTTTATAGAAAGAATACCTCAGGGAGGTCTCCTATAGAAAAAATACCTCAAGGATTTCTTCTGTAGGATTAAAACCTCAGGTCATTTACAGGCGGATAACTTTAGGGAGGTCTTCTTTATATGGGAGATCTAAAGGATGCCTTTTTATCAAGAAAACCCCCAGTCGTTTTCTATATACAAAAGACCTCAGAGAGGTTTCCTACAGACGGAAATCCTCAGGGAGGTCTTATATAGATAGTAGACACAGAAGATCTTCAAAATGTCATATATAGGTTGACACATTAAGGAGGTCTTTTACACACAGACGTCCTTTAGGTGGTCTACTCTCGACAGCGGACCCTTAAAAGCTCTTTTTTTAGATATAAGACCTTACAGAGATAGACAGAATAACTTAACGGAACTTTTCTAAAAGACCTGTCTATAGAAAGTAGACAGAAGTCCTTCTGTAGGACAGAACTTCTTAAAGAGGTATTTTACTGACAGGAGACACTAAAGGGGTATTCTTGTACCGTCCGAGAGTGGGATAATCGATTGTCTGAAACGGAGCTCGTCCAGGCGAGGCTCATGTTTGAGCGTGTACATACCGTCTATAGCCTAAAGTCTGAGTATAAATATGGCTCGTACACGCAGAACGGGAAGGCAATGGATCCGATGAAGTAAACAAATAAAGGACGAGATCAAACATAAAGATACGCTTTGCTAAATTCCAGTGGCACATCGAAGAATTTACTGATACCGCACATGAACGATTTTATGATTGGCCGCAACCAAAACCGAAACATTCTTAGTCGAAAAATTTCATTTTAGGAATTCTTCAGGCCTAACCTTCCTGGGAAAGTACATAGATAGGATTATGTTACATGGTGTTGCGCCAGATTCATACCTCGTCGTTACGAGATTATGAAAGAGTATTGCTGTTGTAGTTCCTGACAATGTGACATTCCTGCAGTTAAACTGATATGGTCTTCGTGGGAAGATAAAATGAAATTTTGAATATTATGAGTCGGATTCTTCTCCGAATATTATGAGTCGGACAAGGATAATGGTCGTGGCGTTTAAAAAAATGGAAGCTGAGTTCAGATGAATATAACGTACTGCGCCTAGTGCGCCAGTCTGTCCACTTCCTAGACCTATCTCGCTTGAGCTTTATCCTAGTGACCCACACTTTTAATGCATAAGGGTAGAGATCAACTGTGGCACTGCCAAGAGAGAACTGGTACATATTTTGCCTAAGGTTTAGAGAACTGTCTAATAGCTCTGATGTTCGGGTAACAGAGATGAATTTCCGAGACATCATCACTGCTGCAGCCGCTAGCCATATTCCTGCTGCTCGACAACCTGAAATAAGGAAATTTTCCAACAGAGGCGATGATGTTAGCAAAGACCTGATGACCTTCGCCGTACGGGTCCTAATGGCCTCATAGTTGGTGAAGTGACATTGGAAGTCAATAGATTAGTTGAAAAATGTAGTAGTAAGTTGTGGACAACGGTTAAGTCGTTATCAAACCTGGGAAACTAGGATGATAAATCGAAGAGGTTCGAGGATTTTTTTAACCGACAATTTTAATTACCGGGCGAAGAAAAGTATTTTACGTATCTTTCAGCCGAGGTTATTGGAAACGCAATAGCATCCAAAGGGTTTAAACCTGACGGAATTTTAATGGCGATGAGCAAAGTTGTGAAGTTTTCGTTAGCAAGCTAATAATTCTCGTGGCCTGGAAAATGGGCAGTGTGCTCCCGTTACTGAAGCCTGGCAAGGTTGCCAGCAACGTTGAATCATAAAGGCCAAACTCACTTTTGTCACCAGTAACAAAGACATTTGAGCGTGGAATCCAGTTGCGGATCATCAACAAAATTTCCGAATGTAGCGTAGTACCACAAGAGCACATAACACCATTTCCACACACAATATGCAAGGTATTAACTAGAATAGGCCGTGTCACAGAACAGTCATGCTAGGATTGGACCTGGCTACAGAATGTTGGGCCAACAACTATATGTGTAGTCGACGGTCATACTTGAAATTCAGAAAATAGAAGTCTAAAGTCAGTTATTGAAAGACAGAGTTCCCAAGGAGAGGTGATATCTCCTGAACTGTTAAGTCTCCATATTCTCCCGATGTCATTGACGCTCATGAAGTTCCCCCGGGTCTTCCCCCTAACTACGTCGGTATAACTCGATAGGTCGGTCTAGTGTGATTTGCTAATGTAAGCGATGCGTAAAGGAAGACCTTACAAAGTTGCCAGAAAGTAGCCTTGAGAACTCCAGCAGAGTGTCTCCTCATGCCTACGGTGGACCAATTAAATAAAGAAGGAAAGATTTTGTGGCGGCACAACAGGATGTTGTCGGTACAGTAACTGCTTTGAAAGATTTTCGAAATGTCAGGATCTAAGGAGAGAGAGGTCCAAAGATACAAAGTTCAGTAGCGAAGTCTATAACAGACTATCGTATGTATACCCTTCTCGGAGTTCACTCGTCATACGTGGCAGCGGAAAAACTGTTGTAAATAGACAAGAATTGTTTTGGCCCAACTAAGTCTCGTTAGGTGCAGCCTCCTCAATTCTTACTGGACCAGAATTGATGACGTAACGCAGGATATTTGGCCAGCTTGCCATAGCGGTCCGCGGATATTTTTAGAGTAAGGAATGAACCGAATAGTCCATTATATCGTTGTGATCAGAATCACAAGGACCATTTTTGAGGAAAGTTTCACAACTATCTTCGAAGTCACAAAAGGCTGACTTATGTAGCGGAAGGGGTTATAGACTATATAGGAAGTCTGTTTTCTTAAGACGTCCAAAGTTGGACCAATGTGAATGACTCCTTATAGCGCTCACCAGGGATGTACGCAGGGGATTACATAGGGCCCCGTTCTCGGCCATTAAATCTGGAAGTATGGACTTGCCCCCAAAAAAAAAATTAGCTCTGTAAAATTGGACCAGAGGACAACCTTTTGAAAAAAATCAAATACAACGAGACATGACCTTAAACTGCTCTTTTGTAAATTCTGTGTGGAAGGTACCCGAAGAAGTGGACCAAAATAATCAATATTCGAATCTAATATATGTATGTCTAAATGAAATATTACGATATTTCCTGGGGGAAGAAGAGGACCGATATGGTCCATCTTAATTTGGCTCCTTCCTTTGGATGAATTTTGGAGGACTGGTAGAAAATGAGGATTTTATATAAAATGAGTTTTTTCGCTTCGTCTTTTTAAGTTTTGAACCATTAAAAACATTAAATGATGGCTTCTAATCTAATAGGTACACTAACTTCGAAAGCCCAGCAAGTCATCTGTATTAACAACATTAGGGTTAATAAAAAAGTTTCAAAAAGGGTTCCCCCATTTCATCATTACTCTGTATAATATTCAAATGTTTGTACAATAATTTAAACTAATTTGACCCGCTTATTTTCTACTTGTTTCCCTGAAGTTGGCGTTATTGTTGCTGTAACTATGCAACAACTATTATTAATGACTGAAAGAGTAGAATTTTTCTTATTGTTTTCTTGGTGCCATTTGGAAAATTCTCATGCAATGATGAGGATTTTCTTATTCGATTTAATTGGTTTCTGTTGGGTGGTGGGACAATGGAGAAAAAACCGTTTTTAACCCTCCACCAGAATAGTCATTTGCTTGTACATTCATTGAATATTTACATGTACTCACACATTTTTATTCATTCATATTTTTCTTTTTATTATTAGATATTGCAACATCTTAGTTGCATGAAATTGTTATTGGGACAGACTACTATTATTTTTTTGTGTTTCAATGATTAAATGATGGATGTGTTTTGAATTGAAATTTAACCTTAAGTGTGACCCGTATGTATTTGTATGGGAGTGAGTGTGAATAGTTCTGCTGTTTCTATTCAAGGGGTAATTCTATTTTTTAATAATAATATTTTGTTGATGTTGTTGTTGGTTTTGATGATGTTGATTTCTGATGACTGAAGACAAGAATTGTAACATCAGATGATCTTCTATGGATAATGGTTAGCTTTGTATGTAATTAAAATTTTGTCATAAAAATGTTTGTTTCTTCATACATTAAAATTAGAGTACATTTCTAAGGGGTTCTTTCATTCTTATTGGGAAAGTGAAGCGAAAATTCCAACAAGAAATGTTCGTACAATTGGTTGTTGGGAAATTTGTATCCAATTTTCGAGAGTTAAAGGAAAATTTATTTCGCAAGAAACCAATAGAAGTAGCTCCAGTGTTCAACCATTGGAAAAAGTACTCATATTTTCACTTTTCAAAACAACTCGTTATAGAGAACTTCAACTGTAAAACTATTTTCCTTAACTTAAATTTAAATTTCGAAATCCACAAGTTTTGCGAGTAAGGAAAATGTTTATTGTCTTTATTTTACAGACACAGAATGTTGTCACCAGAGTATCCGTTTATTTCAAATCCTGAAATGTTTGTAAGAATATTCTCACTTGAAAGGTTCTCACTGGGTTTGGTCTCTAACATTGGGATGACCGTTGCTGTTGTTGTAGTAGTTACTAAAGTGTAATAAAAACAAGTAAGAAAGGCGTTAAGTTCGGCCGTGCCGAACTTTTTATACCCTCCACCACGAGTTGTATGGAAGTAAAATGGAACAATTAGTTTCCTTTCGTGTATGAAGAATACTAAATACCAAATTTCAGCAAGTTCGGTAAAACAATGTGGCTAACCTTCAAAATACCGAAATTCGGGAGGTACCGTTCCATGGAGGCTATATCGAAACGGCGATCTATACCTACAAATTTCTGGCGAAAAGTCTCAAAGAAGACTAAATACCAAATATCCGATATTTCGGTACCTTCAAAAATACCGAAAATCAAAACTTACGCTTCTATGGGGGATATAGGAACCCGCGGACCTATACTGATAATTCTCTTCTGGAATATTTTATAACCCCATGAAAGACTTAATAACAAATTTCAGTCTTTCGGTGGGATATTGACGTCACAACCTTCAGAATTACGAAAATCGGAAGGTACCGTTCTTCGAAACGTGGACCTATACCGACGAATTTCAGTCAGAAAGCCTTTTACCTCCAAAGACAAAGAATAAATACCAAATTTCAGTCATTTCGGTGGGTTGCTGTGGCCGCAACCTACAAAATACCGAAAATCGGGAGGTGACGTTCTATGGGGGCTATATGAAGGCGTGGACCTATACCGACAAATTTTTGGGAGAAAGTTTAAAACCCCCTAACGAAGACTAAGTACCAAATTTCAGCCATTTCGGTGTGATAATGAGGATAAAACCTTCAAAATATCGAAAATTGTGGTATGGTTATATGGGTTTATATACGAAGGCGTGGACATATACCGACAAATTTCATATAAAACCTTTAATACCCCAAATGAAGAAAAACACACAATTTTAGCCATTTGGGTCGGTTGCTGGGGCCGCAACCTACAAAATACCTAATATCGGGAGGTACCGTTCTATGGGGGCTATATGAAGGCGTGGACCCCCAAGTTTAGTGGACTAGAACTGTTAGGGAACAAAGTTCCGTTTTCACAGTTCCGTTTTCACTTTTGTACCCGCCTGTTGCGTCCGTTTAACACTTTTTTAAAATTCTTGAAATTACATGTGTAACGTGGTTTTCTCGTCGGCTGGGGTAAGTCCAGTCGCGTCCAGGGTCTCCATAAGGACCCACTAAACCTTACGAAATAAAAGACTAGTTTTATCCCTTCTAGGGGTTCAATCGGATATTTATTGATCTAAATACTAGTATGTTCTACTTCAATGAAATGCGATATTATTACTTTGGCCCTTCTTCAGAGGGGAGAATGCTGATAGGACAGATGATGACGATTTATAGGTGATCGGGAACTTTATCAACTCGTATGTGTTGGTGTTCGGCAACTAGGCAAAAGCTGTTCGGGAACGACGATGGTTGATGAAGCTCGGTGATGTTCGGGAACGGAAATGGTTGACGAAGATCGGTGACGACGGTTCGGCAACTCGGCTAATGCTGTTCGGCAACGACGACGCTTGACGAAGCTCGGTGACGACGATTCGGTGATGTTCGGTAACTCGTCCGAAGTTGTTCGGGAACGGCGACGGGTGACGACGCTCGGTGATGACGTTTCGGGGGTGTTCGGGAACGCCGATGGTTGGCGGGGATCGTTGATGACGATGCTGGCTGATAACGATAGTTATCGATGATAGGAAGCGACGATCCTGGTTGCTGATTCGTTTCAGTAGTGAGCGGGAACGTGTTGATTGATGTCGGGCTGGTTGACGACGATCTGCTGTTCTGTTCGGAACGACTACTATACAACACTAATTACAGCTACGAACTCATACAGATTACTGCGTATATCCAGGAACAAAGAACAAAAGTCCCTGTGTGAGACGGGAAACCGAAGTCTCCGTGTGGGACGGGAAACCGAAGTCTCCGTGTGGTACGGGAAACCGAAGTCTCCGTGTGGGACGGGAAACCGAAGTCTCCGTGTGGTACGGGAAACCGAAGTCTCCGTGTGGGACGGGAAACCGAAGTCTCCGTGTGGTACGGGAAACCGAAGTCTCCGTGTGGGACGGGAAACCGAAGTCTCCGTGTGGGACAGAAAACCGAAGTCTCTGTGTGGAACAGGAAACCGAAGTCTCTGTGGGGGACAGTAAACAGAATTCACTGTGTGCAATTTATTAATGGGACAGCCACAATGGGTAGTCCCTTCCAAAATTTGCCAACGCAACAAACCACCCAGGAATGCCTTGGTGGATAGCAAGCCTCCAGCAGTAGCAAGCTGACTTCAACGGCGAAAACTGGAATACTAAAGTATAAACCGGAATGAAGTGAATGCGAATTATTGTGTATTGAGTACAGCAAGCAAATGACTTCAATGCATGACTAGCGTAGATGGAGATGCTGTTGAGTGCATATCGACTCATTGCTACTATGGTGGTAAGGGAAGACCGTAGGTGTTGTTGTATGTATGTGACAATTGTCACGTTACACATGGTCAAAAATATGTGTGTTTGTCCACGCCGTTTCCCAAATAAATTATAGCCTTTTCACACAAATGGAATTTTTTATTAATACATGAGTTTTTATAAGAGTTTAATGAAAACCCAAGGATTATTTGTTTCATTGTTTTCTGTATATAAAAAAATTATTTGTTTCAATTTTGAAAAAAATTTATATTTTTTGAAAAAAAACTTGAAAACATTTTTTACAAAAATGTTTTTTCCAAAAGTTTTCTTTAATTTTTTGTATTTTTATGGCTTGTTCATTTTGGTTTGAGCTTTTATTAAAAAGTTAGAATATTTGAAAAACTCTAAACACTCATATTTGGATGTAAAATATAAAAAAAAACTAAAATGTTGAACTTTGACCTTGAATTCCTCTGCAACTGCTAGACCGAATTTTGTGGCTTTTAATATTTCAGAAGGCTGAAATTGTTATCTGTCGAACAAAAAAATTATGAAATTATGAAAATATCTCTATCCGTTCAAAAGTTACAGTGTTTTGACCAGAAAAGACGATTCCGAACAACTGTGCACCGTAGCATTTTTAGAGCTTTTGGATCATTATATCTTTGAGCACGTCTATGCCCACTACAAAAGCAGTAACTGTACTTAAAGTGTTAACCAATATATGGGGATTTCTGAGTGAAATCGGACACTTTTTCAAGATGAGGTTTTTGATTTCCTTTATTTTTTGCTGCGGTGATGCTGCTCATTAGCAAAACATTTTAGTATATTTTCAGATTTTTTTGGACAATCGGTTCCAGAGATATCGCGCCTTAAAAAAGTCAAATTCTGTAAAAACTACATGCAAAGAAATACTCATAACTTCTTTAAAATTGGTCCAATTTGTTAAAATCTTTTTTTGTATGTTTTGTTGTTTTATCAGCTGTTAAATAAAAAATAGCAAAAGAATTTGCACAGTGGGCATGGATGCTATTTTCGCGATTTAATATTTAAAATCAATTTTTAAAGATGTTCGACCCCTTCGATTTTCTTTAAATTTTTTTTGTATTAAACTACGTTCAATTATAAAAATTTTAAGTCATATGTGGTAATGGGATTCGGACGATTACTATTTTTTCTGAATTTTTTAAAATTTTTCAATTCAATTTTTCGTTTATAACTTTGTGCAAAATTTATTAATTTATTAAAAAAATTAAAAGTTTCATTTTTAAACATTTGTTTTGATTTTATATTTATGAATTTATCTCAGACATCTTAAAAGCAGCGTCATTTTTCGATTTTGAAAATGCATCAGCGAAAATTCCATTAAAGCCCACTGTGAATTTTTTTCTATTTTTTATGATAAATATATAATATATAATGATAAATAAGTACTTTTAGCTTCAAAAATACAGGAAATACAAATTTTGGACAAAGGTATAAAGGAAAATTTGTACTGACAAATTTTAAATAATTCAGAAAAAATAGTAATCGTCCGAATCCCATTACCACATAGGACTTAAAATTTTTGTAATTGAACGTAGTTTAATACAAAAAAAATTTAAGAAAATCGAAGGGATCGAACGTCTTTAAAAAATGATTTTAAATATTAAATCGCGAAAATAGCATCCAAGCCCACTGTGCAAATTTTTTTCTATTTTTTATTTAACAGCTGATAAAACAACGAAACATACAAAAAAAGATTTTTTCAAATTGGACCAATACTAAAGAAGTTATGAGTATTTCTTTGCATGTAGTTTTTACAGAATTTGACTTTTTCAAGGCGCGGATCTCTGGAACCGTTAGTCCAAAAAAATCTGAAAATATACTAAAATGTTTTGCTAATGAGCAGCATCACCGCAGAGAAAAATAAAGGAAATCAAAAACCTCATCTTGAAAAAGTGTCCGATTTCACTCAGAAATCCCCATATATACATACATTCTTCGAACTTGATGTACGTTTGATGGTAATTTTGCGATGTGCAAAGTTTCGGACGAATCAGGTCTTCAATTCTTTGGTTATAGGGCTTATGAGTCATTATGGTTGGTGCGGAAGTAGTACTGTCTTAATTGGGGTCAACATATTATTACAGGATGCTGCAAATAATTCAAAACGGTCCGAGAAATGTCATACAATTGCGCTTTTCAAAAAAATTTGAAATTTTTTACTGGAGGTAGCCGTAGCAGTGGACCAATATAGTAATGCATTATTCCTGCAAATCAATTGCAACGGTCTCCGCAATAAGGTCAGCAAAATTGTGGATTTTATGAGTCGGAAAAACATCATGGCCGCCGCGATCCAAGAAACAAAGCTCACTGCCACCTGTAGCTTGCAACGTTGAGATTGTTATAATGTTTTGCGGAAGGATCGAACAAGAAGTGAAGGAGGAGGACTTGTCTTCCTAGTACACCTGTCTGTCCAAAATAGACCTATCTCGCTTGACTCTAGTGACCCATACATGGAGTGTATGGAGGTAGCAGTAAAGTGTGGTACTGCCGAGATAGAACTGCTTAATATGTACATACCGCCGATGAATAGCTGTGCCCGGCGTAATATGCCCGATATTAGTTCGCTTTTAGAGGGCAATAACTGTCTGGTGCTAGGGAACTTCAATGCTCATCATGAGCCTTGGCATTCCGTCCTAGCTAATGACCAAAGGGGTACAACGCTGACCGAGAAAATTGATAGATCCACGTTTTGCACGGTGAATGAAGACACTCTTACTAGGATTAGAGGAGATTGCCACAGCTCGCCAGATATCACCATTGTAGCACCAGGTCTGATAAATAACGTAACCTGGCAACCCGTCATTTCCTTCGGACCACCTCCCTATCATCGTCTCCGTAAATAGACCACCCGATTTCATAACCCCTTGAACCATGGGAAAGCCGATTGGCAAGGGTTCTGAGATTTTACCAAACATTGCATCACAGAGCTGCCCATCCCCTCAGATCCTTGGATAGCTGAGAGAACTTTCCGGGACATCATCACTGCAGCAGCCGCTCGCTGGTCGAATACCCGAAATAAGACAACATTTCTCAGCAGAGGTGACGGGACCAGCAAATGATTGTGATGAGCTTGGTTATACGAACCCTGAAGACCCGAGATTTAGAGAGTTTACTCTTGAAGTCAGCAGGTTAGTAGGCGAACATAAGCGGAAAAAATGGTTAGCTCACCTGAAGTAATGCAACATTGATACAGGATTAAGTAAATTGTGGGCAACAGTTAAATCACTCTCGAATCCGGGAAATAAGGATGACAGAACAGCTGTTACTTTCAATGGCGTGACAGTAACTGACCCAAAAATGATGTAGGACCAAACCGTCGACGTACATAATTGTCTCAAGCCCGTCGAGGTGGAGGTTAAACAGTTCCGGAGGGAACTCCCTGATTCGCTCTACCTGAATACCACGTTTGACTGTCGGTCATGTATGTTGTGGCTGTTGTGTGTTGGTGGTCCAACGTTTCGGCATGTTTTGGATATGTCCAATGCTAACACGCCTGTTCTGCAACACAACCTATTCTGGTTGAAACCTCGCTTAACATATGTGAAAATGGCGTGTAGTTCGGTTGTGGTACTGTGTTGCTTCCGGAACGTGTATTGATGATCCACAACTGAATAGCACGCTCTGATACTGGGGAAGAGTAACGCCGCAAGAATCTTCGCTAATATTGATAAAAATTAGATTTATGCTGATTCACCTGTGCTGGTATTTTTCTCTGAATTTAGTAGCGCAACTACCAATACAACTTCCGCCTCAGTAGTGGGACCACCCTGCCCATGTTCAAGGCTTCGGGACCAATTAGGCTGGCTAACGATAATTTGAAGACTATGCTGAAATAGTCGACCCCTGGTTCATCCATCTATAATAATATCACCTCTGATATTCCGTCAGGTCCAAGCGTTTCGGATGATTTTGCGTCGGGGAAACTGTGGTGATTCCTACTCGGTTGGAAGATATTGTAAATGAAGCAAAAAACTTCTCTTCGCCTGATTGCTCAATAAATTGTCGTCTAAAATGACCTGCGGATCTGGCACAAGCACGCTGTTACATATGGAAGAAATCCGATTATGCTTTCCCTAGGTTCGATAATGCCTTAACTCTTGTACAAAATATAATACTTCCGTTTCCATTGTTGTAGCACTTCAGATTTTCTATCAACGTTTTCCGCTTGTGTTCCAACGGCTGTTCTCTGACTTGGAGCTCATTAGGGTTCGTACGGCAAAAGCATCACGCTCACTTGCTGACTTTATCGCCTTGACTGGGAAATTAGGTCTCATTTCCGCTATTTGAGCTACAGGAATATGTCTCGGAATTTTCTCTCTCTTAATCGAACATCGGTTGCATTAAGTAGTTTTGTGAAGCGGTACTTGGTGATTTCTCTCAATTATTAACAATTGGCTTTCCTACTGTTAAGGGAAATTTGTATGGCGGTCAGAGGTAATGAAATCTAGGCTTGCCAAGTCACGTCAATCGCCAGATCAGGTGTCACGATGGATATGTCAGGCGAACTATGGTAGCCTCTTCTTATACTGATGGGAGCGTCCTAGTTAACCGTGCAAAATGTGGAGCTGTCTACCTGCTCAGTTAGAGCTATGGTTCTCTCGTTTGTCATTTCCTTGAATGGAATGTCAGAGCTCATAATGCTTGTTAAAATCTCCTAGGACCAACCGGATATTGACTTTCAACAGTGATCTGATGTCGGGTGAATAACGCGGGACACTGTTGTTGGCGGGATGTACACACTCAGCAGTTCTTACTTAGCGTTTTCACACTTTACCGCATTTTCTGCCAGATGTCACGACGGCATATATACATACTTTTAGCAGTTCTATCGCGGCGGTTCCAAACATTACCGCTACCTACTGGTAAAATATATCATCTATTGATTTTCCTATGCAGTCGACCCCAGTTAAACTGATGGAATATTACAGTATAAGGAACTGGAACAGCAATTCTGGGTGTAGTTGTTGTTGTAGCAGGATATAGGTAAAATCATATGTTTGGGTTTCAATCCGGTACGAGACAACTTGCTGGGATTGATATCACTGTGCAACATTTTTAAGGTAATCTTGTGCAAACAATTTGAGCTGAATATTTTTTGAAAGTACAGACACAAACGACAAAAACCCATAGTTTGGTTTTGTTGTGTCAGATCCAGCTTGGATTTTATGGCCCCATCTATACATGGTTAAATATTGATTTTTTTAAGAAATCCTGGGCTATATCTCTGAAACCTATGTGAATCATCATCAGACTTCTGAAGCAAATTTGTATATATTTGTATTAACTCGAAAAACTACTTTTATTGCATCAAATTTTATAAAATATCTAAATTTTCCATCATTTTTATACATTTCGCACCATATCTCCACTATGTCGGGAGGGTATTATAAGTTGGTTTTGGCCAAAAAGTTTGTACGGCATCGAAATAATGGTCGTAGACCCATACTTATACCAAAATTAATGTCTCGACTAGCTGAGTCGATCTGGCTATGTGTGTCCGTCCGTCTGTCCATCTAAACCTTGTAATTACGCTACAGGTCGCAATTTTGAACAGATCGTCACCAAATTTTGGGGGTTGATGAGGGTCCCGGAGGGGAAAAAGCAGAAAAGAAGAAAATATCACCTTTACAACCATGTAACGTAGGTTGTTGTAGGTGGTCAAACAACGAAGATATCGCAATAGTCGCTAATACAACCCAACTTTTCAATTTTGCGATTTTAATTATAATGATGAATATCACAGCTTTGGATGGGGAGCTTCTAAAAGCAAAGCCTGACTATGAAAGTAGAATATCCCACCTTTACAATGGCCAGTAGGTGACCAAATAACGGAGATATAGCAAAAGTCGGTAATACATCCCATTTTTCAATTTTTTCGAAATCGCGCTACAAGTCGCAATTTTGATCGGATCGTTTTGGGGGTTAATGGGGGTCCACCAGAGATAAAAGCCTATTGATTTTGATGATGGTCGGATAATATTCAGGGGTCGGTATGGGCAAAAACTTGTTTGCAGAAAAGTCAACGTTTTATTTCAAAGCCAATATCTCTGTTTCTTTAAGAGGTATATCAAGAGCAAAACCTGGCAAGGAAAGTAGAAAATATCACCTTTACAACGATGTAAATTAGGTTGTCGTAGGTGGTCAAACAACAGAGATATCGCAATAGTCGGTAATGCATCCCATTTTCCGATTTTTTTGTTGATGCGGGGCCCTCAGAGGAAGATGCCTATTGGGTAGTGGTGTAGGGTATCAAATGGTCGGCCCCGTCCCGACTGTAGCCTTTGCTCACTTGTTTCTTAATGTTTTCTTTTGGAAAAATTTTCGCTGGAATGTATGTCAATAATGTGGTGAAATTCGAAATGCGAGAATAAACTGTTGGTGTGAACTGTGTTTGAAATACGTGTTGTAAAAGATACGATGCAAAATACCGCTAAAACAACATGAAGTAAGCATTTTAGAGTTTCAGAATTTTCTGAAGAATTGCTGAGAACTTTATTTGGAAGATTTTTCCAAAAGGTTACTTCGTTCAACTCAGATAGTTTAGCTGATAGTAATCAGAATTTCAGGAATTATATAAAATTTTCTATATTTTAATAATGTTAGTGCCTAGATGGAATTTTTCTTATATGGTGTGATCAAAAGATAAGTTCTACTAGTTTAGGGCTACAATATTGCCAAAGATAGCGAGGCCAAATTCCTAATCGTTTCTGAGATAAAGGCCCGATAAATGCAAAAAAACTGTAGTTTTAGCCCGATTTAGATGAGGCAATAAAATACGAACTGTATCTGACAGGACAAAGCCCTACTAGGCTTTTGTAGTCCAAATATGTACTTTCAAAAAATGCATACTAAAAGTTGTTTGCATTTTCAGTGTTGCATAGTGCATTCGGTGTTAGCGATTGTGGATATTACGGGAGACATGCTGAAGATCAAGTTGAAGCAGCAAGAAGCAACATAATGCTAATCGCTGTATACCTCAAGATGTTCAGGCCTGAACAATTCCTTAAATCCACCCATTCACGGTAGTGCATCTCATCGATACCGACCTATAGTGAATGAGACCGTGATAAATGGAACAAAATCACGGTTGTGCTTACTTTCTATCTCGTACCGATAAGATATAAAGACAGCTGCTTGTCTATTTTGTCTGTGGCCCCTCCTGTTAAGCTCAAAAAGGCACAGGCTATTTTAAGTTCTTATTATCATTCATACACGCAGAAAAATATATGTTAGAAATATGTTTGGATCCAAACAAATATTTGTCATTTGTCATTCCGTTTGTAACACATCGAAATATTCGTCGGAGACCCTATAAAGTATATCAGGAATATTGTCAATTATTTCATATTCCATTTCAGAAAAAAAGGATAAATTTTTTTCGCGCTACATCAACGATTTTTGATATGTAGGTTAAGAAAAAAATTCCCAGTACGAATCTGGTCGCGAGCCAATTTTTGGTTGTTGCGGACAAAAGTTATGGCGCTTTTATTTCGCTTTTTAAGAAAGAAAATATTATAAAAACGCTAATTATTTTAATGAGCACAATTGTTGCAAAAAAGTTCTCTCGAAGTGACTTCAGCGAGTAGATTGCATAATACCTGCAAAATGTTACACAGAATTCGCGGAATGTGCAAAAAATTGATAAATTATTGAATATAAGTCTACTTTTTTCAAAATTAAGGCCCATTTAGTGGTCATAAAATTACATAAAAAATTGTTGTGGATCCAAACTTCACGGTAAATCAAATGAGACTACAATCATACAGATTGGTGTTATAGTTTGGATGTTACAGCAAAATAAGCACATATTTCGGCAAAAAAAAAATTATTTTTTGTTTAAAAAAATATTTTTTCACATGCATTATGTAGTAGAAAATATTCTAAAAATTTATAGGAATACTTCCTTCATTTTGCTAAATCTCCCAACAAAATAGACGGATTTTGCTTTATTGACATTCATATTAAAGCTTTCCCATTAGGGAAGCTAATTGGGTTGATGGGGATATATGTCAAAGCTTCTGAAATGGAAATAGAGGTCAAATAACCCATTTTTATTTATATGCATTTTTAAATAAGTGTAAATCGCGTAATTATCAAAATCAGTTTGTCCGCATGTGATTTTCATGTACAGTAATACCATATCTTTTAATTTGAATATAGTTTTCGAAATTTAAGTTGGTGGCTAAGATGTAGCATCAGCTGCATCTTACCATTAAAATACCTATAAAATATAGCTAATTTGCGCAAAGTGCATACAATTTTTGTCCGCATCCGTTTTCAATGTCCACCATGAAAATCTACATCGATATATATCTATTTCAAGGCGATCAATTAAGAACCGTGGATGTAGCATCACACACTATTTTTTGGGATAAAATGAATGTAGCTCCCTTATCAGTGAAGTTTTCAAATCTCTGTTTCCGCTAAAACGAAGATGCTGTATCAGTTGTTTTATTGCAGTGGAAACGAACAGCAGAAAACGCGATAAAATACGCGATATTTCCAAAAACAATTTTAGGTGATTTTTCTACTTTGGACTTTCTTGTAACTCGCGTTTTAGTAGATGGATTTTTACGGGGAATAATTTATTAGATCCGGAACGTAAAAACCTAAAATGTGCAATCAAGTACGAGGAAATCGAATGACAATTGTAAAAATTAGGCCCGAAAAATATGTTTTTTTGCAAAAATGTTCACACAAAATTTTCGCATTTGGATGAAGATTTCTATGAAGCTGTGCAGACTACATTCACATTTGTCGTATCAAATAACTCAGAATCGCAAGTACTACAATCCTATATATAATTTTTTGAAAAACCTGTTTGCGGAATGAAATTAGAAGAAAATTTCAAAAACCACTGTAAATCTGGCTTCAAAATGTCAGCATCATTTAACGGTAGAGGCAGTTCAAATTTTGAAAAGTATTACATTAGTGAGATGACCCTTATTTAGTTTGCTTCTACTTTTACTTTGACAGGAAAATCGAGAGAAGTGTGGTTTACTCACAAATCGAGAGAAAACAAAAAAAGACATGGTGGCTTCAACCCATTTTTACCCATTTCTTAACATAAATATAGCCACAGCTTCCACCCAAATTATCTTTTAAGGCCAATATTTTTTGCCACGTCCAAAAACATTTCATTTTATCCAAAAATATTTAATTTGTATAATATAGAATCACAAGTCGCGTATTCTAAAAGGGTAAACCTTGGCTTCAGCTATGTTAAATTTTCAAAAATATTGGTGATATATATTATTGATCAGCATAAAATTCTAAGTCGATCTAACCATGTCCGTCTGTCTGTCTGTTGAAATCAAGATGCAGCTCGCAATTTTTAAGATAGAGTGTCAAAATTTGGTGCAGGAGTTTTTATTACTTCCAGGATGATTGGTATTGAAAATGGGATATATCGGTCCACTTTTTGATATAGCCCCCATAGAACGGTACCTCCCGATTTTCGGTATTTAGCTGCATTATCCCACCAAAATGGCTGAAATTTGGTATTTAGTCATCGTTGGGTGTACAAAACTTTCCTCCTGAAATATGTTGGTATAGGTCCACGCCTTCACATAGCCCTAATAGAACGGTACCTTCCGATTTTCGGTATTTTAAAGGTTGTGGCCGCAATAATCCACCGAAATGGCTGAAATTTGGTACTTAGTCTTCGTTGGGGGTATAAAACTTTCCCCCTGAAATTTGTCGGTACAGGTCCATGTCATAATATAGCCTCCATAGAGCGGTACCGCCCGAATGTAGTTATTGTGAATATTAGAAACATTTTTTACCGAAATTGCTGAAATTTGGAATTTTGTCTTCTTCATACACGAAGGGAAATTGTTCCATTTTACTTCAATACAAATCGTGGTGGAGGGTATAACAAGTTCCGCCCGGCCGAACTAAATGCCGTTCTAACTTGTTTATGTTAGAACATATTTTTTATGGGGCAAATATGCTTCATCGAAATAATGGTTTTAGACCCCAAGTATGTTTGGACGAAATCCGTTTTAGACAATTTGAAGTTGATTTAGCACTGTCCGTCCGTCCGTGTATCTGTCTGGCTGGCTGGAGCGCACGATAACTCTCGAAAGGATCAACCGATTCGGTTGGTTTTGACAATATTTTGTCCAAGCTTAGTTTAAGTTCTTAGATGGGTTATATCGGACCACTCCCTCCGGTACTTCCCCCACAAAAGTTCGAAAATATTCGCAAAATTTGTGTGCACTATAACTCTTGAAAGGAGTAACCGATTTGGCCCATACTTTGCACATCGTGAAATTTCTACCAAACATAACTGAGGTTCCAATATGTACCCATTCGGTCCACTTCTTCGGGTACCTCCCACACAAAAGTTTGGAAAAGTTCAGTTTAGGACCTGCTCTCGAATCGCTTTGATTTTTTTTGTAACAACTTGTATTCACCGGCCCCCATACGACGCACAGTGGATCCACTTGTATGTAGAAAGTGGCCAAAAATATTTAGAGTGTAAAAATCAAGTCAAAGCGCCAGTTACAGCTTTGTGCTGCTGCGAAGATTGTTTTAAGAAACCACGAGCGTAACATTCTCCTCCCTTTCCCCTCTGGAGGGGGTATACGGTAAGAATTGTTTTATGCTGGTAATACAAAATGACATGAACAAAGGTTCCGATTATCTTATGATGCAAAAATAGGCTTGGGGAAACAAAACCAATCTCAAAACAACATAAAATCCAACCAATTTAGCGGATTAAAAAAATCAAAATTTTTGTCTGAAAATTGGTAAGATTTTTAATATAGATCTTACAGCGTTCATCCTGAAAGGCACGTACCGCCAACGTAAGACAAATTTGGAAGAAGATTTCTTCATCTTGCCACTCATACCAATTTTGTTAATGTACGTGGTCAGATAGCTGAGATATACGCTAATATATCCATATAAACCCTATTCAAGGGCAGCTTTACTCAGCAACCCACCATTTATAGTCTGGCACTAGATGGCAGCTGATTTTAATACTGAATAATCTTAAACCCATTACCTACTTTGGAAAATTATTCCCGAAGTGGGCACTGCTGGGCATCATGACTAAAACCTTAGGTCAAATTTGAGTATATGATCGAATTGGCATTACAAAATACACTAAGAAAATATGCAGCTAACTAGAATTCCACAACACGCTAAAACACTATTTTTACTGAAAATTAAGCTATTACCTCCTCCTTGAAAATCCACTATAATATTTTGCTATACGTATTAGTTTCGCGATATTTTGAATATATTTACTTGCACATAAAATATAGGTTGTACTCAACAAAAAGTATTAGTCAAATGTTCCGACTTTTGGAGCTATTTTTCAGAAGATCGCGTTCGAATGAAACAAAAACTAATATATTTTTAAAAAGGTCCATGTCATAGCTGTAAGAGTTGCCAGATGTTGTACCAAAATTTTGACATTCATTTTTTTAGTTTTGGCCAATGGGTGGATCCACTGTGCGACGGTACAAACTTCATCTGGGGCAAGTCCATACTTCCTGAGGAAATAGCCTGAAAAGTGCAAAAAAACATCTATGACTCCGTGTTTAGTAGTTGGAGCGCAAGATAACTCTTGAACGGATCTGCAGACTCGGTTCAATATTTGGTCTTCGTAATATTTTGTCCAAACTTAATATAAGTTCGAAAATGTTCGGAAAAATTGTGCGCACGATAACTCTTGAAGGGAGTGACCGATGTGGACCAAATCCAAATACATCTGCAATATGTATATCAGGTTTGAATATGGACTATATTTGACCACTCATTCGGGATCTCCTCCACAAAATTTTGGATAAATTCACTTTAAGACCTGCTCTCGAATCACTTTGATTTCTGTTGAAGCAACTTGCATTCGCTGCCTCAATTACGACGGTAAATGCTTTTTCAGGGGCAAGTCCATTCTTCTTGAGAAAACAGCCCAGAAGGTGTCCAAACTTAGTTTTAGTTCGAAGATTGGCAACAACTTCCTGTACTTCCCCTCAATATTTAAAAAATTTCACTAAAATGGTATGCACGATATCCCTTGAAAGGAGCAACTAAATTTATCCAAACGTTGGATCTCCTAATATTTTGTCCAATTTTAGTTTAACTTCTAAAATATCCGATATCGATCTTCTCTTTATGTTACCTCCCCCACAAAAGTTAGATGAAAGTTTTAATTCACATAGTCTGAGGGTATATCTCTGTCGGCAAAGCCGACTGATACTTTTTTACTTGTTGTTTGGCATTTTTATGCCTTTCAATAAACCACCACCATTTATAAATCTGTGAGATAGAGATAGCCTGTAAGCGTTTACTGAGAGCAAATGAGCATACATTTCAATATGTTTTACATTGAAATTTACGCTCCCTTGCCCTCAGTAAGCGCCCACTGGTGCATGTGTTTGTTTTTTTTGTGGCTTTTGGGTTTGTATTTATATTATATCAAAATAAATATTCCCAAACATATGTTATGTTAGGGACTGATTGCAAAAAATATATGTTTGCTGGAAAATATGTTTGGGACATATGTTGGAAATGATTTTTTTCCTCCGTGTGTAAGGATCTACTTTCTTAGCTTGATAAATACACATTTTTCTCTTCCATTGTCTTAGTACATTTTTTCTACGTCTTAATTTGCCTATGTCCTAACATGACTCCTCACAATACCAAAGATGAACACAATGGCCACAGAGTGGGATGACTGCTTTTCGGTACATATTTAAATCTTACCTAATTTCTAAAAATTTGTCCTACTATATTTCACAATTAACTACAGTAAGATACAAAAAATTAACACATCTCGTTAGGTGTGTTGTATATCTCTGGATCACTGCAAACATTGAAATCCTTAAACAATTTGCTTATAAATTGAACCACAGTCAACGTCATTCGCCAGTAAGGACATGCGTAAAGCTTCTGTGATGTGTCTTCTTCCTCTTTTAAGTTAATTTCTTTCCGGCTTTTTGACACTTCTTAATATCAAATACAGGATATAAAACTAACCAAAAATTCCACTAACCAAGTAACTGCAATATCCCGTTTTTTTTGGCTATAGAAAATAAATCTTTCAATATGTCATTACGAGCAATAAAAATCACACCTTACAGCTATTGTTTTTCGGGTAAAACAAGCAAAAAAAAATATTTCCAAACAATGTGGTTATCCCGTAACAATCCCGAAAAATACAAAAGACTTTCTTTGCGAATGAATCTCATGCAACAAAGAAAGAAAAACAACAACGTTAGCAGCAAAAAAAAAAAAAAAAAAAAAAAAAACAAGGAAACGCACCTAAAAAATTACGTGAAAAAATAGCAACGAACCTCTATCACAGTTATAAATCGGCACGAGCGTAACTAACAAGAATTAAATGAAAACTTGTCCCAAGCCCAAAACGAACCAAAGAAAAGCACACAATTTTTGGTCATCAAATCTTAACATTAGTTGCACAACAAACGCTTAGCCACAATACGAACTTCCCAAAAGAAATCATTGCACTTCAGCACACTGCTTCTCCATCCCATCAACGACAAAAAAAACGAAAAATCCAAAAAAAAAAACTTTGTGACTGCAACAAATCGAAAGATATTTAATGCGAAGTCTATGAAAAGTTCGTATCTCTCACTCTGCATGAGTGCTTTTGTTTTATTAACAATGTTAACACCACTCAAAGATCTTCTTACACATGGCTGCCCAGGCAGGCATTATTGGACCCCAAACTTGAGCTGGGTCATGGATATCTTGGCAGTGCCTCTCTGTTTTCTTTTTGTACCGATGAAAAGTAAATGTCCGTCTCAGGTTATGATTAGGATTCTATGTGACTTTCCTGGTCCAATGGAATTCGTATTTAATAGCATCGTCGTATATGAGGCAACCATTTAATAAGTCTCTCTGAGCCGTTTGTTTCCGTGATTACACACATGTCTGTGTGTGTGTTGAAGATTTTGGGGGTGGGTGCGAAAGCGGCTAAAGGTTTTCCCGAAAAACTTTTTCATCTAGGGAAAGATTTTTTCTTGTTGTTGTTTTTTTATTTCCTATGTTGCTGATTCGTTAAAAGACCATTAGACACCGAAATGATATTGTATTTTGAAATAAGTAATAATAGTTACACTCGAAACAAATCGCTAGAACTTCTTTTGGACAGTGAGTTTCAGATAAATTGAACAGCAATTTCAGAAGTTAGATAGCTCACGCTAAGGTATGTATATCAGTTCATCCTTTGGAGAATGGTTTTGTCCCAATATGATCCACCACATGTAAGCGCCGCAGAATAGTTCAGAAATCGATTTTCCTCGCAAAAATCTCATTTTTTTTGTCGTGACGGATTGTCAACTTCCATTTGTGATTCGATAGTAAACATATTGAAACTAAGAAAAACAAAAAATCAGGTCAACTTATTGGAATTTGTGGGCGTGGTGTGCTCCTAAAGATGACAATTTTATCCCAATTTTCGAAATTTTTGCAAATTTCTGGAGAAAGAAATAGCTACATATTTCTTGGAAACTATAACAGATATTGTGTTCATTGTTTTTTGTTAGGTAGGTTAGGATTGTGACCTTTAAGAACCATTTCAATACATTACCGTAGCTCTTACGCGAAGTGAGATATATTATTTTTCTTCAGGTACTAAATTTTAGTGAAATTCCAAATTTAGTGGACTAGAACTTTTAGGCAACGGTTTTGTTTTCGCAGTATGATTCCTGCACGCAGAGAAGAGATATTGTAGGAGCAATCATATTGTAGGAAGAAAATACTATATTTTAATAATCTGAAAATATGTATTGTTTGTGCAACTACACATTTTGTGTCATTATGGTGCCTAACACAAAATATATGGTTGAAACAACAATATATATTTTCAGATTTTTAAAATACATTATTTTGTTCTTAGAATATGATTGCCCCTACAATATCTCTTCTCTACGTGTGGGAGTGTCCTCTTTCAGCCCATATGTATATACAGTATAGTCTTCACAATCCGGACACTTGTTAATCCGGACAACGCGGTAATCCGGACACTAGAATTTTTTACATTGTAGACTCGGTAATCCGGACATCTCATATTTTTCGTACCTCGATAATCCGGACATCAATATTTTTTCCTATCTTTAGCATTATATTTTTATTTATTTCAGTGACGTTTTCGTTCTTAGCAATAGCAATTGGTGTATAAATAAGAAAAATTAAGTTTTTCAAATTTTTCGGTTCATATCTCCAATATGGAATTAACTATTTGAATCTGTCGAATGATTATCTGCCCTTCAACCATCGATGGATGACTATGATAAGTAACAGTATTTGTTGAGTAGCCTAGTTCCCTTAAAAATAGATATTGGGTGTTCCTTTCCTCTAAAGGAAGTAGTTTATTACGCTTCCGATTAGTGAGAAAGTCCTATGGAACTGTGTTATGTATTCTAATGATATTTTACCCAGAAATGTTTAAAACATTTAAAGGGTTGGGATTAATAGCTTAGTTGTAAGATTTAGATTTTTTAGATTCTCTAAGTCATTTGTTTGAGTTACCGACAAAAATCGGTAAAATTAAAAAGCAAAATGATGAATGAAAATTTTAAATAAAATTTGACATCACTCTTGCTTTAGGCAGAACTTAACAACCACTTTTTTAGTCGATAACTTACTGAAAAATATTATTTATTGCCGAAATTGTAAGTAATTTTAATGTAATGTTGCAATGAAAATCGGTCCAGATTTGGATGCAGCTCCCATATATATTCGCATCTGATGTGAGATAAAAATGCACCAAAATCACTGAAATTTGACACATGCAACTTGAACTAGCCTAAAAAAACATTGAGCCAATTTTCAAACAAATCGGTACAGATGTATATATAGTCCCATATGCATATATTTCATTCCAAATTTTATTTTTTGAAACTTACTTAAATTAAATTTTTTTTCAATTCACATGAGAAAAGCCTTGAATGTTTCTCAATAATGCAAACATATTTGATAGGTGTTGGTTTAGTCTGATAAATAAGAGTACCGGTTATACGGCGCACAATGGTTCAGGAATCGATTTTCCTGGCCAAAAATCAAATCTTTATTTTGTCAAAGATATTTAATTTCTATATGGGATTCGATGGTAAACATATTGAAACTAAGGAAACCAAAAAATTAGGCCCAAATATTGGAAGGTGTGGGCGTGGCGTGCCCCTAAAGACGAGCATTTTCCCCATTTTGGGAAATACGTCATTTTTGCAAATTTCTGAAGAAAGACGAAGCTATTTCTCTGAAACTTTAACAGTTATTGTGTTCACTGGTTTTGTGTAAGGTAGGTCGGATTGTGGCCTTTAAAAGTAGTTTTAGTAAATTACCGTAGCGTTTACACAACATGATCTATTTTATTTCTCATCGGGTACTAAATTTTATGAAATTCCAAATTTAGTGGATTAGAACTTTAGTGGAACAAAATGGAACAAAGTTCTGTTTTCACAGAAAGATGCCCGAAAGTCTCCTCTTCCAGCCCATATATACTTTTGTACCCGTCCCGTTCCGTCCGTTTAACACTTTTTTCAATTTATTGAAATTACATGGGTAAAAATGTGTATTTTTCTATACTGTTTCCATATGAATTACAGTTTTTTGACACAAATTACAACTTTTTTGAGTATATGAGTTTTTATACGAGTTATATAAGTTTTATTAAAACCCAAGGAGAATTTTTTTAAGTTTTGAAAAAATTTAAATTTTTTTTTGTAAATTTTTTTTTACAAATTTTTTAAAAAAAAAATTTACAAATTTTTTAAAAAAAAATTTTCGACATTTTTCCGATTTTTTTTTAGTTTTTTTTTTTGGTAATTATTTTGTTTATTTGTTGGTGTTTGACCATCTTTAATACATAGGAAGATATAAAAACCACAAAAAATTTAAATTTTTTTTTGTAAAATTTTTTTTTTACAAATTTTTTAAAAAAAAAATTGTCGACATTTTTCCGATTTTTTTTTTTTAGTTTTTTTTTTGGTAATTATTTTGTTTATTTGTTGGTGTTTGACCATCTTTAATACATAGGAAGATATAAAAACCACAAAAACACTCATATTTTGATGGAAAATAGTTAAAAAACTCAAAAGTTTAACTTTGACCTTGAATTTCTCTGCAACTGCCAGACCGAACTTGACCGCTTATAATTCGTCTGAAAGCTGATTGTGTTATCTGAATTATGAACATATCTCTATCCGTTCAAAAGTTACAGAATTTTGACCAGGAAAAAACGATTCTGAACCACTGTGCGGCGGAACAAAATTTAGTGTGAGTAAACCTTGCAATTCCATATAAAAATATTTCATATTTTAGTTGAGAAAAATTAGATTTTTTCGGAATGGCGCAAATATGCGCAATTTTTTATCATTGAATCTGATATTTGAGACTCAAGCGCATAAAACATTAGAAGAAACTATGGTCGGGAAACGACGGAGAAAATAGACTTTTTCACTATTGAAATTGTAGTAATCTTAAAAATTATCATAAAAAATTTTCATAAAGAGGATATGTATCACTATTATTAAAGAGCAATGATGTAAAATCAATCTGAAAATTTTAAATGCTAATCTTGTTCGGAGACTGTACAAAAACAATAAATCTTGAAAAATATAAATTTTCGCGAAAATAATGTCATTTTAATGTTCACCTAATTTCTTAGTTTTCGAAAATTTACTTTTTGTTTTCAGTATGGTTGAGTTCAATCGACTGCTGCATTGGATTGGTTAATCTTACAAAGTCAAGGATGGTTATAGCAAATGTAGAAAAGAGTCTGGTTGCCGTTTATCAAAGTTTTTTTTTCATAAAAAACGATTTTCATATTTTGAGTTTTGAGCAACTTTAGGCCTATGTTTCCCCTCTGTGCGTTTTTTCGATAACGCAAAAAAATGAGTTAGAGAATCGTACTTCTTGTATAGAAATTTCAATAAATTACACTGTGCAACATTTTTAAGACAATCTTGTGCAAACAATTCGAACTGAAGATTTTTTGAAAGTACATACCCAAACGACAAAAAACCCTGTTGTTGTTGTAACAGTGTTTTTGTTATGTTTATTTGTTCATTCCTCTGTTCAATCTGGCTCTGGGTCTATCTCCAGTTCCAGAAAAGTGGCTGCCTCGATGGGATGTAGCCACAGATCCACCGGAGTTAGATGGGTAGGTTTGGCGGGGCAGTTAAAAAGGTGTTGTGTGTCGTGCGGGCCCATACCGCATACTGGGCAGATGTCTTGCACGGCGCGATCGATTTCCGCCCAATAAGAATTTAGGCGACTGCAATATCCCGAGCGTAGTTGAGCCAAAACTACTCTAGTTTGTCGTGGCAGCTGACGCTCCTCAGCTGCGATAGATGGAGGATGTACTCCGAGTACTTTATTCACACTATAATTGCTTAAGGCCTTGGCAACTGCGTCCGTGTGAATGCTATTCAATCCTGCTTGATATGCTTGTTGATCTAGGGGTTCTCTCCTGTATCGTTGGACCTCTCCCTCTAGAGCATGGATATCCTTCCTGATCTCCCTGAATGGGACGGGCCTACCCACAAGATGGTGATTGGGATGGCTCACACGATAACATCCAAGCAGGTACTGCAACGAAAGCATCTCATTGTGTTGCTTTACAGGAAGAATTTTTGCCTCCTCATGTAGATGGTCCACTGAAGATTTGAGGAATTCTGCTACCGTCGACCACGACATTCAACTCACGTCCAAACTGCGCTGTCCATGTGGTGAACAGAGTGGCTGTTGATTTTGTGGGGGAAATCTGCATATTCCTCGAATGGAAAAAGGTGGTAAGATCAGTTAAATAGTTGTTCAGTCTCTCACAGATGTATCAGGATAGGTACCCGACGCCAAGATCGTGCAATCATCCGCATACGTCACGATCTCAATGCCGTCTGGAGGGGGTGGAATACAGGAGAGGTAGAGGTTAAACAGTTTCGGAAATATCACCCCACCTTGGGGAACTCCCTGTTTCACTCTACGGGGTTTGGACTTCTTATTCCTGAATTCCACGTACGACTGGCGTCCATACATATAGTTGACTATCCAACGTTTCAAGCATGGCCGGAGGGTTGTCTGCTCAATGTCCTCAAACAGCGTGGAGTGCCTGACTGTATCAAAGGCTTTTGATAAGTCAAGCGCCACCATCACTGTTCTATCGCACGGCCGTCTCTGGTTGAGTCCTTGACAAATATGTGTGGTAATGGCGTGCAGAGCAGTTGTCGTGCTGTGCTGCTTACGGAATCCATGCTGATGTTCGGCAACTTGATAGCTATTTCTGATACTGGGGAGGACTAAGGCCTCAAGGGTCTTTGCTACGGGCGACAAAAGCGAAATCGGCCTGTACGATTCACTTTTGCTGGCATCCTTGCCGGGCTTCCGTAGTGGGACCACACTGCCCATTTTCCAGACTTCGGGAACAACGAGGGTGGCTAGCGACAAGTTGAAGACTTTGGTGAGATACTCGACTCCCGGCTCATCCAGCTGCTTCAACATTACCATGGAGATTCCATCAGGGCCCAACGCTTTGGATGATTTAGCGTTCCTGATGGCATTGGCAACATCATCCATTGTAAATTGTGGTAGTTCATCCTCGGCAGGAAGAGATCTGATGCGACGTAATACTCTTCTCTTCGCCCTGTCACTCTCGGGATGCTCGACAAACTGTCGATTGAAATTACTTGCGCACCTATTCGGGTCAGTCAACGTAACGTCGCCAAACGCGACTGAGGTCCTATCTTCCCTTCTTCCAGGGTTCGAGAGTGACTTAACCGTTGCCCACAATTCACCTATACCGGCTCCAATGTTGCAGCTCTTCAGATGATTTATCCATTTGTTCCGCTTATGCTCGCCGACCAGCCTGTTAACTTCCAGTGTCAGCTCCCTGACTCTGGGGTCATTGGGGTTAATACGACGAAGCTCATCACGCTCATTTGCTAATCCCGTCGCCTCTGCTGGGAAATTTGGTCTTATTTCGGGTATTCGACCAGCAGGGATATGGCGAGCGGCTGCAGCAGTGATGATGTCCCGGAACGTCCTTTCCGCTACCCGAACATCAGAAGGATTGGGCAATTCTCTGAAGCGGTGATTGGTGAACTCTCTGAAACTCGGCCAATCAGCTTTTTTATGATTGACAAACGTGCGGCGTTCAGAGGTGATGAAGTCGGGTGGTCTGCTAATGGAGACAATTATGGGGAGATGGTCTGATCCAAGGGAAATGACGGGTTGCCAGGTAACGTCATTTGTCAGACCAGGTGACACGATGGTTATGTCAGGCGAACTGTGACACTCTCCTCTAATTCTGGTAGGGGCGTCCTCATTGACCGTGCAAAACGTAGAGCTATCAATCTGCTCAGCCAGCGCTGTACCTCTCTGGTCGTTTCCGAGGGCCGAATGCCACATCTCATGATGTGCATTAAAATCCCCCAGGACCAGACGATTATGACCTTGCAAGAGCGGGCTAATGTCAGGCCTATAATCAGGGGTACAGCTATTTCTCGGCAGGATGTATACATTCAGCAACTCTATCTCGGCAGCTCCACACCTGACTGCTTCCCCCATACATTCCATGTATGGGTCATTAGAGACAGGCTCAAGCGAGATAGGTCTGTATTGGACAGACTGGTGCAATAGGAAAGCCAATCCCCCACCTCCACTTCTGGTGCGATCTTTCCTCAGAACATTGTAACCATCGCAATGCTCTAAGCTGTGGTTGTTGTTCAGCTTGGTTTCCTGCACCGCCGCGACCTTGATGTTCTTCCGACTCATAAAATCTACTATCTCCTCGATCTTACCTCGGAGTCCATTGCAATTCAATTGCAAAAAGGCTGCATTTTCGGGGATTGGGACAACAACGGCTGGTGTTAAAGGCTGCGTGTGCAGTTGTTGTCGAGGGGACTGCGGGGGAGTTTCGTAATCAGACGACGAGGGAGTCTCGTAATCCGACGACGACTCACTGGGAACTGTGTTCACACAGCATGCAGCAACATAGTCCCTGTCGTAGCCCCTCACGTGGACGAGTCCAGAGCAACCCCTTAGATGCACCCACTCCTGACATCTATTGCATCTCACCGAAGGTTGGATGTGGGTGAAGATGCGAATGTGACAAACTGAGCACAGATATATTGGTCCTGGGTTTTCCTCCGTCCCGGATCGGACCAATAGAATTCGGAGCAGGCATTCCGGGATATGCTGCTCCCAACACAGAAAAACGAAACAAATACGAACATGTACACACTGAGGTGGCAGCCGCTGGCCGGAACATTGGTGTTGTGTTGTTCCGGGTCAATGCGGTACGAAAGAACCCGCTGCCGTGGGACTGACAAATTTGAGGCAATAAAAGCCCTAGTTGGGTTTTGGTGTGTCAGATCCAGCTCGGATTTTATGGCCTCATCTAAACATGGTTACATATTGAGTTTTTAAAGAAATTTGGGGCTATATCTCTAAAACCAATGCGAATCTACTTCTGACCTCTGAAGCAAATTTGTAGATAAGGACAAGAATAAAATATTTGGAGAAATAAAAAACTGAAAAAACTACATTTATTGCCTCAAATTTCAAAATATATCTAAAAATTCCATAATTTTTTATACATTTCTCCAAAACTGTTAATTTTTTCTTAATGCTTCTTTTGGAAAAATATTCGCTGTAATGTAGTACACAACTCTTCAGAACACTATATTTTTCAACGACGATTTACTAAATATGTCAAAAATGTAGTGAAATCCGAGATGCGAGAATAATCTGATGGTGTGAACTGTGTTTGAAATAGATGTTGTAAAAGATATGATACCAAATACCGCAAAAACAACATGAAATAAGCATTTTAAAGTTTCAGAATATTCTGAAGAATTGCTTAGAACATTATTTGGATGATTTTTGCAAAAGGCTACTTGGTTCAACTCTTAATAGTTTAGCTGATACCGACCAGAATTACAGAAATTATGTAAAATTTTCTATATTTTATCGATTTTGATGCCCTAGGTAAAGTTTTTCTTATATGGTCTGTTCAACAGATAAGTTCTACTAGATTAGTTCTACAATATTGCCAAAGACAGCAAGGTCAAACTCCCATTCGTTTCTGAGATAAAGGCCTGATAAATGCAAAAAAGTGTAGTTTTAGCTCGGTTTAGATGAGGCCATAAAATCCGAACTGGATCTGACAGGACAGAACGCAACTAGTCTAAATATGTACTTTCAAAAAATTCATACTAGAAGTTGTTTGCATTTTCAGTGTTGCATAGTGTTATTTAAAAAAGGTATGGACTCCTTTTATTTTCAATCTTTGATCAAAATCACCCGATTATCAAAATGTTTTGCAAAAATATTAGGTACGGCTCTCATTGACAACTAATCGATTTTGTCGCGTTTTTATAGTAATTTTTTACATTTACCCCTGTTTGCTCAGAAAAACTGTGCTTTGTGTTTTTGTATGTTCTGTAACGAATATACAAAAAAACAAAATATAGTCTTTTTCCGAACAAAAACAGGCTTACAGGATCTCTAGCAAAAACTTCATCACGCCATAACGCGAAAGTTCGACTCACGGCGGATCTGTCCTTCGGGGTTCTTAATATACCCACCAAGGCCTTTCTCCCCCAAGAGGAAATTACACTGGAGGAGTATAATAAAGAAGTAAATTTGATACCCAGAAAGCTGCTTGAAATGGTCGCAACCCGTGATATTTGCTTAATATAAATTCGTTTATTTAAGATGTCAGGTTATTATCTAGTAAACGTCAGATATTAATGATTTTAACTTAAAAAATTATGTGTTTTTGTGACTACTCGGTAATCCGGACAAATCGATAATCCGGACATCGCCGAAACATGTGGTGTCCGGATTATCGAGACTATACTGTACTTTTGTACACATCCCATTATGTCCGTTTAACAATTTTTGAAATTTACTATACCCTCCACCATAATATGGAGGGTATAATAAAATTTGTCATTCCGTTTGAAACACATCGATATATTCGTCGGAGACCCTATAAACTATATATATTTTTGATCAGCATAAAATTCTATGCCGATATTACCATGTCCGTTTGTCTGTCCGTCCTTCCTCTGTTGAAATCAAAATACAGCTCGCAATTTTTTAAGACAGAGCTTCGTAATTTTGGTATTGAAAATGGGATACATCGGTCCACGTTTCGATATAGCCCCCATAGAACGGTACCAGATTTACTGTATTTTTATGGTTTTAGCCTCATTATCGAAATGACTGAAATTTGGTATTTAGTCTTCGTTGGGGGTATACAATTTTCCACCTGACATTTGTGGGTATGGGTCTACGCCTTCATATAGCCCCCATAGAACAGTACCTTCCGATTTTCGGTATTTTGAAGGTTTTAGTCCCATTATCGCACCGAAATGGCTGACATTTATTTTTAGTCTACGTTGGGGGTATAAAACTGTCCATCTGGAATTTGTAAGTATAGGTCCACGCCTTCATATAGCCCCCATAGAACAGTACCTGCCGATTTTCGATATTTTGAAGTTTTTAGCCTCTTTAACACACCGAAATATTTGATATTTCGTATTTAGTCTATGTTGGGATGAAAACCTTTCACCAGAAATTTGTCAGCATAGGTTCACGTTTTCATATAGCCCCCATAGAACTGTACCTCCCGATTTTCGGTATTTCGAAGGTTGTGGCCTGAAATTTGGTCTTTAGTCTTTGTTGGGGCATAAAACATTCCACATGAAATTGGTCGGTATTGGTCCTCGTCTTCATAAAGCCACCATAGAACGATACCCTCCGATTTCCTCCCAATTTTATGTATTTTGAGGATTTTAACTATATTTTTTGACCATACCAGCTTTTATCTGACATTGGAATTTACCAGTGGTCACAAAACTAAATAATTGTCGACATATGTAGGTCTATGTTTTGGTATAGCCCCCATAAAAAGGGTACTTCCCTACTTTATGTATTTTGAGGATTTTAAATAACTTTTTTCGCTGAACTGTATCTTCTCCACGAAAATTGTCACCATAGGTCCTTGTTTTAGGTCATAAAACTTCTCCACGATAAATTGTATAAAAATACCTACCGATTTTAGGTGTTTCGATGAACTTAGCTACATTTGTTGACCGAACTATTTATAATTTTACATTTGAGGTTCCCAGTGGTCACAACACTTCTCCGTCGCACAGTGTGAAATATGGGAAGTTTAGAGGAATTTTAAGGGATTTTGGAAGTACATACAATTAATTAAATTTTTATTGAATTCGTTAGCTAAGTACCCCACTACAAATGGTCCCCAACAAAAAAAGTACTCCCAAAATCATGGGTTTTGTAAGGGATTTTTGGCAGCCGTAACTACTCACAAACCCCCTTTCTTCCCCATTATTTCTACAAGGGCAACTGAGTGCGACAGTTTCTAGTTATTTTATGACCACTAGAATAACTAGTTATTCTGTGGCCACTAGAATTTGAAAAGTAAGGTGAAAAAAATTATATTTTTAGAACAGTTGATGTAGAGAATTTGTTTTTAATTTTATCACACTTCTTACTTTTATTTCACTTTATTTTATTTCGCTGTCTGAGCGAGTTGAAGACACTACACACTGTGCCACGCAAACGAATATTAAGGGTTGCTTAAGAACTGAAATGTGCAGTGCACCACGAACTGTTATTTTTTATTTAACAAAAACTCGCGTGCCGACGGTGAGCGTTGAACACACTATCCTAGGATTTATAGTCGGACACACACACACTGTACCACCGTCGTCATTACTTAGTGAGGAGTAAAGTAAGTAGGTTTACCTTGTAATTTTTTTAAGAAGTAACCCATTACTTTTCAGATTACTTGTAATGCGAAAAGAAGTTTGTTTACATTACTTTGTAATGGGTTACGTAATGACTAACGGATCCGAATTTTTGCTGGGTCTGTACTCAGTTTGGCGATTTACTCCGCGAAAGGACTTATTCCAATTTTGCAATTTTTTCTAAGAAATAGATTTTCTATTTATTAAAGATAATGGAGTGGCGCAGACAAACGGTAAGTCAGTATGACATGACTTCTTTTTCTTAATATTTTATAAAAAGTTATGATATTTTACTCTTTAAAAAAATGAAAAAAACATTTATTGTTATCTAGCAATTTTAATGAGAAAAATTTAATTTTTGAAATTTTCAAAATATTTTTTTTTTGTATTTCCATATTTTTGGTCCGACTCATGTCAAATTTTGGCACTGGGCATATTTTTGGCTTCTGATTACATTGCAATTGAAACATACGACATATGCAAAATGCATAAATTTTTGCATATGCCAAATTTATTCATTTTACACATTTTCTTATGCAACAAATATTTCAATAATAGGTACAAAAATGTTTGTGTGTAAAATTTTTCTGTTTAAAATTCTCTTCAGACAAGTCAATAAAATAGAGAAATGTATAACCAGCGCCGCAACCGTCAAAATACCGAAAATCGGGAGGTATCATTCTATGGGGGCTATATGAAGGCCTGAACCTAAACCGACAAATTTTAGGTGGAAAGTTTTTTATCTCCAAGGAAGACTTAATACCAAATGTCAGCCATTTCGGAGGGATATTGAGGGCACAACCTTCAAAATACCAGAAATCCGGAGGTACCGTTCTATGGGGGCTATATGAAGACGTGGAGCTATACCGACAAATTTCAGGTGGAAAATTTTATACCCACCGTTCTATGGGGGCTATATGAAGACGTGGAGCTATACCGACAAATTTCGGGTGGAAAGTTTTATAAAAGAAAACAAAATTCCAAATTTCAGTCATTTCGGTGGGATATTGAGGCCACAACCTTCAAAATACCGAAAATCGGGAGGTACCATTCATTCGTTTCGGTGGGATATTGAGGCTACAACTTTCAAAATACCGAATATCAGTAGGTACCGTTCTATGGCGGCTATATGAAGACATGGACCTATGCAGACAGATTTCAGTTGTAAAGTTGCATACCCCTAACGAAGACCTGATACCAAATTTCAGTATTTTCGATGGGATATTTAGACCACAAATCCTTGAATATATTTTTGCATATGGTTTTGCATATGCTCATCTTATGCAGATATGTACAAATATGTCAAAATATGCACGATATGCAAAAAATGCAAAAATTTCTGGGCCTAATTTGTTTTATTTTGTAATAAAACGAGTTTCTTTCTAATCAGATTTTCTCTACGACCATCCTAACCATATATGCATTTGCATAGGATTTCGCTCTCTAGTCATCACCGTGTGCTTCTGGAGACATTTTCATTATATTGAACTAATTTTTTGTTGGGTTTGATGGCTGAGTGTAAGAAATTGTCTTCATGCCCTATCGACCAAAAGGAGTATTTAAAAAAAAGGGATTTTAATGTCAAAATTGGAAAGCAGAACATCTTTGGCCTACCTATCGGTGAATTCAGCAACCACAGTGAAACACACGACAACGGAATAGGGCTGATAGACTTCCCATCTGCAAAATACAATGTAGTAGGCAGTACAATAATAAAACAACTCTATGAGTGCATGAGCGATATCGGTAAACCTTGCCTCATTGCGCAACTTACTAGTCGAACAGATACTTAAATTTTGAGTGTTGCCAAACAAAAAGTAACGTTAATCGATCTTAGTGTTTCTTTTTTTTTTGCTTAATATTACATTAGGATCAATACCTTTATGAATGTAAGCATGTTTGTATGGACGTTACGTATCGTATATGTACATACTTATGTATGTCCACATGATATTATTGTCGGTATATTCATCTAACTATTTTATACCTCCCGAATATGAGATGTCCGTCTTCATTGTTTGCCCAATTGTATATTTTTGTTATGTCTGGAAGTACTAGTAGAATATGGGTAAGTGTGTGTACCACACTGTTTGTCGATAATGTCGAAGAGTGTGCATTTCTTTATACGACGACGAAGTGATGTGCTGTTAGAATCGTGCGATCAAACTTTAAACATCATCGACAAAAAGATCGCCACCATGAAAAGGTAAAACAAAAACAAAATAAAAAAGACGAATAGAAGTGGTGGTGATATGAGGACATTACGAGCTCTACTACAGCAACCAAGGCTAGACAAAAAAATCTTGACGAGTTATCGAGGCTTAAGGCCATAACTTACTTCATCCACTTCAAAACCTGGAGACATTGACTTTAGGAAATGGTAAAGATCACATTGTGATATACAACGCAGTCTTATATTGGTGGTTTATCATCGATAACTTCGACACATAGTTTGGTGGAAGGATCTGCCATTATATCAGCTGGTCCTTTTTCTAGGTCATATTGCATATTCTGTTGACCAAATCCTCAGGATCAGTGGAAAGTTCCCACAAACTATATAGGAACGTGTGCAAAGAAAACTTATAATTTTATAATCGTTTATAGTGTGGTCACACCGAAATGACCTGCAGGTGAATTCATCCAAGCAGGTTTAAATATCATAGTGAGCGTATAGCTCATATAGCTAGCGATTCATAAAAAGTCGAAATCCTCATTATACGGAGATTATTTCATAGATGCTTGAAAAATCTTTTTTTAAGACTTTTACTATTGCCTCTCCAGGTTTCCCATGTAAATGCGTTTCTGTGCAATCAAATACAGGAAGTACACATTTCTGCCATTTAATTCAGATACTTTCACATCCATTTCATCCCTTTGACTGTTACGAACCCACCTCCAAACCAAAAATACCAACCAATTTAAGAGGTACATATTTTTGGAACTCTAATGCCACAGCATACCTTGGCAGTCATACAGTCATGCCAATGATGCTGCTGATGATGATGATGCATTCTCACTCAGTCAGTACCTAACTGGTGCCACAAACCTTATCCACCTTTTGTAAGCACACTTAGGCTACCTTAAGTTGTTGTAGTTGCCATTGTTGTGGGTTACTGAAGACACTTTGTAAGTTTGAGGTTACTAAGGTATCTTTGGCCAAGAAGTTACTATTGTTGTTGGTGTGTGTGGTTGTGGTTATATTAACTGTCCCAGCTCACTGACTGGTTAGCTGGATATCTAGCTGGCTGCCTGGCTGGCTGGTTGTTTGACTGACTGCCTGGCTGGCTGAGTGAACACATATTAAACAACAATTGCAATTTTCTTGCTAATGCTTATTGCTGAATTTTGTAGATAGTTATGGGATCTCTTAAAAGCTTAACCTCTTGCTGTGCCACAGTCTACCAACCAGCCAGATGACGTTTGATTCTACTATTCCCGCGCTGCAGATGCTCCACAACACAATAATATTGATGAACTCCCTCTTCAATGACTAGGAATACTAGACACTCTGAATGAGTTAGAAGTTGCTGGTGGTGGTGTTGGTGGCTCTCATGGTGATGGTGTACGACAACTCAAAACAACAGCACAGTTCGTCGCCATGGTGCACAAAGTGCATGGTAATAGTGTGAAGGTGAGTCCAAGTCCAGACAAGAAGTAGTGAATCGATTCTTTTATTTGTAAACTCTTCCTTCCCTCCTTCGCCTTACCAACCCACCGACCATCATCAAGGTTTTTGATGAAAACTGTAAATTTACGAACCTTACGTTAATAACCAACAATGAATCGCGCACAGCATGAGGAAGAAGAAGAAAAAAGAAACGCTATGCCAGGCACCAGACTCCAAAAAGAAGAAACAATAAAAGCAACAACTACAATGGAAACTACGGCAATACTAAAATACCATACCAGCCGTTCTTTTGGCCAGCGAAAGCAATATTACTATGATAAATATTTGGTGAATCTTCAACGGAGAAATTGTTCATATCTAGGAGTGGTCTGGTGGCCAAGGTGGTAATAAATGAAATTAAAAATCTAGCCACTAATTGTGTAAATGAGTCAAATGGGAAATGCGACTTGAATCTCGAAAGATATATTTTCTATGACAAAATGTTTCCTTACTTGCATTTAATACCTGAATAAAACATTTGATCTTGAAGACAACCGTAGAATAAAATTCGAAGTGCCTCGGTCTTGTGGACTCCCATAAAATATCAAATTTTGAGGTGGCCTCAATAACATGGGTTTTATTGAATTTTTTTCATACGATGTGAGCCATCCATTCTCACAACACATTTTAGCCATAAATGGGTACTAAATTTTGTAATCCTGTATTTTTAATTATACCAATGTAAGCTTATAACTATTACAGTTCGTGTTTCTCGTGTACTCCGGATGATTAACATATACATACATATTTAGAAAAAGAATCCTTCAAACCCTTCCAATACTGAATCGTCACCATACAATAATACATGTGGTATCAGTCTTTTATATAGAATATGTCCAACGTGACACCTACTGATCAATGTGGTTTACTTTATTGATGGCGGTAACAAATAAAATTGTTTCTTATTTTGTAGTTTCCAACTTCGTGTCACTGTTTGTGCAGTTCTATTGGACGTTATGTGAGTTAATGACAACAAAACAGTCTTATTGTCCACCTCATTATAATTGGTTCTTTTTCAATTTTTTGAAGTTCAGAATCTCGTACAACCTTGTATGATATCTCGCTTGGAACTAACTTTCGGATAACCGCAGTTAAGTTCTTCTAACATTACAGCGATACCAAAGTCCGCTACAAAAACCTTTAAAAATAAAAATATTCAAAATGGATCAGATATTCCAAGGATTTGACTTAGTGAATGATGGTGGATTTTTAAGGTATAAAACGGAATTGAATGACCAATTTTTATTGAATGTCGTCCTCGTCTTCTCGAAGATTTGAGCCTTGACATCACCAACTTTGTCTTTTCGCCGTTTACTGTAGAACGATGAATCAAAATTCAACCTATAATGCAAAAATCGTCCGTCATTTCTACACTTTTCAACATTTCGCAAAACCTTCTCTAGCAGAATGTTGTTAGTCAAACACCATCCTCTTAGAATTCTCGTTTGGGACTAAATGTACGGAAAAGTTCTCTGCTATGTCAGTGTCACCAGAACTTTGCTGTCATACCAACCTCTCGCATGGTTTTATACACTTTTAACAGTAAATGAATCTCGATTGTTTTTTTTGTATCCTTTTTGTGGTCTTCCATCTAGAGAATATATTTTTGGCTGGTAATCTTTACCGCGCCTTGTCACCTCTTCATCCATTTGTTTGTGCCATCTATTCTTTGGCCTGCCAATTCTGCGTGCACCGCATTGTGGCTCGAATTTATACGCCTTGATGAACCCGCTACATCATCGCTCATTCTTATTATATGGCCTAGCCAACGAATCGCTGCATCTCGATGCGTTTAACTATATTGATGTCGTTGTATAGCAGATTCAGCTCGTAGTTCATACGACGTCGATATTCACCGTCAACGCAGATTGGTCCGTAGATCTTTAGAATAATTTTTCTCTCAAACACGCCAAGCATTGCCTTATCTGCTTGCGCAAGTACCCAGGCTTCGGAACCATACATCAGCACGGGTAGTAACAGTGTTTCGTAAAGCTTTATTTTTGTTTGACGAGTTGTGGCTTTGTTTTTGAAGTACTTACTTAAGCCAAAGTAGCATCTGTTGGCCAATGCAATTCATCCTTTTATTTCACAACTGATGTCGTTTGTTGTGTTTACGGCGGTGCCGAGGTATACGAAGTCTTTTACTACCTCAAAATTATAGGAACCAACTTCAACAGCTGGTCCGATCTCAATGGACGCATTGCGCGTCGACACCCACCCACTTTAGCAGATTCTCCTTCGACCTTCATAAAGGTATCGGTTACTTCTTTTACTGACCGTCCCATGATGTCTATATCATCAACATAAGCAAGTAACATGTGGCTATTGGTGTAGATTGTGCCACTTCTTTTTACGTTTGCCTCTCGTATAACCTTTTCTAGCAGGATGTTTAAAAGATCCACGAAAGACTGTCTCCTTGCCTGAAACCTCTTTTGGTACACAACTCTTCGGAGAGGTTCTTTCCTATTTTAACTGAAGATCTTGTGTCAGTTAGAGTCATTTTACAAAGCCGAATGAGCTTTGCGGGGATACCAACTTCAGACATGGCTTGGAATACCTCTGAACGTAGCGGACTGTCGAAGGCTGCTTTATAATCGACAAAAAGGTGGTAGGTGTCGATCTGCATCTCTTGGGTCTTCTCTAGGAGTTGCCGCAGGGTAAACATCTGGTCAATGGTGGACTTGCCAGGTCTAAAGCCGCATTGGTAAAGTCCAATTATTTCGTTGACCATGGGCTTTAGTCGTTCGCACAATATCCCTGACACTATCTTGTAGGCGATAGGAAGAAGACTTATGCCCCTATAGTTGGAGCATAAAGTCTTATCTCCTTTCTTATGGACGGGACACAGGATGCTCAGTTTCCAATCGTCGGGTACGCGTTCTTCCTGCCAGATGGAGCTAACTAACTGATGCATACAACCTATCAGCGTGTCGCCTCCGGTTTTAAACAGCTCGGCTGGTAGGCCATCAGCTCCTGCTGCCTTATTATTCTTCAGCCGGTTTATTGCTGTCTTTACCTCATCTTGGCCGGGTGGTATACATTCAATACCATCTTCTGTGATTGGATCTGTGGTATCTTCGTCGACTTCGCTACTATTGGATACCAACAGTTTGGAAAAATGTTCTTTCCATATCCTTAGCACACTATTTGTATCAGTTACCAGATTGCCTTGCTGGTCTCTACAGGAGGATGCGCCAGTTCCAAAGCCATCAGTTTGATGTTTCACTCTTTGGTAGAATTTTCGGACTTCATTCTGTCTTCTGTACATCTCAATTTGTTCACACTCCCGCTTTTCCATCTCTCACTTTTTCCTGCGAAAAGATGTTTCTCCTCTCTCCTTTTCACCCGATACCACTCTCGTGCGCTACGCGTTGCTACTGATTGTAAAGTAGCCCTATATGCCGCATTTTTCTCTTCGGTAGCAGCACGATACTCCTGATCATACCATGGATTCCTTGGTGTCTCTGGTATCCAAGTACTGATTTTGCGGCTGTTTGCATGGAATGAGCAATGTTTTGCCATTGTCCTGATATGTTATCGGGACGAAGAGTGCTTTGATTAAGCAGTTCGGCCGGTTGAGTGGAATATGCTGTGGCTATCTGTTGTGATTGCAGCTTACCGATGACCAAATTCTGTGTTTTGTCTCTTCGCACTTTGTTTGCTACGTTTAATCTGGTACGTACCTTTGCTGCAACAAGGTAGTGGTCCGAGTTTATGTTTGCACCTCGGAACAATCGTACATCCAACACGCTTGATGCATGTCTTCCATGTATCACAACGTGATCAATTTGATTTCTTGTTCTTTGATCTGGCGACAGCCAAGCGCCCTTATGAATATCGAGATGCTTAAATCTGGTACTGCTAACTACCATTTTTCTTGCAGCTGCAAAGTCTATCAGCCTCATACCATTGTTAGATGTTTCACTATGGAGACTGAATTTCTCGACTGTTGGGCCAAAGATATTCTCATTTCCAATTTTGCAATTAAAATGGCCAAGAATAATTTTAATGTCATGGGCAGGGCAACGGTCATAAGTTTCTTCTAAGCGCTCGTAAAATATATATTTGGTCTGTTCGTCCTTGTCTTCAGTGGGAGCATGAGCGCAAATAAAGCTGATGTTGAAGAATTTTGCTTTTAATCGAATTGCAGCGAGTTTTCCATTCATTGGGGTGAAGCTGGAGACCAGATGTTTTAACCTCCGACCAACTATAAATCCGCAATTAAACTCATGCTTTGTGTCATGGCAGCTATAATACAGTGCGTCACCTTTAGGTGTTGTTGTAACGCCTTTCCCGTTCCATCGTGTTTCCTGTATGGCAGTAATGTCGGCCTTGTACTTTTCAAGTACATCTGCCAATGCGGATACTGCACCTTCTCTATAAAGAGTGCGAACATTCCAGGTGCAGATTCGCAGATCATGGTCCTTAAAACGTTTGCGGGGTTTGTCAACTTTAGAGGGGTTTGTTTTTCTTTTCGTTTGTTTTTTCATAGTAGTCTGTTTTTTCTAGGGGAGGGTTACTAACCCGAAGTTTTTAACGTTCTTATGGGTGAACGCGCGGCACATGTTAGCTCACTACCTTTAACGGTTGTTAAAGGCAGTTCCCCAGGTGACACCACGGGGAGGTCAGTGTCCACTTGAGATGAAAGAGGGACCAAGATAAATCCTGGGCTTTGCCATGTAAAAGCCGGTCAGGACCGTTCCTTGGTATCTTCCATCCCCTACGTCACCCATACTTTACCATTCACTAAAATAAATTTGAATATTTAGCCTATATCTAACCAGAAACTCACTACCATACTCTCAAGTCACGTTTCCTAGTTAACTCAGCATGTACAATTAGCAGTTTTTGAACTTCACCTATTCATATAGACCTTAAAACGCTTAAGGGATCGTTAAAGAGGTTCATTCGTTTCTTTGTTTTCCAAGCGATTTTTTTTTGTTCTTTTGAGAAAAAGTTTTGAACGGAACTTGTTAGCTTACTACATGTACCGATGAGGTATGTTTTCATTTGAAATGAAAGAGGAACCAAGAATTTACCAAATTAAAACTAATCAAAACAGTCCCTTGGTATCTGTCATTTAATACCTCATAATTATATATGTAACCTTAGATAATGGTTTCTTTAAGAAAATCAGTGTCCACGAATATACACTCTCTAAATAGAAAATTTTTTATTCGAATGTATAAAATATTGGTCACTTAATATTGTTATTGGAAATCTTTAAATATTTCTTATTTAATGTCAGAAAATATATGCAGACATGCGAATAATATATTTTATCTCTGATCTAACATTAACACCACATGAGAGACACCATATCTCTATTGTAATTGTGACCATCTTCCAATACGTCTTCTAACGGCTACTGTGTGGCTATTGGCAAACTGCCTAACCTATTCCAAAAGAAAAAACTTCTATTGTCAACAACATAAAGACTAGCAACGACATTCAAATCTTTTCTTCCGCCAGATTGTTGGTCATGTGCCGGCTTTACACAAACGCAACGCAACGCATTGCAAAGATGCACACGACAAGCAAATCCACAATACCGCCACACAAAATATTGAATTTATTAAAATCGACCTCAAAAGCAAATACCAACGACAATAAACATTGTTAACACCTTTCGTTTTAACCATGATTTAGCCAAAATCAAGTTTTAAGATCTTCGATCTTTTCCACAGTTAACACATCTTATCTGGAGAAATATGCATTGTAATCATCTTGAAAATGGTGTGTGTGTGACACACGAGGACAATATCAGGAAAGAAAATCTAGAAAAATTGCATATAAAGAAATTTGCTGTGTGCAGTGTCACCTCCATGTGTAAGTCGATCGATGACTAAGGGAAAACGTCGTTTTGACATGTGATGCAACTATATTCGGAAATGTATGTCAGCTAAACCAGCTGGTAAAATGACAATATTAGATTCCTGTTTTTAGGAATTAAAAAATCATTATTTTGGTATAAGAAAATAATGCAAATATAGGAATAGAAGATAATATTTGATAAAGGCAAACCTTCTATTATCTACATTTTGTAAACGATTGGACAAAAAGAAGTGATTCGGCATTATCTTATTGTGCCTTACACTTTTCACTTTCTTTTCAAAAATATTTTTCAAAAATGCAACGTCTTTTAAAGCCCTTCCAAAAATATTTTAAAAAAAATCAACTCCTGTTCATAGTCATTCCAAAAATATTTAAAAAAAATCAAGTCCTGTTTATAGTCCTTCCAAAAATATTTTTCAAAAATGCCACGTCTGTTTAAAGTCCCTCCAAAAATATTTTTTAAAAAAAATCAACTCTTGTTTATAGTCCTTCCAAAAATATTTTTCGAAAATGCCACGTCTGTTCAAAGTCCTTCCAAATATATTAAAAAAATCCACGCTTGTTTATAGTCCTTCCAAATATATTTAAAAAAATCCGCGCTTGTTTATAGTCCTTCCAAATATATTAAAAAAAATCCACGCTTGTTTATAGTCCTTCCAAATATATTAAAAAAATCCTACTTACTTACTTAGCTGGCCTTTTACAGAACATTTGTTCCATAAGCCGAACTAAGAAAAAATCTCCAATCCTCTCTGTTTGCTGCTGTATTTTCCCAATCTGGGATATGTAGCTTTGTGATATCTCGTTTCACTTGTTCGCTCCAACGAAGCTTTGGCCTTCCAGATCTGCGAGAACCTCCATGCGGCCCGTATTTATACGCCTTTTTAGCGGGTTCATCATCACTCATTCTTATAACATGGCCTAGCCATCGCCATCGTTGTATCTCGATTCGTTCAACTATATTGATGTCATTGTATAGTTGATACAGCTCGATGTTCATACGACGCCGATATTCGCCGTCAACACAGATTGGCCCGTAGATCTTTCGAATAATTTTTCTCTCAAACACACAAAGCACTGCCTTATCTGCTTGAGCAAGTACCCATGCTTCGGAACCATACATTAGCACGGGTAGTATCAGTGTTTTGTACAGTGTTATTTTTGTTTGACGAGAGGTGGCTTTATTCCTAAACTGCTTACTCAGCCCAAAGTAGCATCTGTTAGCCAACACTATTCTTCTTCGTATTTCACAACTGATGTTATTTGTTGTGTTTATGGCGGTGCCGAGGTAGACGAAGCCCTTTACTACCTCAAAATTATAGGTACCAACATTCACAGATGGTGCGGTGTTTATGGACATATTACGCGTCGATACCATCAACTTGGTTTTTACGCCGTTTACTGCCAGACCAACTTTAGCAGATTCTCTTTCGACTTTTGCAAAGGTGTCAGTTACTTCCTTTACCGATCGACCCATGATGTCAATGTCGTCGGCATAAGCCAGTAACATGTGGCTGTTCGTGTATATCGTTCCATTTCTTTTGACCTTCGCGTCTCGTATGACCTTTTCCAGCAGGATGTTGAATAGATCACACGACAGGCCGTCTCCTTGTCTGAAACCTCTTTTGGTAGTAAACTCTTCGGAGAGGTTCTTTCCAATTTTAACTGAGGATCTCGTCTCAGTTAATGTCATTCTACAAAGTCGAATGAGCTTTGCAGGAATACCAAAATCAGACATGGCTTGGAACACCTTTGAACGTATAGGGCTGTCGAATGCTGCTTTATAATCGACGAAAAGATGGAAGGTGTCGATCTGCATTTCTTGGGTCTTTTCCAGGATTTGTCTCAAGGTAAATATCTGGTCAATGGTGGATTTGCCAGGTCTGAAACCGCACTGATAGGGTCCAATAATTTCATTGACCATAGGCTTTAGTCTCTCACACAATATGCCGGATACTATCTTATATGCAATAGGGAGCAGACTTATGCCCCTATAATTGGAGCACACAGTCTTATCTCCCTTCTTGTGGACTGGACATAGGATGCTCACGTTCCAATCGTCGGGTACGCGTTCTTCCTGCCAGATGGTGCTAACTAGCTGATGCATACACCTTATCAGCGTGTCGCCTCCGGTTTTGAACAGCTCGGCTGGTAGGCCATCTGCTCCTGCCGCCTTATTATTCTTCAGCCGGTTTATTGCTGTCCTTACCTCATCTTGACTGGGCGGTATACATTCAATACAATCATCTGGGATTGGATCTGTGGTATCTTCGCCGTCTTCACTGCTATCGGATACCAACAGTTTGGAAAAATGTTCTTTTCATATCCTGAGCACACTATCTGTATCAGTTACCAAATTACCTTGTTGATCTCTACAGGAGGATATTCCTGTACCAAAGCCATCAGTTTGATGCTTCACTCTTTGGTAGAATTTTAGGACTTCGTTCTGTCTCCTGTACATCTCCATTTGTTCACACTCCCTCTTTTCCATTTCTCTCTTTTTCCTGTGGAAAAGACGTTTCTCCTCTCTCCTTTTCTCCCGATACCTCTCTCGTGCGCTACGCGTTGCTACTGATTGTAAAGTAGCCCTATATGCCGCATTTTTTTCTTCGGTAGCAGCACGGCACTCCTGGTCATACCACGGATTCTTTGGTGGAGGTCTCTGGTATCCAAGTACTGATTTTGCGGCTGTTTGCATGGAGTGGGCAATATTTTGCCATTGTGCTGTTATGTTATCGGGACGAGAAGCGATATCATTAAGCAATTGGGTCAGTTGAGTGGAATATGCTGTGGCTATCTGTTGTGTTTGCAGCTTGGCGATGTCCAACTTTCGTGTTGTGTCTCTCCTTGCTTTATTTGCAACGTTTAGACGGGTACGTACCTTTGCTGCAACGAGGTAATGGTCCGAATCTATGTTTGCTCTTCGGAACGATCGTACATCCAACACGCTCGATGAATGTCTTCCATCTATCACAACGTGATCAATTTGATTTATTGTTCTTTGGTCTGGAGACAGCCAAGTGCCCTTTTGAATATCGAGATGCTTAAATCTGGTACTGCTAACTACCATGTTTTTTGCCGCTGCGAAGTCTATCAGCCTCATTCCATTGTCTGATGTTTCACTATGTAGACTGAATTTCCCAACTGTTTGTCCAAAGATATTCTCCTTTCCAATTTTGGCATTAAAATCGCCTAGAACAATTTTAATGTCATGGGCAGGACAACGGTCATATGTTTCTTCTAAGCTCTCGTTGAATATATCTTTGGTCTGTTCGTCCTTGTCTTCGGTTGGGGCATGAGCGCAGATAAAGCTGATGTTGAAGAATGTTGCTTTAAATCGAATTGTAGCAAGTCTTTCATTCACTGGGGTGAAGCTGGAGACCAGATGTTTTAACCTCCGACCAACTACAAAACCGCAACCAAACTCATGCTTTGTGTCATGGCAGCTATAATACAGTGTGTCACCTTTAGGTGTTGTTGTGACATCTTTGCCAGTCCATCGTATTTCCTGTATGGCAGTAATATCGGCTTTGTACTTTCCAAGTACGTCTGCCAATGCGAAGACTGCACCTTCTCTATAAAGAGTGCGAACATTCCAGGTGCAGATTCGCAGATCATGGTCCTTAAAACGTTTGCGGGGTTCGTCAACTTTAGAGGGGTTTGTTTTTCTTTTCTTTCGTTTTTTCATAGTAGGCTGTTTTTTTCTAGGGGAGGGTTACTAACCCGACGCCCAAACCCAAGTTTTTAACGTTCTTATGGGTGAACGCGCGGCACATGTTAGCTCACTACCTTTAACGGGTGTTAAAGGCAGTTCCCCAGGTGACACCACGGGGAGGTCAGTGTCCACTTGAGATGAAAGAGGGACCAAGATAAATCCTGGGCTTTGCCATGTTAAAACCGGTCAGGACCGTTCCTTGGTATCTTCCATCCCCTACGTCACCCATTAAAATAAAATTAAAAAAATCCACGCTTGTTTATAGTCCTTTCAAAAATATTTTTCAAAAATGCCACCTGTTTATAATCCTTCCAAAATTATTTTAAAAAGTCCACGCCTGATTATAATCCTTCCAAAAATATTTCAAAAAATCCACGCCTGCTTATAATCCTTCCAAAATTATTTTAAAAAGTCCACGCCTGATTATAATCCTTCCAAAAATATTTCAAAAAATCCACGCCTGTTTATAATCCTTCCAAAAATATTTCAAAAAGTCCACGCCTGATTATAATCCTTCCAAAAATATTTCAAAAAATCCACGCCTGTTTATAATTCTTCCAAAATTATTTTAAAAAGTCCACGCCTGATTATAATCCTTCCAAAAATATTTCAAAAAATCCACGCCTGTTTATAATCCTTCCAAAATTATTTTAAAAAGTCCACGCCTGATTATAATCCTTCCAAAAATATTTCAAAAAATCCACGCCTGTTTATAATCTTTCCAAAATTATTTCAAAAAATCCACGCCTGATTATAATCCTTCCAAAAATATTTCAAAAAATCCACGCCTAATTATAATCCTTCCAAAAATATTTCAAAAAATCCACGCCTATTTATAATCCTTCCAAAAATATTTTAAAAAGTCCACGCCTGCTTATAATCCTCCCAAAAATATTTTAAAAAATCCACGCCTGTTGTAATCCTTCCAAAAATATTTTAAAACATCCACTCCTGTTTATAATCCTTCCAAAATTATTTTAAAAAGTCCACACCTGTTTATAATCCTTCCAAAATTATTTTAAAAAGTCCACACCTGTTTATAATCCTTCCAAAATTATTTTAAAAAGTCCACACCTGTTTATAATCCTTCCAAAATTATTTTAAAAAGTCCACACCTGTTTATAATCCTTCCAAAAATATTTAAAAAAATCCACGCCTGTTTATAATCCTTCCAAAATTATTTTAAAAAGTCCACGCCTGCTTATAATCCTCCCAAAAATATTTTAAAAAATCCACGCCTGTTTATAATCCTTCCAAAAATACTTTAAAAAGTCCACGCCTGTTTATAATCATTCCAAAAATATTTCAAAAAATCCACGCCTGTTTATAATCCTTCCAAAAATATTTCAAAAAATCCACGCCTGTTTATAATCCTTCCAAAATTATTTTAAAAAGTCCACGTCTGCTTATAATCCTCCCAAAAATATTTTAAAAAATCCACGCCTGTTTATAATCCTTCCAAAATTATTTTAAAAAGTCCACGCCTGCTTATAATCCTCCCAAAAATATTTTAAAAAATCCACGCCTGCTTATAATCCTTCCAAAAATATTTTAAAAAGTCCACGCCAGTTTATAATCATTCCAAAAATATTTTAAAAAATCCACGCCTGTTTATAATCCTTCGAAAAATATTTTAAAAAATCCACGCCTGTTTATAATCCTTCGAAAAATATTTTAAAAAATCCACGCCTGTTTATAATCCTTCCAAAAATATTTTAAAAAATCCACGCCTGTTTATAATCCTTCCAAAAATATTTTAAAAAATCCACGCCTGTTTATAATCCTTCCAAAAATATTTAAAAAAAACCCACACCTGTTTATAATCCTTCCAAATATATTTTAAAAAATACACGCCTGTTTAGAATCCGTCCAAAAATATTTAAAAAAAATATTTAAAAAATCCTGTTTATAATCCTTCCAAAAATATTTTTCAAGAAATCTACGTCTGTTTATAGTACTTCCAAAAATCTACGCCTGTTTTTAGTCCTTCCAAAATTATTTTTAAATAATCCACGTCTATTTATAATCCTTCCAAAAATATTTTTAAATAATCCACGTCTATTTATAATCCTTCCAAAAATATTTTTAAATAATCCACGTCTATTTATAATCCTTCCAAAAATATTTTTAAATAATCCACGTCTATTTATAATCCTTCCAAAAATATTTTTAAATAATCCACGTCTATTTATAATCCTTCCAAAAATATTTTTAAATAATCCACGTCTATTTATAATCCTTCCAAAAATATTTTTAAATAATCCACGTCTATTTATAATCCTTCCAAAAATATTTTTAAATAATCCACGTCTATTTATAATCCTTCCAAAAATATTTTTAAATAATCCACGTCTATTTATAATCCTTCCAAAAATATTTTTAAATAATCCACGTCTATTTATAATCCTTCCAAAAATATTTTTAAATAATCCACGTCTATTTATAATCCTTCCAAAAATATTTTTAAATAATCCACGTCTATTTATAATCCTTCCAAAAATATTTTTAAATAATCCACGTCTATTTATAATCCTTCCAAAAATATTTTTAAATAATCCACGTCTATTTATAATCCTTCCAAAAATATTTTTAAATAATCCACGTCTATTTATAATCCTTCCAAAAATATTTTTAAATAATCCACGTCTATTTATAATCCTTCCAAAAATATTTTTAAATAATCCACGTCTATTTATAATCCTTCCAAAAATATTTTTAAATAATCCACGTCTATTTATAATCCTCCCAAAAATTTTTTTAAATAATCCACGACTATTTATAATCCTTCCAAAAATATTTTTAAATAATCCACGTCTATTTATAATACTTCCAAAACAAATTTTTAATAATCCACGTCTATTTATAATCCTTCCAAAGATATTTTTAAATTATCCACGTCTATTTATAATCCTTGCAAAAATATTTTTAAATAATCCACGTCTATTTATAATCCTTCCAAAAATATGTTTAAATAATCCATGTCTATTTATAATCCTTCCAAAATTATTTTAAAAATCCCCGGCTGTTTGCAATCCTTCCAAAAATATTTAAAAAAAAACCCACGCCTGTCTTTAATCCTTCCAAATATATTTTAAAAAATACACGCCTGTTAAGAATCCGTCCAAAAATATTTTAAAAAATCCACGCCTGTTTATAATCCTTCCAAAAATATTTAAAAAAAATCCACGACTGTATATAATCCTTCCAAAAATATTTAAAAAAAACAAGCCTGTTTATAATCCTCCCAAAAAAAAAAAAAATTAAACAAATTCACGTCTCTTTATAATCCTTCCAAAAATATTTTTAAAAAAATCGACGCCTGTTTATAATCCGCCCAAAAAAAAAAAATTAAACAAATTCACGTCTCTTTATAATCCGCCAAAAAAAAAAAAAAATTAAACAAATTCACGTCTCTTTATAATCCTTCCAAAAATATTTTTAAAAAATCGACGCCTGTTTATAATCCTTCCAAAAATATTTTTGAAAAATTCACATCTCTCTATATAATCCTTCCAAAAATATTTTTAAAAAAATAGACGCCTGTTTAGAATCCTCCAAAAAATATTTTTAAAAACTCCACGCCTGTTTAAATCCTCCAAAAAATATTTTTAAAAACTCCACGCCTGTTTAAATCCTCCAAAAAATATTTTTAAAAACTCCACGCCTGTTTAAATCCTCCAAAAAATATTTTTAAAAACTCCACGCCTGTTTAAATCCTCCCAAAAATAATTTAAAAAAATCCACGCCTGTAAATCCTCCAAAAAATATTTTTAAAAACTCCACGCCTGTCTAAATCCTCCCAAAAATAATTTAAAAAAAATCCACGCCTGTTTATAATCCTTCCAAAAATATTTTTAAAAAAGTCCACGCCTGTTTATAATCCTTCAAAAAATATTTTAAAAAAATCCACGGAGGTTTGGAATCCTTCCAAAAATATGTTTAAAAAATCCACGCCTGTTTATAATTCTTCCAGAAATATTTTTAAAAAATCCACGCCTGTTTATAATTCTTCCAGAAATATTTTTAAAAAAATCCACGCCTGTTTATAATCCTTCCAAAAATATTTTAAAAAAAATCCACGCCTGTTAATAACACTTCCAAAAATATTTTTTAAAAAATCCACGCCGCTTTGCAATCCTTCTAAAAATATTTAAAAAAATTCCATACCACCTCACAAAAATATTTAAAAAACAAGTGAGCCAAGGCTATAGTCGGGTCGGGGCCGACTATGTGATACCCTACACCACTACCCCTGTTCATAAGCTTTTGACTAATAAAATTCAAAATATTAAAATTGGGATAGCTTAGCGCCTTTGCTCTGAATGTCTTCATTAACACAGGTCAATTGTTTGAAACGCATTTAAGTGCATCGACAGTACAACCCAAATAAAAAAATGGAAAAGTGGGATGTATGCCAACCATCAATAGGCTTCTTTCTCTGTTAGACCCCCATCAACCCCCAAAATTTTGTGAGGATCCGATCAAAATTTCGTAGTGTGATTCCACAAAAATGGAAAAAGGGATGCATTAACTACTATTGCGATATCTCTGTTGTTTGACCACCTATAGGTGGTCACCATAGGTGTCATATATGACAACCTACTTCACATCGTTGTAAAGGTGATATTTTATAATTTCCTTGCAAGGTTTTGCTTTCGATATACCTCCTACAAAAGGGAGATATTAACATTGAAATAAAACGTTGGCCTTTTTTCCAAATATTTTTTTTTTTCACATTCCGACCCCTGAATAATATCCGACCATTATCAAAAATCAAAAGGTTTTTCCTCTGTGGGAACCCAATTACACCCAAAATTTCGTGACGATCCAACTAAAATTGCGACCTGTAGCGTAATTTCCAAAAAAGTGGAAAAATGGGATGTATTACCGACTATTGCGATATCTCCGTTATTTGGATACCTACGTCAACCTGCTTTACATCATTGTAATGATGGGATCTTTTACTTTCATTGTCGGACTTCGCTTTTGGAAGGTCCCGAACCAAAGCTGTGATATTCGTCATTATTATTAAAATCGCAAAAATGAAAAGTTGTGTTCTATTAGCGGCGATATTTTCTACTTTCATGGCCAGGTTCTGCTTTTGGTATACCCCATATTGAAGCTGAGATATTCTCTTAGGAAAAAAACGTTGTCTTTTAATCCACATAAGTTTTTTGCCCATTCCGACCCCTGAATATTATCCGACCATCACCAAAATCAATAGGCTTCTTCCCCTCCGGGACCCCCATCAACATCCAAAATTTCGTGACGATCCGATCAAAATTGCGACCTGTAGCGTGATTACAAGGTTTAGATGGACAGACGGACAGACGGACGGACTGAAGGACGGACACACATAGAACGGACACACACACCAGATCGACTCAGCTCGTCGAGACATTCATTTTGGTATATATAAGTATGGGTCTACGACCATTATTTCGATGCGTTACAAACTTTTTGGCCAAAACCAACTTATAATACCCTCCCCACATAGTGGTGTAGGGTATAAAAATCAAGCCTGTTTATAATCCTTCCGAAAGTATTTTTAAAAAAGCCCACGCCTGTTTATAGTCCTTCGAAAAATATTTTTACAAAAATCCACTCCTGTTTATAATCCTTCCAAAAATATTTTTAAAAAATCCACGCCTGTTTATAATCCTTTCTAAAACATTTAAAAAAATCCACGCCTGTTTATAACCCTTCCAAAAATAGTTTTAAGAAAATCCACGCCCGAACTTTAACGGCTACAACAATTATTAATTATCTTTCAAAACATTTATTTTGAAAATGTTATCACTGTCAACAAAATATTCACCTTTTTGTGAATTTTCCCCTCATGGCTGAACAGATGTAATAAATCTTCAAAACCATTACTACCGGCCAATAATATTGTCAATACAACGCCATTGTGTGCTAAATAGATTTCCAAAAGGCGATACGAATTTCTACAAAATAAGAAAAACAAACAAAAAAACTGCTTAGCATGAGTGGGCATTTACTTAGAACGGTGTTATGAAATTAAGAAGAAAAGACAATGAAGTTTGGAATGTCATCATCATCTGGGCAGGAGTATTAGCATCTTCAAGCGGCAACAAAACTATCATTGATGGTCCAAAAACCAAACCCACGATCAAAGCAGAAGTTGAGAGCGAGAGAGAGTGTGTGCCACATGCAATTGCAAAATGTTGCATAATATGTATGTTTACAGCTACTTTAAATGCTGCCAATACGGCTACTGTGTTGTATGCAAGGAAGGACAAGAACAAGAAAAAAAAAAACAAACAATTGAATGCCACACAGAAATCCCAATCCAAGTACATTATCGTCCAAGTGCAACAGCGACGAGTAATAATAACAGCTCACGCAATGCCTGTACAAGCTGCAGGCATTCAAAACGGAGTCAGCATGCAGCAGCAGTCAATAATGTTGTTGGGCTGTAGCCGTTTAAGCCAATTTGCGTTTAGGTTACAAACCAACTGCTGCTGACTAACATAGATCATGATCATCATCGTGTGTCGATAATGATGATGACAAGAGAAATTGTTTTATTGTTGTTGCTGTTTTCTAATTCCCAAAAAAAGATGACAATTTTTCAAAATTCAAAATACAACAACAAAATCCTCTGTATTTTGCCAATGTTGCGTTACACAATGTAAATTCTATGTCATTGTCTTCTGGATGGCTTGGGTGTTGTGCGTGTGTCCAAACAATGCGGTCAATTGTTGTTAAGGCCAAGAAGATTTTTTCCTCTTCATTTGATTATCATGTTTTTCTTGGGTTTTTTCCTTATTCTTGCGTATGGAACAGTGGATCAAAAGTGTAATTTTTTTAGACCTTTTAGGAGGTCTTCTTTTTATTTGGGAGCCCATCTATCCTCCATCATCTATCTATCCACTTTATGGAGGTCTTCTGTCCATAGAAAACTTTAAGAAGTTCTATATATATAAGAACTTCTGTGCACAGAACACATTTAGGAGTCGTTCTTTCTACAGAAGACCTGTCGTAAGTATTCGTAAATGTCTTCTATTATTTAAGGTCTTCTTTGACCTTCTAAAGCTGTTCTACGGAAATATCTTCTATGGCCTCTAAAGGGGTTCTTTGGACCGAAAGGCTTCAACAGTTTTTTTTTTTTGGAATGGAAGACCTCCTAAATTCCTTATATCGGTAGAAGATAACCTAAATGTATTCTATGTATGTATGGATGGCATCCTTGAGATAGAAGAACTTCTAAAAGATTTCTTTGGGTGGAGGACCACCCAAAGGTATTCCATGGAATGAATGCACCTTAAAGGCCCACTATTAATAAAAGACCTAGTCTACTAGGGAAAGAAGACCTCTTCTATTGGTAGGATACCTCTTCTTTTTTGATAGAATGTGGATTTTTTTTAAATATTTTTGCAAGGATTATAAACAGACGTGTATTTTTTTAATATTTTGTTTTTAATATTTTTAGAAGGATTATAAACAGACGTGGATTTTTTTTAATATTTTTTTTATACCCTCCACCATAGGATGGGGGTATATTAAGTTTGTCACTACGTTTGTAACTACTCGAAATAATCATTGTAGACCCCACAAAGTATATATATTCTTGATCAGCGTGCAATTCTACATCGATATAGCCATGTCCGTCCGTCTGTCCGTCTGTCCGTCTGTCCGTCTGTGGAAATCACTCTAGCGTCCGAACGGATTGACGTAGGTTGATGAAATTTTGGGAAAATATGTTATATTTACGTAGGACTTTTGGTATTGAAAGCGGGCTATGTAGGTCCACGCTTTCGTATAGCCCCCATACAAAATGACGCGTGACGCGTCGTCGTTTTAAGGAATTTTTAAGATATTTGGCCCATTTTACCACCGAATTGATTGTAATTTGGTACTTTGTGTCTCCAAAGGCCAAAAAATATTCCTACCAAAGTTGGGTTATATAGGTCCACGTTTTGGTATAGCCCCCATATAAGGCCCCATATAAAGTACGCGTCATTTTAATATATTTTGAATGTATTAGACCCATTTGACCACAGAATTGGTTGTAATTTTGTATTTTGTGTCTTCAGAGGTCAGAAAATATTCCTACCAAAGTTGGGTTATATAGGTCCACGTTTTGGTATAGCCCCCATATAAGGCCCCTTATAAAGTACGCGTCATTTTAATATATTTTGAATGTATTTGACCCCTCTGACCAAAGAATCGGTTGTAACTTTGTATTTTGTGTTTCCAGAGGCTAAGAAACATTTCTACCATAAAATGTTTATATAGGTCCACGTGTTGATATAGCCCCCATAATACAATATCTCCCGATTTTCGATATTTTGAACGTTTTAGCCTCATTATCACACCGAGATGGCTGAAATTTGGTATTTAGTCTTCTTTAGGCGTATAAAACATTCCCCCAGAAATTTGTAGGTATAGGTCCACGCCATCATATAGCCCCCATAGAACGGTACCTTCCGAATTTCGGTATTTTGAAGGTTGTGGCCACATTAATCCACCGAAATGGCTGAAATTTGTGGTGGAGGGTATAAAAAGTTCGGCCCGACCGAACTTAACACTTTTCTTACTTGTTTTTAATATGTTTGGAAGGATTATAAACAGGTGTGCATTTAAAAAAAATATTTTTGGATTTTAAACAGGCGTGCATTTTTTAAAAATATTTTTTGTACGGATTATAAAGAATTATAAAGAGGCGATGATTATTAAAAATATTTTTGGAAGGATTATAAACAGGCGTGGATTTCTTAAAAAATATTTTTTGAAGGATTATAGACAGGCGTGGATTTTTTAAAAAATATTTTTTGAAGGATTATAGACAGGCGTGGATTTTTTAAAAAATATTTTTTGAAGAATTATAAACAGGCGCGGATTTTTTAAAAAATATTTTTTTAAGGATTATAGACAGGCGTGGATTTTTTAAAAAATATTTTTTGAAGGATTATAAACAGGCGTGGATTTTTTGAAATATTTTTGGAAGGATTAGAAACAGGCGTGGACTTTTTGAAATATTTTTGGAAGGATTAGAAACAGGCGTGGACTTTTTAAAATAATTTTGGAAGGATTATAAACAGGCGTGCATTTTTCTAAAAATATTTTTGGAAGGATTATAAACAGGCGTGGATTTTTTGAAATATTTTTGGAAGGATTAGAAACTGGCGTGGACTTTTTAAAATAATTTTGGAAGGATTATAAACAGGCGTGCATTTTTCTAAAAATATTTTTGGAAGGATTATGAACAGGCGTGCATTTTTCAAAAAATATTTTTGGAAGGATTATAAACAGGCATGCATTTTTCTAAAAATATTTTTGGAAGGATTGTAAACAGGCGTGAATTTTTCTAAAAATATTTTTGGAAGGATTATAAACATGCGTGAATTTTTCTAAAAATATTTTTGGAAGGATTATAAACAGGCGTGCATTTTTCTAAAAATATTTTTGGAAGGATTATAAGCAGGCGTGAATTTTTTAAAATATTTTTGGAAAGATTATAAACAGGCGTGAATTTTTTAAAAAAATTTGCACGGATTATAAGCAGGCGTGGATTTTTTAAAATATTTTTGGAAGTATTATAAACAGGCGTGAATTTTATTAAAAATTTTGCAAGGATTATAAACAGGCGAGGATTTTCTTAAATATTTTTGGAAGGATTATAAACAGGCGTGGATTTTTTTTAAATATTTTTGGAAGGATTATAAATAGGTGTGGATTTTTTAAAATATTTTGGAAGGATTATAAACAGGCGGGGATTTGTTAAAATATTTTTAGAAGGATTATAAACAGGAGTGGATTTTTTAAAGTATTTTTGGAAGGATTATAAACAGGCGTCGATTTTTTAAAATATTTTTGGAAGGATTATAAACAGGCGTGGATTTTTTAAAATATTTTTGGAAGGATTATAAACAGGCGTGGATTTTTTAAAATATTTTTTGAAGGATTATAAACAGGCGTGGATTTTTTAAAATATTTTTTGAAGGATTATAAACAGGCGTGGATTTTTTAAAATATTTTTTGAAGGATTATAAACAGGCGTGGATTTTTAAAAATATTTTTGGAAGGATTATAAACTGGCGTGGATTTTTTGAAATATTTTTGGAAGGATTATAAACTGGCGGGGATTTTTTAAAATATTTTTGGAGGGATTATAAACTGGCGTGGATTTTTTAAAATATTTTTGGAAGGTTATAAACAGGCGTGGATTTTTTAAATATATTTTCGGAATAATTATACACAGGCGTGGATTTTTTAAAATATCTTTGGAAGGATTATAAACAGGCGTGGATTTTTTAAAATATCTTTTGAAGGATTATAAACAGGCGTGGATTTTTTAAAATATCTTTGGAAGGATTATAAACAGGCGTGGACTTTTTAAAATATTTTTGGAAGGATTATAAACAGATTTTTTATATATATGTTTGGAAGGATTATAAACAGGCGTGGATTTTTTATATATATGTTTGGAAGGATTAAAAACAGGCGTGGATTTTTTAAAATATTTTTGGAAGGATTATAAACAGGCGTGGATTTTTTTAAATATTTTTGGAAGGATTACAAACAGGCGTGGATTTTTTTTAAATATTTTTGGAAGGATTATAAACAGGCGTGGATTTTTTAAATATTTTTGGAAGGATTATAAACAGGCGTGGATTTTTTAAAATATTTTTGGAAGGATTATAAACAGGCGTGGATTTTTTAAAATATTTTTGGAAGGATTATAAACAGGCGTGGATTTTTTAAATATTTTTGGAAGGATTATAAACAGGCGTGGATTTTTTAAAATATTTTTGGAAGGATTATAAACAGGCGTGGATTTTTTAAAATATTTTGAAAGGATTATAAACAGGCGTAGATTTTTTAAAATATTTTTGGAAGGTTTATAAACAGGCGTGGATTTTTTAAAATATTTTTTGAAGGTTTATAAACAGGCGTAGATTTTTAAAATATTTTTGGAAGGTTTATAAACAGGCGTGGATTTTTTTTAATATTTTTGGAAGGATTATAAACAGGCGTGGATTTTTTTAAAAATATTTCTGGAAGTATTATAAACAGGCGTGGATTTTTTAAAAATATTTCTGGAAGAATTATAAACAGGCGTGGATTTTTTAAACATATTTTTGGAAGGATTCCAAACAGCCGTGGATTTTTTTAAAATATTTTTTGAAGGATTATAAACAGGCGTGGACTTTTTTAAAAATATTTTTGGAAGAATTATAAACAGGCGTGGATTTTTTTAAATTATTTTTGGGAGGATTTAAACAGGCGTGGAGTTTTTAAAAATATTTTTTGGAGGATTTACACAGGCGTGAATTTTTTTAAAAATATTTTTTGGAGGATTATAAACAGGCGTGGATTTTTTTTAAATATTTTTGGAAGGATTATAAACAGGTGTGGATTTTTTAAAATATTTTGGAAGGATTATAAACAGGCGGGGATTTGTTAAAATATTTTAGAAGGATTATAAACAGGCGTGGATTTTTTAAAGTATTTTTGGAAGGATTATAAACAGGCGTCGATTTTTTTAAATATTTTTGGAAGGATTATAAACAGGCGTGGATTTTTTAAAATATTTTTTGAAGGATTATAAACAGGCGTGGATTTTTTAAAGTATTTTTGGAAGGATTATAAACAGGCGTGGATTTTTTAAAATATTTTTGGAAGGATTATAAACAGGCGTGGATTTTTTAAAATATTTTTTGAAGGATTATAAACAGGCGTGGATTTTTTAAAATATTTTTTGAAGGATTATAAACAGGCGTGGATTTTTAAAAATATTTTTGGAAGGATTATAAACTGGCGTGGATTTTTTGAAATATTTTTGGAAGGATTATAAACTGGCGGGGATTTTTTAAAATATTTTTGGAGGGATTATAAACTGGCGTGGATTTTTTAAAATATTTTTGGAAGGTTATAAACAGGCGTGGATTTTTTAAATATATTTTCGGAATAATTATACACAGGCGTGGATTTTTTAAAATATCTTTGGAAGGATTATAAACAGGCGTGGATTTTTTAAAATATCTTTGGAAGGATTATAAACAGGCGTGGATTTTTTAAAATATCTTTTGAAGGATTATAAACAGGCGTGGATTTTTTAAAATATCTTTGGAAGGATTATAAACAGGCGTGGACTTTTTAAAATATTTTTGGAAGGATTATAAACTGATTTTTTATATATATGTTTGGAAGGATTATAAACAGGCGTGGATTTTTTATATATATGTTTGGAAGGATTATAAACAGGCGATTTTTTTAAATATTTTTGGAAGGATTATAAACAGGGAGGATTTTTTAAAAAATATTTTTGGAAGGATTATAAACAGGGGAGGATTTTTTAAAAAATATTTTTGGAAGTTCTGTAAACAGGGGAGGATTTTTTAAAAAATATTTTTGGAAGGGCTGTAAACAGTCGAGAATTTTTTTTTTAATGTTTTTGGAAGGATTATAAACAGACGTGGACTTTTTTTTAATATATTCGGAATATGTTAACTAATTTTTGGAAGGATAATAAACAGACGTGTATTTTCTTAAAAAAATATTTCTTGTGATAGAAGACCTCGACTTCTATTGATAGTTGATCTCCTCTTTTACTGAAGACCTCGACTTCTATTGATTGTAGATCTCCTCTTTTACTGAAGACCTCGACTTCTATTGACAGAAGACCTCGTCTTGTATTGATAAAAGACCTCGTTTTCTATTTATAGGAGACCTCGTTTTCTATTGGTAGAGGACCCCGTCTTCTGTTGAAAGAAGACCTCATCTCCTACTGACAGAAGACCTCGACTTCTATTGATAGAGGACTTCTATTAATAGAAGACCTCGTCTTCTATCCAAACAAGACATTTAGGAGGTCTTCTATCCATAGAAGGCCATTCGGTGATCTTTTATCTATAAAATACCTTTAGGAGGTATTTTATCCACAGAGGACACTTAGATGGTCTTCTATTAATAGAAGACCATTAGAAGGTCTTCTATCCATATAATACCAATACAAGGTATTCCATCCATTGAAGACCTTCAATGAGTCTTCTATTCAAAGAAGACCTTTAGGACATTTAGAAAGTCTTATTTCTTAAGGAGATTTTATATTTAATAAATAAATCGCCCTTTTGCCCCACTGTTCCATTTAAAAATTCCAATAATATTTTCATTGAACTTAAGAATTTTTTTTTTTCAAAAACAGGACATTGGCATTTCTATGCAGCAGCGGTCATATTTTTCTTGCATGTTTCCCTCCGTGCACTTATCTGGCCAATAAAATCTTTGTTTCTACTGTTTAGTGGCATTTCTAGTTGCCAAAAATAATTTTTGAAGAAAATTGACCAGTTGCCGTACCAAAGACAACAACAACAACACAGCTATGATGCTCTTGGTCACCACAAAAGATGTTTCAAGAGGCGTGTGACATTATCAAAAAAAAGGTTACCACATCCAAGAAGAAGCAGTGAGTCTTTACTACAATTTTCATTATTTGGCTAATTGCGTTGCGTTTTGTTGCATTAACAGCCAGCCTTTACAAGCTGACAATCTGCCTTAATACTTCTTGGTAACTAAGTTGGCCTTATTAGCATCGATTGGCAAATGGTTTTTGAAGAGGGTGGATTTTTGTTTGCAATGTTTCAGGTTTTCTGCTTGGTTTTTGTTTCTTCTTTGTCACTTTTCTTTTGCGTTTCTTGTTTTTCTGTTTCTTATCTATTTGACATGACATCCCACCGTGCAGGTAATCGGATTTTTTAAGTGGTCATTTGTATGTTTAATTTGTGGGCATTTTAGAGGATTATTTAGGGAGATTTTACTAAAGAGATTTATCTCTTATTGCAGCTGAAATGTTGATATATGACCAGATTGCGTGGAAGGTATTTGTGTGTCCAAGTTGTTTCTATTTTTGTTGCAGAATTTAATTGAAATATTGACCCTAGGAATAAGTTATGGCAATATGTAACTATGAGGGAATATGTTATGAATTTGTATATTTAACTCACTTTTGATTTATGCGATACCCATGGGAAATTTACAACAATATTTGTTTGCGGTATCGCATGCCTTTCTCTCATTTGAAATCCTTTCATAGGATAATTTATATTAAGAAATCTTCTATGTACAGTAGAACCTCCATATTTCGTAATCCAAGGGACCAACAATTTTATACGAATTATCTAGAACTTCGAATTAGCAAGGTTAAAGTGCGAAGGAAATGGCTTTAAGGGACCGACAGCTTATACGAATTATCGCGATTCTACTGTATATAATATAGGTAAAGCGGTCTTACAGATATCAAACTCTTAGGGCTCGTTAAAAACAGGTTGTTTAGGAGGGTAACTGTATCGAAGAGTACCTTAGAAGACTTTAAAAATGCATTATGTGTATAGTAGGCCTTTAGACAGTCTGCTATCTATAGAAATCCTTTTGTCGAACACCTTTTCGGGGTTCACACATTTACGAGGTCTTCTTTTTGTAGAGGACCGTTCGGAGTTCTCCTCTAGGAGGTATTTTGTCCAAAAAATACCATTAGGAGGTCTACTATCAATGGAAGATCTTGATGAGGTCTTCTCTCAAAAGAAGGCCTCAAGGAGGAATAATAGAAAACCTTTAGGATGTCTTCTATCAACAGAGCGTCTTTAGGTGGTCTTCAATCAACAGACGACTTTTAGGAGGTTTTCTATCAACAGAGGACTTTTCAAAGGTCCTATCTATAGGAGTCTTTTATAAGCTCTTATATCTATAGGGGTCCCTCAGAAGGCATTTTATCTGTAAGGGACCTCTAGGAACTATTCTATCTATAGAAGACCTTTAGGAGTTTTTCCAACAGCCGAACACCTTTGGAGGTCTTTTATCAACAAAATACCTTTAGAAGGTCTTCTATCAAAAGAAAGCCTTTAAGAGGTCTTCTATTAAAAGAAGAACTTTAGGAGGTCTTTTATAAACAGAAGATCTTCTGTCACAGAAGACCTTGCGTAGCTCTACTCTAAACAGACGACCTTTAGGAGGTCAACTATAAACCAAAGAGCCATAAGATGTCTTCTATTAACAGAAGACCTTGAGGTGGTCTTCTATCAACAGAAGATCTTTAGGAAGTCTTCTATCAACATCTATCAACAGAAGATCTCATGGATGTCTTCTGTCAACAGAAACTCTTCTCTAAACAGACGACCTTTATGAGGTCAACTATTAAAAGAAGACTTTAGGAAGTCTTCTATCAACGGTAGACCTTTAGGAAGTCTTCTATGAACGGAAGATCTTTAGGAGAATTGCTAACAGAATACCTATGGAAAGTCTCCTATCAACAGTAAACTTTTATGAGACCTTTAATCAGAAAAAGACCATCAGGAGGTCTTCTATCAACAGAATACCTTTAGGAGGTCTCCTATCAACAGAAGATCTTTTTGAGGTCTGATATCCACAGAACACCTCTAGCAGTTTTTCTATTAACAGAAGTAGTTGATGAGCTCTTCTATAAACAGAAGACCTTTAGGATGTCTTCTAACTATAGAAGATCATTAGAAGGTCTTCTATCTTTAGAAGACCTTCAGGAGGTTTTCTATCTGTAGAAGACCCTTATTAGGTGTTCTATCAACAAAAGAAGAAGATGGGTGACGTATGGAATGAGAGATACCAAGGAACGGTCCTGACCGGCTTTAACATGGCAAAGTCCAGGATTTATCTTGGTCCCTCTCTCATCTCAAGTTAACACTGACCTCCCCGTGGTGTCACCTGGGGAACTGCATTTAACACCCGTTAAAGGTAGTGAGCTAACATGTGCCGCGCGTTCACCCATAAGAACGTTAAAAACCTGGGTTTGGGCGCCGGGTAAGTAACCCTCCCCTTGAAAAAGCAGCCTACTATGAAAAAACAAAAGAAAAGAAAAACAAATCCCTCTAAAGTTGACGACCCCCGCATGATCTGCGAATCTGCACCTTGAATGTTCGCACACTTTATAGAGAAGATGTAGTTTACGCCTTGGCAGATGTACTTGAAAAGTACAATACCGACATTACTGCCATACATGAAATACGATGGAACGGGAAAGGCGTCACAACAACACCTAAAGATGACGCACTGTATTGTAGCTGCCATGACATAAAGCATGAGTTTGGGTGCGGATTTGTAGTTGGTCGGAGGTTAAAACACCTGGTCTCCAGCTTCACACCCGTGAATGAAAGACTTGCTACAATTCGAATAAAAGCAAAATTCTTCAACATCAGCTTTATTTGTGCTCATGCTCCCACTGAAGACAAGGACGAACAGACCAAAGATATATTTTATGAGCGCTTAGAAGAAAGATATGACCGTTATCCTGCCCATGACATTAAAATTATTCTAGGCGATTTTAATGCCAAAATTGGAAAGGAAAATATCAACAGTCGGAAAATTCAGTCTCCACAATGAAACATCTGACAATGGCACGAGGCTGATAGACTTCGCAGCGGCAAAAACACGGTAGTTAGCAGCACCAGATTTAAAAATCTCGACATCCATAAGGGCACCTGGCTGTCTCCAGATCAGAAAACAAGAAATCAAATTGATCACGTTGTGATAGATGGAAGACATTCATCGAGCGTGTTGGATGTGCGCTAGTTCCGAGGAGCAAACATAGACTCGGACCACTACCTATATGCTGCAAAGGTACGCACCCGGTTAAACGTAGCAAACAAAGTACGAACAGACACAACACAAAAGTCAGACATCGGTAAGCTGCAATCACAACATATAGCCACAGCATATTCCATTCAACTAGCCCAATCAAAGCACTCCGCATCCCGATAATATATAAGCGCAATGGCAAAGCATTGCCCACTCCATGCAAACAGCCGCAAAATCCATACTTGTATACCACCACCTTGGATACCTCCACCAAGGAATCCATGGTATGATCAGGAGTGTCGTGCTGCTACCGAAGAGAAAAATGCGGCATATAGAGCTACTTTACAATATATGGCAACGCGTAGCACACGAGAGAGATATCGAGAGCAAAGGAGGGAGGAGAAACGTCTTTTCCGCAGAAAAAAGAGAGAGATGGAAAAGCGGAAGTGTGAAAAAATCGAGATGTACAGGAGCCAGAATGAAGTCCGAAAATTCTACCAAAGAGTGAAGCATCAAACTGATGGCTTTGGTACAGGCACCTCCTCCTGTAGAGACCAGCAAGGTAATTTGGTAACTGATACAGATAGTGTGCTCAGGATATGGAAAGAGGATTTTTCAAACCTGTTGGTATCCAGCGAAGACGACGAAGATACCACGGATCCAATCCCAGAAGATGGTACTGAATGTATACCGCCCAGGTGTATTCATCAGCTAGTTAGCACCATCTGGCAGGAAGAACGAGTACCTCGTCCATAAGAAAGGAGATAAGACTGTATGCTCTAACTATAGGGGCATAAGTCTACTCCCAATTGCCTAAAAGATCGAGATAATTGGGCCATACCAATGCGGCTTTAAGCCTGGCAAGTCCACCATTGACCAAATATTTATCCTGCGGCAAATCCTGGAGAAGACCCAAGAGATGCAGATCGACACCTACCACCTTTTTGTCGATTATAAAGCAGCCTACGTTCAAAGGTATTCCAGGCCATGTCTGCATTTGGTATCCCGGAAAAGCTCATTCGGCTTTGTAAAATGACTTTGACTGACGAGATCCTCAGTTAAAATAGGAAAGAACCTCTCCGAAGATATTTGTACCAAAAGATGTTTCAGGCAAGGAGACAGCCTCTCGTGTGACCTCTTCAACATCCTGCTGGAAAAGGTTATTCGAGAGGCAAACGTTATGCTGATGATATAGACATCATGGGACGATCAGTAAAAGAAGTAACAGATACCTTTATGAAGGTCGAAGGAGAATCTGCTAAAGTGGGTCTGGCGGTAAACGGCGGGAAGACTAAGTTGATGGTGTCGCCGCGCAATGCTTCCATAGAGATCGGGCCAACTGTTGACCTCGGCACCGCCGTAAACACAACAAACGACATCAGTTGTGAAATAAAAAGAAGAATTGTATTGGCCAACAGATGCTACTTTGGTTTAAGTAAGCAGTTTAAAAACAAAGCCACATCTCGTCAAACAAAAATAACGCTCTACAAAACACTGATACTACCCGTGCTGATGTATGGTTCCGAAGCCTGGGTACTTGCGCAAGCAGACATGGCAGTGCTTGGTGTGTTTGAGAGAAAAATTCTTCGAAAGATCTACGGACCAATCTGCGTTGACGGTGAATATCGACGTCGCATGAACCACGAGCTGTATCTGATGTACAACGACATCAATATAGTTAAACGTATCGAGATGCAGCGATTGCGTTGGCTAGGCCATATCATAAGAATGAGCGCTTGGCGGTGCACGCAGGCCAAGGAATAGATGGCGCAAACAAGTGGATGATGAGATGAAAAGGCGCGGTATTCCAGAAAGCGAAGCAACAAATAGAGAGAATTGTAGATCTTTTCTTAGTTCGGCCTATAGAACAAATGTTCTGTAATGGGCCAGCTAAGTAAGTAAGTAGTAAGAGGTTTTCTATATATAGAAGACCTTGAGGAGGTTCTCTATATATAGAAGACCTTGAGGAGGTTCTCTATATATTGAAGATCTTTAGGACGTCTTTCACCGATAGAAGACCTATAAGTGGTCTTCTATCAATACCTATATATAACTTTTTATATTCCGTCTATAGAAGTTCTTTATGAGGTCTTCTGTCTATAAAAGACCTTTAGCACGTCTTCTGTCCATAGGAGACCTTTAGGAGGTCTTCTGTCTATAGAAGACCTTCAGGAGGCCTTTTATCTATGGAAGGCATTTGGGTCTTATATATAGGCCTTCTATTTATAGAATACCTATAAATAGAAGAGCTTCAGAAGGAATTCTATCTGTAGAAGACCGTTATTAGGTTTTCTATCAACAAAAGATCTCGAGGATCTATTAACAGATATCATCATCTATCAACAGAAATCCTTGAGGAGCTTTTCAATAAACATAAGACCATTAGTAGGTCTTCTATTTATAGAAGGCCTTAAGGAGGTCATCTATCTAAATACGACCTTTAGGAGCTATTCGATCAACAGAAACATGATGTCTACTATCAACAGAGTTCCTTTAGGAGGTATTCTATCCAGAGAAGTCTTTTAGGAGGTCTTCTATCATCAGAATATCCTAAGGAGGTCTTCAATCAATAGAAAACCTATAGGAGATCTTCTACCAATAGAAGACATTTAGGAGATTTTCTATCACCAGAAGACCTTTAGGAATTCTGCTATCAAAAGAAAATCTTTCGAAGGTTTTCAACTGGAGTACTTAACAAGGTCTTCCATGTATTGAGGATCTTTATCAGGTCTCCTATCCGTTAATGACCTTTATAAGATCTTCTATCTATAGATTATAACACAGTTTCAGGAGACCTCCTATCTAATAAAGACCGTTAGCTGGTCTATTACCTATTGAAGGCCTGCATGAGATCTTCTATCTATTGAAGTCCTTTATGAGATCTTCTATCTATAGAGGACATTTAAAAGGTCTTCTGTCTATAGAAGACCTTGAGGAGGTTCCGTATATATTGAAGATCTTTAGAACATCTTTCACCTATAGAAGACTTTCTATCAATCAATACCTTAAAAAGTTATTCCGTCTATAGAAGTTCTTTATGAGGTTTTCTATCTATAGCTTTTTTCCTTTAATTTTTTAATGGTAAAAGAGAAAACTGTCAAAATTGCTCAAAATTGCTCTCTCATGAACAGTTTTACCAGAAAACTAAAGGAACGAAAAAATGGTAGATCTGGTAGCAATGCCAAAAAGAAACATACAAATTCTATTTTCTTCTTTTATTTCACAGTTTTTAATTTTGTTTTGTCAGCGCTCGCCTTTTTCTTCTGTTTTTTGTTCATTTTTTTCTTCATTGTCAAATAATCGTCAAAAAAATCGAAAAAAGTGTTCTGCAATTTTTTACCTGAAGAAATTTGTCTGGTAGCCTGTGGTAGAAGAGAAAGGTATTTTTGTTCTCTCTCCTCTCTCACTCTCTATAAAATGGCTTCCAGTTTTACCAGTTTTTGCGGTTTTTGCCGTTCCTTAACGCTTTGCAGATTAACAAGTATCAGTCGGCTTTGCCGACAGAGATATACCCTCAGCCTGTGTATATTGAAACAAAAAAATTTTGGGCGTTTGAACAGACAAAAATGTTGATTAGGATTAAAATTCAAAAGTTTTGCGGAGGAGATACTAAAAGGAATCGATCGACATTGACAACATATGGTGCCATAGGGGGGTTTTACACTCTTCGGGCTGTTTGCTCAAGAAGTATGGACTTGCCCCTAAAAATACTTTTACCATCGTAAATGAGGCAGCGAATGCAAGTTGCTTCAACAAAAATCAAAGTGATTCGATATCAGGTCTTAAAGTGAACTTATCCGAAATTTTGTGTGGGAGGTACCGGATGGAGTGGACAAATATAGTCCATATTTGAACCTGATCTATATCTAGTAGATATATTAGGATGTGTAAAGTATAGACCAATTCGGCCACTCCCTTCAAGAGTTACCGTACGAACAAATTTTCCGAACATTTTTGAACTTTTGTGGGGGAGGTACCTGAAGGAGTGGACCGATATGGCTTATCTTCAAACTTAAACTATGTTTGGAAAAAATATTACTAAGGCCATGTTGTGGACCGAATCGGCAGATCCGTTCGAGAGTTATCTTGCGCTTCAACCACCTCACACGGTGTCATAAGGGTTTTTTGCAACTTTCATGCTATTTTCTCAGGAAGTATGGACTTGCCCCTGATGAAACTTGTACCGTCGTATGGAGGGCAGTGAATACAAGTTGCTAAAACAAAAATCAAAGCGATTCGAGAGATGACCCTAAACTGGATTTTTCCGAAATCTTCTGTGGGAGGTACCCGAAGAAGTGGACCTATTGAGACCATATTGGAACCTCATATTACTCTGGTAGAAAGTTTACGCTATGGACCAAATTGGTCACTCCCTTCAAGAGTTATCGTGCGCACAAACTTTCCGAACATTTTCGAACTTTTGTGGGGGAGGTACCGGAAGGAGTGGACCGATGTAGCTCATCTTCGAACTTAAACTAAGTTTGGGCAAAATATTACGAAAGCCAAAATTTGAACCGAATCGGTTCATCCGTTCGAGAGTTATCGTGCGCTCCAGCCAGCAGGACAGACAGACGGACGGACATGGCTAGATCGACTCCAAATTGTCTGAAACACATTTCGTCCAAACATACTTGGGGTCTAAAACCATTATTTCGATGAGGCACATTTTCATCGTATATACCCTCCTTAGCCTAAAGGCTGAGGGTATAAAAATGGTAACAAATGGTAAAAATGGTAACCTCAGGTAAGTAAAGGAAGACCTTTAGGAGATCTTCTGTCTATATAAGACCTTCACACGGTTTCCTCTCCTTAAAATATCTTTACGGAGTCTTCAAATTATAGGCCTTTGTGAGGCCTTCTATTTATAGAAGATCTCTAGTAGGTATTTTGTCTATAGAAGACCTTTCGGAAGTCTTCTATCCATAAAATAGCTTTAGGAGGTCTTCCATTAAAAGAATACCTTTATGAGGCATTCTGTCTTTATACGACATTTAAGATATATTCTATCTATGAAAGCCCTTTAGGAGGTCTTCTACCTATACAATTCTTTTGGTTGGTATTCTATGCATAGAAGATTTTAAGGAGGCCTTCTACATATGTATTATTGAGATTGAGAAAACTTTTCAACAATTCACGCTTTTTCCAACGTTTTCTTTTGGCTACTCTGCAATAGTTTTGTGCAGGCTGGCTGGTGCTGTTGTTTACATATCCACCCACCCGATAAATTTTGTTGGTGAAATAAAAAGCCTAAAACTCAATCTATCGGTAGATCAAAATAATTTTCAATGCAAAAGAAGACATTTTCATTGCCGGTTATTGTTATGGGGACTAAACTCGTCGTGTGTTGTTAAGCGTTTTGCGTTGCTCTTTTTTTTGGTTTTGCTATTCTTTAACGACTGGCATATTTTTTCATTGCTTTGAAAACGAATATTTGCATATGGTCTTCGATTGGTGCTGCCTCTGCTTCGATTCGGTCGTTTAGCATAACGCAATTGATTGTCGTCGATACGACATGGAAAATATGTTTTCAACAGCTTCAATGATAATAATAGTATTGTGGTCCAAACATTTTCTCAAATGAAAAAACCTCCACGCTTTGAGGGCAATAATGCTAATTCTTGATGATACCTAAAGAAAATATAAAGTAAAACGAATAGTATATACCCTTTCGATGTGCAGTAGTAATCGATTTTGAATGTAATTAGTCAATGTTGTTCTTAAAATACATATAATTTCTTTTCTGAGAAAATGTATTATATTTTGACCCCTTTGGAATGCCTTACAAAAAGCCTATTGGATCTTTTCCTGGCCTAAACTTTCTCTAATTTTCAAGTTTCAACATTGTTTTGTTTAACAATTTAGAGCATTCCATTCCATTTGCTGCTTCAGCATTATTGTGTCCTTTATACAGTTATGATCAATGTTGTCAAAAGTTCATTTAGCAAATTGTTGTTTTGCCTATTGTTCCGATCGAAAGATTAAAAAAAAACGCCACTTGTTCGTGAATAGCTTACTACATTGAGAAAATTATTTATTTTACTAAAAGGGGACAGAGAAGAACAAAATTACCAATAATTCGGAAAGAGCTTGAGAGAGGGCCCTAGAAAGCACATATATCAGCAAAAGTCAAAAGTAACGAACGAAAAACTTAAGCGTGACACCGCACTATGGTCCCAAATTCAAATTTTCTGGTCATTACAATGTCCATTTTGTATTTTTTCGCCCTAAATTACCAACGAAAACGAAAAAATCATATGAGTATTCAACGGTTTTTTACTCAAATTCTATTCGTAAGTAATGACAGAAAAGTGTAATTCGCTGCATGTTTTGCTTCCTTGCACTTAAAACTTTTATAATTTTTGGGTTATAGAGAAATAATCCTAAAGAGAAAATTTAGGTTTTAAAAATAGCACATATCGTTCCAATAACACCCTAAAACCGCTAGAAATTGAGTTACATAATTTTTTACACTTGCAATATTGGGTAACCAATCCAGAATTCAACCCGCCATAACTCAAAGGTTCGACTCACGGGTTCTGTATGTACTCACCAAGGGTTTTCACCTCCAAAAAGAATTTTCCACCCCCAGGTCATGATCATAATTTTTTTCACGCACAGAATGTATCCTCACAAACGTTAAGAAACGGTTCAAAAATCCGGGTGTTTGTTCCAGCACCATAACCGCTTAAAATGTCCAATGCATTTTATTCATATCTGATTGACGATTTTAATAGCTTTCTAATGATATACATATACGGTTAATCGGTTCATAAAAACCGGATAAAAATTCGGTTTTAATATCAGAATAACCGGCTCCAAAATTCATCACGCCATAACGCGAAAGTTCGACTCACGGCGAATCTGTCCTTCGGGGTTCTGTATATACTCACCAAGGGCTTTCATCTCCAATAGGTATCTTCAACCCCACAGATTTTGAGCTCCATTTTGTTGCACAGAAAATGTTGTAACTTTAAAAATTTGTTTGATTTGTTCCTAGGTTTTACCATTTTTGAGATATAGAAGTTTAGGTCACATTTTCAGCTTTTTTGTTAGGTTTTCACGATTTGCTTCAAAACAGTAAGTCTTATCGAAATGGGACTACAGCAATCTCTACAAGATTGGGATTTGTAATTTTTTTACTCGGTAGTACCATTTTTGAGATATATAAGTTTAAGTTAGGAAATTGTAGTGATGAAATTGTTTTATTAGGAGACGATACAGTCAGTGAATTGTCCCAATTTGAACTTCTGTATCTCAAAAATGGTAAAACCCACGAAAATATCATATAAGAACAATATTGTAGAAAATTTTCACTGCTACAACATTTTCTTTAGTTCCATTTTGATAGGGCTTGTGGTTACCCAGGTAAACCGTCAAAACCCTAAAATTTCGATTTTTTTTGGTTTTCGAGTTTCTCATCTAAGCTTCTTTCATTAAAAGTTGGTTCAAGAGCACCGTGATATACAATACAAATAACAGCAGATTTTAATACAAAGTTTAAGCATTAATTTCGTTTACGGTTGTTTTCAGCTACAAATTTGTTACTGATAGGAAAAAATACCGATTGGCATGCAATTTATAGCAGATATTATCACTTTATAATGCACAGAAGTATATTTTTCTCCATTATTTTATTCCACTGCTTAGCAACAAGTTGATATCAAATAGGAATAAAAAATTTTGATTAGGGCAATATAACAATTTTCTAACTGGTTTTCGAGATATACTCCACGGAAAACCCTTGATATGTCGTACATATTGTCCAATAGACATTTCATTTTATGTACTTCTAATCCGCACAATACTGAATTTGTAATCGTTTTGTATACAAAATGTGTGTTAAAGCCTCAAGACGTTTATATTCATTAAGGATTTCAAAACACTGGCATGACATAATGAAGGAGTTCCGTTTTACTGGAAGGTTCACTAAAAAGGGTATTCAAAAAAAAAAAAAAAAATTAAATATTTCTTAACCCCAGTTTTTGTAACTTATTTTTGTTCGTTCGTCTATATTCGTAATAATTTAGGCATTCATAGCTCAGCCCCCAGATGACATACACATCTAATTTTTCGTATACCCGTTCCATATATCATTAAGGATTCCTCATTTAAAAATCAGCGCTCTACATTTGCGCTAAAGCGAGTAAATCGATCTACAAAATTTGACAATTCGTGTGAGAAGAATAAAAATGTTTACAAAAACTGGGGGTTAGACAACTTGTTGACAAAGTACATTTTCAGTACAGAACCTTCAGAAAAACATCAGTTTTCATTTTAAATTTCTAAAACAAAAATTATTTTAGAGAAAAATCGTAATAATTTGTTAAAGTAGCTAAAAAAATGTTGTCGGACGGACCATTCCCCCGCCCCCAGGGACGTAGCCAGGATTTTATTTCGGGGGGGCCCACCTGACCAAAATTTTGAAAGTTTATGTTAGCGAAAATTTCTTATTTAGCAATGACGTAAACCTTATTTTAGACTTATATTACTGATGAAATAATTTTCATTACTATGTTTTAATTAAAATGACGTAAGACTTCTTGCCCAATTTCCCCTTGATTTCAGAACTTTTTTGACGATATATCAGAGTTAATATTAATATGTGTTCAAAACAATGGATATATTAGTAATCGCATATATTTTTGGGTGTATTATTTATCAAATAACTCCCAACTTCAGTGAATGTTATGTAATTCAGTGATACCACTTCGGTAAGACCAAAAGAGGAGAATACAATCGGGAAACCTTAGAAATATCTTAACATTTAATTTTTTGTTTACATGGAATGTTAAGTACCTTTCCTTTGTTTCCTATTTCACACATAATTTCAAAATCACCGCTTCAAGTTTCCACTCCAATTTTGTTTAGTAATTTATGGAAAGAAAATGGGATTAGTAGAGAATTGATTTATGCAGAGGGAACGTTTTGAGTTGGGAAATTATGAGTTATTTCAATAAAGGAAAAAACGCCGAGACATGTGTCTTCTTTTTTTTGGTCTTTTATCACGCTGCCGTTTCAGAATATAGTAAATTTCGGAAATTACATCGTTGTTATTGTCATAAAGAAACCAATTGTAGTTATTTCCATAAATATGTTTTTTGGTATCCAATCGTAGATATTTTCATGAAGAATTTCTGAAGGCTGATAGTGGTTTTCTTGATAGAGAACTAAAGCTGAGCAATAGTGAGTCTATCCATGAAATTCTAGCACCCAATCGCGAGTATATAAATGACAAATTCTGTCGCCTAATCGTGCATCTGTCAACAGACTAATTTTGGTGTTCAATCGTCGGACTTCTCTTATAGAAATTCTGGTTTCCTATTGGTTTCATAAATTGATCAGCAACTAGGAAAACTCTGGCAACCAGTCCAAGGTCTATACATGTATACATTCTTTTACATAACACTGTGCAACATTTTCAAGGTAATTTTGTGCAAACAATTTTAAATGCGGTTTTTATGAAAGTACAGACGCAATAGACAAAAACCCTCTTTGCGGTTTGTTTTGTTAGATCGGATTCGGATATTATGGCCCTATCTAAACATGGCTAATTATTGACTTTTTAAAGAAAATCGGGGCTATAACTTTGAAACCAATACGAATCTTTCCATGACATCCGCAGCAAACTTGTAGATAAGAACAAGAAGAATGTATTTGGAAACATAATGAACACGAATAATATCATTTACTGCCTCAAATTTTATAACATATCTAAAATTTCCGTGATTTGTATATATTTCGCAGCGTATCTCCAAAACCGTCATATTTTTCTTAATGTTATCTTTGGGAAAAATATTCGCTGGAATGTAATGCACAACTCTTCAGAACATATCATTGTTGTAAAATTCCTCTATCGCGTTGTTTTTATCATATTTTTCAACGATAATTTGATAAATATATCAACAATACATTGAAATTTCAAATATGAGAATAAACAGCCTGTGTGAACGTTGTTTGAAATATGTTTTGTAGAAAGTATGATATGAAATACCGCCTAAACAACATGAAATAAGTGTTTTACATTTTCGGAATGTTCTGAAGAATTTCTGAGTACTTCGTCTGTTTGACATATAAGTTCTACTACTTTAGGACTACAATATTGCTGAAGACCGTGAAGCTAAATTCTTATTAGCTTATAAGATAAAGCACGGATCAATTGAAAAAGGGTCGTTTTAGCCCGGTATAGATGAGGCCGTAAAATCTAAGCCCGATCTAAAAACACGAAACCTAACTAGGGGTTTTGTAGTCCTAATATGTACTTTCAGAAAGTGCCCACTAGAAGTTGTTTGCATTTTCAGTGTTGCACAGTGTAATTAGTAAATATACCTGTGTAAGCTTAAGACTTCAGTAGTCATGGCTTCACTTCATTTATGCTAATAATTTAGTTATAAGTAAAAATAGGAAATAAATAAATTAATTAACAAAAAGACTTCTCGGGAAACGCTTTGCCTCTTTGTTGCAACTGGCGGTTTGCCAGAGCACGTTATTTATATGACCTGGTGGCACAGTCACAACATTTTCTTAACTACCCAATGATCAGACGAAAAGGTGTGCTCACCAATCAGGTTCAAAAAAGTACAACGGTCAGGAAGTGAGCCAAACAAAATTACGGGTTTCCAAGACACGTCATTTATCAAACCGGGTGTCACAATAGTGGTGGGTGCTAAGCTCTTACCCTCGTGTGAACGTCTTCATTCACCGTACAAAATCTGAAGCTATAAATTTGCTCTGCCATCGCTGTACTTCTCTGGTCATTGCCTTTGACGGAATGCCAAAGCTCATGATGAGCATTGAAGTCCCCTAGCACTTGACAGTTGTAGCCTTCCAAAAGTGAACTAATACCAGACACATAACACAGGCAACAACTATTTATCGGATGTACAAACCATGTACAGTAGAGCGGGCAAAAAAATCGATGGCACTATCGATAATATAGATTAGTTTTTAAAAAATCAATATCGACGGATAGTTTTGTCCATCGATATTATCGGATTAAAATCCTCTAACCCAAATATTCATTGAAATAAATAGAAATTTCGCAGCTTTTCGGTTTTGTGGATTGGAGAAAGTAAGTCCGTAGTCACACTTAAATTTTTTTGGAAAAGTAAAATTTAGTTTTGTGTGTTTTTATTAAAGAAATGCAATTGTTTTTATACCCTCAGCATTTATGCTAACGAGGGTATATACACTTTCATACGGGCAAAATGTGCGTCCAAGTATGTTTGGACGAAATGTGTTTCAGACAATTTGGAGTCGATTGAGCAATGTCCGTCCGTCTGTCTGTCTGTCTGTCTGCCTGTCTGGCTGGAGCGCACGATAACTCTCGAAGGGATCAACCGATTCGATCCAAAATTTGGCTTTCGTAATATTTTGTCCAAACTTAGTTTAAGTTCGAAGATGGGTTATATCGGTCCACTCCTCCCGGTACCTCCTCCACAAAAGTTCGAAAATGTTCGGAAAATTTGTACGTACGATAACTCTTGAAGGGAGTAACCGATTTGGTCCATACTTTGCAAATCGTGAAATGTCTACCAGACTTAGATGAGCTTCCAATATGGACTTAATCGGTCCACTCCTTCGGGTACCTCCCACACAAAATTTGGGATAAGTTCAGTTTAGGAGCTGCTCTGGAATCACTTTGATTTTTGTTTTAGCAACTTGTATTCACTACCCCCCATACGACGGTACAAGTTTCATCAGGGGCAAGTCCACGCTTCCTGCGAAAATAGCTTGAAAGTTGCAAAAAAAACCCTATGACACCGTGTGAGGTGGTTGGAGCGCACAATAACTCTCGTACGGATCTGCCGATTCGGTCCAAAATATGTCCTTAGTAATATTTTGTCCAAACATAGTTTAAGTTTGAAGATAAGCCATATCGGTCCACTCCTTCGGGTACCTCCCCCACAAAAGTTCAAAAATGTTCGGAAAAATTGTTCGTACGGTAACTCTTGAAGGGAGTGGCCGAATTGGTCTATACTTTACACATCCTAATATATCTACCAGATATTGATCAGGTTAAAATATGGACTATATTTGTTCACTCCATCCGGTACCTCCCACACAAAATTTCGGATTAGTTCACTTTAAGACCTGATATCGAATCACTTTGATTTTTGTTGAAGCAACTTGTATTCGCTGCCTCAATTACGATGGTAAAAGTTTTTTTAGGGGCAAGTCCATACTTCTTGAGCAAACAGCCGGAGATCCACTTCCATAACGGTCAATGTCGATCCATTCCTTTTAGTATATCCTCCGCAAAACTTTTGATATTTAATCCTAATCAACATTTTTGTCGGTTCAAACGCCCAAAGTTGTTAAAACCCCCTAAATACATACGTATTTTGGGAAAAAATTGTTCAATATACACAGGCTGAGGTTATATCTCTGTCGGCAAAGCCGACTGATACTTTTTACTTGTTATTGAAGCAACTAGCATTCGCTGCCTCCATTACGACGGTAAATTTTTTTTTCAGGAGCAAGTCCATACTTCTTGAGAAAACAGCCCGAAAAGTGTAAAAACCCCTATGGCACCATATGTAGTGACTTGAGAGCACTATAACTCTCGAACTGATCAACCGATTTGGTCTAAAATTTGGGCGCGATATCTATTAAAAGGATATGACTCCCAAAATAAGATCCACTTCCGTAATGGACTATGTCGGTCCATTCCTTCAAATACCACCTCCACAGCACTTTTCAACTCTAAAATGTCCAAAAAGGGCCACAAAATGCTGAAAAGACCCTAAATACATTCGATCTGTTCGTTGATGAAAGTTTCAGTTCACATAGGCTGAGGGTATATTTCTGTCGGCAAAGCCGACTGATACTTTTTTTCTGGTTTTGTCGGCAAATTCAAATGTCACAAAATCTGAAAACCCCCTAATTTCATACTTTTTAGGAAAAAGGATTTTGTTTGGCAAAGCTGACTGATACTGTTACTTGTTACCTTAAAATTCAACCAGTAACATACGTGAAATTAAATTAAAGCGCTTTGCATTGTTATATTTTTAAAAGATTGATAGTTCATCTAGATCAACAACCTGCTCATGACTAGCAAATGTATCTGAGCTGACGCCTCCTTATCAACAATAACACATTTCATTTAAAAAATTCACAACATTTTTTGTCATTGACTAATTGTTGTGTTAAATGAGTTATGAGCACTAACTGATGCCAACTCCGTTTTCTGTTGCGGCTGCTGTCCATGGCATGCCTACCATTCCGCAGCCACTAGGCACAGAGAGATTTCTTCAAGTGCATGTCTCCTAAAAACAATACATTGTGATCAAAAATTTATTATAACTAATGCATTATTTATGTTTGAACATGAAAATGATAATTAAGTCTACTTGTCGTATCTAACAAATAATATCTTAACAAGATCTCTCATTGTTTTTGTTAATGCAGCAGCAGCAATATTTGCTAAGCTTTTTTTTGGTTGTTGTTGTAGATTGTTGTCGTTATGAGGCTATGGAGAAGAAGTAGAAAAAATAGACAAACATAAAAATAGCACACGAAATAAGTCACAATTGTCCTATGTATCATCCAAAAAAGATGAAGGGGTAATAGAGGAAGTGAGGGTCTGGCGGTTTGGACCCATAGATGATAGAAGACGACAACAACAACAATAACATCGAAACATATTTCAAAGATTTCAGTTATTGTACAAATAAAACGTGCCTTTAAGACGACAATCTTTGCTTAACAAAAAATCTCTCATTTTTTCGGCAAGTTTGTTATAGCCTCAAAACTTTTTTGTATGCGCAGCAAAGATAAGGGAAAAAATTGCAGTAGCAATATTTTGTTGATGGTGTTGTCGTTGTTGCTGTTGTTGTTGTCGTTCTCGTTGCTGCCATGTTATTTTGAATACAAAACTTTATTTATTGTTTTGTGTTTGATTTGTGCTATAGAGTCCCGCTCAATTTTCGTTGTTGATTGGTATCAAAAATTTGTTCAATCCAAAAGATTAGGGTTCAAGAAAATATCTTTTTTTTTTGCATTGTTTTGCTGCAAGTTTGTTTCTTTCTTTTGGTAGCCAGCGATCAAAACGATTTCTTCGTCATCTGATTTTTCGTTTTTTTCTGTTATTTTTTTGTTAAATACAGTAGCAATAAATATTGACCTTAAGGGGTCTCTTAAACATCGTAGCTTAGTTTATTTTCTCAGCTAATTCGTCAGGTTGCTGCAGCCTGCCCGCCACTACTGTCCGTGCTGTGTAATTTTTTTGATTATAACAGATTTCAATTTGCTTAGCGAATGAATGCAAATCAAATAATGATAAACAAATTTAATGAAGGGCTTGTCAGAAGTCGCATTGAGATTTTAATTAGTTCAGTTAATGGGTGCATTTAATGAAAAGGTTGATTGGTTTCTGCGGGTTTAAAGGTTTATATAGGAGAATTGAAAAACAATCGAGAAATATTAAAATCGCATTTGTATGGAAAAAATCAATGCCACCTACATTAGGAGAAACACTGATCAAATGGGAACATAAAATGCATAAACTGGGCAAATATGCACTCGAAATCTAAAAAAAAGAGTTTGAAATAAGTAAAAAACAATCTGACGGCTTTTGCAACTAAGTACCCTCAGCAGTAGTAGACTTACCCTCGGCAGTAGTAGACCTAAATGCCCTGTGAATTTTGAATTTTATGGGGCAGGTAACCGCAGGTGTGCATCTGTGTGCTCCACTATAGAAGTTGATCTATGTTTTGGAAAAACATAACGTTTTGTAAAGTTCTTTCATATAAGAAGAAGTCATGAGGTCTCCTATAGACAACATAAGATCTTTTGGGGTTTCCCTGAGGCAGAAAACCTTGAAAGGTGCTTTATAGGCAAAATACCTCGTGAGGGCTTCTGTATACCGAAGACCTCGAGAGGTTCTTTGTGACAAAAGACCTATTGAGGTCTAGAGAACTTCTATAGGCGAAAGACTCTTGAGGACTTCTATAGATGGAACCCCATTTGAAGTCTTCTATAGGCAGAAGACCTCTTGGGGATTTCTAAAAACAGAAGACCTTTTGAGGACTTCTATTGACGGAATACCTCTTGAGTTTTTTTATAAGCCGTAGAGGCCTTTCAAGGGTCTTCTATAAAGAGAAGTCCTCTTGAGGACTTCTATAAACGAAATACCTCTTGATTTCTTCAGTAGAGAGAAGTACTCTTGAGGCTTTCTATTAACAGAACACCATTTGAAGTCTTCTATAGAGAGAAACCCTCTTGAGATTTTTTTAGACAAAAGCCCCCTTGGTCTTTCTCCTGGGAAATCTTTTTTAGGTCTTCTACACACTACACACCTCTTGTGGTCTTCTACAAACAGAAGACCTTATGGAGTAATCTTTAGACTGTAGATTTTTCGAGGTTTTTTGAAGTCTTTAATAAACAGAAGACCTCTTGAGGTCTTCTATAGACAGAGGACTTCTATAAACAGAAGTCTTCTAAAGACCTAATTACGCGTGAAATCTTCAACAGAAAGAAGAACTTTTGAGATCTTCTATGGACAAAAGATTTCTTGAGGTCTACTATAGACAGAAGACCTCTTGAGGTCTTCAATAGTCAAAAGACCTCTTGAGGTCCTCTATAGACCGAAGACCTTTTGAGGTCCTCTATAGACCGAAACCTTTTGAGGTCTTCTATAGACAGAAGTCCTCTTGAGGTCTTCTATAGAGAGAATACCTCTAGAAGTCTTCAATAGAAAGAATAACTTTTGAGATTTTCTATAGACAGAAGGCCTGTTGAGGTCTTCTATAGAGAAGAGGCCTCTTGAGGTCTTCTATAATCTTCTATAGACAGAAGACCTCTCGAGGACTTCTATAGACAGAAGACCTCTTGAGGTCTTCTATATAGAGAACCCATCGGGGTCTTCTATAGAGAGAAGACCTCTTGAGGCCTTCTATAGACAGAAGACCTCTTAAGGCCTTCTATAGACAGAAGACCTCTTGAGGTCTCCTCTGGACAGAAGTCCTCTTGAGGTCTTCTATAGACAGAAGACCTCTTCAGGACTCTATAGAGAGAAGACTTCTTGAGATCGTCAATAGAAAGAATAGCTTTTGAGATCTTCTATAGACAGAGGGCCTCTTGAGGAATTTCATAGACAGAAGACCTCTTGAAGCCTTCTATCGACAGAAGATCTATTGAGGTATCTATAGGCAGATTATTTCTTGCGTTCTCCTATACATAGAAAACCTATTGAGGTCTTCTTTAGACAGAATAACTCTTGAGGTATTCTGTAGGTGGAAGGCCTACTAAGGTCGCCAATGGAACGAAGACCTCTTGAGGTCTTTTATAGACAGGTCATGAGGTCTTCTGTAGACAGAATTCTTCCTGATGTCTTCTATAGACAGAAGACCTCTTGAGGTCTCCTATAGTCAGAAGGCCTCTTGAGGTCTTCTATAGACAGAATACCTCTTGAGATCATTTATAAGATCTCTTGAGGTCATTTATAGACAGAAGACCTCTTGAGGTCTTCCATACACAGAAGACCTCTTGAGTTCTTCCGTCGATAGAAGACCTCCTGAGGTCGTCAATGGACAGATTACTTATTGAGCTATTTTATTGACAGAAGACCTATTGAGATCTTTTATAGACAGACGACCTCAAGACGTAGACAGAAGAGCTCTTGCGGTCTTTTATAGACAGAAGATCTCTTGAGGTTTTCTATAGACAGAAGATCTTTTTAGGTCTTCTATAGGCAGAAGACCTCTTGAGGTCTTCTATTGACGAAGACCTATTGAGATCTTCTATAGACCTCTTGAGATCTGAAGACCTCAGAAAATAGGCAAAAGATCTCTTGAGGCCTTCCATAGATAGAAGACCTTTTGAAGTCTTCTATAGATAGAAGACGTCTTGAGGTCTTCTATAGACAGAAGACCTCTTGAAGTCTTCTGTACACAGAGGGCCTCTTGGGCTCTTCCATAAACTGAAGCCTTACTAAGGTTTCCGATAGAAGACCTCTTGAGGTCTTCCATAGACAGAAGGCTTCATGAGGTCTTCTGTAGGCAGAGGAAGATCTCTGGATTCATTTTATAGACAGAAGACTTCTTGTGGTCTTCTGTAGACAGATGACCTCTTGGGATCTTCCATAATGTGAAGCCCTATTTAGGCTTTCAATCGACAGGAGTCCTCTTAATCCCTATAGACAAAAGATCTCTTGAAGCCTTCTAAAGTAGCCCTCTTGAGGTCTTATCTAGAGATCACTTGGAGTCTTCAATAGACAGAAACACTCTTAATGGTATTCTGTAGACAGAAACCCTCTTGGAGTCGTCAATAGACAGAATCACGTCTTAGGGTATTCTGTAGACAGATGACCTCTTGAATTATTCTAAAAACAGAAGTTCTCTTGGCGTTTTAAATAGACAGAAACACTCTTAAAGGTATTCTTTAGATAGAGGACCCCCTAAAGGTCTTCAATAGAGAGAATACCTCTTACGACCTCTGGGTCTTCCATAGACAGAAGAACTCGCGAGATCTTCTATAAACAGATGACATCTTGTGGACATCTAAAGACAGGAGACCTCATGATGACTTCTGAACAAGTAGGCTTATAGAGGTCTTCTACAGAAAGAATACCTCTTGAAGTCTTCTATAGACAATAGAAGAACTCTTGAAGTTTTCTATAGAAAGAATACCTTTATGTTGAGGTATTTTCTAGACACCATTAGACCTCTTGATGTTTTTTTAGACAACACAATGCTTTTTAAAGTCTTTCATAGAGAACAAAAATCTTGTTGTTGTTGAATCTATAGACAGCAGGAGTTCTTCGGGTCTTTTATAGACCACATAAAACCTATATAGACAGGAGAAGACCTCTTGTGGTATTTTAGAGTCAACAGAATACATTTTGATATCTTCGTTAGACAACAACACTGCTACTCGCTTTCTTTCTCTCTCTGTAACGATGACGTTTATTACGTACACGCTTCTTTAAGATGTATATTATGCATCTATGTATGCGTTCCTGTCTATGTTCGTTTCCTTGATGTCGACAGATTTGGAAGTTGTGGGAGAACAGTTGTATTTTTTGTCCACACTGCTAACTCAACAGCTGCTTGCCGACGTTATAAAACAATATGCAACGCTGAAAATGCAAACAACTTCTAGTATGGATTTTTGAAAAGTACATATTTAGACTACAAAAAACCCCTGCTAGGGGTTTGTCCTGTCAGATCCAGTTCGGATTTTATGGCCTCATCTAAACCAGGCTAAAACTACAGTTTTTTGCATTTATCGCCTAGAGCCTATATCTCGGAAACGATTTGGAACCTGGCTTTGCTGGTTTTGGCAATATTGTAGCCCTAAACTAGTAGAACTTATTTTTTGAACAGACCCCATAAGAAAAACTCCATCTAGAGCATCAAAATTGATAAAGTATAGAAAATTGTACATAATTGCTGTAATTCTGGTCAGTATCAGCTAAACTATTGGGAGTTGAACCAAGTAACCTTTTACAAATATCTTCCAAATTTTGTTCTCAACAGTTCTTCAGAACATTCTGAAACTCTAAAATGCTTACTTCATGTTGTTCATGTTGTTTTTTTACATCATATCTTTTACAACACATATTTCAAACACAGTTTACACCAACAGTTTATTCTCGCATTTCGGATTTCACCACATTATTGACATATTTATTAAATTGTCGTTAAAAAAATATGCTGCAAACAACATGATAGAGGCACTTTACATTCCAGCGAATATTCTTCCAAAAGAAAACATTAAGAAAAAATTAACGGTGGAGATATGGTGCAAAATCTATACAAATTATGGAAATTTTCGATATTTTATAAAATTTGAGGCAATAAATGTAGTTTTTCGAGTTCATTATTTCTCCAAATATTTTATTCTTGCCCTTATCTACAAATTTGCTTCAGAGATCAGATGAAGATTCACATAGGTTTTAGAGATATAGCCCAGTATTTCTTTAAAAAGTCAATATTTAACCATATTTAGATGGGGCCATAAAATCCAATTTGGATCTGACACAACAAAACCCTACTAGGGTTTTTGTCGTTTAGGTCTGTACTTTCAAAAATCCTAAGTTCAAGATTACCTTAAAAATTTCGCACAGTGAAATATTACTTATAACTTGAATAGAAATTTACAAAACTACTTTTGGAACTCTGAATGACAGGGTTCGACACCGAGGCCAGGCAACGATAAATTTTCAATGGTTTAAAAATTCCCCTCAATGTAATGGCGAAATTTCCTGAGTATTTCTGCCATAAAAGCCAAGTGGTGTCTTAAGAAATATAAGAGTAGGTCACATTTCATTGAGCTAATATGAATAGGGGTGCACTGATTGTTATGAAAGGAATCGTCCTTGTCCCTTTAGGGTGTTTGTGGAAGAATAATTTTATTACTTTTGGGGTACTTTTGTTGATCTCAATTCAACCGGGCACTGACATTTAATGTTAGAATTCGTATAGGAGGTACCTTTACCTTTTCTGAAGACAAACCAATCTATTTAAAAAAAATTAAATATTTATATGAGAATCTTGTGCCAGAGGAACATTTTCAATTGTTATATGAAGTAATGCAAAACATGGACATCAATATCATCCTGTCAATCTGATTGCTGTTTTATATTCAGCTACGTGTGTTCGAAGTATGCCAAATTTTGCATATTCCAACGAATAATACACGTCTCGTTTAAAAAAGAATTTCTTTTGAAGAAAATAAAAATCATAAACGAAATCGATTTACGTATGCTGCGTATGTGAAGGTATTTTGTGTTGATCATGCGTAACCACTTGCGTAATGAGATTTTCATCATTGCCACCAGTCCAGATTACCAACGCCTTAGCTACCTGTTAATATGCTGTATTTAGGAAATATTGAAATAATGACCGAAAAAGAAAAACGTTGTATTTGGGATATATTTTGGATTCAATAAAATAATGGTTTTGCATGTGAGGGTCAATTGAGGTGATTTACGAAATCATTTTAATAAATCAATTTCCCATTTTAAATTTTGCCGTTATATTCCGGAATCATAAAGAAGAAAATTCTTATTTTCTACGTGATTAATAAAGTAACAGCATTTGGATATAAACACATGTGGTTATAATTTAAAAATAAATAAAAAAATTTGAAAATATGCCTAATAATATGCGGAATTAACTTTTAAAATATTTCTTATTAAAAATCAAATATACAAATTATAAATCCTCCACACTTCTAACAATTTTCTTACAGCATCTTCACATAATAAAGTCATCTTTTGAATTTTCTCATAAATTTTGAAAACCACATTAAATGTCGATAATCTACAACACTAATGCCTAATGTCTAATAAAGATAATTTGTATTACTTGTTTATTGGAAATACATATATTTTCCCTCCAACATTCAGCAATGACCATGACCAACCGACCGGCCACAATGATATGTTACTCTTAATTCCATCGGCCATCACCACCACCAACCATCCTTGCCAATGCGCGTTCAATTAAAGTTTCACAATTCATAACCATAGAGAAAAAAATGAATGTGAATTCCTACTCTGGCCAAGACATTTATTATCAGTTTAAAATAAGTTACAAATCTCAAATGGAGATTTTCACCTATGGATTTCCACGAATGTATGACTAGTCACATACATACATACGATGTGGAAATCCAACTTCTTGCGGCTAAGCTAAGCCTATGGAAAACACAAAAGCCGCCTCAATTTCATAATGTTTGATCTGTGAGCTTGTATGAGATTGTACGTTTAAAGTTATTCTAGATTAATTTGCTTTCAATACAATTTGAGGGCTTTAGAGGGTGGCCAGATTGGGAGGCGCAAAGTGCTATCCTTGACAATAGTTCGGCCGGGCCGAACTTTTTATACCCTCCGTCATGAAATACTATGATAAAACTTGGACCTATGTCCATAATTTTTGTTGGAGAAATTTCCCAGTGAACCCTCAATGGCAAATCATAGCTAATTCGCTCTGCAAATGTAGCTAAAATCGACAAAATACTTTAAATCGGGTGGTACCGTTTTATGGGGGCTATACCAAAACGTGGACCTATATAGGCAATTTTTAGTGGAGAAGCTTTTTGGCCATTGGGAACTTCAAATGTTAAATTTCGGCTAATTCGATTAAAAAAATGGCGGTTAAAGCCTCAAAATACCTTAAATCGGGAGGTACCGTTATATGGGACCTATACCAAAACTGGTACCTATCTTCAACATTTCTGTTGCAGAAGTTTTTCGATCTCTTGGAACTCCAAGTGCCAAATGGGAGCAAATTTGACGGTAAAATGTATCTAAAATCCTCAAAATACCTTAAATCGGGAGGTACCGTTATATGGGGGCTATACTAAAACGTGCATCTATCCTGGCAATTTTCAGCGGAAAAGTTTCTACTCCATAATGAACCTCAAATGTCGAATTTCAGCTACTTTGGTCAAAAACTGTAGATAAATTCCTCAAAATACCTTAAATCGGGTGGTACCGTTAAATGGAGGCTATACCAAAACGTGGACCAATCTTCACAATTTTTGGTCCAGAAGTTCTGTGATCGCTTGGAACTCCAAGTGCCAAATGGAAGCAAATTTGACGGTAAAATGTATCTAAAATCCTCAAAATACCTTAAATCGGGAGGTACCGTTATATGGGACCTATACCAAAACTGGTACCTATCTTCAACATTTTTGTTGCAGAAGTTTTTCGATCTCTTGGAACTCCAAGTGCCAAATGGGAGCAAATTTGACGGTAAAATGTAGTTATAATCCTCAAAATACCTTAAATCGGGAGATACCGATATATAAGGGCTATACCAAAACGTAGACCTATCTTGGAAATTTTTAGTGGAAAAGCCTTTTGGCCATTGGGAACTTCAAATGTCAAATTTCAGCTAATTCGGCCAGAAAATGTAGCAAATAACCTCAAAATACTTTAAATCGGGGGTACCGTTATATGGAGGCTATACCTAAACGTGGACCTATCTTCACAATTTTTGGTGCAGAAGGTTTTTGATCTCTTGGAACTTCAAGTGCCAAATTGGAGCCAATTTGGGAGGAAAATGTAGCTATAATCCTCAAAATACCTTAAATCGGGAGGTACTGTTATATGGTGGCTATACGAAACCGTGAACCTATCTTGACAATTTTTAGTGGAGAAGTTTCCAGTCCATTATAAACCTCAAATGTCTAATTTCAGCCACTTTGGTCAACAAATGTAGATAAAATCCTCTAAATACCTTAAATCGGGTGGTACCGTTATGTGGAGGCTATAACAAAACGTGGACCTATCTTCACAATTTTTGGTGCAGAATTTCTTCGATCTCTTGGAACTCCAAGTACCAAAGTGGAGCCAATTTGGGAGGAAAATGTAGCTATAATCTTCAACATACCTTAAATAGGGTGGTACCGTTATATGGGGGCTATATCAAAACGTGTACCTATCTTGGCAATTTTTAGTAGAGAAGCTTTTTGACCACAGGGAACTTCAAATGTCAAATTTCAGCTAATTCGGTCAGAAAATGTAGCTAAAAACCTCAAAATACTTTAAATCTGGAGGTACCGTTATATGGAGGCTATACCAAAACGTGGACCTATTTTCAGCATTTTTGGTGCAGAAGTTTTTTATCTCTTGAAACTCCAACTGCCAAATTGGAGCCGATTTGGAAGGAAAATATAAATAATCCTCAAAATACCTTAAATCGGGAGATGCCGTTATATGGGGGCTATACCAAAACATCGACCTATCTTGACAATATTTAGTGGAGAAGTTTGTAGTCCATTAAGTCAAATTTTAGATAGTTTGGTTAAAAAATGTAGATAAAATCCTCACAAAACCTTAAATCAGGTGGTACCGTTATATGGGGACCTATATAGCCCATTTTCGAACTTGATCTGCCTATGGAAAAAGACATTCGGGTGCAGCTTATCCGAGTCGCTCTTTAGGGCACTGTTTACTAAATGTCTGTGACAGACTTTGGCCCCTAGAGCTATCCCAATGGGAGGGAACCTGCGTCGTTACAGTGTGCATGCAGTCAAATGTGGAATTCAGAAATATGAAGTCGAAAACCCGTAGAATCAAAAAGGAAGTTCTCCATATCTCCGGAACTTTTAACATCTACATTTCTGAAATTCCACAACCGCCATAGAGATCAGATCAGAGAATAAACCACGGTCCATAACATGTAGCTGACTGTACTATTCTTCCACCTGAGGAATATGAAAAAATCCGCCGCTAAATCTACTAGCACACTGTTCATCGAATGAACGGTTGAATTGATGATCCCCCTGAACATATTGGTATGTTTTTAATATCCACTGTTATTTACGACAAGATAAGGAGTAGGAACAAGGTTCCATGTCGCTCCCGGCTGACAAAAAAAATGTTGTTGAACCTTTATAAAGCAATATACCGGCCTGTGGTATGTTCTGCTACATTGGTATGAAATTATTAGCGCTACGCTGTGGAATAATAATCAAATCTGCCCTCCGCATGACCCCAGTAGATCACGTTCATGAATGGGAGAAACTTTTACCGGTGCAACAGTACAATAAGATTTTGTCGATGCAATACCTGCATAGGTATTATAGCCATGAGCATCCTTATCACATTTGTTTGGAAAGGCTTTCCCCACACCGACACGTCGGGAAAGATCTTCATTATATGGAAAGAGTGGTCCAAAAATAAAGGCGGGAACCTCTAGATCAACGACTATATGTGCTAAACTTGCCTACCATCCACACTGATGCACCGACCGTCCAAAGAACGCCGTACTCTGAGACCATCCTCCCCCATCCATCGCAGGAGAAGAACTCTACACTATGTCGCAAGTTCATATTAAAAGTGGCCAGTAATAGAAGGAGTTATCGTAGGTGTATCAATTCTGGTACACGTACTTATGATTGACTTACAATCTGCAGGACAAAAAACTGGGTTGGTCGGTCCACGTTTTGATATAGCCCCCATAGAACTGTATCTCCCCATTTTCGGTATTTTAAAAGTTTTAGTCACAATGACCAAACTAAATGACTGAAATTTGGTGGCTACTCTTCGGCAGAGGTATGAAACATTCCAACCGAGAATTGTGCATGTAGGTCCACGTTTTGATATAGCCCCCATAGAACAGTATCTGGCGATTTTCGGTATTTTGAAGCTTTTAGCCTCATTATTACACCAAAATTGCTGAAATTTGGTATTTAGTCTTCGTTGGGGGTATAAAACTTTCACCTAGAAATTTGTCAGTATAGGTCCACGCCATCATATAGCCCCCATAGGACGGTACTTCCCCATTTTCGGTATTATCAAGGTTTTAGGCTCAGTATCACAACGAAATGGCTGAAAATTGGTATTTAGTCTTCATTGGGGGGTTATAACTTTTCACCTGAAATCTGTCGGTATAAGTCCTCGTCTTCATATAGCCCACGTAGAACCGTACCTTCCATTTTCGGTATTTTGAAGGTTGTGGCCTCAATATCCACCCGAAGTGACTGAAATTTGGTGTTCAGTCTTCATACTTTTTGTGAGCTTATTGAATACATCAAACAACTGCCATTAAATATGAAAATGTTCTTTTAAACCCATTTTTTTGCCGATTAATGGTCAAAAACGGTCCATATTTTGTAATAAATCGAATTTTGAACTTCGCTGTTCACCTTTTTTTTAAATTGATATTTTTAAAAGTCTCTCCGTTCAAAATCGAGATTATTGCGTACTTAATAAGCTCACAGAAATATATGATGATCGGTCCATTCATTTTCGAGCTATAGCTAACACCGCAAAACGCTTTGTTAAAAAGGGGATAACCTCTGAGTGAGTTGGTCACTGAAATAGAGAAATAACATGTTCGTCTGCAAACCTCTGCAGCTGGAACCTACATTTAAAGTACTCACTTTTCACAACTTAAACAGCAAATAATATCGATTTACATTTTTAAACAATTATTTTCCCACTCCAATAATTTTAAAATTTGGTTCACAAAATCGATGTACTAAGTACCACAGACTTGGGTAGCTGTAAACAACATACGATCACTATTTACTTCCAAACAAAATTAAAACCATGTTTATTACATCCAAAGGAACTGTAGCAACTTATTTTATAACGATAAATTACTTTAAATATTACAATTTTGGAGCATAATACTAGTTATTAATTTTAGTAAAATGAGGACAAAAATACATATGTATTTCCAACAATCACCGGATTTGAACCTTCCCATGGACAAAACTACTTGACAAATCAATGCCATAATTTAAATTCCTTCAAATTGAAATGTTTACTATAAATTCTCATTAATAAATTCGTACTCCGAAGTACTTGATTTTGACCATTTTTGGCCCCGGTCGTGACACTGAGCTCTAGCTGTCAAGGCAAATTCGAGTGGATTAAAATGCGGACGGTAAAACTTCCTCATTTCATATTGACCGCACAATTTTATACCCTCCACCATAGTATGGAGGGTATATTAAGTATGTTTTTCTGTTTGTACAACATCGAACTAATAATTTGCGACCCTATAAAGTATATATATTCTTAATCAGGATAAAATTCAAAGACGATCTAGACATGTACGTCTGTCCGTCTGTTGTAATTACTCAAGTGTCCACAATAATTGAGCTAGAGCGCTATATTTTTGCACCCGACTGCCTTTTTTCCATAGGAAGATGAAGTTCGAAGATGGGCTATATCGGCACACGTTTTGATATAGTCCACATATAACCTTATCTCCCGATTTTCGGTATTTTGGGATTTTAGCTAAATTTTTTGACCGAACTAGCCATAATTTGACTTTTGGGGTTCCCAGTGGTCACAAAACATCTCCACCAAAAACCGTCGACATAGGTCCATGTTTTGGTATAGCCTCCATATAACGATACTTCCCGATTTTCTGTATTTTGAGGATTTTAGCTAAATTTTATGACCGTACTACCTGTAGTTTGCTGTCTGACATTCCTAGTGGTCACAAAACTTCTCCACCACGGCACCGGGTTCTATCGTACCGGATTGACCCGAAACCGTAGTGTTTCGGCCAGCGGCTGCCAACCCAGCATCAAACCTATGCTTCTACGTAGGTTTGTATGTTGCTAGAACAACAACAACAAAAATTGTCAACATAGGTCCATGTTTTTGTATAGCCCACATATAACGTAATTTTGGGGATTTTTGTTACAATTTTCGACCGAACTATCTGTAATTCGACATTTGGTCACAGTGATCACAAAACTTCTCCACCAATAATTGCCAACATAGGTCCACACTTTGGTGTAGCCCCATATAAAGGTGCAGACCGATTGAAGATATTTTATATGCATTTTTTGCCTTACTTAGGTATCAGTGGTCATAAAATATCTCCACTAGGGTTATGACTTTGTGACATTTTTCCTCAAAAATGATTTCCTGTAGCAGGGATGAATGAACTTTTGCCTATTAATCACTATGCTATCGTTTATTCCATTGAAATATAACAAGTAAAAAAGCGTTAAGTTCGGCCGGGCCGAACTTTTCATACCCTCCACCATAAAATATTGTGAACTAAAATGGAATAATTAGTTTTCATTCCTGTCCCCAACTTTAAGTGGGTACGCTAAAATGTCAGATAATGTACATACATAAAATGTTTCATTCTAACTATGTATGTTGACAATTTTTGGTGGGCTAGAAATTGGGAGGTACCGTTATATAGGGGTTATAATAAAACATGGACTTATGTTGACAGTTTTTGATGGGAGCCTTTAATGTTAAATAACTCCTAATTCGGTTAAAAATTGTAGCTAGAATCCTCAAAATACCGAAAATCGGTACGTAACGTGGGAACAGCTAGTTCGGAGGTATGTGGGCTATACGAAAATATGAACTTAAATGAACAATTTTTGTTGGCTTTTAAATTTCAAATTACAGAAAGTTCGTCAAAAAAATAAAGCTAAGGTACGGAAAATCGGGAGGTTTGTTTTGGGGCTATACCAAAACATGGACCTACGTTCAGTTAAACTTTTTAAGTAAAATCCTCAAAGTACCGAAAATCGGGAAGTATCGTTATATTGGGCTATGTTGAAAATTGTTGATGCAGATGTGTGGTGACCACTACAACCTTCAAAAGTCAAATTACAGTTAGTTCGGTTAAAAATTTTAGCTAACATTGCCAATTACTGAAAATTGGGAGGTACCGTTATATGGGGGCTATACCAAAACCTATCTCCACAAGTTTTGTTATATAAGTTTATTGACACTTAAGAACCCTAAATGTCAAATTATAGCTAAATCGGTCTGAAAATGTAGCTAAAAACGTCAAAATACCGTAAATCGGGGGGAACCGTTATATGGGGGCTATACCAAAACGTGGACGTATGTCCACAACTTTTGTTATGTAAGTTTATTGACACTTAATAACCCTAAATGTCACATTATAGATAAATCGGTCTGAATATGTAGCTAAAAACGTCAAAATACCGTAAATCGGGGGTACCGTTATATGGGGGCTATACCAAAACGGGGACCTATGTCCACAACTTTTGTTATATAAGTTTATTGACACTTAATAACCCTAAATGTCACATTATAAATAAATCGGTCTGAAAATGTAGCTAAAAACGTCAAAATACCGTAAATCGGGGGTACCGTTATATGGGGGCTATACCAAAACGTGGACCTATGTCCACAACTTTTGTTATATAAGTTTATTGACACTTAAGAACCCTAAATGTCAAATTATAGCTAAATCGGTCTGAAAATGTAGCTAAAAACGCCAAAATACCGTAAATCAGGGGGTACCGTTATATTGGGGCTATACCAAAACGTGGACCTATGTCCACAAGTTTTGTTATATAAGTTTATTGACACTTAAAACCCCTAAATGTCAAATTATAGGTAAATCGGTCTAAAAATGTAGCTAAAAACGTCAAAATACCGTAAATCGGGGGGTACCGTTATATGGGGGCTATACCAAAACGGGGACCTATGTCCACAACTTTTGTTATATAAGTTTATTGACACTTAATAACCCTTAATGTCACATTATAAATAAATCGGTCTGAAAATGTAGCTAAAAACGTCAAAATACCGTAAATCGGGGGGTACCGTTATATGGGGGCTATACCAAAACGTGGACCTATGTCCACAACTTTTGTTATATAAGTTTATTGACACTTAAGAACCCTAAATGTCAAATTATAGCTAAATCGGTCTGAAAATGTAGCTAAAAACGCCAAAATACCGTAAATCGGGGGGTACCGTTATATGGGGGCTATACCAAAACGTGGACCCATGTCCACAAGTTTTGTTATATAAGTTTATTGACACTTAAAACCCCTAAATGTCAAATTATAGGTAAATCGGTCTAAAAATGTAGCTAATAACGTCAAAATACCGTAAATCGGGGGGTACCGTTATATGGGGGCTATACCAAAACGTGGACCGATATAGCCCATCATCGAACTTGACCTGCCTGCAAACAAAAGACCCATTTTCCCAAAATTTCAGCGTCCTAGCTCTATTTTTGTGGATGCTAAAGTGATTACCACAGACGGACGGACGGACGTGCACAGATCGACTTAGAATTGTACCCTGATCAAGAATATGTATACTTTATAGGGTCACAAATGAGTATTTCAATGCGTTACAAACGGAAAAACAAACTTAATATACCCTCCATACTAGGCCGGGGAGATTTGAAAACCTTCATGGGCCCTTCGCGTTTCTTATTCCTGGGATTGAACTGAGCAAAAAAGTCCACTGGACCATATATCTACCGTGAAAATCGAGCCTCCCGATTTTGACTTTAAGTTTTTTATTGACGTTTTTTGGATATTTTTTCTTCCTTTTAAAGGAAGTTCACGCACAAATCGATTTTAAAAAAATAATTTTTTGACAAAATATATGAAATGAAAAAAAAATTCAAAAAATTATTTTTTGTTGCACGAATGAATAAATATAAGCCTACTAATAACTACAATAACGTTTATTTCATTCAAATTTAAAAAGTCGCGAAAAAAGTCACTTTGAAAATTTAAAATTTTTTGTTTTTTTGTTAAAAAATATATATTTATTATTATATTTTTGAATAAAAGCGTTTACGACATTTTTACGATTCTCAGAATTGAAGAAAAATAGTGAGAAATAAATTTTATGTCATTTTAATTATCTCATGTGGCTCTAAAATTTATTTTCAATTATATATCTGTTTTCAGTGACTTCAAAAAAATTTCCATAATTTTGATAAATTCAAATTTTAAAATCATTTTGTGCGTGAGGTTTTTTCACCGAATCGCCTTATAATTAAGATTTTATGTTATCTTATGGCAAAACTCATCACGCTATGATACAGGGATGTGAGGTTGTAAAAAAGTCATAACCCTAATCTCCACCTTAATTTGTGGACAGGAAAGAAAGTAATTATTCCGTTTTAGTTCAGCAACTTTGTTACTTGTTTTTATATTAGATGGTGTGTATTTATTAATTCCAAAGTATATACTGTAGGAAACAATTTTTTTTGGAGGACATATATAACTCAAAACAAGCTTTAAAGCCACACGACATAAACAAAATGGCATAAGCCTTTTATATATCATTTTATATCATATATAATTTTATTCCATATATCATAACAAACGAAAGTGGTTTGTGTGGAACCTATTTAAATATTTAAATGGAATAAAAGTTATTTTAGTTATTAATAGGCAAAAGGTCATCCATTCGTGCAACAGGAAATAATTTTTGGAGAAAAAAAAATTTTCATCTCATTTCTCAAAAAAATTTTTTTGCAATGTGGTTTGTGCGTTACCTTTTTTAATAATTAAATGAAATGAACATTATTTTTGTTCAAAATCATTTTTTAAATAAATCGCGATTTAAGTTGGCATTTTTAGGTGTTTTTTAGGTTTTCACGATTTTGCTTGGAAACTGTAAGACCTATCGTAATGGGACTAAAAATTATTGTAGCTATGAAAATTCTCTGCGAGATTGACCTTTATGATTTTTCGGTAGGTTTTACCGTTATTGAGATATGGAAGTTCATATTGAGACAATTCACTGACTGTATCGTCTCCTTATAAAACAACGTCGTGACGGCAATTTCCCAACTTAAACTTTACATATATCTCAAAAATGATACAACCTAGGAAAAAAATGCGAAAGCCAATCTTGTTGAGAATTTAAACAGCTATAAGATTTTTTTCTAGTCCTATTTCGGTAAGATTTACCGTTTTCAAGCAAATCGTGAAAACCTAACAAAAAAACCTAAAAATGTGACCCGAACTTCCATATCTCAAAAATGGTAAAACCTAGGAACAAACCATAACGGTCAATCCTGTAGAGAATTTTCACAGCTACAAAATTTTCGTTAGCTCTATTTCCATAGGACTTACGGTTTCCATTAAAAATAACGAAAACCTAAAATAAACCTTAATATGTGAACTTTTTGTGATACAAAAATCCAAAACGCAAAAAAAAAAAAAATTATTGGGGGATTTTTAATTGCCCCCAACAATTTTTTCTTGCGTTTTGGATTTTTCATCTATGAACATTGCTGTTTCAAAATCCGCAAACACTTCCCAGGTGTAAGCAGTTTTCACTTAAAGTTAGTTAGGGCGAACCATGTATGACCGTTATCTCAATAACGGTAAAACGTACGAAAATATCATAAATATAATCTTGTAGAGAATTTTCACAGCTACAATATTTTCTTTAGTCCCATTTCGATAGGACTTGCGGTTTCCAAGCAAAATCGTAAAAACCTAGGAACCCCCTGTAAATGTTAACTTGAATCGCGATTTACATATTTAAAAAGCGCTCCGGGAATTTTTTTATATTTGTTTCAGGAGCACCGTGTATTGCGTTGCTATAAAAAATCGTTTATAACGATCTGGGAGCTTTCTAAGTCTTTTAAGGTATTTGTAATGGGGTAATACCGCCCGTGCTCGGTAGCACGGACTTGCGGTTTCCAAGCAAAATCGTGAAAACCTAGAAACCCCCTGTAAATGTCAACTTGAATCGCGATTTATTTAAAAAGTGCTCCGGCGATTTTTTTCTAAAGTTTTTTCAGGAGCACCGTGTATTGCGTTGCTATAAAAAATCATCTATAACGATCTGGGAGCTTTCTAAGTCTTTTAAGGTATTTGTATTGGGGTAATATCGCCCGTGCTCGCGCCCCTCATTACTTTCTCTGTTAAGAGTAGGCCATATCACGTTAGGATGTAAGCCTAAAGCCTCTCGTCACTAACCCATCTATACCTGATTTGCATTAAAAAAATCTTAAAATCTGGTCACCCTTTAATAATTTCCCTTTGACTGCATTTTGGAATCATCACCCAAAGAGTTTAACCATTAATAAATCTGTGATCACACGTATTACCAACTTATGCCACCAAATCCATTGCTATGAAAAGCTCACACAAAAGGGAAGCTCACATAGCAATGGTAACCGCTCTACTTTTTTTTCTTTTCCAATGCAACGAAAATATTCCTCCATTACCATTGTCTTTGTGGCATATTAAACGTATGTTATGTTCTGTTACCGCCACAGATTATGTTGCAATGATGCTACAATTCTGAAAAACGATCGACAGGTGTTGATTGCTATTATTGGCTGGCTGCTCACAAGTCACATTGGCTTAGATGGCTGGCAAAGCAGGTTACAGCAGGATTGTCTGTATTACGAAGCTATACTACCATACACTTTGGTATGGCAAATGATATGAACAATGATCATCGATTACGGATCGCCGTCACTGTTGTTACCTCCGACAGACATCCGTATGTAGCCCATTTTCTTATGTCTTTTACAATTGAGATCAGCTCTCCAGCGATTATGTTCGATCTGATGTTATACTTACTTACTTGTAGCGGATTGTTGTTATTGTTATTATTTATTACCCCTTTTTTCCGTGGATAATTGTATGCATACGATGAAGCGTGAAAACAAATTATTACAATTCGTACGTGATTTTCATCAAATTGTTATTATGAAAAAAAAATAGGTAGGCACAGAGAGGACGAAAGAGAGCAAAGTGTGGAATTAAAGAGACATGATATGAAGTTGACTGACATGATTTTTTCTTTTTATGTTTTTGATGGGTGGTAGGTGATAATTTTCAATTTGAGGAAATTGCAATATAGGTAAATTTTATCGCATTCGCAGAATTTCATTATGTCGTTATCTATTTAATTTGTGTGCATAGATTAGGTGATGTAATACCTCCCATTATTGGTCTCATGAGATGTGAGAATATTGTGAAAAATGTTCAGTTTGTTAAACAAAAGCCTTAATGCTAGCGTGATGCATTAGTCATCTTTAGACATCGGATTTTGCATATTTTTTAATAAGAAGAAGATTCTGACTGGACGAATATTCTGACTGGACCAAAATTCGTTTCAAAGAAATCTGAATTCAATAATAATGATTGTCGGTAAAAAAAATAAACTTTAAAATTCCACGTTTATAGGTCTCATTGTCGATGAAAAAATATTCTTTAAAAATCCACGTTTACAGACCTGATTGTCGGTGAAATAATATTCTTTAAAAAATCCACGTTTAATAGTCTGACGTTTACTTACCTGATTGTCGGTTAAATAATATTGTTTAAAAAATACACGTTTACTGGTCTGATGGTCTATGAAATAATATTTATTAAAAAAACCACGTTTAATAGTCTGATGATCCATGGAAAAATATTCATTAAAAATGCAAGTTTATTGGTCAGATGGTCCATGAAAAATATTTTTAAAATATCCACGTTTACTGGCGTGATTGTCGGTGAAAAAATATTCTTTAAAATATTCACATGTATTGGCCTGATTGTCGATGAAAAAGCTTTCTTTAAAAAATTCACGTTTATTGTTCTGATGTTCAATGAAAAAAAAATTATTAAAAAATCCAGGTTTATTGGCCTGCCAACGTTCGCCAACCAACGTTTGAGTAACTGACATAAGATAATCTACCAGCGGAGCCAACGGGATTAGCGAATGAGCACGACGAATTTCGCCGTACGAACCCTAGCGACCCAGAGTCAGAGAACTGGCAATGGAAGTCGATAGATTTGTCAGTGAGCACAAGCGAAAAAAGTGACTATAGCATCGGATGTGCTTCAACATCGGAACCGATAGTAGTAAAGTGTGAACAACGATTGATGCGTTATCGAACCCTGGTAAGAAAGTACACAAATCCCAAGATTTGTCTAGTTTTTTAAACCGACAATTTATAGAGCACCCCGATAACGACCAGGCAAAGAGAAGTGTTTTAGGTCGTTTGCAATCTCGTGCGAGCCAGGCCTGCCAGAACATGCCGTGCACAGAACCGTAATGGTAGGCTTAGACCTCTCTTAATCTTTTGATTCGGTCAGTCATGCTAAGCTGTTAGAAAATGGTGAAAGTACTAACGTTGCGTCACCAACTATCTATAAGAGTGAGGCAATCAGTCTCTAAGGAAGGATGTTATCCCTGAAACTGCTAAACGTCTTCCTTTCTGCATTTCCACGTCCTCCCGACAGTAATAAGATAATAGTGTATACGGACTGTTTTACGCACATAGCTACAGGTTCCACCATTGAAAACATCTGTGTCATCCTCATAAACGTCAAAAATTAAGCTCCCACTTAAGGTACAGGTCTATGAATTAAAAACTTCGATCGTTGATTACCCCCAAAGGTGTGAGAACCACACTTGATAGTTTATATAAGTTGTCCATGCATGCCAGAGTTATCTGCTCGTACAAAATGAGATGTAGAAACAAATTCTTCCAGTTCCATCCGGCAACACCTTGGGAGCAGATAATGAAACTTTGTTAAGCACCTATTTGAAATCGGTCTTCGGTTTGTCATAGTTTCTGGACCCGTAGATCAGGAGAATCGTCAGTTTGGCAGCGCCTTCTTGTCGTTCGGGCAGTTGATGGCTTTGGTGCACTGTGGGAAGGAGCTGATCTTGCGGCGGTCTCCTTATCTGATATTCCGTCCAGGCAAATTCTCTCAGCCTGGGTTCCTCCACCTAGTGTGGACAAAGAACTCTTGCTGAGGATGTTAAGATTGCAAAATCCCAACCTCACGACATCGGGCTGGACTGTTATAAAAGTAGCACGCTGTAACGAGACGGTGGGATGGTTGCAAGCGTGGCGGTTGACCCCCATGGTAAGTTATATATTAGAGAACGTGAGGAAAAACTGAATTTCGGTTCAGGATGGGTTCGGTTTCGACTGAGTCCACCCCACGAAACTCAGTAAGAGTAGAGAGTCTAGATGACTCCGTCCTAAGGAATTGGAGGGTATCTAAATAATGTTCCTTCTCGGATCATATGAAGATATTCTTTGATGTCTTTTTTGACGGAGGTCGCCAAACTGCTTATAGGAACCCGATTTCTCAACTGACTCTTAATATTAATATTGAAACAGCTGAGGAACTTAATGAAGTCTTGGGCTAATTTCTGTGAGTCAATAGAAGGAGTCAACGACGCATCTAGGTTTCGAAGATTACTCTCCGAGGACCTTAAATCCATCGAAAGTATCCAGAAACAAGATGGTGCGTGGATAGACTCTGGTACAGAGACTCTTAACCTCTTGGCAGGGACCCACTTCCCAAGCTGTAAGGATGCGGACACCGTCAACAGTGAGGGTGCCGACTTCCAAATTCAAGAGCCTATGGATTTGGATCTCATTGGCAAGGTGGTTAGCAGAAATAAGTTTCAACAGTTTCAATCCATATAAGTCACCTAGACTGGATGGTATAACGCCAGCGATGCTTCGATTTGCATCGCCACGTTTATATCAAATCCTGGAGGAGATCTATAGGGCGTGTTTAACTCTCTTGTATGTTCCGGGTATGTGGAAAGAGGTACAAGTTACTTATATTCCCAAAGCGGGAAAACCTAGTCACTCTGCACCAAAGGACTACAGACCCATTAGCATTAGGAACATGGAAAACTCAAACTTTACCTTGGCTGCCTTCCTATACATAGAAGGAGCTTTCAACAATGTAGAACTTGAATTCATAAACCTCTCACTTAAAACAGTTAACACACCTGAAACCCTAACGTGTTGGATAAATAATATGCTAAAAAGCAGAATTATAAATTGGGGAGACAAAAATTAGGAAAACAGTAACTAGAGGCACTCCCCAGATTGGAGTGCTCTCACCGTTACTGTGGCTACTTGTTATAAGCAATATTCTGATGGAGCTGGATAATCAAGTTATCAAAGTTTTATCTTTGTGGATAGTCAAGCGGCTCTTTAAGCCATCAAATCCTGAAACATCAAGTCCAATGTCGTCTTTAAGTGTAGAACAGCCTTGGGAACGCTAACTAACGGCTATCGGCTATGCTGGGTACCAGGACACCGCGACTATGTGGGTAATGAAAGAGCAGATGAATTAGCTAGACGGGAATCGCAGTCTCTAGCAATCGCTGACTCCATCAAACCACCCATTTGTCACTTTTTTCAAAGAATCGAAACGTTCACCGACGATAGAGCCAGTGAATTAAGGCATAATGAACTTAGGTGCATTGTGTCAAGATCCATTTGACCGTTTCTGTCAGTCAAAAGAACGAATTCTCTGTTGAACCTGTGTAAAGCTGAAGTTAGGGTAATGAACGGAGTTATCACTGGACACTGCTATATCAGGGCCTTTACCATCAAGTGGGATGAGAATGTTACTGACTATTGCAGACTCTGTGAGGATGAGGAGGAGATGGAGACGATCGAGCACATCCTGTGTCGATGTCCAGCCCTGGCTCGTAGACGGCATAGATTAGTGGGTGTTCACTTTCCACCGTGTCTAACCTTCTATTCAACTGTAGAACCTGCTGTAATCTACAACATCATCAGAATCCGAAATGGCTGGGACAGCGCAACCTGAACACGTGAACCGTATTTCAAATATTCTACCCACCATCACTACCCAAACTTTTTCTTTCTTAAAACTATTTCTCCCTTCTAAAATGTTCTACTCAATTACTTCTGAGCTTCCTTTTTATTTTTTGCCCTTTTCCTCTTTTCTCTATCTTTTCTTTTCCTTACAGCACATCCCTCTTTTTTTCCCCGGATGATCACAATGGACCGGAAGGTCTCCGAGTGATGCAGTCACAAAATAGTGGCTGCACATCCCCAAACCTAACCTAACCTAAGCACCTAGAACACAATAGATAGGTATGTGTTAACCTATGTAGCAACAGTGCGGTATGCCAACATAAGCGATACACAATGACAGAATCGGCAAAAGCACACACAGAGAAGAGATATTGCAGGAAGAATAATATTCTAAAAACAAAATAGTGTATTTTAAAATTCTGAAAATATGTATTGTTCGTGCAACAATATATTTTGTGACATTATGTTTCCTGATAAAATGTATATGATTGAAACAACAATATATATTTTTTCAGACTTTTAAAATACACTATTTTCTCTGGCCCCACTCTTTATACTCCCGTCGAAGTGGTCTGTTGTGATAACAAATAGTTTTTAGTCTTCCTTGCCAAAGTAGTAATTAACTTATTTAGCCTTTGTTACGGGTGCGATCTGGTTTCGTACTGATGCAAGTAGGATCAACGGTAAATTTTCCACACCCTAATAAAACTGGTTCAAGAAGCCTTTGTAAAATTATCAGGATGGGTAAAACGAAAAGTTTTCCAGGATCAGGTCTTCTGCACAAAGATGAAGAACATTGTGCCTTTCATTGTATCAACGCTGGACTGTGTTACTTAAGAACTCTGTTCTGAAGTCAACTATTTCAGCAATAATCTAAAAAAGGTTGGATGAGAAATGGCGAGTAACGTGCCGAGAATGGTCTGTTAGCTCTGTATACCAGCAAGACATGCATTGGTAATAGATGGGGGCTGGGGCTGAAATCACAAGTCATCCGCCAGATTTTCATCACCGTGAATATTAAACCACTTAAGTACTTTGAGTCCCTGTTTACTGTAACATCACAAGAAAGAAAATCGCGGATGAGCACGACTTTCATACTGATGAGAGAGGGGTTTATGATCCTGATTACACTCATATAATTTTTTGTGGGGAAATTTATGTATCTTTGTATAATTACACGATTCCCAAACATAGATCGGAGCAATTCCCAAACATAGATCGAGTTACAATATGAGTTATGTCGACCCTTTCCTTCAGGTTAAATCAGGTTGAATTTCACTTCTCTGATTATCACTACATTAGTATAAGCTTTTTTTCTTCAGGAAGTCAACACTTACCGATATATGAACCACAAAATGTTCACATATTCAGGGCCACAATTTCATACATTGTAGTTATTTACACTGACTTCTAATATTTTTGGGAATTAGCAGTAATTCTTCCTCACACATTTTCACATATACATTTGTTGTTAGATATCTATCTAACGTGACATATGTCACGTGGTCTGGCGTCACAGCATTCGTTATTTCGTTCTTCATAATTTCTAAAAAAATGCAACTAAAATTCAATAATCATATCGAATTACCGATTTGTTATCGGAAATTGTCATTTGCAACCGTTAAATGTTAACGATTTTTTGTGTTACTTTGTTGCTTTTGTGGGAAATTAACAACACCGTGAAGCTGTTAATGAAACCGATATAAAATGTCAAATTACCAACACTACTGATGGGCTACCATGAAACATCAAAAACAACAACACCAACTATAACAATAAAATACGATTAAAACAAATTACTAACATGAACACATGAATGAACCTTTTAAAATAGTTAAGATGACAATGACGGCTGAAATACAGCTAAACAAAATACCAGAGGACAACCAAAACATTGGCAAACAAAACACCAGGTTGTCTTGTGCTGTCTTTTATGTTGTTGTTATTCCTGAAGTGTGTGGAGGGACAAAAGGATTTCTGGTGTAATTTCATTCAATAGGCCAGGCCGTTTTTTCAAGCGCCCCTCATCTTCCACCTTTTTATGTTGGGCCTAACTAAAGCGGAGTGGAGTGGTTGGAGGACAACAGCAATTCAACAGACAATACGACAAAATGTTTTGAAACAATTTATTGAAATTGAAAATAACATGAAATAAAACAAACAACCGGTCAATACAATAAAATGAAACATAAACACAGCAGAAGAACACAGCCGAAGACAACAAGAGCAACAACGCCAACAGGAACAACACCAAAGACAATATTCATATGTGTTCCTTGGTACCATGACTGGACACCCGGTTCTATAGCGAAGGTGGTGGAGGGAAAAAGAAATCTCCTTAACATGATGCTGCCGCTGCTGCTACAAGCAACATCAACATGCGCTACTAAGGTAGTTGTGAACAAAGTGGTCACCAATGTACCACCAACTGCTGCACTCAAAATGTCCAGAGTGCAGAAGATGCAAAGAAACAAAACAGCGGCTGTCGAGTGGACAAGCATTCCTCCACTCGTAACAGTGTCATCACCACTACCCTGGATGTTCTTTCTTTTGTGGCTGCTGTTACTGCAGTGCCTTGAATGACTTGGTATGTGGTGTTAAATGCTCAGCGCAAAGGGACACTACAAGGTGTAGAAATATATGAGTATGTTCACCATAAATATTCCTGATTTTGTTGTTTTTTTTTTTTTGTGGCAACGATTTTCGATGAGATGTCCAAACTTCATTCATGTCATTTGTGGCAGAAGGGCCATCCATGATATTAGGAGGAATTTGTTCAATTGAATAATGATAGGGATATAATTCAAAAGAATGATGCATTTTCAGGGAAAAATCCTAAGAGACAATTTATTCAAAGGAGCAGGAGGCAAATACGTTGTCCTTTAAATCTTTTAAAAATACCAACATAATTGGTCAAAGAGTCCTAGACAAAATTTTTCAAAACAATTCTCCGTTATTGGTCAGAAGGTCCTCGACAAAAATTGTTTAAAAATCCACGATAATTGGTCAAAGAGCCCTTGACAATTTTTTTTTTAAAAAATCCACGATAATTGGTCAGAGAAACCTTAACAAATATTGTCTAAAATATCCACGATTATTGGTCAAAAAATCCTTGACAAAAATTGTTTAGGAAATCTACGATAATTGGCCAAAGAGCCCTAGACAAATATTGTTTAAAAAATCCACGATTATTGATCACGGTTTTTGGCAGTCAATCCTTGACAAAATTGTTTAAAAATTCACCATTATTGGGGAGTGAATCCTCGACAAAAATTGTTTAAAAAAATCCAGGATTATTGGGGAGTGAATCCTTGACAAAAATTGTTTAAAAAAGTCCAGGATTATTGGGGAGTGAATCCTTGACAAAAATTGTTTAAAATATCCACGATACTTGGTCAAAGAACCCTTGACAATTTTTGTTTTTTTAAAAATCCACGATAATTGGTCAAGCAAACCTTAACAAATATTGTCTAAAGTATCGACGATTATTGGTCAAAAAATCGTTGACAAAAATTGTTTAAAAAATCTACGATAATTGGCCAAAGAGCCCTTGACAAATATTGTTTAAAAAATCCACGATTATTATTCAAAGATCCTTTGACAAAAATTGTTTAAAAAATCCACGGTTTTTGCCAGTCAATCCTTGACAAAATTGTTTAAAAATCCACAATTATTGGTCAAAGAGTCGTTGTCAAAAATTGTTTAAAAAATTCACGATTAGTGGTCAGAGGGTGCTTGACAAAAATTGTTTAAAAAATCCACAATTATTGGTCAAAGAGTCGTTGTCAAAAATTGTTTAAAAAAATCCACGATTAGTGGTCAGAGAGTGCTTGACAAAAATTGTTTAAAAAAATCCACGATTAGTGGTCAGAGGGTGCTTGACGAAAATTGTTTAAAAAATCCGCGATTATTGGTCAGAGGGTGCTTAACAAAAATTGTTTAAAAAATCCACGATTATTGGTCAGAGGTTGCTCGACAAAAATTGTTTAAAAAATCCACGACTAGTGGTCAGAGGGTGCTTGACGAAAATTGTTTAAAAAATCCGCGATTATTGGTCAGAGGGTGCTTGACAAAAATTGTTTAAAAAATCCACGATTATTGGTCAGAGGTTGCTCGACAAAAATTGTTTAAAAAATCCACGATTATTGGTCAGAGGGTGCTTGACAAAAATTGTTTAAAAAATCCACGATTATTGGTCAGAGGGTGCTTGACAAAAATTGTTTAAAAAATCCACGATTATTGGTCAGAGGGTGCTTGACAAAAATTGTTTAAAAAATCCACGATTATTGGTCAGAGGGTGCTTGACAAAAATTGCTTCAAAAATTCACGATTACTGGTCAGAGCCTGCTTGACACAAATTGTTTATAAAATTCACGATTATCGGTCAGAGTGTGCTTGACAAAAATTGTTTAAAAATTCCTCGATTATAGGTCAGAGGGTGCCTGACAAAAATTGTTCAAAAATTTCACTATTATAGGACTGAGGGTGCTTGACAAAAATTGTTTAAAAAATCCACGATTATTAATCAGATAGAATTACGCGTTTAATTTGGCCCTTAAAAACTATTCTTTAAAAAAATCCGTGTTAATTTGGTCCTCGAAAAAATATTCTTTTAGAATATCCACGTCTATTTTAGTGCTTGCAAAAATTTCCTTTAAAAAATCCACGTCTATTTTAGTGCTTGCAAAAATTTCCTTTAAAAAATCCACGTCTATTTTAGTGCTTGCAAAAATTTCCTTTAAAAAATCCACGTCTATTTTAGTGCTTGCAAAATTTTCCTTTAAAAAATCCACGTTTATTGAAAAATATTTATTAAAAAACCCACTTTTATTGTGAACCTTAAAAAATTCTTTAAAAAATCCACGTTTATTGTGGTGCTTGAAAAAATATTCTTTAAAAAATCCACGTTTATTGTGGTGCTTGAAAAAATATTCTTTAAAAAATCCACATTTATTGTGGTGCTTGAAAAAATATTCTTTAAAAAATCCACGTTTATTGTGGTGCTTGAAAAAATATTCTTTAAAAAATCCACGTTTATTGTGGTGCTTGAAAAAATATTCTTTAAAAAATCCACATTTATTGTGGTGCTTGAAAAAATATTCTTTAAAAAATCCACGTTTATTGTGGTGCTTGAAAAAATATTCTTTAAAAAATCCACGTTTATTGAAAAATATTTATTAAAAAACCCACTTTTATTGTGAACCTTAAAAAATTCTTTAAAAAATCCACGTTTATTGTGGTGCTTGAAAAAATATTCTTTAAAAAATCCACGTTTATTGAAAAATATTTATTAAAAAACCCACTTTTATTGTGAACCTTAAAAAATTCTTTAAAAAATCCACGTTTATTGTGGTGCTTGAAAAAATATTCTTTAAAAAATCCACGTTTATTGTGGTGCTTGAAAAAATATTCTTTAAAAAATCCACGTTTATTGTGGTGCTTGAAAAAATATTCTTTAAAAGATCCACGTTTATTGTGGTGCTTGAAAAAATATTCTTTAAAAGATCCACGTTTATTGTGGTGCTTGAAAAAATATTCTTTAAAAAATCCACGTTTATTGTGGTGCTTGAAAAAAAAATTCTTTAAAAAATCCACGTTTATTGTGGTGCTTGAAAAAATATTCTTTAAAAAATCCACGTTTATTGTGGTGCTTGAAAAAATATTCTTTAAAAAATCCACGTTTATTGTGGTGCTTGAAAAAATATTCTTTAAACAAGTAAGAACGGCGTTAAGTTCGGCCGGGCCGAACTTGTTATACCCTCCACCACAAGTTGTATTGAAGTAAAATGGAATAATTTGTTTCCTTTCGTGTATGAAGAGGACTTAATACTAAATTTCGGTAAAACAATGTGAGGCACCATTCTATAGGGGCTATTTCAAAACGTCGATCTATACCGACAAATTTCTTACGAAAAGTTTTTAGGCTCAAAGAAGACTAAATACCAAATTTCCTATATTCCTAAAACTTAAAAAATACCGAAAATCAAGAAGTACGCTTCTATGGGATATAGAAAGACGTGGACCTATACTGATACTACTCTTCTGGAATATTTTATAACTCTTGGAAGACGAAATAACGAATTTCAGCCATTTCGGTTGGATATTGACGTCGCAATCTTCAGTATTACGAAAATCGGGAGTTACCGTTCTATGGGGCCTATATCGAAACGTGGACCTATACCGACGAATGTTAGTCAGAAATGGGGCAATATGAAAGCGTGGACCTGTACAGACATATTTCTGGCGAACAGTTTTATATCACATTGATGACTACATACCAAATTTCAGCCATTTTGGTGGAATAGTGAAGACACAACCTTCAAAATACGAAAAATCGGGAAGTACCGTTCTATGGGGGCTATATGAAGGCATGGACTGATATCGACAAAGTTCTGGGGGAAAGTTTTATACCACCAACGTAGACTAAGTACCAAATTTCAGCCATTTCGATGTGCTAATGAAGCGAACACCTTCAAAATACCGAAAATCGGAAGGTACCGTTCTATGGGGGCTATATGAAGGTGTGGACCGGTACCGACAAAATTCTGGGGGAAAGTTTTATACCCCTAAAGAAGACTACGTACCCAATTTCAGCCATTTTGGTACGATAATGAAGCGAACACCTTAAAAATACCGAAAATCGGGAGGTTCCGTTCTATGAGGGATATATGAAGGCATTGACCGATACCGACAAAATTCTGGGGGAAAGTTTTATATCCCTAAAGAAGACTACGTACCAAATTTCAGCCATTTTGGTAGGATAATGAAGCTAAAACCTTAAAAATACCGAAAATCGGAAGGTACCGTTCTATATCCCATTTTCAATACCAACCATCCTGCAAGTAATAAAAACTTCTGTACCAAATTTTGACTCTCTATCTTTAAAATTGCGAGCTGTATCTTGATTTCAACAGACAGACAGACGGACGGACGGACGGACGGACAGACGGACATGGTCAAATCGACATAGAATTTTATGCTGATCAATAATATATATACTTTATAGGGTCTCCGACGAATATTTCGATGTGTTACAAACGGAATGACAAATTTAATTATACCCTCCATATGGTGGAGGGTATAAAAATCCACGTTTATTGTGGTGCTTGAAAAAATATTCTTTAAAAAATCCACGTTTATTGTGGTGCTTGAAAAAATATTCTTTAAAAAATCCACGTTTATTGTGGTGCTTGAAAAAATATTCTTTAAAAAATCCACGTTTATTGTGGTGCTTGAAAAAATATTCTTTAAAAAATCCACGTTTATTGTGGTGCTTGAAAAAATATTCTTTAAAAAATCCACGTTTATTGTGGTGCTTGAAAAAATATTCTTTAAAAAATCCACGTTTATTGTGGTGCTTGAAAAAATATTCTTTAAAAAATCCACGTTTATTGTGGTGCTTGAAAAAATATTCTTTAAAAAATCCACGTTTATTGTGGTGCTTGAAAAAATATTCTTTAAAAAATCCACGTTTATTGTGGTGCTTGAAAAAATATTCTTTAAAAAATCCACGTTTATTGTGGTGCTTGAAAAAATATTCTTTAAAAAATCCACGTTTATTGTGGTGCTTGAAAAAATATTCTTTAAAAAATCCACGTTTATTGTGGTGCTTGAAAAAATATTCTTTAAAAAATCCACGTTTATTGTGGTGCTTGAAAAAATATTCTTTAAAAAATCCACGTTTATTGTGGTGCTTGAAAAAATATTCTTTAAAAAATCCACGTTTATTGTGGTGCTTGAAAAAATATTCTTTAAAAAATCCACGTTTATTGTGGTGCTTGAAAAAATATTCTTTAAAAAATCCACGTTTATTGTGGTGCTTGAAAAAATATTCTTTAAAAAATCCACGTTTATTGTGGTGCTTGAAAAAATATTCTTTAAAAAATCCACGTTTATTGTGGTGCTTGAAAAAATATTCTTTAAAAAATCCACGTTTATTGTGGTGCTTGAAAAAATATTCTTTAAAAAATCCACGTTTATTGTGGTGCTTGAAAAAATATTCTTTAAAAAATCCACGTTTATTGTGGTGCTTGAAAAAATATTCTTTAAAAAATCCACGTTTATTGTGGTGCTTGAAAAAATATTCTTTAAAAAATCCACGTTTATTGTGGTGCTTGAAAAAATATTCTTTAAAAAATCCACGTTTATTGTGGTGCTTGAAAAAATATTCTTTAAAAAATCCACGTTTATTGTGGTGCTTGAAAAAATATTCTTTAAAAAATCCACGTTTATTGTGGTGCTTGAAAAAATATTCTTTAAAAAATCCACGTTTATTGTGGTGCTTGAAAAAATATTCTTTAAAAAATCCACGTTTATTGTGGTGCTTGAAAAAATATTCTTTAAAAAATCCACGTTTATTGTGGTGCTTGAAAAAATATTCTTTAAAAAATCCACGTTTATTGTGGTGCTTGAAAAAATATTCTTTAAAAAATCCACGTTTATTGTGGTGCTTGAAAAAATATTCTTTAAAAAATCCACGTTTATTGTGGTGCTTGAAAAAATATTCTTTAAAAAATCCACGTTTATTGTGGTGCTTGAAAAAATATTCTTTAAAAAATCCACGTTTATTGTGGTGCTTGAAAAAATATTCTTTAAAAAATCCACGTTTATTGTTGTGCTTGAAAAAATATTCTTTAAAAAATCCACGTTTATTGTGGTGCTTGAAAAAATATTCTTTAAAAAATCCACGTTTATTGTGGTGCTTGAAAAAATATTCTTTAAAAAATCCACGTTTATTGTGGTGCTTGAAAAAATATTCTTTAAAAAATCAACGTTTATTGTGGTGCTTGAAAAAATATTCTTTAAAAAATCCACGTTTATTGTGGTGCTTGAAAAAATATTCTTTAAAAAATCCACGTTTATTGTGGTGCTTGAAAAAATATTCTTTAAAAAATCCACGTTTATTGTGGTGCTTGAAAAAATATTCTTTAAAAAATCCACGTTTATTGTGGTGCTTGAAAAAATATTCTTTAAAAAATCCACGTTTATTGTGGTGCTTGAAAAAATATTCTTTAAAAAATCCACGTTTATTGTGGTGCTTGAAAAAATATTCTTTAAAAAATCCACGTTTATTGTGGTGCTTGAAAAAATATTCTTTAAAAAATCCACGTTTATTGTGGTGCTTGAAAAAATATTCTTTAAAAAATCCACGTTTATTGTGGTGCTTGAAAAAATATTCTTTAAAAAATCCACGTTTATTGTGGTCCTTGAAAAAATATTCTTTAAAAAATCCACGTTTATTGTGGTCCTTGAAAAAATATTCTTTAAAAAATCCACGTTTATTGTGGTGCTTGAAAAAATATTCTATAAAAAATCCACGTTTATTGTGGTCCTTGAAAAAATATTCTTTAAAAAATCCACGTTTATTGTGGTCCTTGAAAAATATTCTTTAAAAAATCCACGTTTATTGTGGTCCTTGAAAAACTATTCTTTAAAAAATCCACTTTTATTGTGGTCCTTGAAAAAATATTCTTTAAAAAATCCACGTTTATTGTGGTCCTTGAAAAAATATTCTTTAAAAAATCCACGTTTATTGTGGTCCTTGAAAAAATATTCTTTAAAAAATCCACGTTTATTGTGGTCCTTGAAAAAATATTCATTAAAAAACCCACGTTTATTGTGGTCCTTGAAAAAATATTCTTTAAAAAATCCACGTTTATTGTGGTCCTTGAAAAAATATTCTTTAAAAAATCCACGTTTATTGTGGTCCTTGAAAAAATATTCTTTAAAAAATCCACGTTTATTGTGGTCCTTGAAAAAATATTCTTTAAAAAATCCACGTTTATTGTGGTCCTTGAAAAAATATTCTTTAAAAAATCCACGTTTATTGTGGTCCTTGAAAAAATATTCTTTAAAAAATCCACGTTTATTGTGGTCCTTAAAAAAATATTCTTTAAAAAATCCACGTTTATTGTGGTCCTTGAAAAAATATTCTTTAAAAAATCCACGTTTATTGTGGTCCTTGAAAAAATATTCTTTAAAAAATCCCCGTTTATTGTGGTCCTTGAAAAAATATTCTTTAAAAAATCCACGTTTATTGTGGTCCTTGAAAAAATATTCTTTAAAAAATCCACGTTTATTGTGGTCCTTGAAAAAATATTCTTTAAAAAATCCACGTTTATTGTGGTCCTTAAGAAATATTCTTTAAAAAATCCAAGTTTATTGCCGTTCTTGAAAAAGTATTGTTTAAAAAATCCAAATTTATTGTGGTCCTTGAAAAATCCACGTTTATTTTGGTGCTTGGAAAACTATTCTTTGAAAAATCCAGGTTTATTTTGGAGCTTGAAAAAATATTAATTTTTATTGTGATCCTTGAAAAATATTCTTTAAAGAATCCACGTTTAATGTGGTCCTTGAAAAATTATTATCTTCAAAAGTTTGCCCACTTCTGGTTTCGTGCATTAAGTGTGAGCATAAATACTCTTGAGAGACTCTGTGCCGTTGTCATCATCATTGTCGTTGTCGTACTTATCACATGGAGTGCGTGCTTTATTTAATGGAACATTCTTCGAACTACTCGTACGGTGATATCTTGTCAATGAACGACAAACGACAGAAAAAGGTGTCACTTCTTAACAGTGAGCCAAGCATGCGGTCATATCAAGCGATTTACCAACTTTTTTTATAGACTTTTCTCCTTCTCCAAAAACAAAGCAGAAAAAAAACGTTAAGAACAGTGTCAGCAACTCCAGATCCTGATGTTTAACAAGAAGTGAACTGAACTGTTTTACTCAAAAAACAACAGCAACAACAAAATACAGACGACAAACTACTACAAACTACAAACAGAGGGCTTAACCCAAAAACATACGGCTAAGTACGTTAATCAATGTTTGTAATAAATTATCACAACAATATTCAAAACAAAGACCAGTCTCTATGGCCAGACGGACACGAGACAAAGCATAACAACAACAAGAACTAAAACAAAACACCCTTCAAACTCAACAAAAGCCAATAAAAGCAACATCATCATACTTATGGACCAAAAATGAAATGATTGTCTTTTCACTGTTCCTGTTTTCGCTGGTCAAGTCAACGAAGAAGAAGATGAAGATTGAAACAACAAATGGCACTACAAAGAAAGAAGAAAAATTGAACATAAAATGACATAAAAGACCAGAACGAAATGTAAAAGAAAGCAATGAATTGGAATCAAAATCTGAAACAACAACAACAACAAAAACAGAAACACCAATAACAAACCAAACTGCACAATGTCCAAAAGCATGAAAACATAAAAATGTGACTACACGCTGTGACATCATACAAAACAGAACAGCACAGCTCAGAACTCAGAAAACCAAATTCAACGAACAGCAAACAGCCGGACATACAACGAATAAACACAGGAACTTTTTGAAGGAACAACAAGATCAGGACAACAACATAACGCAACACCATCTCAGCCACTAGACGACACACAACAGCAGGAGTAACAGAAAAAACAACAACGTTTGGCAGTTGTTGTTGGTCTTGTTGTAGGACACAAAAGTTACACCGAACGACATTTAGTCACTGAAGTATGGAGATTATGCTCCACAAAAAGTTATGTTGTCCCCCAACTGTGGTTGGGTGCTGTTGCATCAGCTGTAGTAATGTTGACAGAGGGTGGGGAATAGATGGTCAGCTATCGTCACCCTTGAAAATAGTAGATGATGACAACAGAAAGTAATTCATGATAATGAAGTAGTTGAAACCTTATTCTAAGGACCCATAAACGTGGATTTTTTTAAAGAATATTTTTCAAGTACCAAAATAAACGTGGATTTTTTAAAGAATATTTTTTCAAGCACCAAAATAAGTTTGGCTTTTTAAAGAATATTTTGTGAAGTACCAAAATAAACGTGGATTTTTTAGAGAATATTTTTAAAGCACCACAATAAACGTGGATTTTTTTAAGAACATTTTTCAAACACCAAATTAAATGTGGATTTTTTAAAGAATATTTTTCAAGCACTAATTAACGTGAATTTTTTAAAAAATATTTTCTGAAGCACCAAAATAAACTTGGATTTTTTTAAAGAATATTTGTTCAAGCACCACAATAAACGTGGGTTTTTCAAAGAATATTTTTCAAGCACCACAATATACGTGGATTTTTCAAAGAATATTTTTCAAGCACCAAAATAAGCTTGGACTTTTTAAAGAATATTTTTTCAAGCACCACAATAAACGTGGATTTTTTTAAGAACATTTTTCAAACACCAAATTAAATTTTTTAAAGAATATTTTTCATGCACTAAATAAACGTGAATTTTTTAAAGAATATTTTTTCAAGCACCAAAATAAACGTGGATTTTTCAAAGAATATTTTTTCAAGCACCAAAATAAACGTGGATTTTTTAAAGAATATTTTTTTCAAGCACCAAAATAAACGTGGATTTTTTAAAGAATATTTTTTCAAGCACCAAAATAAACGTGGATTTTTTAAAGAATATTTTTTCAAGCACCAAAATAAACGTGGATTTTTTAAAGAATATTTTTTCAAGCACCAAAATAAACGTGGATTTTTTAAAGAATATTTTTTCAAGCACCAAAATAAACGTGGATTTTTTAAAGAATATTTTTTCAAGCACCAAAATAAACGTGGATTTTTTAAAGAATATTTTTTCAAGCACCAAAATAAACGTGGATTTTTTAAAGAATATTTTTTCAAGCACCAAAATAAACGTGGATTTTTTAAAGAATATTTTTTCAAGCACCAAAATAAACGTGGATTTTTTAAAGAATATTTTTTCAAGCACCAAAATAAACGTGGATTTTTTAAAGAATATTTTTTCAAGCACCAAAATAAACGTGGATTTTTTAAAGAATATTTTTTCAAGCACCAAAATAAACGTGGATTTTTTAAAGAATATTTTTTCAAGCACCAAAATAAACGTGGATTTTTTAAAGAATATTTTTTCAAGCACCAAAATAAACGTGGATTTTTTAAAGAATATTTTTTCAAGCACCAAAATAAACGTGGATTTTTTAAAGAATATTTTTTCAAGCACCACAATAAACGTGGATTTTTTAAAGAATATTTAAGCACCACAATAAACGTCGATTTTTTAAAGAATATTTAAGCACCACAATAAACGTCGATTTTTTAAAGAATATTTTTTCAAGGACCACAATAAACGTCGATTTTTTAAAGAATAATTTTTCAAGGACCACAATAAACGTGGATTTTTTAACGAATATTTTTTCAAGGACCACAATAAACGTGGATTTTTTAAAGAATATTTTTTCAAGGACCACAATAAACGTGGATTTTTTAAAGAATATTTTTTCAAGGACCACAATAAACGTGGATTTTTTAAAGAATATTTTTTCAAGGACCACAATGAACGTGGATTTTTTAAAGAATATTTTTTCAAGGACCACAATAAACGTGGATTTTTTAAAGAATATTTTTTCAAGGGCCACAATAAACGTGGATTTTTTAAAGAATATTTTTGCAAGCACTAAAATAAACGTGGATTTTTTAAAGAATATTTTTGCAAGCACTAAAATAAACGTGGATTTTTTAAAGAATATTTTTGCAAGCACTAAAATAAACGTGGATTTTTTAAAGAATATTTTTGCAAGCACTAAAATAAAAGTGGATTTTTTAAAGAATAGTCTGCAAGTACTTAAAAAGATATTTTTTTAAAGAATATTCTGCAAGTACTTAAAAAGATATTTTTTTAAAGAATATTCTGCAAGTACTTAAAAAGATATTTTTTTAAAGAATATTTTCAAGCACTTAAAAAGTTATTTTTTTAAAGAATAGTTTTAAGCACCAAACTAACAAGGGTTTTCAAAGAACATTTTTTTTTCAAGCACCACAATAAACGTGGATTTTTTAAAGAATATTTTTTCAAGCACCACAATAAACGTGGATTTTTTAAAGAATATTTTTTCAAGCACCACAATAAACGTGGATTTTTTAAAGAATATTTTTTCAAGCACCACAATAAACGTGGATTTTTTAAAGAATATTTTTTCAAGCACCACAATAAACGTGAATTTTTTAAAGAATATTTTTTCAAGCACCAAAATAAACGTGGATTTTTTAAAGAATATTTTTTCAAGCACCAAAATAAACGTGGATTTTTTAAAGAATATTTTTTCAAGCACCAAAATAAACGTGGATTTTTTAAAGAATATTTTTTCAAGCACCAAAATAAACGTGGATTTTTTAAAGAATATTTTTTCAAGCACCACAATAAACGTGGATTTTTTAAAGAATATTTTTTCAAGCACCACAATAAACGTGGATTTTTTAAAGAATATTTTTTCAAGCACCAAAATAAACGTGGATTTTTTAAAGAATATTTTTTCAAGCACCAAAATAAACGTGGATTTTTTAAAGAATATTTTTTCAAGCACCAAAATAAACGTGGATTTTTTAAAGAATATTTTTTCAAGCACCAAAATAAACGTGGATTTTTTAAAGAATATTTTTTCAAGCACCAAAATAAACGTGGATTTTTTAAAGAATATTTTTTCAAGCACCAAAATAAACGTGGATTTTTTAAAGAATATTTTTTCAAGCACCAAAATAAACGTGGATTTTTTAAAGAATATTTTTTCAAGCACCAAAATAAACGTGGATTTTTTAAAGAATATTTTTTCAAGCACCACAATAAACGTGGATTTTTTAAAGAATATTTAAGCACCACAATAAACGTGGATTTTTTAAAGAATATTTTTTCAAGGACCACAATAAACGTCGATTTTTTAAAGAATATTTTTTCAAGGACCACAATAAACGTCGATTTTTTAAAGAATAATTTTTCAAGGACCACAATAAACGTGGATTTTTTAACGAATATTTTTTCAAGGACCACAATAAACGTGGATTTTTTAAAGAATTTTTTTTCAAGGACCACAATAAACGTGGATTTTTTTAAAGAATATTTTTTCAAGGACCACAATAAACGTGGATTTTTTAAAGAATATTTTTTCAAGGACCACAATAAACGTGGATTTTTTAAAGAATATTTTTTCAAGGACCACAATAAACGTGGATTTTTTAAAGAATATTTTTTCAAGGGCCACAATAAACGTGGATTTTTTAAAGAATATTTTTGCAAGCACTAAAATAAACGTGGATTTTTTAAAGAATATTTTTGCAAGCACTAAAATAAACGTGGATTTTTTAAAGAATATTTTTGCAAGCACTAAAATAAACGTGGATTTTTTAAAGAATATTTTTGCAAGCACTAAAATAAACGTGGATTTTTTAAAGAATATTTTTGCAAGCACTAAAATAAACGTGGATTTTTTAAAGAATATTTTTGCAAGCACTAAAATAAAAGTGGATTTTTTAAAGAATATTCTGCAAGTACTTAAAAAGATATTTTTTTAAAGAATATTCTGCAAGTACTTAAAAAGATATTTTTTTAAAGAATATTCTGCAAGTACTTAAAAAGATATTTTTTTAAAGAATATTTTCAAGCACTTAAAAAGTTATTTTTTTAAAGAATAGTTTTAAGCACCAAACTAACAAGGGTTTTCAAAGAACATTTTTTTTTCAAGCACCACAATAAACGTGGATTTTTTAAAGAATATTTTTTCAAGCACCACAATAAACGTGGATTTTTTAAAGAATATTTTTTCAAGCACCACAATAAACGTGGATTTTTTAAAGAATATTTTTTCAAGCACCACAATAAACGTGGATTTTTTAAAGAATATTTTTTCAAGCACCACAATAAACGTGAATTTTTTAAAGAATATTTTTTCAAGCACCAAAATAAACGTGGATTTTTTAAAGAATATTTTTTCAAGCACCAAAATAAACGTGGATTTTTTAAAGAATATTTTTTCAAGCACCAAAATAAACGTGGATTTTTTAAAGAATATTTTTTCAAGCACCAAAATAAACGTGGATTTTTTAAAGAAAATTTTTTTGAAGCACCAAAATAAACGTGGATTTTTTAAAGAATATTTTTTCAAGCACCAAAATAAACGTGGATTTTTTAAAGAATATTTTTTCAAGCACCAAAATAAACGTGGATTTTTTAAAGAATATTTTTTCAAGCACCAAAATAAACGTGGATTTTTTAAAGAATATTTTTTCAAGCACCAAAATAAACGTGGATTTTTTAAAGAATATTTTTTCAAGCGCCAAAATAAACGTGGATTTTTTAAAGAATATTTTTTCAAGCACCAAAATAAACGTGGATTTTTTAAAGAATATTTTTTCAAGCACCAAAATAAACGTGGATTTTTTAAAGAATATTTTTTCAAGCTCCAAAATAAACGTGGATTTTTTAAAGAATATTTTTTCAAGCACTAAAATAAACGTCGATTTTTAAAGAATATTTTTTCAAGCACTAAAATAAACGTCGATTTTTAAAGAATATTTTTTCAAGCTCTAAAATAAACGTCGATTTTTTAAAGAATATGTTTTCAAGCACCAAAATAAACGTGGATTTTTTAAAGATTAGTTTTGCTAGCTGTCTATAGTATCTCCTAAGGATCTCTTACACCTTTTGATTTGTATTCAATAAATAAGAACAAACAAATTAAAAATTCTAAAATTGTTTTCTCCAAAACCCTAAAGATTTCAAAATTGAAATCAATGTCTCGTTGCCTTCCAACTGTAAACAGTACAAGGATATCCTGTAACATTGTGGCTTGACTTGACTTTAACTTTGCCTCTTGGCCTCAAACCACCGATTTAAAATAAAATATTATTTTTATGAGAGATAAAAATGACCAAACTTATGCTACCAAAAAATGATTAATAACCACAAGAAAAACAACAACAACAATATTTTACACCCCATGCTAATAAATTTGTAGCGAAAAAACTGAAAGAGAAAACAGACAAAAAACAATGTAAAAAACCAAAAACTTCCGGATAAAAATTTCGGGTGCATTTTTTACCATTATTTTTGGTTTGCTTGCCTTTTTGTTTCAATCTTGTCGCACATAGAAAGAAAATAAGACAAATGAATTTAGTGCGTGGTCTGTTTTACACTTAATTTACGCTGAGTGTGCATCAGTTTCCGTTGTCTTGTCTTCTAGCAAATTTTCACTTTATCAAAGTTGGTTTTTTTGCTTTCAAAGAGCAGAGGCGTTGATTCAAGAAGGATACAACAGGAAAAATTTCATATTTACATGTCTTCAAAATCTATTAAAATCAAAATCTGTATCTATAAAACACCCATTCTATTGGTGAAATATTTACTTTCAGTTTCAACCAGTTATTCCCATTTACTTAAAGTTTTACAATATACCTTACCACGCCTCTGCCTATTGCCTTACGCTCCCCATATATAAAATTTCCTATCCACTGTCTTATTTTTCCCAATTCAAACAATATTGTGGCGGAGTAGTGAAAAATAAAAAATGCTGATTTTGTCAACTGTTCGCATTTGATAAAATTATTAGCTTCTCAGACATGTTGTTGTTCATGTTCCAGTTGATGAAGTTGTTGCCACCATTCCACGCAACCATTACCAGACCATGCTCGAAACTTTTGCAGTTGTTTTTTTTAATACGGCCTGGCAGTGGTCTGACTTTATTAATATGTAAATTTCTTTTTAATTTTTCACGTTTTTGTTTTCACTGTCGTGATTGTCATTAAAGGATATCTAATAAGATGCTGCAAAGTACCTGACATGGAGAGGTTTATTAATTTTTTGTGTGTTTTTAATTTCGTAGATAATTATGTATTATTTTAAGAAGTAATTCGTGAATAGACGTGAAAATATAATTTCCTTGAGACATGTCGAGTCAAAGGTAGTTGGTCAAAAGTAAAAAAATATCATAATTTAAAATTGTGAAATTACTTTTTTGTTAGTTTTTTGGTATGTCATTAATTTTGGGAAAATGAGTGGATGTGGATTTTGAAAAAAAGTAAGAAGGAATCAGATTTTGCCGACTGCTCAATAACCACTGCATATGGCTGTACAAAAACCAAGAACCTAGACATACTATGAAGAAATGCCTAATTTTAAAAGAAAATATCATTTTTGTAGATGACAAAAGACATATTGGAAATCGACAAAAATTGTTTAACAAAATTTGACAGATGGTAATTGATAAAAATTGTTAAAAAAATCGACAATTATTTGGCAGATGGTAATTGATAAAAATTTATGGTAATTGATAAAAATTGTTTAAAAAATCAACGATTTTTGGCAAATGGTAATTGATATTTTTTTTAAATCCACGATTATTGACAAAATTTTTTTAAAAATCCACTATTATTGGGCAGAGTGTACTTGAGAAAAATTATTTAAAAATCCACGATTGTTGGGCAGAGTGTACTTTAGAAAAATTATTTAAAAAATCCACTATTATTGGGCAGAGTGTACTTGAGGAAAATTATTTAAAAAATCCACGATTATTGGGCAGAGGGTACTTGAGAAAAATTATTTTAAAAAATCCACGATTATTGGGCAGAGGAACAAAATTATTTAAAACAAGTAAAAAGTCGTTTAACCCCGAAGGACAGATGCGCCGTGAGTCGAACTTCCGCGTTATGGCGTGATGAAGTTTTTGCTAGAGACCCTGTAAGCCATCATGAATTAGCATTACATCTTTGTTTGTTGTTTTTGTACAGCACTTAAGCAACAGTGAACAAAGATATAACGCTAATTCCTGATGGCCCACAAGGTCTCTAACAAAAATTTCATCACACCATAATGCGGAAGTTCGACTCACGGCGGATCTGTCCTTCGGGGTTCATAATATACTCACCAAGGCCTTTCTTCCCCAAGAGGAATTTTCCGTGCCCCAGACTTTCACATCCATTTTGTTGCACAGTCTTATCTAATCTACAAAATGTGTTCAGCTAGGTGAAAGGTACCAGTAACGGGGCTATATCAAAGAGTCAACCTATCTTTAAATTTTGTTGGCGGAAAAGTTTTATAGCTGCAGGGAACTTCAAGAGTCAAGTTGAGTGTAGTTTCATCAAAACAATGTAGACCCTCAAAAATGGACCAATGTTGACGAATTTTAGTGAAGAAATTTCATGACCACTGAAAATTCCCGAAAATCGGGAGGTACAGTTATATGGGGGGATATACCAAAACATGAATCTCTATTGACGATATATAGACAAAATTGTAGCTAAAATTCTCAAAATACCGATCATTACAGCTAGTTCGGTTAAAAATTGCAGCTAAAATTCTCAAAATACCGAAAATCGGGATATACCGTTATATGGGGGCTATACCAAAACATGAACCTGTGTTGACGATGTTTCGTTGGAGATGTTTTATGACCACTGAGAACTTTAAATGTCAAATTACAGCTATTTCGGTAAAAAACTGTAGCTAAAATTCTCAAAATACCGAAAATCGGGAGGTACCGTTATATAGGGGCTATACCAAAAAATGGACCTACGTTGACGATGTTTGGTGGAGATGTTTCATGGCCACTGAGAACCTCAAATGGCAAATTACAGCTAGTTCGGTTAAAAATTGTAGCTAAAATTCTCAAAATACCGAAAATCGGGAGGTACCGATATATGGGGGCTATACCAAACCATGGACCTATGTTTAAGATGTTTCGTGGAGATGCTTCATGACCACTGATAACCTCAAATGTCAAATTACAGCTAATTCGGTTAAAAATTGTAACTAAAATGCTGAAAATACCGAAAATCGGGAGGTACGGTTATAAGGGGGCCATACCGAAACATGGACCTATGTTGACGATGTTTGGTGGAGATGTTTCATGACCACTGAGAACCTCAAACGTCAAATTGCAGATAGTTCGGTTACAAATTGTGTCTAAAATTCTCAAAATACCGAAAATCGGGAGGTACCATTATATGGGGGCTATACCAAAACGTGGACCTATGTTGACGATGTTGGTGGAGATATTTCATGGCCACTAAGAACCTCAAATGGCAAATTACAGCTAGTTCGGTTAAAATTTGTAGCTAAAATTCTCAAAATACCGAAAATCGGGAGGTACCGATATATGGGGGCTATACCAAAACATGGACCTATGTTGACGATGTTTGGTGGAGATGTTTCATGACCACTGAGAACCTCAAATGTCCAATTGCAGATAGTTCGGTTAAAAACTGTGGCTAAAATTCTCAAAATACCGAAAATCGGGAGGTACCGTTATATGGGGGCTATACCAAATAGTGGACCGATATAGCCCATCTTCGAACTTGACCTGCCTAGGGAAAAAAGACCCTCGTGTGCAAAATTTCAGCACTCTATCTCAATTATTGCGGACGCTAGAGTGATTACAACAGACGGACAGACGGACATGGCTAGATCGTCTTAGAATGTTATCCTGATCAAGAATATATATACTTTATAGGGTCGCAAATGATTACTTCGATGTGTTACAAACGGAATGACAAACTTAATATACCCTCCATACTATGGTGGAGGGTATAACAAGTAAAAATGTGTCAGTCGGCTTTGCCGACAGATATATACCCTCAGCCAGTGTGAAGTGAAACTTTTACCTATGGACTGATCGATGTATTCAGAATTTTGTGGCCCTTTTTGGACATTTGAACTTGCCGACAAAAATGTGGATTGGGAATTAACTACACTAAGAGACAAGTGTTGAACCTTTGTGGGGGAGGTACCCTTAGGGAGGACCGATATGGTCCATTTTAGAAATTAAACAAAATTTTGACAAAATATTAGTAGATCCAAAATTTGGACCAAATTGGTTGCCCCATTCAAGTGATATAGTCTTAGCATTTTAGTGAAATTTTTTAAATATTGGGAACAAGTACCGGAAGTTGTGGACCGGTATTGCCACTTGAAACTAAGTTTGAATATAATGTGACGAAGACCAAATGTTGGACCAAATCGGTTGAACAGTTCGAGAGTTATCGTGCTCTCCGACAGTCACATATAGTGACATAGGGATTTTTTTCCTAAGAAATATGGACCCCCCGAAAAAACTTTTACCGTCGTAATGGATCCGAAATTGTGTGTGAGAGGTACCAGAAGGAGTAGACAAATATAGTCCATATTCGAACCTGATCTATATCTGGTAGATATATTAGGATGTGCAAAGTATGGATTACATCGGTAACTCCCTAAACTAAGTTTGGGCAAAATATTACGAAAGCCAAATTTTGGATCGAATCGGTTGATCCGATCGAGAGCTATCGTGCGCTCCATCCATAGGGGCTTGTTGCAACTTTCAGGCTATTTTCTCAGGAAGTATGTACTTGCCCCTGATGAAACTTGTACCGTCGTATGGGGGGCAATGAATACAAGTTTTTGAGAGTTATCGTGCGCACCAGCCAGCCAGACAGACAGACGGACGGACATTGCTCAATCGACTCCAAATTGTCCAAAACACATTTCGTCCAAACATACTTGGGGTCTAAAACCATTATTTCGATGAGGCACATTTTGCCCGTATGAAAGTGTATAAGTGTTAGCATAAATGCTGAGGGTATAAAAATCCACGAGTATTGCGCAGAGGAAAAAAATATTTAAGAATAGAATTGTTAAAAAAATCCACGATGATTTGGCAGATGGTAATTTATAAAAAATGTTTAAGAAATCAACGCTTATTTGACAGATGGTAATTGATAAAAGTTGTTTAAAAATCTACGATTATTGGGCAGAGGGTCCATGATAAAAAATGTTTAAAACAACAACGATCATTGACAGATGGTCCATGATAAAAGTTGTTTAAAAAATCAAGGCAGAGTAGAAAAATTATTTAAAAAATCCGCGATTTTTGGGCAGAGTGTACTGAAGAAATATCATTTAAAAAATCCATTATTTTGCAGAGTGCAAATCCACTTATATTGGGCAGAGTGTATTTGCGAAAAAAGGGTGACATAGGGGATGGAAGATACCAAGGAACGGTCCTAACCGGCTTTAACAAAGCAAATGCCAGGATTTATGTTGATCCCTCATTCATCTCAAGTGGACACTGACCTCCTCGTGGTGTCACCTGGGGAACTTCCTTTAACACCCGTTAAAGGTAGTGAGCTAACATGTGCCGCGCGTTCACACATAAGAACGTTAAAAACTTGCCTTTGGGCGTCGGGTTAGTAACCCTCACCTAGAAAAAAACAGCCTAGTCTGAAAAACGAAAGAAACGAAAAACAAACCCCTCTAAAGTTGACGAACCACGCAAACGTATTAAGGATTATGATCTGCGAATCTGCTCCTGAAATGTTCGCACTCTTTATAGAGAAGGTGCAGTCTTCGCATTGGCAGACGTACTTGAAAAGTACAAGGCCGATATTACTGCCATACAGGAAATACGATGGATTGGGAAAGGCGTCACAACAACACCTAAAGGTGACGCACTGTACTATAGGTGCCATGACACAAAGCATGAGTTTGGTTGCGGATTTGTAGTTGGTCGGAGATGAAAACATCTGGTCTCCAGCTTCACCCCAGTGAATGAAAGACTCGCTGCAATTCGATTAAAAGCAAAATTCTTCAACATCAGCTGTATTTGCGCTCATGCTCCCTCTGACGACAAGGACGAACAGACCAAAGATATATTTTACTAGCGCTTAGAAGAAACTTATGACAGTTGCCCTGCCCATGACATTAAAATTATTCTAGGCGATTTTAATGCCAAAATTGGAAAGGAGAATGTCTTTGACCCAACAGTCGGGAAATTCAGTCTCCACAGTGAAACATCTGACAATGGAATGAGGCTAATAGACTTTGCAGCTGCAAGAAACATGGTAGTTAGCAGTACCAGATTTAAGTATCTCGATATTCATAAGGGTACCTGGCTGCCTCCAGATCAAAGAACAAGTAATCAAATTGTTCATGTTGTGATAGATGGAAGACATTCATCGAGCGTGTTGGATGAACGATCGTTCCGAGGAGCAAACATATATTCGGACCACAACCTTGTTGCAGTAAAGGTACGTACCCGTCTAAACGTTGAAAATAAAGCACGAACAGATACAACGCGGAAGTCGGACATCGCTGATCTGCAAACACAACCTATAGCCACCGCATATTCCAATCAATTAGCCCAATTGCTTAATGAAAGCACTCCTCGTCCCGATAACATATCAGCACAATGGCAAAATATTGCATACTCCATGCAAATAGCCGCAAAATCCATACTTGGTTACCAGAGACCTCCACCAAGGAATCCATGGTATGACCAGGAGTGTCGTGCTGCTACAGAAGAGAAAATTGCGGCATGTAGAGCTACTCTACAATCAGTAGCAACGCGTAGCGCACGAGAGAGGTATCGGGAGAAAAGGAGAGAGGAGAAACGTCTTTTCCGCAGGAAAAGGAGAGAAATGAAAAGACAAAATCCAGATGTGCAGGAGCCAGAATGAAGTCCGAAAGTTCTGCCAAATAGTGAAACATCAAACTGATGGCTTTGGTACAGGCACATCCTCCTGTAGAGACCAGCAAGGTACTTTGGTAACTGAAACAGATAGTGTGCTTAGGATATGGAAAGAACATTTCTCCAAACGGTTGGTATCCGATAGTAGCGAAGACGGCGAAGATACCACAGATCCAATCCCAGAAGATGGTATTGAATGTATACAGCCCAGCCAAGATGAGGTAAAGACAGCAATAAGTCGGCTGAAGAATAATAAGGCAGCAGGAGCCGATGGCTTACCAGCCAAGCTGTTCAAAACCGGAGGCGACACGCTGATAAGGTGTACGCATCAACTAGTTAGCACCATCTGGCAGGAAGAACGCGTACCCGACGATTGGAACTTGAGCATCCTGTGTCCCGTCCATAAGAAAGGGGATGAGACTTTATGCTCCAACTATAGGGGCATAAGTCTTCTCCCTATCGCCTAAAAGATAGTGTCAAGGATATTGTGCGAACGACTAAAGCCCATGGTCAACGATATAATTGGACCATACCAATGCGGCTTTAGACCTGGCAAATCCACCATTGACCAGATATTTACCCTGCGGCAAATCCTGGAGAAGACCCAAGAGATGCAGATCGACACCTACCACCTTTTTATCGATTATAAAGCAGCCTTCGACAGCCCGGTGCGTTTAAAGGTATTCCAAGCCATGTCTGAATTTGGTATCCCCGCAAAGCTCATCCGGCTTTGTAAAATGACTTTAACTGACACGAGGTCCTCTGTTAAAATAGGAAAGAACCTCTCCGAAGAGTTTGGTACCAAAAGAGGTTTCAGACAAGGAGACAGCCTTTCGTGTGATCTCTTCAACATCCTGATGGAAAAGGTTATACGTGAGGCAAAATTCAAAAGAAGTGGCACAATCTAGACCAATAGTCAGATGTTACTTGCTTATGCTGATGATATAGACATCATGGGCCGATCAGTAAAATAAGTAACTGATACCTTTATGAAGGTCGAAGGAGAATCTGCTAAAGTGGATCTGGCGGTAAACGGTGAGAAGACCAAGTTGATGGTGTCGACGCGCAATGCGTCCATTGAGCTCGGACCGACTGTGGAAGTTGGTTCCTATAATATTGAGGTAGTTAAAGACGTCGTCTACCTCGGCACCTCCGTAAACACAACAAACGACATCAGTTGTGAAATAAAAAGAAGAATTGTATTGGCCAACAGATGCTACTTTGGTCTAAGTAAGCAGTTTAAAAACAAAGCGACATCTCGTCAAACAAAAATAACGCTCTACAAAACATTGATACTACCCGTGCTGATGTATGGCTCCGAAGCCTGGGTACTTGCGCAAGCAGACATGGCAGTGCTTGGTGTGTTTGAGAGGAAAATTCTTCGAAATATCGACGGACCAATCTGCTTTGACGGTGAATATCGACGTCGCATGAACCACGAGCTGTATCTGCTATACAACGACATCAATATTGTTAAACGTATCGAGATGCAGCGATTGCGTTGGCTTGGCCATATCATAAGAATGAGCGATGATGAACCCGCTAAAAAGGCGTATAAATACGGACCGCTTGGCTGTGCACGCAGAATTGGCAGGCCAAGGAATAGATGGCGCAAACAAGTGGATGATGAGATGAAAAGGCGCGGTATTCCAGAGTGCGAATCAACAAATAGAGAGAAATGGAGATCTTTTCTTAGTTCGGCCTACGGAACAAATGTTCTGTAATGGGCCATGTAAGTAAGTAAGTCCATGACAAACATTGTTTAAAAAATCCACGATTATTGGCCAGAAGTCCATGACAAAAAATGTTTAAAAAATCTACGATTATTGGGCCGAGGGTCCATGACAAAAATAGTTTAAAAAATCCACGATTATTGGGCAGTTGGTCCATGACATAAAATGTTAAAAAATCCACGATTATTGGCCAGAAGTCCATGACAAAAAATGTTTAAAAAATCTACGATTATTGGGCCGAGGGTCCATGACAAAAATAGTTTAAAAAATCCACGATTATTGGGCAGTTGGTCCATGACATAAAATGTTAAAAAATCCACGATTATTGGGCAGAGGGTCCATGACAAACATTTTTTAAAAAATCCACGATTATTAGGCAGAGGGTTGGTGACAGAAATTTTGTAAAAAAAGTCCACAATTTTTGAACAGACAGTACTTAACAAAAATTGTTTAAAAAATCCACGTTTATTGGGAAGAGGGTCCATGAAAAAATTGTTTAAAAAATCCACGTTTATTGGGAAGAGGGTCCATGAAAAAATTGTTTAAAAAACCCACGATTATTGGGCAGAGGGTCCATAACAAAAATTGTTTAAACAAATCCACCATTATTGGATAGAGGGTCATCCTCGACAAAAATTCTCAAACAAATCTACGATTATTGGGCAGAGAGTACTTGAAAAATATTTTTAAAATCCACTATTATTGAGAAGGTGCTTGAAAAAAATTCTTGACAAAATGTTGTTTGACAAAGACCACAAAGGATTTAAAATGTTTCAGAAAGTGGAAGTTGCTACAGTTGCATTTCTATAATTCTAAGTTTTCAATTGTATTCCACATTATCAATTTCTTTAAAAGCCCTCAGCAATGTTTTAACAATCATCATCATAACATTGTCATCACATCTTTCACATTATCCGTTTTTCTATCTTCTATCTTTCATTAACTTTTAACAATTAGGGTTAAATTTTTTACCATATCAGAAAGGAACAAAAAAAAAACAATACGCTACAAATACGTACGTGTAACCACCATTTGCTGAATATGTCCACATGCACAAGAGGACGACTCATATTTTACATAACTAATTTACATATTTGCATGAATGGATGGCATGTCATGGAAATGGCATAGAATGGGTATCATAATCACATCTACCGCAATCGCACAACACCAGAGATTTGTGCCCTTGTACTGCTTTTTAGGTTTAACATACTGTCATCGCCATCATCGCTCAGCTAGTTAACAGCATAGTTGGCTGTGGATGGAAAGCAGCAGTAATGCTCCTGCTACTGATTCCACAACTCGTTCATTAATTTATTAAATTTCATTTGACTGGCGCTTTGGTGTCCAATTTCATTAGGTCTTTGTGATGAAAAAAAAAATCATTTAAAGAAAAAAAGGAACTAAAACGCAATGAAGTTTTAGTTCCTTTTTTTCTTTAAATGATTTTTTTTTTCATCCACTAGTCCTAGATAAGCTTATGTAAGAGTATCATGCATGCAAAATGGCCAAAGATAAAGGCCTTAGAGCAAACACATGTCCACGCTATGCTAGTAAAAGTTTAATTTTTTTTATTTTGGAATAAATTTATGCATGTTTTGAAATGAGACTTCAACAAATCTGTCATTTAAATGTGATCGTTTGTCATACAAACGTTTTAACGTTTTCATCTGTGCGGCAGTTTTTTTTTGGCTTTTGGGTTAGGTATTTTTTTCCTTGTTGTTGTCGTTATGTCTGTCCATTAGCTTATTTGCATGAACATGTTTGGGAAATTGTTGGGAAATTGGATACCTTTAAATGATTTTTGCTGTTATCTTGTTGAACGATTGGTTGGTCGTTTGGTTTTGTCATTGTAATCTTTGCGGTTGTTGTTGTAACAGAGCCTGTAAGTATGTTTGGAACAGGTGTTGGGTTGGATGGGAGATGGAGAGATGTAGATGGAAACTGCCAGTGATAATGATACGCCAATATTAAAGGTAGGGATATTTAATGGCAAAAGTACTCTAAAGTAAACCAAATATTATGAGTCATGGGTGGTTAATGGCCAGATGTGGGACTACATCTAACAGAGAATACTTCACAAAAATATTAAAAAAAAACCACGATTACTGGCAAAAAATCATTGACAAAAATATTTTAAAAAAATCTACGATTACTGGGCAAAAAATCCTTGACAAAAATCCACGATTATTGGGCAGAATATCCTAAACAAAAATTTATTAAAAAATCCAATATTATTGGGCAAAAAATCCTTGACAAAAATGTTTAAAAAATTCACGATTATTGGACAGAGAACTTTTGACAAAAATTTATTAAAAAAATCCACGCTTATTGGGCTGATAACTGTTGACAAAAATTTGTTAAAAAATCCACGCTTATTGGGCAGATAACTGTTGACAAAAATTTATTACAAAATCCACGCTTATTGGGCTGATAACTGTTGACAAAAATTTATTAAAAAATCCACGGTTATTGGGCAGAGTGTCCTTGACAAAAATTGTTAAAAAATCCTCGATTATTGGGCAGAGAATCCTTGACAAAAATTCTTTAAAAAATCTACGATTATTGGACAGAGAACTTTTGACAAAAATTTTTAAAAAAAATCCACGCTTATTGGGCAGAGTGTCCTTGACAAAAATTGTTAAAAAATCCTCGATTATTGGGCAGAGAATCCTTGACAAAAATTCTTTAAAAAATCTACGATTATTGGACAGAGAACTTTTGACAAAAATTTTTAAAAAAATCCACGCTTATTGGGCACGATTATTGGGCAGAGGTTTCTTGACAAAAATTGTTAACCAAATCCACGATTATTAGGCAGAGAGTCCTTGACACAAATTGTTTAAAAATTCCACTATTATTGGGAAGGGAGTTCTTGAAAAAAATTGTTTAAAAATCCACGATTATTTGGCAGAGAGTCCTTGACACAAATTGTTTAAAAAATCCACGATTATTTGGCAGAAAATCCTTGACGCAAATTGTTTAAAAAATCCACGATTATTGGGCGAAAAATTGTTAAAAAAATGCAAGATTATTGGGCAGAGGGTCCTTGACAAAAAATGTTTAAAAATCCACGATTATTGGGCAGAGGGTCCTTGACAAAAATTGTTTAAAAAATCCACAATTGTTACGCAGAGAGTCCCTGACACAATTTGTTTATTGGACAGGTAGTCATTAAACAATTATTTAAGAAATCCACGATTATTCGGCAGAAAATCCTTGAACAAAATTGTTTAAAAAGTCCATGATTATTGGGCGAAAATCCTTGAGAAAAATTGTTAAAAAACTCCACGATTATTGGGCGAAAATCCTTGAGAAAAATTGTTCAAAATGTCCATGATTATTGGACGAAAATCCTTGAGAAAAATTGTTTAAAAAGTCCACGATTATTGGGCGAAAATCCTTGAGAAAAATTGTTCAAAAATCCACGATTAATGGGCAGAAAATCTTTGAGAAAAATTGTTTAAAATGTCCATAATTATTGGACGAAAATCCTTGAGAAAAATTGTTTAAAATGTCCATGATTATTGGACGAAAATCCTTGAGAAAAATTATTTAAAAAATCCACTATTGTTGGGAAGAGTGTCCCTGACAAAAATTGTTCAAAAAACCACGATTATTGGGCAGAGAGTCCTTGACACAAATTGTTTAAAAAATCCACGATTATTTGGCAGAGAGTCCTTGACACAAATTGTTTAAAAAATCCACTATTATTGGGCAGGGAGTTCTTGAAAAAAAATGTTCAAAAAATCCACGATTATTTGGCAGAGAGTCCTTGACACAAATTGTTTAAAAAATCCACGATTATTTGGCAGATATCGTTGAGAAAAATTGTTTAAAAAGACCATGATTATTGGGCTAAAATCGTTGAAAAAAATTGTTTAAAAAATCCACGATTATTGGGCAGAGGGTCCTTGACAAAAAATGTTTAAAAATCCACGATTATTGGGCAGACGGTCCTTGACAAAAAATGTTTAAAAAAATCCACGATTATTGGGCAGAGGGTCCTTGACAAAAAATGTTTAAAAAATCCACGATTATTGGGCAGAGGGTCCTTGACAAAAATTGTTTAAAAATCCACGATTGTTACGCAGAGAGTCCCTGACAAAATTTGTTTATTGGACAGGTAGTCATTAAACAATTATTTAAAAAATCCACGATTGTTTGACAGAAAATCCTTGAACAAAATTGTTTAAAAAGTCCATGATTATTGGGCGAAAATCCTTGAGAAAAAATGTTAAAAAAATCCACGATTATTGGGTAGAGATTCTTGACAAAAATTGTTTTAAAATCCACGATTATTGGGCAGGGAGTACTTGACCAAAATTGTATAAAAAATCGACAATTATTGCACAGGGAACTTTTGACAAAAATTTTTTAAAAATCGACTATTATTGGACAGAGAACTTTTGACAAAAACTGTTTAAAAAAACCACGGTTATTGGACAGAAAATCCTTGATAAATTTGTTTAAAAAATCGACGAATATTGGACAGAGAACTTTTAACAGAAATTGTTTAAAAAATCCACGCTTATTGGGCAGGTAGCTCTTGCAAAAATTGTTTAAAAATCCACGATTTTTGGGCAGGGAGTCATTGACAAAAATTGCTTAAAAAAGCCACGATTTTTGGGCAGGGAGTCCTTGTTAAAAATTGTTGAAGAAATATACGCTTATTGGGAAAAGAGTCCTTCACAAAAATTGTTTAGAAAATCCATGATTATTGAGCAGGGAGCCCTTGGCAAAAATTGTTTAAAAAATCTACGATTATTGGGCACAGAATCGTTGACAAAAATTGTTTAAAAAATCCACGATTGTTGGCCAATAGGTGCTTTGAAAAAATTTTTAAAAATCCACGATTATTGGTCAGCAGTAACTCATTTTTCCAGTTACCGTCAAAAATTGGTACAATTAAAATGCTTAAAGTTTCGGTAAATAATAAAAATTTTCATTAAGATAGCGACAAAAATGTAGCAGTCGTTAAGTCTTACCGATATCAAGACTATTGTTAACTTTAATTAAAACTTCTCATTCATAAGTTTGCATTTTAATTTTACCAATTTTTGTCTTTATATCGAAAAATGAGTTACAGAATTCCACTACAGAGCGTCCTAGACAACAATATAAAAAATCCAATATTATTGGTAAGAGGTTCCTTGTAATTGTTTAAAAATCCATAATTTTTGGAAAATTCATGAAAAAATTCACATGGAAACTTTATTTTGTTTAAATTATTTTAAACGTTAAAATCAATTAATTTGTGACTCATTTATATTTCATTTTTTTATTTTTGTCTAGCTATTTAACATAATATGTTAATCTGCCAACGAACTACCACAGTCACCACCTCTAAAATCCAACAACATTTAACCGTTTTTTGCCAACAAACACACATCACATATCGTCCAACCACAACAAACGTACGTTCGTATATAGACATTTATTTATACATCTTATTTATATAGTAACAAAAAGGCCATGCCACATATCATGCCTTCGTCGTAGTCATTCAGTCATTCATTCAGCATGACCAATATTTAACAATCTGAGACCGAAGACCAACAATTGCCATGAAAGAAACTTCTCCAATCCCCAGCCCCCCCTTCGACCAGACTAAAAGTTATCTTCTACCAAGTCTCACAACTCTTCATAGTAAGTACCGACGATGGTTTGTACAATTCTCCCTCCATGTCATGAAGTTTAATGTGGCAGTTGATGCTGAGATGTTGATGTAACATTTAAGTGGCCATTTTTGGAGATTGGGTGGCACATGGCAGTTGTTTGAAAACTCAATTGGCATAAAAATGCTATGCAAATGAATTTTTTGTATTTTTATTTAAATGTTTATATCCCCTACATTACTTGGAAAATGTTTTTGTTTTGTGTTATAACACCCATGTATGACCACAAACGGAAAATCTGGTTTTGGGTTAAGATATTAGAATCGGAAACGTTTTCGAGAGTTTGTAGATCAGTTTTTGGAGCAAATTTAAAAATCGCAAATCACGGTTTTATATAGGAAATTTTAAAATCTGAGTTGTTGAATGGTTGAAATTCTTAGCTTGTTGTTTGTGTGCTAGGTGACCCGCCACCCCTCAAAATTGCAATTTTTAGACATTTTCGGGCATAATTAACTCACAAAAATTCCAAATTTGTTTCCCAATTTTTTTTAATTTTATTTTTATTAAATACGTTTTTATTTCTTTACAATGATTGTTGGCTTTTGAAATGATGCAGAGATTTTATATATATAGCACATTTTTTATATGTGTTTACGTTCATCATAGTATTTCACATGACAAAAATTTAGAATGGATGGCATCGGTTAGGTTCAAAAAAAGTTAAAGCAGTCTTATGAAGATTGTCGTGAAATAAGGGAAGATTTAATTTAATAATACTTATATTAGTATGTGAATGTTTAAAAACGTATTTACTACAAGACACTATGCTAATGGTATATGTGAGAGTCTTTAGACCAGCAGGCCTCTAAAGTAATATTGAATTTCAGTTGTGGAAGCAACGGGTTCACGCAGTATGAACACAATAATCCAAAATCCTCCGTTATCCGATGGAGTGACAGAACAATATCTGCCTCGACAGACGACAAGAGTCTGCATGGCGCAGACATGCAATAATAGACCGAATAACACGTTGCTCCTGTTTAACTACAGAATAATACGTTCTTCCTGTTCAACTACTCAGCCAAACAACCGTTCCTGAGTCTGTTTAGTGAAAATATAAATACAGTCTCATAAGATGTAACGGGTACCATCGCCCTTCATGTAAGCCGGTAAAATGTACCGTGTACTTTTTAACTACATTCACCCGTGCTCACAGCTATGATAACGCCTTTAACCTAGGTGACCCCACTGCCAACGAGTGTTCTCTAGAAAAAAAACGATCCTAAAAAGCCAAAAGAGTAGAGACCAACAAGAAAACCACAAATAGAGAAATAAAAAGGGTAAAGAAAAAATTCTGCAACAAACTTTCACAAGATTTTCAAAATGACAAAATGACATAATTGAAATTGACAAAGTTTGGAAACATAATTGAACTCCGGCAACATGAAAAACCAAATGGGCTCGTAGAATCGTTCATACGTTGTTTCCTAAGACCACAGAAAATATAAATACTTCCTCAGGTCATTGAGGATACAGTTTTCTCTAGAAAAAAATTGTTAGCTCTCTGACGATACTTTTTTTCAATAGAAAAAATTAGTCAGGTCCCTGAGGATACTTTATTTCTATAGACAAATAATAAGTCAGGTCGTTGAGGCAACTTTTTTCTTTAGAAAAAATATTCTTAGGTCCCCGATTACACTTTTTTATAGAAAAAAAAACGACAATTCCTTGGTTCTCTGAGCACACATTTTCTGAATTTTCTCAGTATCCTCGGGGACCCTGAGAAGATCCCTGACAAAAAATACTCAGAAAATATTATTTTACTTTTTTCTATGGAAAGATTTCAGCATCATGAAGACACTTTGCCTATAGAAACAAATTCCTCAGGCCCTTGAGCACACTTTTTTCTATATTTTCTCAGTATTCTCAGGGTCCTTGAGGAGTCTTTTTTCTATAGAAAAAATTCCTCAGCTAATATTTTTATACTTTTTTCTATAGCAAAATCTTCATTATCATGAAAAAAATCCGCTATAGAAAAAATACCTCAGGTACCAATAGAAGCCAAATTCCTCAGATCCCTAAGGACACTTTTTTCTATAGAAGAAAAATGTCTCATCTATATTAGGATACTTTTTCTATAGAAAAAAATCTTCAGTTCCCTGAGGACACTTTTTTCCAAAGAACAAAATTCCACAGGTCCCTGTGGACAATTTTTTTAAATATAAAAATATTCCGCAGGTTCCTGAGGACACTTTTTTCTATAGAAAAAAATCCTCAGGTCCTGAGAACACTTTTTTCTATAGAAAAAAAATCCTCAGGTCCTGAGAACACTTTTTTCTATGGAATATATTCCTCAGATCCTTGAGGACACTTTTTTCTATAGAAAATAGAAAAAATTCCTCATGTCACTGAGGACACTTTTTCTCTATAGAAGAAAAATTCCTCAGCTATATTAGGATACTTTTTTATATAAAAAAAATCCTCAGGTCCCTGAGGACACTTTTTTTCTATCGAGGAAATTCCTCAGGACACTTTTTCTATAGAAAATAGAAACAAATTTCTCAGGTCCCTGAGGACACTTTTTTATAGAAAAAAATCCTCATGACCCTGAGGACACTTTTTTCTATAAAAAAATTCTCAGGTCCCCGGGGACACTTTTTTTGTATAGAAAAATTTCCACAGATCCCTGTGGACACTTCTTTATAGAAAAAATTCCACAGGTCCCTGAGGGCACTTTTTTTAATATAAAAATTTCCTCAGGTCCCCGAGGAGACTTTTTTCTATATGAAAAAATCCTCAGATCAATGGGAACACTTTCTTTTATAGAAAAAATTCCTCAGGTGCCTCAGGACACTTTTTGCTGTAGAAATATTTCCTGAGGTCCTTGAAGACACTGTTTTCTATAGAAAAAAATCATCTGTTCCCTGAGGACACTTCTTTCCTATAGAAAAAATTCCTCATGACCCTTAGGACACTTTTTTTCTATCGAAGAAATTCCTCAGGTCAGGTCAGGACACTGTTTTCTATAGAAATAGAAAAAAAATTCCACAGGTCTCGTGGACACTTTTTTCTAAAGAAAAAATTCCACAGGTCCCTGTGGACACTTTTTTCTAAAGAAAAAATTCCACAGGTCCCTGTGGACACTTTTTTCTATAGAAAATAAGGAAAAATTCCTCAGTTCTCTGAGGACACTTTTTCTTTTGGAAAAACTCCTAAGGTCCCCGAAAGCAATTATTTCTATACAAAAAATTCTTCAAGTCCCTGTGGACACTTTTTTCTATAGAAAAAACTGTTTCAGGACCCCGAGGGCTTTTTTTTCTATAAAACAAAATTGCTCAGGTCCCGGAAAACATTTTTAATATAGAAACATAAAACCTCAGGTATCTGAGGAAACTTTGTTCTATAGAAAAACTTCCTCAGGTCCCTGAGAGCACTTTTTTCTATAGAACAAAGTCATCAGGTCCCTGAAGACACTTTTTTCTATAGAAAAAAGTTCCTCAGGTCCCTGAAGACACTTTTCTATAGAAACCTCAGTCCAATAATTATTCATTTTTAAACACTTTTTGTCATGAACTTTCTCAAATATAATCGTGGATTTTTTAAACAATTTTTGTCAAGTTTTCTCAAGCACACTCTAAACAATGATCGTGGATTTGTAAAAAGTTTTCTAAGGTACACTCTACCCAATGATCATTGATTTTTTAAATAATTTTTTCAACAAATTTTCTCAAGTGCACTCTACTCAATAATCGTGGATTATTTAAACAATTTTTTCAAGGATTCCTCGCACAATAATCATGTTTTTATACCCTCCACCATAGTATGGAGGGTATATTAAGTTTGTCATTCCGTTTGTAACACATCGAACTAATCATTTGCGACCCTATAAAGTATATATATTCTTGATCAGGATAAAATTCTAAGACGATCTGGCCATGTCCGTCTGTCTTTCCGTCTGTCCGTCTGTTGTAATCACTCTAGCGTCCGCAATAATTGAGATAGAGCGCTGAAATTTTGCACCCGAGGGTCTTTTTACCATAGGCAGGTCAAGTTCGAAGATGGACTATATCGGTCCACTCTTTGGTATAGCCCCCATATAACGGTACCTTCGGATTTGAGGTATTTTGACGTTCTTCGCCACATTTGCAGACCGAATTAGCTATAATTTGGCACTTAGGGTTCCTAGTGATCAACAAACTTATATCCCAAAGAATATGGGCATAGGTCCATGTTTTGGTATAGTCCCCATATAGGGTTCCTAGTGATCAACAAACTTATATCCCAAAGAATATGGGCATAGGTCCATGTTTTGGTATAGTCCCCATATAACGGTACCTCCCGATTTTCGGTATTTTGAGAATTTTAGCTACAATTTTTAACTGAACTAGCTGTAATATGCCATTTGAGGTTCTCAGTGGTCATGAAATATCTCCACCAAACATCGTCAACATAGGTCCATGTTTTGGAATAACTCCCATATAACGGTACCTCCCGATTTTCGGTATTTTGAGAATTTTAGCCACAATTTGCAACCGAACTCTCTGCAATTTGACATTTGAGGTTCACAGTGGTCATGAAACATCTCCACCAAACATCGTCAACATAGGTCCATGTTTTGGTATTGCCCCCCTTTTAACCGTACCTCCCGATTTTTGGTATTTTGAGCATTTTAGTTACAATTTTTAACGGAACTAGCTGCAATTTGACATTTGAGGTTCTCAGTGGTCATGAAACATCTCCACGAAACATCGTCAACATAGGTCCATGTTTTGGTATAGCCCCCATATATCAGTACCTCCCGATTTTCGGTATTTTGAGAATTTTAGCTACAATTTTTAACTGAACTAGCTGTAATTTGCAATTTGAGGTTCTCAAAGGTCATGAAACATCTCCACCAAACATCGTCAACATAGGTCCATGTTTTGGAATAGCCCCCATATAACGGTACCTCCCGATTTTCGGTATTTTGAGAATTTTAGCTACAGTTTTTAACCGAAATAGCTGTAATTTAACATTTGAAGTTCTCAGTGGTCATAGAACATCTCCACGAAACATCGTCAACATAGGTCCATGTTTTGGTATAGCCCCCATATATCGGTACCTCCCGATTTTCGGTGTTTTGAGAATTTTAGCTAAAATTTTTAACCGAACTAGCTGTAATTTGCAATTTGAGGTTCTCAGTGGTCATGAAACATCTCCACCAAATATCGTCTACATAGGCCCATGTTTTGGTATAGCCCCCATATAACGGTACCTCCCGATTTTCGGTATTTTGAGAATTTTAGCTACAGTTTTTAACCGAACTAGATGTAATGATCGGTATTTTGAGAATTTTAGCTACAATTTTGTCTATTCAAAAATAATCGTCAATATACATATGTCCATGTTTTGGTATATCCACCCATATGACAGATCCGCCGTGAGTCGAACTTCCGCATTATGGCGTGATGAAATTTTTGTTAGAGACCCTGTGGGCCATCAGAATTAGCGTTATATCTTTGTTCACGGTTGCTTAAGTGATCTACAAAAACAACAAACAAAGATATAATGCTAATTCATGATGGCTTACAGGGTCTCTTGCAAGAACTTCATCACGCCATAACGCGGAAGTTCGACTCACGGCGCATCTGTCCTTCGGGGTTTTTAATATACACAAACCAAGGGCATTCATCTCCAAAAGGAATTATCTCTGCCCCAACATTTGTGTTCACAGTGTAATTTAAGCAATAATGGGAGGCAGTAGGAGTCTATCCATTGTCGAAAAGCTGTTTCACCTAAAATTGTGAAAGGACCCTAATTATTCCATTTTAATTAAGACTATTTTATGGTGGAGGTTATAAAAAGTTCGGCCCGGCCGAACTTAACGACTTTTTACTTGTTTTTTTTTTTTTTAAATTGTGTCAAGAATTATCTAACCAATAATCGCGGATTTCTTATGCAATTTTTGTCAAGATATCGTGGAATCGTGGAATTTCAAAAAAAAATTCTCAAGTACCCTCTGCCCAATGATCGTGTATTTTTAAACACTTTTTCTCAAATACACTCTACCCAATAATTGTGGATTTTTAAACAATTTTTTCAAGGATTCTCAGGATATTTTTTCTATAGAAAAAATCCCAAAAAATGTCCTAAGGGACCATTTTTTTTTATAAAAAATAATCAGGTCCCTGGGGACACTTCTTTCCATAGAAAAAAGTCCCTGAAGACACTTTTTTCTGTTGAAAAAATCATTCAATAAGTTCCCATTGGGAACCGTGGTGTCAAAACATAACCCTTACTTCCATGATTGCATTTTAAGAATTCTTATTGATAATCTGCCATAAATAACAAAAAAGCTCAATACAGCACAACAAAATAATTGCATAGAATTGCGAAATGACCATATTTTTCTATGTCATTACAATTTCTCAAACACACCCCATACATGCGTTTCTATGTGTGTGTAAATATTTTTTTCTTATTTTAAATTAACAATTCTTCACACCACATGCCAAATTGTAAGTTATTTTGTGCGTAAGCAATTTTTTAGAAAAAATATAAAAATCAATTTTCCAATGACTACAACTTGGCCACCAAATGCTATTTCTCCCACCCCTCCCAATTTGGGACTTCTAGAAAGAAAATCAGGCTCAAATGGAGAAATCCTCAGCATTGCTATTCGCTAATTTATAATCTGAAAACTTTTAATGCAAAACATTTATGGGTGATAGTGTGTTGGTATCTGGCACTTACATACAGCTACAAAGCTGGTTCATAACAAGTACAAATTGTCAAATTCATTTTTGCTATTCACACTTATGAGACTCGGTTGGTCGGTCGCATGGTCTGTTTTCTTTATTTTGTCAAAAAACGCAGAAATGATGAGTTATCCCATTCGGCCAACTAGCCAGCTAGGCTGTGCAGCTATTTGGGGAGTCTGCTGTAATGGACTCTAAGAAGAATAACAACAGTGGAAAATTGCCTGAGACCACCCAGAGTGTGTGACACCTTAGGAAATAGTTAACACAACATGGACCACACCATAACACACCGTTGTCGGTTGGTTGGTTGGGTGCACCATTGTAACAAGTTATGAATTTAAGTATGGACACTGGAGCGGAGCTTTCATTAAATATTGAGGTGGTGTTGTGCCACTAAGTTATAATTTGCCATTGGAGAGTTAGATACAAGGGATTGGCATGTGTTAGAGATAGCCGGAACGCTGTGTGTTTATAAGTTCCATAATTTTTCACCAAACAACACCTCAACGGTTGGTCTCACTGCTGGAATGGGTACTTAGCCATAGTCCTCTTATATCATAAGCCACAATAAGACCAACAATGGAGACAAAAAGCAAACTGCATGCTATTCCACCCGCTTTAGCTTTTGGGAATATTTTTTTTTTCTTGGCAACCAGTAAGAAATTTCGTTTAGTATATAAATGTTGCTAAGATAAATATTAGGGTAGTCTGTAGTCAGAAGACATCATAAAGATCTACCGTAAGATAAAGGAACCTGCAAAGGTCAGTAAAATTATACACTTAATGAGTCAAAGTCAGTAGTCACACGAACAAAATTACACTCTGACACAGGTTGGAACTCAAGGTCTGTACGGTGGAAAATTGCTTTTGGAGATAAAAGCCCTTGGTGAGTCAAGTTTCTGAGATATCGCGTGATGATTTTTTTTAATTTTGCCCTAATATGCTTGAGAAAATAGCTTTATATCTCTGCTTGTGTTATTGTACCTTCGTTTTGAGATTACATGTCTGAAGTCAAATCAGACACTTTATCCTTGTAACTCAATTCTTTCCATGTACTTTCCGTCCTTTCTTTCTTGAACCATAGTAAAAATACCACAAGCTGGGATTTTACAGCATCCACAGATTCTACAAAAATGTTGCTCAGGAAATTTTAGGTACGGTTCTCATTGACAGCTAATCGATATTGTCCCGTTTTCATGGTCCTTTTTGACATTTACCTTGACGAGGCGAAGACTTTAGCGGTGCATCAGCACAAAAAGATGTTTTCAATGCAATACTTGCTTGGGTGTTATCGCTGTGTGCACGCCCGGCATAATCTGGTAGACAGTATTCACCTCCCGGTCACTTAAGGAGAGATCTTAATGATCTAGGGAGAGGGTCTAAAGGTACAAAACAGAACATTTAGATCAAGTCCAAAGACATTGTGTGGATGTTCTACTCGGAGGTCACCATCCATCCATCGCAGCATAAAAACGACAGTGGTTTGAGCCTAAATAAGATCCGGACAATGCAGCCACCTCAATTGATATCACTGTGCAACATTTTTAAGGTGATCTTGTGCAAACAATCCGAACTGTGGATTTTTTGAAAGTACAGACCCAAAAGACAAGAAACCCTAGTTGGGTTTTGTTCTGTCAGATCCAGCTCGGATTTTATAGCCCCATCTAAACATAGTTAAATATTGAGTTTTTAAAGAGATTCTGGGCTATATCTCTGAAACCAATGCGAATCTTCTTCAGATCTCTGAAGCAAATTTGTAGATAAGAACAAGAATAAAAAATTTGGAGAACTAATGAACTCGAAAAACTACATTTATTGTCTCAAATTTCAAAATATATGCAAAAATTCCACAATTTTTATACATTTCGCGCCGTATCTCCAAACCGTTATTTTTTCTGAATATTTTCTGTTGGAAAAATATTCCCTGGAATGTAATACACAACTCTTCAGAACATGTCATTGTTGTAAAATGTCTCTATCCCGTTGTTTTCAGTACATTTTTCAACGGCGATTTAATAAATATGTCAATAATGTGGTGAAATACAGTGGCGGCCATATAATTAAGAACGACATCGTATTAAAAAGTATTTGACTTGCTACGTTCCAAATATTTGAATATTTATATGGAACAAAATTTGTAAATAACGTACAGGGTAAGCACTTTCAAATAAAGCCAAAACATGTTTTAATTCTCCCTCGTTTATACGAAAGAAACCACGATTTATTAAAATAGTCATAAATCGACCTGGCCACATAATTAAGAACGATATTAGTAAAGGTTAGTTTAAGGTATTTTTCATACACAATATGTGAATATATCGTTATGTATTTTAGAAATCGGTTACTTTGATTCATTTTTAGTATCAAATGTCCTTCAATGGTACATATTATTGAGTCTAAGTTTGATAATTAGGACATACCTAAGGTTTTCCAAATTTTGCCCATATATTGACGAATTTATTTTATTTTTGGGATCTAAAGCCACAGTTTTGGCTTCCTCTCATTCCCTCGACGACGCTCTAAACGATACACTGTGATTGTCGTTCCATAATCGGCGCTTATTTACCCTTAAATTGGCTTTTATCCCACTTGTTTGAGTCCTTAAAGCGGGAATTGCCTGGGAAATAGTTTCGTAAGAGCCATTTGTACGTTATAAAGCGGTAGAATTTTTGACTGCAGGTAGTAGACAGGAAATGAAACAATAATATAACGTCTATACAAAAATTGGAAGAATTCCACACCGAATATAACATTTATTAACATAATGTTTTGAATGCTCGAATTCCACAATAATTTTGTGTATGTGCATCAGACATTAGTTTATCCAAAAAATGTATTTCCATCCATAAAAATTATTGATTTGACTGGTTCTGATATTAACATGAGCTTCATTGATTAAAAAGTCTTACTTAACTATGCCTACCACACCCACAAAGACATTGTGCCATGAAGGCTTTCACAATATTTAACCTTTTATTTTTGTTCGGTGTACCGTTAGGCCAATTTTTTGTATAAAACGAAATTATTTTTTTATTTCCTGTCTAGTACCTGCAGACAACAATCCTACCGATTTATAAGGTGGAAATTGCTCATACGAAACTATTTCCCAGACAATTCCCTCGTAAAGGACTCAAAGAAGTGGGGTAAAAGCCAATTTAGGGGTAAAGAAGCGCCGACTATGGAACGACAATCACAAGGTATCGTTTAGAGCGTCATCGAGGGAATGAGAGGAAGCCAAAACTGTGGCTTTAGATCCCAAAAGTAAAATAAATTCTTCAAATTATGGGCAAATTTTTGAAAACGTTACGTATGCCCTAATTATCAAACTTAGACTCAATAATATGTACCATTGAAGGACATTTGATACTAAAAATGAATCAAAGTAACCGATTTCTAAAATACATAACGATATATTCACATATTGTGTATGAAAATTACCTTAAAGTAACCTTTACTAATATCGTTCTTAATTATGTGGCCAGGTGGATTTATGACTATTTTAATAAATCGTGGTTTCTTTCGTATAAACGAGGGAGAATTAAAACATGTTTTGGCTTTATTTGAAAGTGCTTACCCTGTACTTTATTTACAAATTTTGTTCCATATAAATATTCAAATATTTGGAACGTAGCAAGTCAAATACTTTTTAATACGATGTCGTTCTTAATTATATGGCCGCCACTGTACGAAATGCGAGAATAAACTGTTGGTGTGAACTGTGTTGGAAATACGTGTTGTAAAAGATATGATGCAAAATACCGCTGAAACAATATGAAGTAAGCATTTTAGAGTTTCAGAATGTTTTAAAGAATTGTTGAGAACTTTACTTGGACGTTTTTAGCAAATGGCTACTTGGTTCAACTACCAATAGTTTAGCCGATACTGACCAGAATTTCAGCAATTATGTAAAATTTTCTATTTTTTATAGATTTTGATGCCCTAGATGGAGTTTTTCTTATGTGATTTTTTCAAGAGATAAGTTCTACTAGTTTAGGGCTACAATATTACTAAAGACAGGAAGGCCAAATTCCTATTCGCTTCTGAGATAAAGGCCTGCTAAATGAAAAAAAAGTGTAGATTTAGCCCGGTTTAGATGAGGCCATAAAATTCGAACTGGATCTGACAGGACAAAACCCAACTAGAGTTTTTGTGGTCTAAATATGTACTTTCAAAAATGCGTACTATAAGTTGTTTGCATTTTCAGTGTTGCATAGTGTATTTAGCCCGAAATGATGGCGCAATGCACAACACATGCCCTGCATGTGGACCGGGACCGCACAATACGCTTTTCTATAGAGATAATAGGCAGAATACCATTTAAAAGTTTTCTATAGAGAGAAGACCCTATAAGGGACTTCTATAGATAGTAGACACTCCCATATATAGAAGACCCCATAAAGGTGTAGACAGCAGACCTTAGAAAATGTTGAAAGTTTCCTATAGACAAAAGACCTTATATAGATCTTCTATAGACAAATATAAAGGTATTTTCTGTAGCCAGAAGACCTCATACAGGGATTCTAAAGACAGGCTACCTTATAAAGGAATTCTATATCCAGAAGATCTTTTGAAGGTCTTCTATATACAGATATTATATAGGCAAAAGAGCTTTTGAATATCTTCTATTGACAGACGGCCTTTTGAAGGTCCTCTATAAACAGACGATCTTATGGATATACTCTATACAGGGACGATCTTTGGAAGGCCTTTTAGAGGACGGAAGTCCTTTTCAAGGTTTTCTATAGACAGAAGTCATTATGAATATTTTCTACAGACAGAAAACCTTCGTAAAGTATTCTATAGACAGCATACTTTTTGAGAGTCTTCTATAGACGGAAGACTTTTTGAAGGTGTTTATAGATTGTTTATAGATACTGAAGATTGTTTATAGATACTTACTTCCTTAGCTGGCCCATTACAGAACGTTTGTTCTATTGATCGAACTAAGAAAAGATATCCAATTCTCACTGTTTAGTGCTTCGCTTTCTGGAATACCGCGCCTTGTCATCTCTTCATCCACTTGTTTGCGCCATCTATTCTTTGGCCTGACAATTCTGCGTTCACCGCCATGTGGCTCGAATTTATACGCCTTTTTAGCGGGTTCATCATCGCTCATTCTTCTGATATGGCCTAGCCAACGCAATCGCTGCATCTCGATACGTTTAACTATATTGATGTCGTTGTATAGCAGATACAGCTCGTGGTTCATACGACGTCGATATTAAACGTCAACGCAGATTGGTCCGTAGATCTTTCGAAGAATTATTCTCTCAAACACGTCAAGCACTGCCTTATCTGCTTGCGCAAGTACCCAGGCTTCGGAACCATATATCAGCACGGGTAGTATCAGTGTTTTGTAAAGCGTTATTTTTGTTTGACGAGCTGCGGCTTTGTTTTTAAGTGCTTACTTAAGCCAAAGTAGCATCTGTTGGCCAATACAATTCTTCTTTTTGTATCACAACTGATGTCGTTTGTTGTGTTTACGGCGGTGCCAAGGTATATGAAGTCTTTTACCGCCTCAAAATTATAGGAACCAACTTAAACAGTTTGTTCGATCTCAATGGACGCATCGCGCGTCGACACCATCAACTTGGTCTGCATCTCTTGGGTCTTCTCCAGGATTGGCCGCAGGGTACATATCTGGTCAATGGTGGACTTGCCAGGTCTAAAGCCGCATTGGGATGGTCCAATTATTTCCTTGATCATGGGCTTTAGTAGTTCTCATAATATCCCTGACACTATCTTGTAGGCGATAGGGAGAAGACTTATGGCCATATAGTTGGAGCATAAAGTCTTATCTCCTTTCTTATGGACGGGACACAGGATGCTCAGGTTCCAATCGTCGAGTACGCGTTCTTCCTGCCAGATGGAGCTAACAATATGATGCATACACCTTATCAGCGTGTCGCCTCCGGTTTTAAACAGCTCGGCTGGTAGGCCATAAGCTCCTGTTGCCTTATTATTCTTCAGCCTCCGGTTTTAAACAGCTCGGCTGGTAGGCCATAAGCTCCTGTTGCCTTATTATTCTTCAGCCGGTTTATTGCTGCCTTTACCTCATCTTGGCCGGGTGGTGTACATTCAATACCATCTTCTGGGATTGGATCTGTGGTATCTATGTCGACTTCGCTACTATTGGATACCAACAGTTTGGAAAAATGGTCTTTCCATATCCTTAGCACACTATCTGTATCAGTTACCAGATTACCTTGCTGGTCTCTATAGGAGGATGTGCCAGTTCCAAAGCTCACTTTGATGTTTCACTCTGTTGTAGAATTTTCGGACTTCATTCTGTCTCCTGTACATCTCGATTTGTTCACACTACCGCCTTTCCATCTCTCTCTTTATCCTGCGGAAAATACGTTTCTCCTCCCTCCTTTTCTCCCGATACCTCTCTCGAGCACTACGCGTTGCTACTGATTGTAAAGTAGCCCTATATGCCGCATTTTTCTCTTCGGTAGCAGCACGACACTGCTGGTCATACCAAGGATTCCTTGGTGGAGGTCTCTGGTACCCAAGTACTAATTTTGCGGCTGTTTGCATGGAGTGGGCAATGTTTTGCCATTGTCCTGATATGTTATTGGGACGAGGAGTGATTTGATTAAGCAGTTGGGCCAGTTGAGTGGAATATGCTGTGGCTATCTGTTGTGATTGCAGCTTACCGATGTCCAACTTCCGTGTTGTGTCTGTTTGCACTTTGTTTGCTACGTTTAATCTGGTACGTACCGTTGGTGCAACAAGGTAGTGGTCCGTATCTATGTTTGCACCTCGGAACGAACGTACATCCAACACACTTGATGCATGTCTTCCATCTATCACAACGTGATCCATTTGATTTCTTGTTCTTTGATCTGGAGACAGCCAGGTGCCCTTATGAATATCAAGATGTTGAAATCTGGTGCTGCTAACTACCATGTTTTTTGCCGCTGCGAAGTCTATCAGTCTCATACCATTGTCAGATGTTTCACTGTGGGACTGAATTTCCCGACTGTTGGGCCAAAGATATTTTCCTTTCCAATTTTGGCATTAAAATCGCCTAGTATAATTTTAATGTCATGGGCAGGGCAACGGTAATAAGTTTCTTCTAAGCGCTCGTAAAATATATCTTTGGTCTGTTCGTCCTTGTCTTCAGTGGGAGCATGAGCGCAAATAAAGCTGATGTTGAAGAATATTGCTTTTAATCGAATTGCAGGGAGTCTTTCATTCACTGGGGTGAAGCTGGAGACCAGATGTTTTAACCTCCGACCAACTATAAATCCGCAACCAAACTCATGCTTTGTGTCACGGCAGCTATAACACAGTGCGTCACCTTTAGGTGTTGTTGTGCTAACATTCCAGGTGCAGATTCGCAGATCATGGTCGTCAACTTTTGAGGGATTTGTTTTTCTTTTTTTTAGTAGGCTGCTTTTTCTAGGGGAGGGTTACTAACCCTGCGCCCAAACCCAAGCTTTTAACGTTCTTATGGGTGAACGCGCGACACATTTTAGCTCAATACCTTTAACGGGTGTTAAAGGCAGCTACCCCAGGTGACACCACGGGGAGGTCAGTGGAATACCTGTAAGAAGACCGAACTTACCAGCTGATCCGAGGGGAATAGCAGTTGAGCGCGTGATGAGTTCCGTCGCACGAGTCTGAAACCCTAGAGTTAGGGAACTTACTCTTGAAGTCAACAGACTAGTAGGCGAGCGTAAGCGAAAAAATGACTACGTTACCTGAAGCAATGCAACATTGGTACAGGAATGAGTAAATTGTAGGCAACGGCTAAATCACTCTCGGCCGGAAGTTTATAGAACTTCCGGAATAACCTTCTCAGCCGAGGAGGTACCAACATAATTTACGATGAGCGATGTTGCAGATGTCATCCGAAACGAAAAATCACTCAAACCGTTGGGCCCACACGGAACCTCAATGGTAATCCTTAGTCAACTGGGTGGTTACGGAGGTGAGTATTTGATAAATGTCCTGAAGGAAAGTTGGCAGGGTGATCCCGCTACTGAAGCCAGGCAAGAATGCCAGCAGAGGCTAATCGCATAGCCGAATTTCTCTTCAGTTGCAAGTATCGAAGTTTCTGAAACACTTCTCCTCCGCATGATGAGAAGCTGTTTCCCAGTTTCCCAACATTTGCATAGATTAGTGCAGTTATTTCATCTGAGAGATTCGAAAATATCCACCGCTGAATCTACTGCCACACTGTTCAATGCCTGGACAGTTGAAATGAGGCCGCCCTGAACATATTAGTTGATGGTTGCCTGATTTCGACCATTATCGTTCGATATCATGTTTAAATCATCCGAGTAAGCCACAGCAAATAGGAAGAAGGTCCTTATGTTACTGGCCGGCAGTACATGGGGTGCTGACAAAGAAACCTTGTGGGCCTCTTATAAATCGGTAGGCCGATCTGTGGTAAGTTATGTCCCTCCAACTTGTCACAATGCCGATCTGAGGACAGCAACAGGATGCTTCCTTATGACACTTGCGGCCTTACTTCATGACGAGGCGAAGATTTTAGCGGTGCATCAGCACAACAAGATGTTGTGAATGCAACACTTGCTTGGGTGTTATCGCTGTGAGCACGCCAGTCATAATCTGGTAGACAGTATTCACCTCCCAGACACTTAAGGAGAGATCTTAATGATCTAGGGAGGGAAGTCTTAAGGTACAAAACAAAACATCTAGATCAAGTCCAAAGACATGGTGTGAATAACATACTCGGAGGCCACCATCCATCCATCGCAGAATAAAACTGACAGTTGCCAAAACACACACGAGTGGTTTTAGACTAAATAAAATCCGGACGATGCAGCCATTTCAATTCATATTGAGCCCGAAATTATAGCACAATGCACAACACATGCCTTGCATGTGGACTGGGACCGCACGATACGCTTTTGTATAGAGATAAAAGGCAGAATACCATATGAAAGTTTTCTATAGACAGAAGACCTTATAAGGGACTTCCATAGACAGAAGACCCTTCCATAGATAGAAGACCCCATAAAGGTCTTTATAGACAGCAGAAAATGTTGAAGTTCTTCTATAGACATTTGAGCTTATAAAGGTCTTCTACAGACAGAAGACCTTAAAAAGGTCTTCTACAGACAGAAGACCTTAAAAAGGTCTTCTATAGACTGTAGACCTTATAACGGTATTCTATAGACAGAAGACCTTATAAAGGTCGTCTATAGCCAGAAGACCTCATAAATGGATTCTAAAGACAGGAAACCTTATAAAGGAATTCTATATCCAGAAGATCTTATGAAGGTCTTCTATATACTTGATCGTCTATAGACAGAAGACCTTCTGAAAGTCTTCTATAAACAGGAGATCTTTTGAATATATTATATTGACGGAAGAACTTTTGAATGCCTTCAGTAGGCAGAAGACATTTTAAAGGTCTGCTATAGGCAGTAGATTTTGAAGGTCTGCTTAGACAGTAGACCTTCTGAATATATTCAAAAGATGGAAGAACTTTTGAATGTCTTTTATTGACTAGAAGGTCTTCAGTCTTCAGAAGGTAGTGTAAAGGCAGAAGAAATTTGAATGTCTTCAGTAGGCAGAAGACATTGTGAAGCAGGGACGTACGCAGGGGGGGGGGGGCACAGGGGGCCCGGGCCCCCCCGAAATGGTTTGGTCGAACAAAATTTGTTAAGCTATATATTATATATTTTTTTCATAAAAATGTTTGTATGTTTGCAGATTACAAATTAAAACTTATATTTTCTTAAGTTTTTGAACAGAAAATGTACATCATTAACAAGTTTTGTAAGAAAATATTTCAAAAATTTTTGTTTGTATGCTGTTTTTGAAAGAAACTTACAAAGAAATCTGAATTACTTCTTCATGTCATATCATTCCACTGTCAAATGCGAATACCTTAATGAATATACTTCAAGTTTATGTCATATTCGAACTATATAGAGCTCTCGAGGCTTAAAACTAATCGTGTAACAAAAAAAAAAAAAAAAAAAAAAACGAGTTCAGTATTGTGGGAATGGAAGTATATGAAAAAATTTCTTTTTGATAAAATGTATGCCAACGCCAAAATTTTGTTATTCTATTTTAGACAAATTTGCTGCTAAACAGTATGAGAAATTAATGAAGACAAATGAATTTTGTGCGTCACTTGATTTTTTCCTTATCATCACCAAAGTATAATTGTAGCCTCAGACTTTAAGGTTACGAGATTTTATACCCTAGGATACAAATAGGTCTTATCAAAATAATGATTTTAGGCTCCACATACATGTCTTTGAACGATATTCGTTTCAGACAAGATGGAAGTACTTACCACCGTCTGTCTGTATCTCTGTTTGTCTGGCAGGTTGGAACTCATAACTCTCGAACGGATCAATCGATTTGGTCCAAGTTATGGATCTCGTAATGTTTTGTCCAAATTAAATTTAAGTCATATCGGCACTTGCGCCATAAAAGTTCAAAAATTCGGTCTAAAATCGAACCTAATATGGACTATCTCGGTCCATTGGCAAAATTACTTCCAAAAGTATATCAGGTTCCAAGAGAATATCAGCCCAATCATGAATGAAAATTCTGTGTGGAATTTCTCTCTTTTCCCTTCTTTGCTATCACAAACAAAAAATTCGCACGGAAAAAATTCCGATGGAGAAAAAGTAGGTATCATGAACGTTCTCAAACATGTGTTTTCCTCCAAAAAATTTCCCTTGCAAAACTGAAGGGAGTTTATTTATAGTATTTCCCACAAACTTTGTACAAAACATGCAAAATAAATACTTTTGTTGGCATTTTATGCTAAAATCTTGAACTTGTGATGGAAATTTATTAAAAATTGAACAAATTTTACAAAATAACATTGGTTTGCAAACTCAGTCACTCTCCACTTTTTGTACCGATCAACGATGGGATGAGAGAATTTTGAACATACAAAATTGCTTCACAACAATTGTTGATAAAGCACTGGATAAATGCAGATTTTCAATTACTTTTATTTCAAAATGCCTATTTTTTCAATTTTTGCCATTATTTTATTAAAAACACTCGTTTCTAATACAATCATGATAGTGGCAGTTCCATAGCACAATGGAGTCTCCTTGGAATTTTGCAATCATATTTGATATTTTTCATAATTAGTATCATCTTTTGAATGTCTTTGTGTAAGTGTAATTTATTTGATTAAATTTGTTAATTTTGTATAAAAACACAAACACTTAATATTTTCTCTTTGTTTTCACAACAATTAGGGCACACAAGGTTTGGAAAAGACCCTTCAGTGCTGCCAAATTCAATGATTATTTTTCGCACATTATTCATGATAGGAGGAATGTTCTCTCGAGAAAAATCTATTCCGCGAGAACTGCATTCTGCAAGAATATTCATGATAGGGCTGTATGTTTTGACATCTTCAGGTCCCTCATACAAGTCTAACATAACTGCAGTTTGACGACTGTTCGAATATCCTTTGGATATTTTGTAGTCTTGTTTACAGCTTTATCCTATTTTTCGTGGACAAGTTCATGCTTCATGACAAAGCTCTAAATTCTACGTTGACCAACTAAAATAGCGCCCATGAGCTATCGAGGTAACTATCGAGAGGAGTGTCTCTCAAAATAAGATCCATTTCTTAAATTAATTAGCTTATTATTAGCGAATAATTAAGCGGGGTTCAATAAGGATCGATTGTTATTTGTCAAAACTATATAGAACTAAGTCCATCAAAGTGTTTGTCGTCGAGTCCAAAAACTTCTAATCGTACAATTAAGAAAAAACATTCTAATGCTTCTTTTTTAACATTATATTAAAAGAAAAAATAATCATGGAATCAGACTCTATCTCTTCCGATAAATAACACTGTACCACATTTTTAAGGTAATCTTGTGCAAACAATTTGAAGTGAAGATTTGTTGAAAGTACAGACACAAAGTACAAAAGCCTAGTTGCGTTTTGTTGAGTCAGATCCAGCTTGGATTTTATGGCCCCATCTAGGCATTGTTAAGTATCGACTTTTTAAATCAAATCTGGGCTATATCTCCGAAACCAATGCAAATCTTCTTCTGACCTCTGAACCAAATTTGTAGATAAGATTCAGAATAAAATATTTGGACACATAATGAACTGGAAAAACTATATTTATTGCCTCAAATTTTATAATTTATCTAAAAATATCTCCAAAACTGTTAAATTTTCATTTGGAGCATATTAACGACAACGGCAGCCGATATTCTTACAAATTAGGCTAAGATCGTCGAAATAGTAAAAATCTTGCTATAGCAAAGACAACGGCAATTCTTTGTGGTTCTAAAATTCTGCGATAAACTATAACGTGAGCCTATATGATTAAAAACTTCAATATACTGACAACGGGGCGTAAATTTTATATAGCGACTCGTGGCCCGATGTTGTCTATTTTCAATTCTAAATATCCTACTCTGTAAATATTTAGAATTGTATCCTAAATATTATGAATTCTTTCTATTGAATTTATATAATTTGTACCAATATTTCATATAAAATTCTAAAAATCGAAATTTTTTTGGCTCATTTTAAAATACATGTAGAATAGAATATGAGCCAAAATGTCCAGTCCATCCGACAAAAATTTACCGAATTATTAGCTTTCGAAGGGAAAAATTTATTGTGTTTTGTATGTAGCATAGAAACTAAAAATATATTTTCCTCGAAGTGGCAATTTTGAATGCTGCGCCCACTGCAGCTCGAAAGCGGATGCTCCGGTCTTTATATGTTGTTGTGGGACAATTAAACACATAAATCATATGTTTAACCGAGAGAGTCTTTAAAAAACTGCTGACGTAGTCCGAAAAATATCAAATTTTTACAGTGTTTTTTTTTTCTTTGTTAAAATCGAAATTCTGATTTGTCAAAAAAAAAAAAAAAAATAAAAATAAAAAACAAATTAGAAGGTAACTCAAGGTTTAATAGATTTCTTATAAAAAAATGCATGAAAATGGCTTTTTTGATGGTTATAAGTGGCCATAACCCCTTAAAATAGCTTTACGTAACGCTACACAAGATTTGAAATTTTCATGATTTTTGGTCAAGTTGGGCCCCACCCGAAATGAAATCCTGCGTACGTCCCTGTTGTGAAGGTCTGCTATAGGCAGTAGATTTTGAAGTAGACCTATTTAATATATTCAAAAGATGGAAGAACTTTTGAATGCCTTCTATAGACTAGAAGGTCTTCAGTCTTCAGAAGACCTGAATGTCGTCTGTAGACAGAATACCTAATAGAGATTTTCCATATATAGAAGACCTTATAAAGGTTTTCTATATCCAGAAATGCCAGCATACATTATGAAGATTTCCTACAAAACAAAAGTTCTTTGAAGGTCTTCTATAAACAGAAGACCTCCTGAAGGACGTCTATAGATAGAATACCTGAATGTCATCTATAAACAGAAGGTCTCTTGAATGTCTTTCACAGAAAGAATACTTTCATAATATCTTCTATAGACAGAAGACCAACAGAATGTCTTCTATAGACAAACGACCTTCAGAATATTATCTACAGACAGAAGAAGGTCTTCTATTTTGAAGGTCTTCTATATTCAGAAGACCTTTTGAAGGTCTTCTAAAGACAGAAGACCTTTTGCAGGTCATCTATAGACAGAATTCCTTTTGAAGGTCTTCCATAGACAGAAGACCTTTTGAAGGTCATCTGAAGTCAGAAGTACTATAAACAGAAGACCATTTAAATGTCTTCAATAGCCTTCTGGATATTAAAGACATTTAGATGGTCTTTAAAGGGTTTTAAGTTCGTCTGTATCCAGAAGATCTTGTAACATCCTTCTTTAGACTGAAACCTCTTGAGATTTGTTTTGAGTATAGAAGATACTTAAAAGACCTTCTATCAACAGAAAACTTTATTTTGAAAGGAATATCAACCACCCTAATTCATAAACTTGCTGCATTTACAACGCTATGTATGCGAGTTTTTATACCCTCCACCATAGGATGGGGGTATATTAAGTTTGTCACTACGTTTGTAACTACTCGAAATAATCATTGTAGACCCCACAAAGTATATATATTCTTGATCAGCCTGCAATTCTACATCGATATAGCCATGTCCGTCCGTCTGTCCGTCTGTCCGTCTGTCCGTCTGTGGAAATCACTCTAGCGTCCGAACGGATTGACGTAGGTTGATGAAATTTTGGGAAAATATGTTATATTTACGTAGGACTTTTGGTATTGAAAGCGGGCTATGTAGGTCCACGCTTTCGTATAGCCCCCATACAAAATGACGCGTGACGCGTCGTCGTTTTAAGGAATTTTTAAGATATTTGACCCATTTTACCACCGAATTGGTTGTAATTTGGTACTTTGTGTCTCCAGAGGCCAAAAAATATTCCTACCAAAGTTGGGTTATATAGGTCCACGTTTTGCTACAGCCCCCATATAAGGCCCCATATAAAGTACGCGTCATTTTAATATATTTTGAATGTATTAGACCCATTTGACCACAGAATTGGTTGTAATTTGGCATTTTGTGTCTTCAGGGGCCAGAAAACATTCCTACCAAAGTTGGGTTATATAGGTCCACGTTTTGGTATAGACCCCACATAAGACCCCTTATAAAGTACGCGTCATTTTAATATATTTTGAATATATTAGACCCATTTGACCAAAGAATCGGTTGTAACTTTGTATTTTGTGTTTCCAGAGGCTAAGAAACATTTCTACCATAAAATGTGTATATAGGTCCACGTGTTGATATAGCCCCCATAATACAATATCTTCCGATTTTCCATATTTTGAACGTTTTAGCCTCATTATCACACCGATATGGCTGAAATTTGGTATTCAGTCTTCTTTAGGCGTATAAAACTTTCCCCCAGAAATTTGTAGGTATAGGTCCACGCCATTTTATAGCCCCCATAGAACGGTACCTTCCGAATTTCGGTATTTTGAAGGTTGTGGCCACATTAATCCACCGAAATGGCTGAAATTTGTGGTGGAGGGTATAAAAAGTTCGGCCCGACCGAACTTAACGCTTTTCTTACTTGTTTCTTTTACTTATTTCGGAGCCTCTTTAATAATGTCCAGTTGCTGTAAGAGAATGGAACACAGCTTGGTCCGCTTAATATCTTTAGTCAGTCAGCCAGCCTGCATGTTGTGCTATTTTGCATTTTTCGAAATTGTCTTCCACAAAGTTGTGTTGTTGTTGTTTTTGTCGTATTAAAGTTAATGCTAATAATTTTTGTTTCTTTGACATCATCAAAAGATTGAAAAATGTCCTTAAATTATTAAGTGTTTATATGAGATTTTCTTTATGGTATTGTTATAAGCGGCACAAGAAACCCTCTTGAAACCTTTTAATGTCATTGGGGAGAGAGAAAAATAAACGTGACTCAAAACGTGAAAGCACTTGCAAAAGATTTACCAGATTTTTATTTTATTTTGTAAATCGTTGTTTAAGATATTAGAAGTGATAAAGTTGCTGGCTTTTTTGTGGGTGAAGTGAAGAAATTTTTTAGGAATTAAACTTGAGGTGATATTTTTAATAGGAGTTTCAGAATATGTTGAAATCTCTAAATCTCACAAAAGGGCTCGTATTGTTCAGGTTATACACCTAACAATCCCTGGAGGAACAATCGATACTACTCTTCTTTCCACGATTCTACAATAGCTGATATCAGAAATGTCGCCAATCTTATGTTGAGCGCTTTTGTTTCTTTTCACTTTAGTTAGACAGAAGACTTTACGAAGGCCTTCTACAGACAGAGAGAAGACATTCTAAAGTTCGTTTATAACCTTATAAAGCTTAAAAGGTTTTTTTGAATATCTTCTTTAGCCAGAAGACCTTTTAAAGTCTTCTATTGATAGAAGACCCCTGAAGATCTTCTATAGTCGGAATACCTTTTAATGGTTTTTATAGAAAGAAGACTTTATAAAGGTATTCTATAAACAAAATATTCTAAAAGGTCTTCTATAGACAGACTTCTATGGATCCCTAAGACCTTTCCGTCAACAAAAACCTTTATGAAAAAATGTTTCACCTATTTTTTATATTTGTATTTTCCACATATATACATTTCTGCTTACCAGTTAGTAAAATCAGCCCAAGAAGGAGGTGAAGTGATCTTCATATAGTGGCTTAAAGCGTTAATACGTAATTTATGTGTCACACAAAACCGAAATTGAATGCCAAACGAAATTATGGATTATTTATCATTTCACACGAACTGCGCTAAACTGATCTGCAAAAAGTTTATGCCAACACACATCGACTGGCTGTCGACTATTTACTGTGGCAATTTACGAACAACGGCTTTAGTTCATTTCGACAACAACAGCAACACCCTGCAGGGCGCATGTGCAACAATTTAACACATAAGTGGACAGACAATAAGACAAAATATTGTCGCATCTGTTAAAGCTGGAGATATTAAAACGGCTTCAATCAGAACAAGTAAAAAAGTATCAGTCGGCTTTGCCGACCGAGATATACCCTCAGCCTGTATATATTGAAACAATGTTTTCCCAAAAATCGTATGTATTTAGGGGGTTTTAAAAATTTTGGGCCGAAATGGATCGACATTGACCATTATGGAAGTGTATCTCCAGCCACTGCATATGGTGCCATAGGGGGTTCTTACACACTTCGGACTGTTTGTTCAAGAAGTATGGACTTGCCCCTGAAAAAACTTTTACCATCGTAATTGAGGCAGCTAATGCAAGTTGTTTCAACAAAAATCAAAGTGACTTGATATCAGGTCTTAAAGTGAACTTATTCGAAATTTTGTATGGGATGTACCGGAAGGAGTGGGCAAACATAGTCCATATTTGAACCTGATCTATATCTGGTAGAAATATTGGGATGTGTAGAGTATGGACCAATTCGGCCACACCCTTCAAGAGTTACCGTACGAACAATTTTTCCGAACATTTTTGAACTTTTGTGGGAGAGGTACCTGAAGGAGTGGACCAATATGGCTTATCTTCGAACTTAAACAATGTTTGGACAAAATACTACTAAGGCCAAATTTTGGACCGAATCGGCAGATCCGTTCGAGAGTTATCTTGCGCTCAAAACACCTCACATGGTGTCATAGGAGTTTTTTTGCAACTTTCAGGCTATTTTCTCAGGAAGTACGGACTTGCCCCGGATGAAACTTGTACCGTCGTATGGGGGGCAATACAAGTTGTTAAAACAAAAATCAAAGCGATTCGAGAGATGGCCCTAAACTGAACTTTTCCGAAATTATGTGTGGGAGGCACCCGAAGGAAAAGACCGATTGGGTCCATATTGAAACCTTATCCAAGTATGGTACACATTTCACGATGGGCAAAGTATGGACCAAATCGGCTACTCCCTTCAAGAGTTATCATGCACACAAATTTTCCGAACATTTTCGAACTTTTGTGGGGGAGGTACCGGAAGGAATGGACCGATATAGCCCATCTTCAAACTTAAACTAAGCTTGGGCCAAATATTACGGAAACCAAAATTTGAACCGAATCGGTTCATCCGTTCGAGAGTTATCGTGCGCTCCAGCCAGACAGACAGACAGACGGACGGAGGCGTTACGAAATAAGTCCCCAATGAAATAAGTCCCCAAACTGAAAATGAAATAAGTCCCCAAATTTGGGGCGTTATTTCATAATGAAATAAGTCCCCAAAAATTTAAATGAAATAACTCCCCAACGAAGTTAAATAACTCCCCAAAATAAAATGAAATAACTCCCCAAATTTGGGGACTTATTTCATTATGAAACAAGTCCCCAATTTTAAAAATGAAATAATTCCCCAAAAAATTTCATCGATTGTTATGTTTTTTTCGTATGCAGCAAAAATAGTAATTGATAACATATACAGTTATACAACATCAATTTAGATACAAATTTTCTAGGCAACAAGGCCACTTGAAGGCGTTATTTTGTTCTGCAATTGAGTTATTTTTCAAAAAGCAAACTTTTCGAATTTCCTCTTGGAAAATTGGAAAATATTTACTTTTGGTACCACATTTGTACACACGCCGTTTCTCTCATATATTATCCAAGTTAAAAAGATTTTCACCGTTATCTTACCGTTTTCCAATAACTCTGTTGACTTATCTATTTCACTGTCTTTCATAGGAATATTTTTTTTAATAAAGATAAATGTTCAATGCTTTGAAATATTAAGAATTTGAATGTAAATTGTTTTGTTGTGAAAATAGGTTGATATTTTGGTATGAAACAAAAATTCGCGCGAATTTTGGTTTCATACCAAAATATCAACCTATTTTCACAACAAAACAATTTACGATCAAATGCGATGAATGGTAGTACGAGTAGTTGTTTGTGGGAAAAAGGACGTGTCTTGGCTTCAAGTTAAAAATTCGCGCGAATTTTTAACTTGATACCAAGACACGTCCTTTTTCCCACAAACAACTACTCGTACTACCATTCATCGAAAACGATTTAATACATTTTAATGTAAATTATTTTGTTGTGAAAATAGGGTGATATTTTTTTTGGTATGAAACAAAAATTCGCGCGAATTTTGGTTTCATACCAAAATATCAACCTATTTTCACAACAAAATAATTTACGATCAAATACGATGAATGGTAGTACGAGTAGTTGTTTGTGGGAAAGAGGACGTGTCTTGGTTTCAAGTTTAAAATTCGCGCGAATTTTTAACTTGATACCAAGACACGTCCTTTTTCCCACAAACAACTACTCGTACTACAATTCATCGAAAACGATTTACTTTCACAATCATATTTCCCTATGCTTTTAGTTATATATACTCCTTCTTCATTCTAATGATTAAGCTCCATATTTTTTTGTTAAACAAACTTTCCAAATGCAGGTGTTGTGTGTAAATCATTTTTGGAATATATAAAATACCTTCGAACTTTTTTCTCAGCGGCAATAATTTCGACTTCCATACTAATCAGTAGACGCTCTTCAAAAAACTACTTGATAAGCAATAACTACATGAGAAAGCACAACGACTGCGTGGTAAGTCCAGTGGGATATAATTTGCAATTTTAGAAAAATGAAATAAGTCCCCAAATTAATTTTTGGGGATTTATTTCATTTCTAAATTTGGGGAGTTATTTCATAATGAAATAAGTCCCCAAAATTTTGTATGAAATAAATCCCCAGAAAAATGAAATAAATCCCCAAAAATTTAAATTATAGTTGTTGTTGTTTTGTGTATAAAATTCTGGGGACTTATTTCATTTTCAGTTTGGGGAGTTATTTCATTGGGGACTTATTTCGTAACGCCCGGACGGACATTGCTCAATCGACTCTAAATTGTCTGAAACACATTTCGTCCAAACATACTTGGCTGTTATCGAAACCTTCCTGATAGGCTCGTTGATTCTTTATCAACGAGTTCCCGTTTATATCTTTGCACCTTTCTCTCAAGATCATGAGGATATCTACTGACGTGCCTGGCTTTCGGAAGCATGTACACGAGATTTTTCCAGAGCCACAGTGGTTCAGGAAACGATTTTCCTGGCCAAAACACCAATTTGTTGTCGTCACCGATTGTTAATTTCTATATGGGATTCGATAGTAAACATATTAAAACTAAGGAAACCAAAAAATTAGGTCATAATATTGGAAGGTGTGGGCTTGGTGTACTCCTAAAGAAGGTTTATGGTTTATTTATTGGTATTGAACCTTTTTGAATTAGTTAGAACATATGAACAACTCAAACACGCTTATATTTTGATGAAAAATGCGAAAAAACTCAAATTTTTTGAATTGTGAACCACTGTGCGAAAGATCTAGCAAACTATCGATATTCCAAACATTAGATATTTTCGATATTTCATTTCAAAAAATCGATTGCTATCGATATTATCGTTTATTTGTCATCACCATTAATTTGGAAATAAAAATGGCGGAAATGTCCCTACTTTTGCTGACATTTTGCACAAGTTGTTCACAGAAATATAATGGAGAAAAAAAACAATTGCTTTTATTTAATAAAAATACACAAAAGACATTCTACTTTTCCAAAAAAATTGTACGTGTGACTACGGACTTATTTTCTCACATCCACAAAACAGAGAAGCCGCGAAATTTCTATTTATTTCAATGAATTTTATGTTATGGGGTTTTAATCCGATGTTACCGATAGACAAAACTATCTGTCGATATTAAATTTTTAAAAAATAATCGACAGTGCCTTCGATTTTTTGCCAGCTCTACTGTGCGATGTAGTCAGAGGCGGCACCCCAAACTTTGTCCGTTGGGCCCCCCGAATTGGTGTCGCGATGCATTTCTGGGTACGTCCCTGGTCAGAGATACTCACGGCGATAACACGCAACCAGATACAGCATAATCTTGTGCTGATCCACTGGTAAAATGTTCGGCTTTTTATGAAGATGCTCCACTGGTGTCATGAGAAGGTACCCTTTTAATATCCTCAGAGCGGCCTTTCGTTGTTCCGACATTCACGCTATATCCTTACACTGCATACACACATCAGCATCAGTGTGAATGTTATTCAAGCCTTCCTGGCAGGATCGTTGATGTAGAGATTGCCGTTTATACCTTTGAACTTCCCTCCTCCTTCCTTAAGATCATGAAATTCCCTAATAACATGCCTGTGTGGGAGAAGTCTGTTCACTCCATTATGACAGGGATGATCGTCATGATCATAACATCCTAGGTAACACCCTAGCAGATACTGCATGGATAACATCTTGTTGTCTTTATGCATCGGTGAAATCTTCACCTCCTCATGAAGGTGCTCCATTGTTGTCATGAGAATTCACCATTTTGCAGTCCCAAGGGCTACATGTTGCGCTATGACGCCGCATACATACATACCACAAACCTGCCTACTGCTTTTTAACAGATCGATTTCATTGTCGCCTCCCCAAATGCTGCAGCCCAACGACTTGGGGACATTTTTTCTACTTCTAATATTATCGCAAATAGCAGTGGTTTGTACGGAAGAAATAAACATGCTATCGAACTTTACCCCTAATATCCTAGGGTATTTAGTGGTCGTAATCAGAACACTATTCAACACCGTTAAAGTGCTGATAAGTTGCAGAATATTCGCGGATATTTTCATAGATATCTAAACTATCACATATTTCACCGAAAATGGGACCTGACGTACCATATTGGTTCAATCATCCGTATATATTACAATATCGATGCCGTCCGGAGGGTGTGGAATTTCAGAAAAGTAGATGTTAGACTGTGGCAAAGATAGCACTTCATTCAACGAGTCTTCGACCTCTTATTTTTATACCCTCAGAATTTATGCTAACAAGGGTATATACACTTTCATATGGGCAAAATGTGCCTCATCGAAGTAATGGTTTTAGACCCCAAGTATATTTGGACGAAATGTGTTTCAGACAATTTGGAGTCGATTTAGCAATGTCCGTCCGTCTATCTTTCTGGCTGGTTGGTGCGCACGATAACTCTCGAACGGATGAACCGATTTGGTCCAAAATTTGGCTTTCGCAATATTTTGTCCAAACTTAGTTTAAGTTAAGATGGGTTATATCGGCCCACTCCTTCTGGTACCTCCCCTACAAAAGTTCGAAAATGTTCGGAAAATTTGTGCGCACGATAGCTCTTGAAGGGAGTAACCGATTTGGTCCATATTTTGGCAATCGTGAAAATTTTACCAAACTTAGATGAGGTTCCAATATGGATTCAATCGGTCCTCGCTTCGGGTAACTCCCACACAAAATTTCGGGAAAGTTCACTTTAAGATCTGCTATTGACTAACTTTGATTTCTGTTGAAGCAACTTGCAATCGTTGTCTTAATTACGACGGTAAAATTTTTTTCAGTGGCCCGAAAGTTGTAAAAACCCCCTATGGCACCATATGTAGTAGCTGGAGAGCACAATAACTCTCGAACTGATAAACCGATTTGGTCCAAAATTTGGTCTTTGTCATATTTTGTCCAAACTTAGTTTAACTTCCAAAATGGCCCATATCGGTCCTCTCCTTAGGATACCTCCCCCACAAAAGTTCAACATTTGTATCCAAGTGCAGTTTAGGGTCTGTTCGGAGATTCTTTGGAAATTTTTACCGATGATGTTCTTTGTGGTCCTGTTTACAGCCATATTATGTTTTCCGTTGCAAACTGGTCCAACAGGTGTACGATAACCCACTGAAATGACCGCAAAACTTTTGAACTTTAATCCAAATCTACATTTTTTGTCGGCAAGTTCAAATGTCCAAAAAGTTCCACAAAATTCTGAAAAGACCCTAAATACATTCGATCTGCCCGTAGATGGAAGTTCCAATTCACATAGGCTGAGGGTATATGGTAATATTCAAAAATGTTTTACAATCGTTGAAGTTGAGGTGCACCATTTAATAAGTCGCGAACTGTCAATATATTTTATATTATATGAATATATTTATATTAATTGAAGTGTTTTAGCCGGGGTCGCATAAAATGAACCATAACAAATAATTTATGTGGTAGCTGTGTTGGTGGTAATATTTAAAAATGGGTAAAAATGTGTTGAAGTTTACAAGTTTTTTTGTGTTCTTTCTTGATTTCTGGTAAAACCACGGAAAATGCAGACCTGAGCTCAAAGAAAGAATTGAAGAATACCCCTTGGGCAACATGGTTATATTGTATGACTTTTCGATATATACACTGCATCCCCCTAAAATCGATGCTGACATTTTGAAGTTTTGAAATCTGTGTTTTTTGAATTTTTCTTATAATTGGAGGGCGCAACCAGATAATTTCCCAAACTATTTATTGGATTGTAGAACTCGTGATTCCACGTCGTTTGATGTATATCTCATGAGTGTGCTTCATACAGCTCCGTAGTAATAAGAGTCCAAAGTCGAAATTTTGGTGCGTAAATTTTTTTTAAAAACCTATTTTTGGGCTTCAAAATTTGCAACTGTGACTCAGGTACCCTTGAACCCCGCGTGATTTTAGTTTTTTTACGCGCCGGATCTAATGAACCCTTCCGCTTTCAAATCCATCCACTAAAACGGCGGTTATAGATACCTTAAAAGTAGGAAATTCTGCAAAATTATATTTTGATGATTCCGCGCATTGAACCGCGATTTTCTTTGGTTATTTTTACATAAATGGAATCCTTCATACGCGATTATATTATTTTCCAAAACCATGTGGCATAAATTACCGAGATGCTGGAGTAACATTCGTATTTCGTATAAAATAGAATTTGGTAGCACATCCGCGGTTCATGACGAATTTGTTTAAAATTTGTTATAATGACGTATTTTTTATAGGCGGTCACTGAAATCGGATGCGCCTTACAACCTTATGTACATCGCGCAATTTTTACCCACATAAAGGTTTTTTGAACAGTAAGATGCAGCTAACGGCACACTTTGGCCGCTGAATGAAAAGTGGAAAAATCGCTACATATTGATAGAGATGCACTCGCTGTATCTTAAAAGCGCATGCGCCTTAACTGATTTTAACGAATTCGCGAGTTATACGATTTTTAGCTTTTATGTTTTTTCTTTGGTTGTAATTTTAATATTACTTTCTATTTCATAATCCTATTGTTTATCAAAGTAAACAAATACACTTTCGGGTTTGTCATCGCATTTTCCTTGAAGAAGTTTCAGAGAAGTCTGTCAGTCCTTGCATCGAAATTTAGCGAAAAATAGAATAACTCCCAAAAATGTTTTTCCTATTTTTCGTATTAAACAAAAAAATATATTTTTGGAATAATATTCCAACAATAAGTTTTCGTCTTTTGTTGTTGCTGTAATATGTCAGTTATAAATCCTATCGTTAAAATTTTGGTCTCATATTTTTCTACGCGTTGTCTAGAATCTGTACGTATTTTTAATTTATTTTTTCGAGTTTTATTTGGACTCTAAATTAGAATAAATTAAATTTACTCCAAATTTTTTTTAGTATTTCTTGATTTTCCGCGAAAATAGATAGATATTAAATGCTGTTAACGCTTTATATATACATTATCTTATTACAGCAAAAATGGAATTTTTAAATATTTGTTCTTTATAAGGGAATAAAACCCCCCATAACTTTGGAGCGCAGCATCCAATTTTGTGAACGCGAACAGATTTGAAACCACGACTTTTTTCTTAATCTATGTTCCAAAAATTGCGGATGTGCTCGCAAAAAATTTTTTAAAATTTCTTCCAATGGAATTGCAAAAGAAATTTGAAATTTACCATATCTCTGTCGGCAAAGCCGACTGATACTTTTTTACTTGTTAAACTCCAGAAAACGACTGGCTTACACACTTATAGTTGGTCATCCTGCAGCTCAAACACGGCTTGAAAGTCTTCTCTATCTCCTCGAATAGCTTGACATGGTGACGCTATCAAGGGCCTTCAGTATATGAAGAACCACAATATATGTTCGGTCTCACTGCCTGTTAGGGTTCATATGATATGATACTGATATATGTGGATATGGCGTGATATTATAAATTTTATCGAATCCTTGCTGATAATGGACAACAGGGAAACAGCTTCCCATCATCACCCCGCAGCCGTTCTATCATTCTTCTTTCCGGATTCGAGAATGACTTTAGTGTTGTCCACAATTTACTCAATCCTTTACCAATGGACCCCTGATTTCTCTCGCTGATTTGTTACTAAGACCATTGTTATGGAATTGCAGGAATGATGCATTTCCGGGACGCTGAACCACAATATGTGTCGTTAGGTGCTGCGGAGAGTTGCTGTTGGGGAGACTGCGGTGTTGTAGTGACACCTATGGCACCATATGTAGTGGCTGAAGGGCACGACAACTCTCGAAGTGATCAACCGATTTGGTTCAAAATTTGGCCTTCCTCATATTTTGTCTAAACTTCATTTTCAGTTCGAAGATGGGGCTCCACAGCTTCCGGTACTTCCCCAAAAATTTAAAAATGTCACTAAAATGGTATACACTATGACTTTTGAACGGATCAACCAATTTGGTCCAAACTTTGGATATCCTAACATTTTGTCCAAATTTAGTTAAACTTCTATGCTACTTTTATGTTCGCAGTATAGCACAGCAACAGTTTTCGATTTTGTTTTTGAAAACAGCACGGCATAGCAATAGCATATTTTTGGTGTTTTCAGTGCTGTGCTGGTAGCAAATTCAAACACTGATTCTAACAACCACTGAATGCTGATACAAAATTTGGAATATTTTGATATGTACATATTATTGTCAATATGTGAAATATATTATCAGTTCAATATAAAACAAGTAAGAAAAGTCTATAGTCGGACGGAGCCGACCATGGGATACCCTATACCACTATCCCTGGACAATCGCTCTCCACGGAACTTCTTTTCAATGACTGTGAAAATTTAATTATCAAATATCAGAGATGTAATGTCTAATACTTATGACCAAAACCAAAAAGTTATCTAGCATGACAAAGACATTTTTGTAGCAGGAAAGGAAAATTTAGTTCACACAAACTAAAATGTAGTACTACTACTTCCGTTGTTTAACCACTACGTTATTGAAATTTTTTACCAATTTCACACAAAAGTTTCAGTCTATTTAACCCGCTAAGTATTATCTGATCTTCACGTTGGTTTGTACGCTTCTTCTTCATCATAAACTCAAACTTTGTTTAACATTTTGCGTGTTATTATTTTCATTTCATCCCCTGAACATTTCACGATCATCACCAAAAACTAATCATTTCTACTCTGGCCCGAACCCAACCTTCTTAAAAAATTCGTTACAATCGGTCCATAATTGCGGCCTTAAGCTTGTTTACAATTTTTAATGGACGGACACACATCGCTAAATCGCTTTATCTAGTCGAGATATGAATTTTGGCATACCAAATAAGGGGTCTAGGACGAATATTTCGTGGTGTTACATAAACTTTTGGAGAGACAATATGTAGTACCCCGTTTATATATAACCGGATTTAACAAACCGACTGGGTTTTAAATGTCAATTCCATTGCTTATATTTCAAATAAATCCTCATAAAGAAGGTTAACCCTGCAAAAGTCTATAATATAAACGCCGTGTAAGATGGGATAAAAATGTGGTTCTCTACACAGAACCAATTACATATTAGACAGTAGGCCCGTTATCTAGCAAACACTTTATTGCAATTTACATCAGAGGAAAGGTCTGCAGTTTTTTTCCATATGTAGGCTACTTTGCGAAATACATATATATATGTCCTCAAGGAATTAAAATATAGACTAAAAATAAAATTTGTATAATTTTCATACAAAAGTAATGGTCCATTTCACCCGCTAAAGAATATCAGATCATCATTCAAAATTGTAGGCATCTTTTTCGACCTATACTCTTACCCGGTGCAAAATTTGGTGACTATTGATGTATAATTGCGACTTCTAGCGAGTTTGTTATTACACTACAAACAAATAACGGAATATATTAGGCTGTAACTCTGTTATCTGATCATGCACACCAACATAATTGGCATCAATTGAAAGATCAAGCGTTCCACTTTCAAGTATATATCACTTGTCCGGAATGTCACTTCCAGGAATTAAGATATAAGCTGTAAATTAAAAATTTTCACAATTTTCACACAAAAGTTTTGGTCCATTTAACCCTCAAAATATTATCCGATCGCCATCTCAAATTGCAAGCTTCTCCTTTGTGATATACTCTTACCTTATTTAAAATTACGCGTTGATCGGACTATTATTGAGACCTACAGAGCCGCTAGAAAATTTGATAAATATTCTGTTTTTGGCCCATTTCACCCGCTAAATATTTCACGATCATCACCAATAAGAATAGGGATCTATTCTGATCTGAACCCGACCTCCATACAAAATTTCGTGACGATCGGTCCATAATTGCGGCCTGGAGCGTGTTTACATTTTATAATGGACAGACGGACGGACGGACACACATCTCAAAATCACTTTATCTCGTCGAGATATGAAGATTGGTATACCACATTGGGGGTCTCCGACGAATATTTCGCGGTGTTACATGAATTTTTACCAAAACAAACTTATAATACACTTTTCCACATTGTGGTATAGGGTATAAAAATCGATAAATATTTTAGTCAATATGTGAAATATTTTATCAGTTGTATTTTTACTTTGTGATAAAATAATGTTATCGACAATTGACAATTTTTTATCGCCGGATAATTTTTTTTCTGTGAACTTTAACTAAGTTTGGACAAAATATTACGAAGGCCAAATTTTGGACCGAATAAGCAGATCCTCCAACCACTATACCCAGCCTCATAGGGCTTTTTCCAGCTTTCAGGCTATTTTCTCAAGAAGTATGGACTTGCCCCAGATGAAACTTGTACCGAGATATGGGGGGAGGTGAATACAATTTGTTACAACCAAAATTAAAGCTATTCGAGAGCAGGTCCTAAACTGAACTTTTCCGAAATTTTGTGTGGGAGGTACCCGAAGGAGTGGACCGATAGAGTCCATATTGGAACCTCATCTAAATCTGGTAGAAATTTCACGATGTGCAAAGTATGCACCAAATCGGTTACTCCCTTCAAGAGTTATAGTGCGCATAAATTTTCCGAACATTTGGAGCTTTTGAGCCATTATCTGAGGAAATGTGAACTTGTGCCAGTAAAAAAATTGTAACGTCGTAATAGAGACCGCGATTACAACCTACTTTTAAAGACTTCATAATCATCCGAGACATGTGGTTAAACATCACACGGTGCGCCTTAATAATAATGTTCCACAAACATCCCAGGATGGACAAGGGAGACTTCTCTCATATTAATGAGTGCACCTCGATTCATATTAGCTCAATGATATGGGACCTACTGTTTATCACCGAGTCCGAACGGCGTGTCTTACGACACCACTTGTAGAGAAGTTTTACGTGGCTGAAATACTCAGGAAATGTCGCCAACATTACTGAGGGGTATTTTGCCACCGTTGAAAAGTGTTTTGATATTGCCTGGCCGGGGAATCGAACCCACAAACTTATGTGTGCAAGGCGGGTGTGCATACCATTACACCACGATGGCACCTGAGGGTATAAAAATGGTAAAACCTACGAAAAGAACATTAAGGTCAATCTTGAAGAGAATTTTCACTGCTATAAGATTTGCTCCAATCCCATTTCCATATGGCTTGCGGTTTCCGAGCAAAATTGTGAAAACATAATAAAGCCCTAAAAATTTGAACTTTGACCGCGATTTATCTGAAAACCCCTCCGGCGATTTTTTTCGTTTTTTGATTTTTCTCACCTATGAACATTACAGTTTCAGGATCCGCAAAAACTTCCCAGGTATAAGCACTTTAGTAATTTTTCTTTAAATTTTGTGAGGGAAGTACCCGAAGCAGTGGATATAGTGCATATTTGAACCAAATCTTGGAAGAAATATTACGATATTACTCGCTTCGAAGATTATCGTACTGAAATTTTAATATAAAATGTTTGAACTTTTAGTGAAGGTACCCGAAAGAGTGGACCAATATGGCCAATTTTCAAACTTGACCTATATTGAAAAAAATTACTAAGTTCCGTTTAAGAGTTCCCGTGGCCACCAGACAAGCAGACAACAGACGGACGTTCAGGGCTACGTCGACTTCAAATTGTATTAAACGGATTTCGTCCAAACATACTTGGCGTCCGAAACATTATTTCATTGAAGCTTATTTTCGATAGTATTAAAGTGGAACCTGCGTATTGTGCCAATCTGTTATAATCTTGTGTAACATTGGAGATGTCTCGATCTACCTATCCCTCTCTAGATCATGAAGATTTTTCCTGGAAAGCCTGGGTGGCGGTAAGAATTTTCATATATGTATTTGACGATGGAGCCACTGCGGTCCCATTAAAAACAAAAATCTAAACGTCCCCTCTCCATATAACTGTGCTTCATCCTTCATTGTTGCAAGGTAAGGTTAATGTGTCAACTAACTTGTTTATGGATTCAATGTAGATATTGGTCATAAAATTAAAGTTTATTTAACCATTGTTGTTGGCTTATAAAATGTTTCTTTGATTCTTTCCAAACACGGCAAATGTGGTGGATGGTGGTTTGGTGGCTTGCATGCTTTGGCTCATTTCATTTTGTTTCCTGCGGTGGCAAGTGTTAATTGGAATCAATTTAATAATCTATATACACAGTGAGTGCGTCTCTGTTGCCACGGATGATGGCCTAAGAAAGTTTTGTGTTTATTCATTATTTAACTTCCAACCTCATTTTGATGTTGATTTTTTTTTCTTATGGCCCCAAAATATGAGCAGAACAGTACCCTGAAGGCAGATATGAAATTTGGAGCTTCAATTCGAAATTTATTTGTAATATTTTCTGTTCAAGTTTCATTTTAAGAGAATTTCTTTTGCCTTCTTATTTTGTTGGTCCGTCGCCTCCGAACAACCTAAATGAATGACCAAAAAATCCATAACAATTTCGCGGATACGAATACGATTTTGATTGAAAATTTACGCTGTGGGGGTTCCGCATAAAGATTCGTAAATCGTAATTCAATTTGTATTAAATTAAATGCCAATTTATTGCCTGATTGGTCATAAACTATGTCAGCCAAAAGAATTAAATGAATGATGTCGAGTGCGAAAGGAAAACATTGCCCAGGATGACCATGCCCAAGAGCTGAAAAAAGGCAAATTGTTAAAGGCAAACAGGCAAGAAAGAAACAAACAAACAACAAAAATGTGAAACATAAATAATTACCGCTAATAATTTGGAATTTTAAGTTGATCACAACAGAGGTGAGTAATGGCTTTATTATCAATCATACTTTTTTGGTGGTGTAAAGTAAGGATGTTGAAGGTGAAGATGGTGTCACACTTATGTACGTCGCTGTGACCTTATATGTTGAAAAGTAAAAATGATGCTAATATTTATTAATTACACATTACATTGTAAATTAAGACTAATGCCAAATGTTAAGAAAATAAAATGTTGAAAGCGTGAAGATATTTAACACAAGTCTACATACATACCTCAGTGAGTAGAGTGAAGCACCATAATCCATAAAAGAGAATAAAATCTGAAAAAACACTTATCTGGGAATGGATAAATTAAAACATTGAACGTTGAAGTTAAAATAAATAAAAAAGAAACAATAAAATGCCAAAGTCCGACTGAGGTAACAATGTGATACACACAGTCACATACTCAAATTGTGAGATATATTTATGTAATAGGTCGGCCAAAAAGAGACAGCAATGTATTTTGAAAGGCCTTCCCCCTATTTTTTTTCATTTCATCCAAAAACCTTATATACGAAATTTTATGGCGATCGGTGAACGTTAAACCATCCCACCTGAGCGATATTTGTTTTCATAGTAATTTGTATGGGACCAAAGACGAATTTTCACAAAAATGCTCTAAAAGCTGCGTTTATGGTCTAAAATGGTACATGCGACGTCTCTCGAAGGGAGTAATCGATTCGATCTAAATATTGCACGCAATATTTCTTCCCTCCCTCACAAAATTCAACATAAGTGCAGTTTTAAAACTTTCAAGGATCCTTGGGCATTTTTTGGACATTTGTAGTCTTGTTTATTGCGATATCTAAGCTTCTTGACAAAGCTCTGAATACTACGGTGACCAACTAAAATGGCTTGTGGGCGCGGTAACTATCGAAAGGAATGACTTCCAAAATAAAGGCCATTTCCAAAATGGACTATGTCGCTCCATTTCTACAGTTACCGTCTCCGCAAAAGTTTAACACTTCCGCGCTTTAATCTACAGTTTTGTTAGTTAGTCCATTCTAAAAACTCCCTGAATGCGTACAAATTCAACTTGATACCGTTTGATTTACTTTTTTAGAAATGAGTCCAGCAAAGTGTTCAATGCCATCGAGTCCAAAAACTTCTACTCGTGCAATTAAAAAAATTATAAAGCTTCTTCTTTAAAATTATACCAAAATTACACTGTGCAACAAAATTCAAATTTTTTCAAAATGATGCAAAGAACCGATTAGATTATGAAAGTAGAGCTAAAAATATGAAACACGTGTTTCGACGTTTTTAAAGTTTACATCGGAAAGTAACCAAAGTAGGCGGGGCAAGTTCCGCCCATTTCTAGTTTTTTTTCGAAATGTTCGAGTTAAGATATTTTGAAATCCTTGCATTTTAGGTATATAGTGTCTTTGGCAACTTTTCAGAGGAGGATGTGGGAATATTATTGGCCACAAAAAACGTGTATTTTTTAAGATTTTTGGGAGATACCAAAGGCCACAATAAACGTCGATTTGTTAGAGGTTTTTTAGGAGATACCAAAGCCCACAATAAACGTGGATTTTTTAAAGATTTATAGGAGATGTTAACGGCCACACTAAACGTGGATTTTTTAAAGATTTTTAGGAGATATCATAGGCCACAATAAACGTCGATTTGTTAAAGAATTTTAGGAGATATCAAAGCCACAACAACCGTACATTTTTTTAAGATTTTTAGGAGATACTAAAGGCCACAATAAACGTGTATTTTTTAAAATATTTGGTAGATACCAAAGGCCACAATAAACGTGGATTTTTTTTAAGATTTCTATGAGATACTAAAGGCCACACTAAACGTGGATTTTTTTAAGATTTTTAGGAGATACTAAAGGCCACACTAAACGTGGATTTTTAAAGATTTTTAGAAGATATCACAGGCCACAATAAACGTCGATTTTTTACAGATTTTTAGGAGATATCAAAGGCCACAATAACCGAAGATTTTTTAAAGATTTTTAGGATTTGTCAACGGCAAAAATTACGTGGATTTTTTAAAAATATTTAGGAGATATCAAAGGCTACAATAAACGTAGATTTTTTAAAAACAATTAGGAGAATTTTTGGATTTTTTAAGGATTTTCAGAAGATACCAAAGGCCACTGTAAACGTCGGTTTTTTAAAGATTTTTAGGAGATGCTAAAGGCCACAATAAAATTGGATTTTTTAGGATTTTTGGGAGATATCAAAGGCCACAAATAAACGTGTTTTTTAAGATTTTTTGGAGATACTAAATGCCACACTAAACTTGGATTTTTTTAAGATTTTTAGGAGATATCATAGACCACAATAAACGTCGATTTGTTAAAGATTTTTAGGTTATATCAAAGGCCACAATAGCCGTAGATTTTTTAAAGATCTTTAGATTTGTCAACGGCCAAAATTACGTGGATTTTAAAAAAAAGTTTAGGAGATATCAAAAGCCACAATAAACTTGGATTAAAAAAAAATAGGAGAATTTGTGGATTCGTTAAGGATTTTTAGAAGACATCAAGCCCACAATAAACGTGTTTTTAATTTTTAGGAGATTTTGTGGATTTTTTAAGGATTTTTAGAAGATACCAAGCCCACAATAAACGTGGATTTTGTAAAGATTTTTAGAAGCCCACAATAAACTTGGATTTTTTAAAGATATTTAGAAGATAACAAAGGCCAGAATAAACGTGGGTTTTTGAAGATTTTAGGAGATATCAAAGACCACAAAAAACGTGGATTTTTTTAAGATTTTTGGGAGATGTTAACGGCCACAGTAAACGTGGATTTTTTAAAGATTTTTGGGAGATGTTAACGGCCACAGTAAACGTGGATTTTTTAAAGATTTTTAGGAGATAACTAAACGTGGATTTTTTAACAATTTTTAGGAGATGTTAACGGCCACACAAAACTTGAATTTTTTAACAATTTTTAGGAGATATCATAGGCCACAATAAACGTCGATTTGTTAGAGATTTTTATTAGATACCAAAGGCCACAATAACCCTATATTTTTTAAAGAGCTTTAGGAGGTGTCAACGGCCACAACAACCGTGGATTTTTTTAAAGATTTTTAGTAGATACCAAAGGCCACAATAAACGTGGATTTTTTAAAAAATTTTAGGAGAATTTGTGGATTTTTTAAAAAATTTTAGGAGAATTTGTGGATTTTTTAAAAAATTTTAGGAGAATTTGTGGATTTTTTAAGTATTTTTGGAAGATACCAAAGGCCACAACAAAAGTCGGGGTTTTTTAAAGATTTTTAGGAGATATCAAAGACCACAATAAACATTGATTTTTTAAAGATTTTTAGGAGATGTTAACATGATGTTATTATATTTGAGGGACAATTTTAAATTAACTCAGATAAAGTCCGACTTTAACCCTAAAACGTGTTTTTTATTTTTAAAGGTTCCTGGCGATTAGATAATATTTGCCGATTGGTGTATTCTGAGACCTATATTAAAATTTTATGACGAACAATTTTGTACAATATTAGGATTTAATATGATCACATTTTAAAGGAGTTTTTGAAACATTTTTCAAAAAAGGGCCAAAAAGACCCCTTTGATGAACCGCATGAGTGTTAGAATTTTTAAGAAACGTATTCCCCACATCCTCTTCTGTAAAGTTGCCAAAGACACTATATACCTAAAATGACAGGATTCCAATAAATCTTAACTAGAAATGGGCGGAACTTGCCCCGCCTACTTTAGTTACTTTCCGATGTAAACTTTAAAAATGCCGATGCACGTGTCTCATAGTTTTAGTTCTACTTTCATAATCTACTCAGTTTTACCCATCATTACAAAAATAATTTTGTTGCACCGAGTTTTAAAACTTTCATGAATTGCTTATAATTTTTACCGCATGCAGTTTTTATGATTTGTATATAGCCTATAATTTTCACATATTTTGAAAGCTTGAAGATTTTCTCGCGGGGAAGAGTTCCTTCCAAATTTACTCGTGCGAAAAAAACACCAAACCGACAAAAGCTTTCTAAATAATATTCCCACATCCTCCTCTGTAAAGTTGCCAAAGACACTATATACATACCTAAAATGCAAGGATTCCAATAAATCTTAACTAGAAATGGGCGGAACTTGCCCCGCCAACTTTGGTTACTTTCTGAAACTTTAAAAACGCCGATACATTTGTGTCATAGTTTTAGCTCTACTTTCATAATCTACACAGTTTCTGCCATCATTTAAAAAAAAAATTAATTTTGTTGCACAGAGTTTTAAAACCTTTTCATGAATTGATTTTAATTTTTTCCGCATGCCGTGTTTATGATTTGTATTGCCTCTCATTTTCACATATTTTCAAAGCTTAAAGATTTTCTCGCGGGGAAGAGTTACTTCCAAAATTTACTCATACGAAGAAAAAAACGCCAAACCGACAAAAGCTTTCTAAATTGTATTTTGTTACCAAATTATATAAATTGTTACCTTTATAATGTTGCTTGAAGGACACAGCGGTTTCCATAGTTCGAAAAAATCGATAACATTGCTTGAACGTTTTCGATCGAGACATGTCATGCCGTTTTTTATCGTGTCGAAAACTTATTCACGAGCAAATTCTCGATCGAATCGAATCACGTAATTAGGCCCCAGGTCTGGAGTCGGAGTTGAGCCAAAAATACCTCGACTCAGAAACCCTGCTCCGAACTTCCACATTCTGAACTACTCTGCTCCGAACTTCCATCCTCCGAATCACCACGCTCCGAACTTCCACCCTACGAACCACTCTGCTCCGAACTTCCACCCTCCGAATCACCCTGCTTCGAACTTCTACCTTACAAATCGATGTTACTCGATTGTACGCTTAGGCTAAACTCTACTTGACAGTTTAATAAATTACATATATCTTCTTATATATAAAAGACAATGTGTGTATGTTAGTATGTTGATATGTTTTTATGTTCCGTATAGACTCAAAATTTCAGAGAATGTACAGATATCACACGTGGTGAAAATAGGCTATATATTTTGATGAATTTAGAAGGGGTGGGAAACCTTCCGCTAAGCCCTATTTTTTAAACAAGCTATTTTATCACGCCCACTTTTTTAAATAAATTTCAGAGAATGTACAGAGAAGACCTGTGGTGAAAATAGGCTATAATTTTTTTGTTGAATTTCGGAGGGGGCGGTGGTACCTTCCAAATGCCCTATTTTTTAAAAACGGTATTTTAGCAAAACTGAAGAACGTATCGGCGAGAAAGTTAATTTGCGAGGCAATAGTGGTTATGTCTCCGACCATAGGTACTCATTTCGGGGCCTAAAGACCCGACCACGACTACTTTTTTAATATGTTATATCTTTGGAACTACTGAGCCGATTTTCATAAAAGTTACAGAGAATGTACCGGGATAATCCTGGTGAAAATAGGCTGCATATCCCCTGATGAAAATAAGCTATTTATTTTGTGAAATTTAGGCGGAGCGGGGTTTGAAAGTTAATTCGATAGACAATAGTGGTTGTGTCTCCGACCCTAGGTACTTATTTGTGGCCTTAAGGCCCGACCACGCCCACTTTTTTAAATATGTTATATCTCCTAAACTACTAAACCGATTTCCATGTCATTTTCAGATGATGTACTGGGATGGCCCTTGGTGGAAAAAGGCTATATATTTTTTTTCAATTTCGGAGGTGCGGGCTATGCCCTGCGCCCTATTTTATAAAATGCGCTATATATGTAAAACTTACGAACCATAAGACCCAACCACTCCCACTTTCTTAAATATGTTATAAATCATTGGAGATACCAGATGTTATTCATAACGTAGCTTTGGTCTTTTTGGAAAGCAAAGGTTTAAATTTGAATGCAACATATCGATAGATATAGCTTCATCACTGGACATCCAATTGAATGAAGGGCAGTATTACATACAGTATTAAATAGAAGTTATTATCTGAAACGAATGTACGATGACACAACAACATTCCCTAGAAGCTTTAGATCGATTCTTGAAGGATTTAAGAAGAAAATCACGTTTAGATTTCAGACAAGTACTTCCAGTTTTACTATTGCAGCAGACGAAATAAATGTATGCCTCAAGTCATCAGTTTTTGGCGGTATGTTACAATTTCATATCGACACCAACATTTCTGAAGATTTTTTATTTATAGTCACTAATTAGCGATGCAAGAAAAATTTAATTGATGATTTAATAGAAGATAACATAAAACAAGGCCCAGCAACGCGGACCGGGTCGGTTAGTATTAAATAAAAATTCATCAAAATATAATACCGCGATACGAGGTTTTAAAAATTTCATCACCCCATTCAGCATATCCTCTTAGTCTTAAAGCTCAGAGCCTTATCTATTGGTGATATGAACTATAGAATATAATTTATAGTTATACCCTACACCACCCTGTGGTAGGGGTATTATGTGTTTGTGCATTTGTATGTAACATGCCTAAGGAAAAAAAGATAGACCCATAGTTCCTTCTAGGGATATGCATAGAATCACTTTCTGAGTCAATTTATGCATGTACGTCCGTCCGTCCGTTCGCAACGTACAGGTCGCATTTATTGCTCAATTTGGCTGAAAATTGGAAGATCATTTTTTTAGCCTAATGAAGAACGCTACTGCTTTTGGTGAAAATCGGTTCAGATTTGAATATAGCTTCCATATACATATATTTTCGGCCGATTTGAGGTATTTGATGCACCAAACACGCTGTATCTGTCCAATTTTGATGAAATTTTGAAATGTGTGATGGAATTAGGTCTATAGATAAACGTGCCAAATTATATCAAAATCGGTTCAGATTTGGATATAGCTTCCATATATATTTTCGGCCAATTTTTGGTATTTGGTGTACGAAAGACGTTATATATGTCCGATCTCAATGAAATTTGGAATATGTGACGGAATTTGGTCTAAAAATAAGTGTACCAAAATAATATCAAAATCGGTTCAGATTTGGATATAGCTCCCATATATATTTTTGGCCGATTTTTGGTATTTGGTACACGAAACACGTTATATACATATATGCGATCTCAATGAAATATGGAATGTGTAACGGAATTTGGTCTAGAGATAAGTGTGCCAAATTTTATCGAAATCGGTTCGGATTTGGATATAGCTCCCATATATATTTTCGCCCGATTTAAGGTATTTGATGCACCAAAGACGCTATGTATGTCTAATTTTGATGAAATTTGGAATGTTTGACGGTGTTTGGCCTAGAAATGTACGAGTGCAGTTCGGAAACTTCTTAGCCTAGCACAAAAAGCGCGGTATAAACAGAAAAACGTTAAGTGTTTTGGAAACTTCCATCTCTGTTATAAACAAATGTTAAATTTTGTTTCGATCTGGCAACTCCTTCATATAGAAATGAGTATGAAAACGCGACAAAATCGATTAGTTGTCAATGAGAGCCGTACCTAAAATTTTCTGAGCGACATTTTTGCAGAACATTTCGAAGCTGAAAAACGTCATCTTGTGGTACTTTTATATCAGCTCTTAAAATAAAGGACGAAAAGGACATTGAAGGAAGCGAGTTAGAAGATCGCAGTGCTCTACGAAAATAATCCTTATTTGATTTGGCTGAAGAAATGTGATCTCAAAAATAAGCTAAAACAACTGCGGACAAAGATATAACGCTAATATCTGAGGGCTTATAGGGTCTCCAGCATAAACTTCATCACGCCATATCTCAAAAGTTCGACTCACGGCGGATCTGTCCTTCTGGGTTCTGTATATACTCACCAAGAGCTTTCATCCCCAAAAGGAATTTTCCACCCCCCACACTTTGAGCTCCATTTTGTTGCACAGTGCTATCTGCAAAAGTGTAAAACAATAAATTCAGAGTACTATGGCAACCTTTTGGATCAATTAAATGTACAAATTCTAGAAAAACATCCTGGCTTACAACACAAAAAAATAATTTTTCATCAAGACAACGCACCAGCGCACAAGAGTGTTTTAACAATGGCTAAAATCAACGAATTAAAGTACGAGTTGCTTGACCACCCACCTTATTCTCCTGATTTAGCTCCCAGTGACTTTTACTTGTTCCCAAATCTAAAAAAATTCCTTGCTGGCAAGCTTTTTACCTCAAATGAAGATGCAATTACAGTTGTAAACCATTATTTTGAAGACCTTGAGGAAAACTATTTTAATCAAGGGATAGAATTGCTAGAAAAGCGTTGGACTAAGTGTATTGAAGTTTCAGGAGATTATATTGAAAAATAAAAATATTTTTGAAAAACTAACTACTCTCTTTCATTGATAGGCTAAGAAGTTTCCGAACCGACCTCGTATGTATGTGCAAAATTATGTCGTAATCTGTTCACATTTGGATTTAGCTCCCATATATATTTTACCTATTCACAGTAGTGTAGGGTATCATATAGTCAGCCCCGCCCGACTTTGATCCTTTCCTTACTGGTTTTTTGTTGAGATGTGTTTTAAATAGTTTTTGTTATACCCTCCACCGTAATATCATCAAAATAATCATTTGTGACCCTCTAAAGTATACATATATATTCTTGACCAGCGTAACATTTTAAGTCGATTTATCAATGTCTGTCCGTCCGTCCATCTGTTGTAATCACGCTATCTTCCTAATGAGTCGAGCTACAATGCTGAAATTTTGTATGCTAAAGTTGGTATAGCCCCCATATCACGGTACCGCCCGTTTTCAGACATTTTGACGTTTTTAGGCACATTTTCAGACCTAATAAGCTATCATTTGACATTTAAAGTCCCAGTGACCAAGAAAATTCTCCACCAACAATTATGAATATAGGTCCACGATTTCTTATTGTCCCCTACAATGGTACCTCCCGATTTTCGGTGTTTTGACGTTTTTAGCTACAATTTCTGGCCGAATTAGCTAGAATTTGGCATTTAGGGTTCTCAGTGATTACGAAACTTATCCACCAAAAATTATGGTCAATGTTCTACGTTTTGGTACAGCTCCCATATAGCAACATTTTCTAGCCAAATCAACTATAATTAGGCATTTAGGGTTTCTAGAGGTCAAGTTACTTCTCCACCGAAAATTGTGGGCATAGATACTTTCGCAATAGAAAGAAAACTAATAATTTCATATAAGCTCAGAGTATTTCATTGTGGAGAGTATAAACTTTTTAACTTGTTTATTATAAGCAAGTAAAAAAGTGTCTGTCGGCTTTGCCGACATATATATACCCCAAGCCAATGTGAAGTGAAACTTTCACCTAAGGTCTTTAGGTGACCTGAATTTTGTGGGCCTTTTTGGAATTTGAACTTTCCGACAAAAATGTGGATTAGGAATTAACTGCACTAAGACACAAATGTTGAACTTTTGTGGGGGAGGTACCCTTAGGGAGGACCGATATGGGTCATTTTAGAAGTTAAACTAAATTTTGACAAAATATTAGGAGATCCAAAGTTTGGACCAAATTGGTTGCCCAATTCAAGTGATATCGTCCTAGCATTTTAGTGACATTTTTTAAATATTGGGAAGAAGTACCGGAAGTTGTGAACCGGTATTGCCCCATGAAACTAAGTTTGGATATAATATGACGAAGACCAAATGTTGGACCAAATCGGTTGAACAATTCGAGAGTTATCGTTCTCTCCGACCGCCACATATGGTGACATAGGCGGTTTTTACAACTTTCGGACTGTTTTCCCAATAAATATGTAATTGTCCCTGAAAAAACTTTTAACGTCGTAGTGGAGGTAGCGAATGCAAATCGCTTCAACAAAAATCAAAGTGATTTGAGAGCAGGTCTTAAAGTGAACTTATCCGAAATCTTGTGTGAGAGGTACCAGAAGGAGCAGACACATATAGTACATATTCGAACCTGATCTATATCTACGATATATATTAGGATGTGCAAAGTATGGATTACATTGGTCTGTCCCTTCAAGAGTTATCGTGCGCACACATTTTCCGAACATTTTTGAACTTTTGTGGAGGACGTACCTGAAGGAGTGGACCGATATGGCTTATCTTCGAAATTAAACTATGTTTGGACAAAATATTACGAAGGCCAAATTTTGGACCGAATCGGCAAATCCGTTTGAGGGTTATCTTGCGCTCCAACCACTACACACGGTGTCACAGGGGCTTTTTGCAACTTTCAAGCTATTTTCTCAGGAAGTATGGACTTGCCCCTGATGAAACTTGAACCGTCGTATAGGGGGCAGCAAGTACAAGTTGTCACAACAAAAACCAAAGCGATTCGAAAGCTGCCTATAAACTGAACTTCTCCGAAATTTTGTGTGGGAGGTACCCGAAGAAGTGGAGCGATTGAGTCAATATTGAAACCTCATTTAAGTCTGGTAGAAATTTCACGATGTGAAAAGTATGGACCAAATCTGTTACTCCTTTCAAGAGTTATCGTTCGCACAAATTTTCCGAACATTTTCGAACTTTTATGGGGGAGGTACCTGAAGGAGAGGACCTATCTTCGAACTTAAACTAAGTTTGGACAAAATATTACGAAATCCCAATTTTGGACCAAATCGGCTCATCTGTTCTAGAGTTATCGTGCGCACCAGCCGCCAGACAGACAGCCAGACGGGCGGACATTGCTAAATCGACTCCAAATTGTCTGAAACACATTTCGTCCAAACATACTTACCATTATTTCGATGAGGCACATTTTGGCCGTATGAAAGTGTATATCACCAATATTTTTGAAAATGTAACATAGCTGAAGCCAAGGTTTACCCTTTTAGAACATGCGACTTGTGATTGTATATTATACAAATTAAATATTTTTGGATAAAATGAAATGTTTTTGGACGTGGCAAAAACTATTGGGCTTAAAAGATAATTTATGTTAAAAAATGGATAAAAATGGGTTGAAGCCAACATGTTTTTTTTTTGTTTTCTCTCGATCTGAGTAAACCACACTTCTTTCGATTTTACTGTCAAAGTAAAAGTAGAAGCAGACTAAATAAGGATAATCTCACTAATGTATTACTTTTCAAAATTTGAACTACTTCTACCATTAAATGATGCTGACATTTTGACGCCAGATTTACAGTGTTTTTTGAAATTTTCTTCTAATTTCATTCCGCAAACAGGTTTTTCATAAAATCATATATAGGATTGTAGTACTTGCGATTCTGAGTTATTTGATACGTATATTGTGAATGTAGTCTGCACAGCTTCATTGAAATCTGCATCCAAATGCGGAAATTTTGTGCGAACATTTTTTAAAAAATCATCGGCCCTAATTTTTACAATTTCCATTCGATTTCCTCGTACTCTATTGCACATTTTAGTTTTTTACGTTCCGGATCCAATAAATCATTCCTCGTGAAAATCCATCTACTAAAACGCGAGTTACTTAAAATTACAATGTAGAAAAATCAACTAAAATTGTTTTTGAAAATATCGCGTATTTTATCGCGTTTTCTGCGGATTGTTTTCACTGCAAAGAAAAAACTAGTGCAGCATCTTCGTTTTAGCGGAAACAGAAATTTGAAAACTTCACTGATAAGGAAGCTACATTCATTTTATCCCACAAAATAGTGTGTGATGCTACATCCACGGTTCTTGATTGATCGCCTTCAAATAGATATATATCGATGTAGATTTTCATGGTGGACACTGAAATCGGATGCGGACAAAAATTGTATGCACTTTGTGCAAATTAGCGATATTTTATATGGTTTTTAATGCTAAGATGTAGCCAATGCTACATCTTAGAGTCCGAATTATATTTCGAAAAATATATACAACTTAATAATTATGGTCTTGCTGTACATGAAAATCACATGCGGACAAAATGATTTTGATAATTACCCGATTTACACGTATTTTAAAATGCATATACATTAAAATGGGTTATTTGACCTCTATTTCCATTTCAGAAGCTTTGAGATACATATATCCTCATCAACCCAATTACCTTCCCTAATGGGAAAGCTTTAATATGAATGTCAATAAAGCAAAATCCGTCTATTTTATTGGGAGATTTAATCAAAATGAAGGAAGTATTCCTATAGATTTTTCCAATATTTTCTACTACATAATGCATGTAAAAAAATATTTTTTCAAACAAAAAATAATTTTTTTGACCAAAATATGTGCTTATTTTGGCTGTAACATCGAAACTAAAACACCAATCTGTATGATTGTAGTCTCATTTGATTCCCCGTGAAGTTTTGATCCACAACAAATTTTTATGTAATTTTATGACCACTAAATGGGCCTTAATTTTGAAAAAAGTTTACTTATATTCAATAATTTATCAATTTTATGTACATACCGCGAGTTCTGTGTAACATTTTGCAGGTATTATGCAATCTACTCGCTGAAGTCATTTCGAGAGAACTTTTTTGCAACAATTGTGCTCATTACAATAATTAGCGTTTTTATAATATTTTCTTTCTTAAAAAGCGAAATAAAAGCGCCATAACTTTTGTCCGCAACATCCAAAAAGTGGCTCGCGACCAGATTCGTACTGGGAATTTTTTTCTTGACCTACATATCAAAAATCGTTGATGTAGCGCGAAAAAAATTTATCATTTTTTTCTGAAATGGAATATGAAATAATTGACAATATTCGTGATATACCCTCGTTAGCATAAATGCTGAGGGTATAAAAATATATATTTTCTTCTTTCTATTCAGAAGTTTTAGCCAACAAATTCCATTGGTAATATCTTTCATATTATATTAAAAATTAAACTTTAAATTGATCGGCGATTCACTTGCCAAATGCTTTCCTAGCATCGTTTGAAATATTGAACTGTTTGGCATTTATCAAGGATCCCCTTTTCTCAGCATTACTTTATCGTATATGTCCTTAATAACTAATATGCATGATACGTCCCATTGATAATTTTTAATGCACTTATCGATTACCATAGTCGGAGTCGTGCAAATTTCGCTGATATTCACATTCACGATATATGCAAATTAATTTATTGATTCATTTGAATTTTGGGCCCTTTTGCATGTCTTCGTTTCGCCTAAAACGAAAATTGTTGTAAATTTGATAATTGAGCGATGCAAAAAATATGCAATTTCTAGACAAGAAAAATGTGTGGGTACTAGTCAACAAACATTAGGGTGTAACAGGAATTAGTTATTGAAAATAAGAAATAATAATCATTATTTATTCAAAAACCATTTAATAGAATTTTATATTCTGACTAACCACTAATTTCATATTGATTAAGTCACCGTTTCTTAAATTCCAACCCTCAAAAAGACTTTGAAAAAAGCACAGAAAGCATTGACAAATAAGTTTACCTTGTCATTTGTTCCAAATTATATTCACATTAAAATTGTTAACTATTTAAACTCCTCCTTATCTCTTGGAAAAAATTACAACAAATTTGCACTTCAATTTTTCCCACGTAATTTCACACCTTACTAATGCTATTTATGCTGGCATAACTACAGCACTTAGCCTAGACTAGGTGGCAAAAATAACACCACGAACAACAGCAACAACAACAAAAGTAACAAGCATAAAATCAATCATGATATCTGAGTCGTGTATTAAGTGCAACCAACATGAACCATGTGCTTGCTGGCTGGCTGCTGAACGCTGCTAAGTACCAAAATCATATCTCATCTAAATGCGATAACAATATCGCCAACAAATCAGAGAATGACGATGGTAACAAAAATAACAAGAATGCAAAAAAAACGGGGAACAACGACAGCAACATGAAATTGTTTACCAATTTTAACACCTTCATGCGGCAATGTACTGCATTTTGTTGTTGTTGCAGCCGCTATTGTTTGACGGTAGTGGCAATTTAGTTAATGTCATAATACCACAATGGAAGTTGTGTTGTCATGATGTTTAGGAAATATTTGATAGGTATTATTATATCCTCACCCTTATGGCATCTACAGAGGAAATATACACTTTGCTACGATCAGAATGTGTCTCATTGAAAAAATTGGTTCAGATCCCACATATGTTAAGACTAAATACGTTTCAGACAATTTGGAGTCGATTTGTCCATCCGCCTGTCCCTCTGATTGGCTGGTTAACACGATAATTCTTGAAGGTTTAAACTTCATATGTACATATAAGGTAATATTTCTTCCAAAGTTCTGAAATGAACTATATCGATCCACCACAATAAATCTGTCATGTTTGATTAAGTGCAGTTTCGAGAATGTGGGCCCCAAAAGTCCCAATATTTAGATTTAGGGCCGATGTACTAGTACTGGTGGGTGATGTTGATCTGCCTATAACTCACACCTCGTCGTTATTCAATGATCGTGATCATCTCTCCCACAGATATGGGTTATTTGGCATTTGTGGACGATGGTACTGCAACTAGCTTAAAACAAACAAAGGGACTAGAAGACTGACTGAAAAACTCAGAGGAAGTCCAAGCTCGACACAGCATTCAGAGACGAATAACGACTCAGACTGCCAATCCGATAACAAAAGCAAAACAAATACAAGTAATCTTGAAATTACAAATTAAGAGAACCCACAGGATAACTAGATGAAGTGATTATGAGCTTAAGAAAGCCTACACCACAAGAAACAGCTGCCTGGGGTTCAACGGCGCAAGTTCAAGAAACAAACGCCAAACAACGAAGCTACATTCCAGGATGCTCACAAAGGGATCATGAACACTCCCTCGATTTTTTCGGAAGCGGTGAAGAGGACCAGATGTCCTATGCAGCAGAACACTACAAAGCCAAGAAAGTCCCAACTTCAAATATTTCGGGCAAATCGCATCAAAAACTTAGAATCGTTTGGCAGAGGGCGACAAAGTGAGCTCCAACATGAAAAAGGTGTGCATGCACGGAAACGGAATCTGGGGAAAACCCAGGCAAGAAATCCCGGACACGGCATAAGAGGACTACGGAGACAGGCAAAGAGCTGCCATCTTACGCCAATGAAGTCAAGAAATGCTACAGGGACAAACTCTGTTATACAGAGTTTTCAGCCGCATAATATCTCCCTGGGAAAGCGGCAAACTCAAGCTGATGAGGAAAAACCAAGTTCCACAACTGACTAATGTGTCTGTGTTTGTCTGAGGTTGGATATCAAGCCAAAACAAAATTTTGGACGTGAAGAAATGGGAAGTCTATACTTGTCATCCGAATTTACAATCTTTCCATGACCAGTCTGACAAAGACTAATGACATGTAATTTTACGAGGGGAACCGGAAAGCTTTCTGGCCAGTTTGACATTCGACCATGTGTTGGGTTGTTTACAGTGACTTGAAAAAATCACTTTGCAAAAAAATTGAATTTACTTGTGAACACAAATTTCGACGTGGATAATCATGGCAAGGGTGCCTCGATGAAATTAAATCTGTATATGTCGATAAAGGACCATCCTCTAGCACTATGAAAAACTGGTTTAATGAATTCAATCGTGGCCGACACTCGCCAAAAAACGAAGGTTGTGAGGGTCGCCCAAAATCGGACGTTGTGCCAGAAAAAAAATAAGCGGTGAATGAACGGTTTATGCAAGATCGCCATGTTATATACCGTGAGATAGAGGCACGCTTGGGCATATCTTCCACCAACTAGGATTTGATTTTGCATGGACACCTGGCCGCAAAAATGATTTGTTTCGCTAGATCCTGCAAATAGGTAAAAAAGGCCCTTGTGGATTGGTGCATAAAATTGGGATTGAAAAACAATCGCGGTGCTTCAAACGACATTTATAAGATCGTCACAGACGACGAATCTTGGGTCTATGCTTAGGAGCCCGAAACAAAACAGGAATCGACCGTTTGGGTCTTCGAAAGCGAGCCAAATCCAAAAAAAGTTATTCATGGAAGAAGAACTTCGAAGCAAATGGTCGCCTGTTTCTTCGGCAAAACTGACCGTGTGGCGACTATACGGCTTGGTACACTACAATTTGTTTGCCTGAAGTCTCCTGAGAAATTCGAACAACGAACAAGAGAAGACGAATCGTTCTGCATCACGACAATGCGAGCTCTCACACATCGATTCCAACCAACGCCGGTTTGACCGGACAAAACGTGGAATTGATGGGTCATGCGCCATACAGCCCTGGCTGAGGATCCATTGACTTCATTTGATTCCAGCACATCAAGGAAAAAAGGCGTGGTCAACGATTTTCGTCGCCAGAAGATGCTGCAAAAGCGTTCAAAAACCATGTTTTGGAGGTGTCTGAGTACGCTTAGGCTAAAAACTGTCAAACTTTCAAAAAAATGTCAAATGATGACTGGCTACACTGTCTGTTGCCTAGGCCAGAAAGTTTTCTGTGCCCCTCGTAAGTTTCAAATGCTGTTCAGAGGAGGAGGCATGCACGAGGAAGCCTACAAAACAGCGATGAGACAATACCTTCAAACAAAAGGAACAGGAAAACGAGACAAAAAGCAACGGCAATATATCTACCCGACAACACCACCATAAACGTCGGAACTGCAGCGGCTGGTAAGGAATGTAAAACAAGCCTGTAACGAAATACGCTTAGTAGCGGTGCTAGCTCACGCTACATTTCGTGGAATAGTACTAGACTAACACCAGTGGCCAAGTCCTCACTATCCGATATTGCTGAATGATGTTGGATTAGGACGTTGTAGCATCTGTGGCCACGTGTGGTTTGGGAAACCTCCTGTTGATGAATGGTGTTCAGAGAGTTCGCTAACAACAGTCGGGTGAAGTCTAATGAAATGACGTTTTGGGTGTCCACACGAAAGCAACTCAAGTCCTTACAGATGCATCCATCACAACGTGAAAGATAGATGGCTGATAACATACCAACAGGAACTGTCCAGTCAGCGTCACGTTATGTTGCCTGACTTACAGCATCCTTCAAACTTCATCGTCTGGACGCAAATCGGAGAGCATTATTTTGTGACGTTTACATTAAATAACTTTAGATATCGCTCCCGTGTGTTGTCTTCTCCTATCCAGGAAGTGAATAAGGTCACTGTAGACTTTGCTGGAGATAATTTTAGACTTCGCTCCCCGAAGAAATTTGTCATGGTGGCTAAATAGATAGACATTTTAGCACTTACGTCGGATGTTGACACTGGATAAAATGATTGTGCAGTTATCTGCACACGACACCAACGAAATATCTGCTGGTGGAGGTGGGAGATTTGCAAGATAGATTTAAAATAAAATGTGGGACAGACTTGCGGTACTCCAATATTAAGCTTGCGCAACTTGGTGTTTATGGTAGTTAGATGTCGGAAACAGACAGATCAAATACTGGCAAGGGATAGATTAAGTACTGTTCTGGCACAATGGCCCGGTCGGGTGGACGTCGCTAATTTAAGCCATTTGAAATATTCATGGTTATCTCTTGAAAAACCGTGGTTGTCCCATGGGCTTCACTTAAGCAAATTGGAAGCAAGAGAAGCAACAATTACTGGCCAGCTTTGACTCTTCGAGGGCAGCAATTAGGATGTTGTTGGCATGCATGAAATTAGTGATATTAATCACCTTATTCCCTAAACCATTTCAATTAAATAGAAGATTCGGAATGAGACGAACAGAGCACCAACCTGCTGCTGCGGGTGCTCATCATTGCTTTGCTGTTCGTTGGCATGGACACTAATAGGGGTACTACTGCATGACGAACTAGATGGAATGCTAGCCGGAGTACCATGGGACTAGTAGGATTACTAGCTGAACTACTAGATAGGAAACTAGTGAAGGCACTACTGGGAATCACTAGTAGAATACCTAGCTGTGCTGCTAGTTTGTTTCTAGTGCGGGTACTAAACACCTGCATGGATACAACTGAATATATCAGTTCCGACATTTTTCAACATTGAGTGAGTATGGATATGTAGAATGTAGTTTCAGTTACAAGTTGATACTGATACTTTTTCAAACAGGTATGATGTGAGTTGGTATAGACAGGAAAAAAGGAACATATTTGTTTATATCTGGTTTGTACAAACTGATATAAATGGATATTGGTGTGATACAATAAGTATTTATTGTATGTAGCCCAAACAAAATAGGAATTGAAATTGAAAAATTCCCACAGAGCTGAATTTTGGTGGAAATGTAGGATTTGTCATTACAAATGAGGTCCTTAAAATCTCTGTTGATCCCATGCGTGCAAAGAAACTTATTCATGGTCATAGGTCATATTTTTGGGTTTTTTATATATCTCAAAATCTGTGAGCCTTACCAAAAAGTGACTAAAGCAAAAGACAACGACCGTAAAATTCTCTATAAGATATCGCGTTCCTAAAAGTCACATAATAATGATGTGCACATATAAAGCACCTATAACTTATTTGACCCGAAAGTCAGGATACCAAATCTGGTTAGACATGGTGCTACTGGACCGAGTACTACAAACCAAATCAAAAATGTGAATTTCGAATTTCTTCAGAATCATTCCATGGACCTGGAAATAATAATTTAAGATCATATCGACGCCTCCAAACAATAGTATGCTAAGTCGACTTAGCATGTTTTTATGTTCTTTACATTTTTATATTTAACGTCCTTTAACTTAAATTCTGTCAAATTTTGGTAATAATCGGACAATCCGAACAGAAGTTATAAACTAATATTTACTTAGCATAGTACTGAAGTTCAAAAAAATTTCCACACTTTGAGAGCTTCTCCTGCAAAACTCACTTTTTAGACTTAGCATACTATTATTTGGAGGTGTCGATAAAAAGTGTATATGTTCTTTATCAGCCTGCTTCTACACCGATATAGCCCCATGAATGTACTTCTGTGGAAATGACTTTAATGTCCGAAGTAAGTAGGTGGATAATACTTCGGTAAATGTATTGTAGGTATATTCAGCTTGGAACAACCCCTACCTTACAAAGTGACGCGTCGTTTTAAGGGCTTTTGAAGGTATTATTCTCTTATGGTCAATCCCCGACCAGAACAACAACATTTTCGGCGGTGGCGGCCTGAGTATTTCAGCCATGAAAACTTATTTACATGTTTTGTCGTAAGATACTCCGTTCGGGCTCGGACTTGATATGGAAGAAGTATCCCTTTTTCCTTCCATGAAAACTTATTTACAAGTTGTGTCGTAAGATACTCCGTTCGGACTCGGCGATAAAAGTAGGTCCCATTTCATTGTGCCAATATGAATCGCTGTGCACTCATTGATATGGAAGAAGTATGCCTTCTCCCTTCCGGGATGTTGTAGGAACATATAATATGTAAGTATTTGTTTAAACTAACCATAGGAAAGCAAATATGTTACTCTCTCTATCTCCCTCTCTTTTTAATCAGTACCACACCAATTTAATACGTTCGCGGACGTGAATGCTATATATCATGGTGATGTAGGATGACGTGAATGCTGTAGCATTCACTTCCAAAGTCAATTTTTCACTTCCAAAGTCAAATGAACCCAGAAAAACATTCGAATTGATGCGTTCAGTTATAACAGTTCATGTCTTTAATATTTATTTATCCCCTAAATAATAAAAATGTTCAAAAATGTTATTTTTTATGAAATTTTCCTTAGAAGTTATTCACACAAGCCTGTTACACCTATAGTATCTGTTGGTATCTGTAGTATTTGAAAAATATCTGTTGTACAACAGATACTTGAGAACGAAAAAACAAATAAAGTTCTCACTCGTTCATATACAACACAGAACTGTTTCTAACAGTTATGTTATTGTGAGTATACACAACCCAAACAATATCATAACTGTTACACTCATTCCCACATTTATATCATATTATATCTGTTATGTATATGATATATCTGTTTTGTTGATATAAACAGTTATACCATTGCACGTGTTTAGCGGGTACTGACGGGTGGAATACTAGGCAGAGTGCTAGTCGCATTACAGGATGAATTGCCATCAGAAGTTCTAGTTCTTCTTTCACAGATGTTGGAGCAGCATGTGGTTAGAAACCTGGAACTCTAGTCCTTGTGGGAATGCAAGGTGATACAGTTCTTCTTGTGGCACCATTGCACCCCTGCAAACTGAACAAACCCATTGACAGGCTGAACATTTTGCCGCCAGCGGATGGAGACGATGCTCTTGATGTTGCTGCTTGCTGACAACAACTTGCTATGAATTGCAGTGACCAGTCGTGGTGTGAGCTGAGACCCGAACACAGCAATACGTCTATTGCACACTGAACAAATCCAAATATAAGGACCGGCTTTAGCTCAATGCCGATCCGAATTAGGAAGATCGACATAATTTGCTCAAAAAAAGTTTCGGTTGGTACAGCTGTAGCAGGGTTAACAATATCTGGATGAGTGGAACTTGGGTCGTATTTGAACGTAGACCCTAATGTCGTGGAAATGATGTAGTGTGTTATACTGTCGTCCATTACTTTAACCTTTTTTCTTAAAAACAAATCCACTTCCCTCCATGCAACCATTCAATATATTATATTTTTTCGCCCCAAAACAAAGCTTAGGTGTGAAAAATCTATTCCACATTTACAGTACAAATTTATATAAAAACGACAACAAAAATCCAGTTAACATTACCACAAGACATGACCCAGTACAGAGGAATAACAACAACAACGACAAAAAATATATGATTACCGCGAAAGCACCTACAATCACTCAGTGGCCATCATTAAAGTCAAATCATTTTTCACATGTTATTGAGGCTTTTGCAGTGACGATGATGATGGTGGTGGTGGCAATGAGGAAGGTGGTAAAATTCAACTAGTGGCAGATGCAAAACCCCATAACTGCAAACCAACACAAAAAAACTACTTAACAGCTAAATTACACACACACGTACACACTAATTCACACTAAAAATATTTTATACATTCAAGATTTGTATAAAGTATCATCACGATTTGTTTTCTTTTTTTCATTTTCTCCTTCTCCAAAACAAATCAAGTTGAAGAAGAAGGAGAAACCCCAAACAAAAAACATTGCTAAGGACGAACAACATGAGCTGAACAGACAAACAACATAAAAAGGCACATTTTTGTAATCAAATCAACACCTTCACCTAAACTAAATGCCATAGCGCAGATACAAAACCACAAAACTGTATATCTTTGGTAGAGATATTTTTTGCATTGGATTATTTCATCTCTGCTAACAAAAACAAAAGTATGAAAACAATTTAAGTTTTATGAGGTAAACGACAATCATCACGATGATGCTGATGATGATGATCGACAACAAAAACATCATCATCAACGTCATCATCCTTTTTTGTTGTTATTTGCAACTGCAATATTACCATCTTGTGGCAGAAGCAGTACCCAGCTCTACATCATCAATATTGAAATGTTCTTCCACGGTGTTCAACATGATGTATGGTGTGCCGAAATCGAAATATAGAAAGCCCCTCCTACCCCCTTCTTGAAATAAATAAAAAATCCAGCAAATTGTATTGCAGCGTGATCGATCAATAAACACTTGCTGCATGCAATAAAAATTTTACCATCATTTGTCTCGATGTGGGTAGACAGTGAAGTGGATATTTTCAAAACGTTAACATATAAATTTAAATAAGGAAAATAAAAGCAGCCAGTGGAAGTAAAGAACAGAGATTAAAACTGGAGTTTTTTAGAAAAATAATTTGTAAAGATCAATATATCTCTGGGTAATGTAAAGGTTGTAATATACCAAGCAACGGTCCTGATCAGCATTAACATGACCCAGGATGTAAGGAGTGTACTATACCAAGCAACGGTCCTGACACAGGACTTATTTGGATTGGGTGACTTATTTGGATTGGGTGACGGGATGAAAGATACCAAGGAACGGTCCTGACCGGCTTTAACATGGCAAAGCTCAGGATTTATCTAGGTTCCTCTCTCATCTCAAGTGGACACTGACCTCCCCGTGGTGTCACCGGGGGAGCTGTCTTTAACACCCGTTAAAGGTAGTGAGCTAACATATGCCGCGCGTTCACCCATAAGAACGTTAAAAACTTGGGTTTGGGCGCCGGGTTAGTAACCCTCACCTAGAAAAAAGTAGCCTACTATGAACAAACGAAACAAAAGAAAAACAACCCCCTCTAAAGTGGACGACCCCGCAAATCTGCACCTGTCTACGAATCTGTACCTGGAATGTTCGCACTCTTTATAGAGAAAGTGCAGTTTACGCGCTGGCAGATGTACTTGAAAAGTACAGGGCCGACAGTACTGCCATACATGAAATACGATGGATTGGGAAAGCGTGGCAACAACATCTAAAGGTGACGCACTATAGCTGCCATGGCACAAAGCATGAGTTTGTTTGCGGTTTTGTAGTTGGTCGGAGGTTAAAACATCTGGTCTTCTGCTTCACCCCAGTTAATGAAAGACTTGCTACAATTCGATTTAAAGCACAATTCTTCAATATTAGCCTTATTTGCACTCATGTCCCAACCGAAGAAGACAAGGACGAACAGGCCAAAGATATATTTTATGAGCGCTTAAAAGAAACATATGACCGTTGTCCTGCCCATGACGTTAAAATTATTCTAGGCCATTTTAATTCCAAAATTGGAAATGAGAATATCTTTGGCCCAACAGTCGGGAAATTCAGTCTCCATAGTGAAACATCTAACAATGGTATGAGGCTGATAGACTTTGCAGCTGCCAAAAACATGGTAGTTAGCAGTACCAGATTTAAGCATCTCGTCATCTGGTTGTTTCCAGATCAAAGGACAAATAATGAAATTGATCACGTTGTGATAGATGGAAGACATTCATCGAGCGTGTTGGATGTACGATCTTTCCGAGGAGCAAACGTAGACTCCGAACACTACCTTGTTGCAGCAAAGGTACGTACCCGCCTAAACGTTGCAAATGAAGCACGAACAGACACAATACGGAAGTTGGACATCGGTAAGCTGCAAACACAACTGATAGCCACAGCATATTTCACTCAACTGGCTCAATTGCTTAATCAAAGCATTTCTCGTCCCGATAACATATCAGTACAATGGCAAAATATTGTCCACTCCATGTAAACAGCCACAAAATCCATACTTGGATACCAGAGACCTCCACCAAGGAATCCATGGTATGACCAGGAGTGTCGTGCTGCTACCGAAGAAAAGACTGTAGCAACGAGTAGCGCACGAGAGAGATATCGGGAGAAAAGGAGAGAGGAGAAAAGTCTTTTCCGCAGAAAAAAGAGAGAAATGGAAAAGCGGGAGTGTGAAAAAATCGAGATGTACAGGAATCAGAATGAATTCCGAAAATTCTACCAAAGAGTGAAGCATCAAACTGATGGTTTTGGTACAGGTATATCCTCCTATAGAGACCAGCAAGGTAATTTGGTAAATGATACAGATAGTGTGCTCAGGATAGGGAAAGAGCATTTTTTTCCAGGCTGTTGGAAACCAAACTGTTGGATAGTAGCGAAGACGATGAAGATACCACAGATCCAAGCCCAGAATATGGCATTGAATATATACCGCCCGACCAAGATGAGGTAAAAACAGCAATAAACCGGCTAATGAATAATAAGGCAGCAGGAGGGGATGGTCCACCAGCCGAGCTGCTCAAAACCGGAGGCGACACGCTGATAAGGTGTATGCAGCAGATAGTTAGCACCATCTGGCAGGAAGAAGAACGGGTACACGACGATTGGAACTTGAGCATCCTATGTCCAGTCCACAAGAAGGGAGATAAGGCTATGTGCTAAGTGCTCCAATTACAGGGGCATAAGTCTGCTCCCTACTGCATATAAGATAGTAGCGATAGTAGCGAAGACGACGAAGATACCACATATCCAATCCCAGAAGATGGTATTAAATGTATACCGCCCGGCCAAGATGAGGTAAAGACAGCAATAAACCGGCTGAAGAATAATAAGGCAGCAGGAGCAGATGGCCCACCACCGGAGCCGACACGCTGATAAGGTGTATGCAGCAGCTAGTTAGCACCATCTGGCAGGAGGAAGAACGCGAACACGACGATTGGAACATGAGCATCCTATGTCCAGTCCACAAGAAGGGAGATAAGACTATGTGCTCCAAGTTCTCCAATTACAGGGGCATAAGTCTGCTCCCTACTGCATATAAGATAGTAGCGATAGTAGCGAAGTCGACAAAGATACCACAGATCCAATCCCAGAAGATGGTATTAAATGTATACCGCCCGGCCAAGATGAGGTAAAGACAGCAATAAACCGGCTGAAGAATAATAAGGCAGCAGGAGCTGATGGCTTACCAGCCGAGCTGTTCAAAACCGGAGGCGACACGCTGATAAGGTGTATTCATCAGCTAGTTAGCACCATCTGGCAGGAAGAACGCGTACACGACGATTGGAACTTGAACATCTTATGTCCAGTCAACAAGAAGGGAGATAAGACTGTGTGCTACAAGTGCTCCAATTACAGGGGCATAAGTATGCTCCCTAATATCTGGCATATTGTGTGAGCGACTAAAGCCTATGGTCAATGAAACAATTAGAACCTCTCAGTGCGGCTATAGACCGGGTAAATCCACCATTAACCAGACATTTACCTTGACACAAATCATGGAAAGACCCAAGAAATGCAGATCGATACCTTTCATCTTTTTATCGATTATAAAGCAGCCTTCGACAGCCCAATACGTTCCAAGGTGTTCCAAGCCATGTCTAATTTTGATATCCCCGCAAAGTTCATTCGGCTTTGTAAGATGACATTAACTGATACTCGGCCCTCAGTTAAAATAGGAAAGAACCTCTCCGAAGAGTTTATTATCAAAAGTGGTTTCAGATAAATACAAGGCCTGTCGTGCGATCTCTTCAATATCCTGTTAGAAAAGGTCATATAAGTTGCGAAGGTCAAAAGAAGAGGAACAATATACACAAACGGCCATATGTTACTTGCTTATGTCGACGACATTGACATCATGGGTCGATCTGTAAAGGAAGTAACTGATATATTTGCAAAAGTCGAAAGGAAAAATGCTAAAGTCGGTCTGGCAATGATAAAACCTAGTTGATGGTATCGACGCGTAATACGTCTACAGATCTCGCACCATCTGTGAATGTGGTACCTACAATTTTGAGGTAATAAAGGACTTCATCTACCTCGGCACCGCCATAAACAGAACAAACGACATCAGTTGTGAAATACGAAGAAGAATAGTGTTGGCTAGAGTTGGGCAATCTTGTTCCCGGAGCGGATCGATCTTTCTAGTTTCTTTTACCAAAAGGAACTAGTTCCTTAATATAGTTCCATAGTTCCAAATAGTTCGGAGAGCGATATAGTTCAATGAATCTTTCTCTTTCATCGTTCTTTCTGTTCCTTCGTTCCAAATAGTTCGAAGAGCGATATAGCTCCATGAATCTTTCTTTTTCGTCGTTCTTTCTGTTTCCTTCGTTTACAAATAGTTCTCTCCCTTACCCGACGATAGGACAAATCTCTGAAGCGTTGGTGGGTGCATTCTCTGAATCCTTGGCAGAGATTCTGAAGTCGGGCGGTCTATTGATGGGCTGAGCATAGGGGGTGACCCGTTCTGAGACGGGATGCCAGTCACCTCATTCGTCAGACCAGGTGACACGATAGATATGTCAGGCGAACTATAGTAGTCTCCTCTAATCCTGGTGGTCACGTCCTCGTTGACGGTGCAACATGTGGAGCTATCTATTTGTTCAGCCAGAGCTATGCCTCTCTGGTCATTTCCTAGGGTAGAACGTCATAACTCATGATGCGCTTTGATATCCACTAGGACAAGCTATTAATCGGGGGGATATACACTTGACTTTTTTACAACCTAATATCCCTGTATCATAGCGTGATGAGTTTCTACATAAGATTACACAAAATGATTTTTAATATTTGAATTTATCAGAATTATGGGCAATTTTGAAGTCACTGTAAGCAGATATACATAGGGTGTTTTTTTAAGTCCGATAGAACTTGAAATTGTAAAAAATAACACAAAAAATTAAATTGTAATCAATTTTTTTTTATTCGAAAGATCAGTACGTGACATTAACATTTGAAAATGATTTCGGGCATATGGGCACCGCGGCTGTTCTTGACGAAGTGCATTCTGGACGTCCAATTTTTGGCCACTTTTTCGAGCACTGCTGGCCGTATGTCACGAATAACACGAACAATGCTGGCCTCCAAGACATCAATTGTTGCTGGTTTATCAGCATAAACCAGTGACTTCACGTAGCCCCACAGGAAATAATCGAGAGGTGTCAAATCGCACGACCTTGGAGGCCAATTGACAGGTCCACTTCTCGAAATCAACTTATCGCCAAATTTTGATTTCAATAAGTCGATGGTTGCGTTCGCCGTATGGCACGTAGCGCCATCCTTTAATTGAAAATAATATCAAACTGACATAACATTTGTTTTTTAATAATTTCCTTTAATTCTGAGTGTCATAAAAATGTCGTAAACGCTTTTTTAAAAAATATTATTTTTTAACAAAAAACAAAAAAAAACAAAAAATTAAAATTTGTTCAAAGTGGTTTTTGTGTCCTTTTTCAATTTTTAAATAAAACAAACGCGTTTAGTTATAAGTAGTTTATTATGTTTATTCATTCGTGAAATGAAAACAATTTTTTGAAAAAAAAAATGTTTTTCATCCCAAAATTTTTTCAAAAAAAATATTTTTTTTTATTTTTTTTTTATTTTTTCCTTATTAAGGCGAAGGCCAGGAATAACTATGGAAACCACATATAGATTTTTAAGTATATTATTTTTAAGATTTGCTCGGTGCGCCTTAACTGACTTTAAATGAAAGGTGCTTACAAGGCCGGACGATTTGTATGGAAGGAAAAACATCTTATTGGCCCCTTGGCGTTTCTGATTCCTGGGATTGTACTGAGCAAAAAAATCCACTAGATCATGTGTCTACGGTGAAAATCGAGCCTCCACATTTTTATGTTTTTTATAGATTTTTTTGGATATTTTGGCATTTAATAGCCAAATCATTGAGATTTTCAATCTAACACTCAGACAAAAATTTTAGCCAAGAGAATAGTTTTCAGGCAGTTTTTGCCTTGTGGATAAAAGATTTCAAGTCAAAATCTGGAGGCTCGATTTTCACCGTAGACATATGGCCTAGTGGACATTTTTGCTCAGTACAATCCCAGGAATCAGAAACTTGAAGGGCCCAAAATGGTGTTCAAATAAGCCCTAGTGCTTACACCTGGAAAGTTTTTGCGGATTCTGAAAGATAGGATAGGACTTGCCGTTCCCAAGCAAACTTGTGGACAGCAAAAAACATCTAAAAATGTGAACTATGACCGCGACTTATTTAAAAATACCTCCGGCGATTTTTATACCCTCCGCCATACTATAGGGGGTAATTAAGTTTGTCATTCCGTTTGTAACTACTCGAAATAATAATTTTCTACCCTACATACTATATATATTCTTAATCAGCGTGCAATTCTATATCGATATAGCTATGTCGAACCTCCCGATTTTTAAGTTTTTTATCCACGTTTTTTGGATATTTTGTCATTTAATAGCCAAACCATTGAGATTTTCGATCCAACACTCAGACATGGCAATAATTAATAACTCTCTAGTACATCGCAAAATCATTGGAATGCTCCTTCAGGCAGTTTTTGTCTTGTGGATAAAAAACTTGATGTGAAAATCTGGAACCTCGATTTTCACTGTAGACATATGGCCTAGTGGACATTTTTGCTCAGTACAATCCCTGGAATCAGACACTCGAAGGGCCCAAACAGGTGTTCAAATCACCTCACTCTAGTGCTTACATCCGGAAAGTTTTTGCGGATTCTGAAAGATATGATAAGACTTGGCGTTTCCAAGCAAAATGGTGGAAACCAACAAATCCCCTAAAGAAGTGAACTTTGACAGGGATTTATTTAAAATTCCTTCCGGCGATTTGTATACCCTCCATCATACTTTAGGGGGTATATTAGGTTTGTCATTCCATTTGCAACTACACAATTTTAGACCCTACGAACTATATATATTCTTGATCAGCATGCAATTCTGTATCGATATTGCTATGCCTGTCCGTCTGTGGAAATCACTCTACCGTCCGTACGGATTTAAGTAGGTGGATGATATTTTGTTAAAATCTATTGTATGTACGTAGGACTTTTGGTATTGACAACGGGCTAGGTAGGTCCACGCTTTCGTATAGCACCCATACAAAGTGATGCGTGACGCGTCATCGTTTTAAGGAATTTTTAAGATATTTGTCCCATTTGACCACCGAATTGGTTATAATTTGGTATTTTGAGGCTAAACAAACATTTCTACCAAAAACTGTTTTTATAGGTCCACGTTTTGGTATAGCCCCCATATATAGTACGCGTCACTTTAAGATATTTCGAATGTATTAGCCCCATTTCACCACAGAATATTTTATGTTTCAAGAGGCTAAGAATATTTTCTACCAAAAAATTCTTATATAGGACCACGTTTTGAAATAAGACGATATCTCCAGATTTTCGGTATTTCGAAGGTTTTAACTATATTATCCTACCAAAATGGCTGAAATGTTGTAAAATCTATTGTATGTACGTAGGACGTTTAGTATTAAAAAAGGGCTATGTAGATCCACGTTTTCGTATAGCCCCCATACAAAGTGATGAGTAACGCGTCGTCGTTTTAATGTATTCTTAAGATATTTGTCCCATTTGACCACCGAATTGGTTATAATTTTGTGTTTCCGGAGGCTAAAAAACATTTCTACCAAAAATTGTTTTTATATGTAGGTCCACGTTTTGGTTAGCCTCCATATATAATACGCGTCACTTTAAGATATTTTGAAGGTATTAGTCCCATTTGACCACAGAATCGGTTGTAATTTGGTATTTTGTGTTTCGAGAGGCTAAGAAAAATTTCTAGCAAAAAATTCTTATATATGACCACATTTTGGTATAGCCAGCCCCATAAGACGATATTTCCAGATTTTCGGTATTTTGAAGGTTTAAACTATATTAGCCTACCAAAATGGCTGAAATTTGGTATTTGGTCCTCCTTTTGGGTACAAAACTTTTTCCCAGAAATTGATCGGTATCGGTCCACGTTTTGATGTACCCCCCATAAAACGGTACGTCTGAATTTTCGGTATTCTGAAGGTTTTAGCCTCATTATAACACCGAAATGGCTGAAAGGTGGTACCTAGTCTTCGTTGACGGTATAAAACTTTCTGCCTGAAATTTGTAGGTATAGGTCCACGTCTTCATATAGCCCCCAGAGAACGGTACCTACCGATTTTCGGAATTTTGAAGGTTGTGTTTTCAATATCCCACCGAATTGACTGACATTTGGTAGTTAGTCTTCGTTTGGGATATAAAACTTTCCATTTTAAATTTGTCGGTATAGGTCCAAGCCGTCATATAGCCCCCATAGAACGGTACCTCCCGATTTTCGGAATTTTGATGGTTGTAGCCTCAATTCCCCACCGAAATGGCTGATATTTGGTGTTAAGTCTTTGATAGGGATATGAAACATTCCACCCGAAATTTGTCGGTATAGGTCGACGTCCTCAGACAGCCCCCATAGAACGGCACCTCCCGATTTTCGGTATTTTGAAAGTTGTGGCCTCAATATACCACCGATATGACTGAAATTTTGTATTTAATCCGCCATCGATGTATAAAATATTGCAGAAGATAATTATCAGTATTGGTTCATGTCTTCAAATTGCTCCCATATAAGCGTACTTCCCGATTTTCGGTATTTTGAAGGTTGCTCCATCAATATTCCATCGAAACGGCTGAAATTTAATATTTAGTCCCCGTTGGTGGTATACAACTTTCCACTTGAAATTTCCCAGTATTGTTCCGCGTTGGTGTTTTAAAAATTTTAGCCACATTATTCAACAGGAATAACTGAAATTTGGTATTTAGTCTTCGCTGTAGTTACGAAACTTTCCTCCAGAAATTTGTCGGTGCAGGTCAAAGTTTTATACACCCTCCACTGTGCTCCGCTTGTTCGTTAACTATCCAAATCCAGAGTATCCAGGTTTAGGTCTAGTCGGTATTGCCCAATTTTATGTATTTCGCCCAATTCGGAAAATTGTAAATATTGGTCCATGTTTTGGAAAGAACAACTACGTCGCCTCATATGAGCTATTTTGAACGGAGTACTATCAGTTGGCATATACATATGTACTACTCCTGCAATAAAAGGAAGAGTTTAGTACTTTCATAAACGAAATTAAACTAATTGTTGCTATTCACTTCAATGCAGTTCGTGGTGGAGGGTATAAAAAGCTCGGCCCTGCCGAAATTAACGCCGTTGTTAATTTTTTTTTTATTTTGTTCATCTATGAACATTGCTGTTACAGAATCCGCAAAAACTTCCCAGATGTAACCGGTTTTCATTTAAAGTTAGTTAATTCGCACCGTACATGATACTATTTTATATACAGGCGATACAGTCAGTAAGTGCATTGTCCCAATTTGAACTGCTATATCTCAAAAATCGCGTATCTTGTAGTCCCATTTCGATAGGACTTACGGTTTATGAAATTTGAACGCGATTTATTTAAAAATCCCTTTGGCGATTTCTTATTGTTTTTGATTTTTCTCATCTATGAACGTTGTAGTTTATAACGAGTGGTTTTATCGAAGGCTTAGGTTAGCTCAGCCGTTACCAGGGTAGACTCAAGGACCCACAAACCTTAAGTAAATCAGACACGATGGAAGTGTGCTTCAGTGTTTTATTTATATTACTTCGTAAGCATACGATTCTGACAGTATGGAGATTAGCTGATGTTGTAATATATGTTGGTAAAGTTGGGGAACAGCTTCGAATTGGTCGGTAGCAAATAGGCGATAATCGGCTAATACCAGATGGGGTTGGTCGTCGACAGTCCGTCGATATCACTTGGCTCGGCAACCGTGAGATCGGCAATCTTCTGATAGGCGGTCCTCACTCGGCAATACTCGGGTCGGCAGTTTCCGATGTTGCGGTATCGCACGGCTCGGTGTTATTCGGATTGCTATCGGCTCGGTAGTCTTCGGCTGTGGAGTTCGGTGCGGTAGTCTTCGGCTGTGGAGTTCAGTTCGGTAGTCTTCGGTTGTGGAGTTTGGTTCGGTAGTCTTCGGCTGTGGAGTTCGGCTCGGTAGTCTTCGGGTGTTGGGTTCGGTCCGTTCGTATTCCAATTGCTGCTCTGTAAAAAAAAGTGGGGTATAGTTAGACAGAGCGAACGAATCGACAGGAGCGAACGAATCGACAGCAGCGAACGAATCGCCAGGAGCGAACGAATTGACTGGAGCGAACGAATCGACAGGAGCGAACGAATCGGCAGTAGCGAACGAATCGGCAGGAGCGAACGAATCGGCAGGAGCGAATGAATCGGCAGGAGCGAATGAATCGGCAGGAGCGAACGAATCGGCAGGAGCGAATGAATCGGCAGGAGCGAATGAATCGGCAGGAGCGAACGAATCGGCAGTAGCGAACGAATCGGCAGGAGCGAATGAATCGGCAGGAGCGAACGAATCGGCAGGAGCGAACGAATCGACGGGAGCGAACGAATCGACAGGAGCGAACGAATCGACGGGAGCGAACGTATCGGCAGGAGCGAACGAATCGACAGGAGCGAACGTATCCCAAGGTCGATGGCTGATGTAGTCTTCGGTTCAATCGAATAGGACTGCGGACACTTGGCTCACTTGGCTCGGCAACCGTGAGATCGGCAATCTTCTGATAGGCGGTCCTCACTCGGCAATACTCGGGTCGGCAGTTTCCGATGTTGTGGTATCGCACGGCTCGGTGTTATTCGAATTGCTATCGGCTCGGTAGTCTTCGGCTGTGGAGTTCGGTGCGGTAGTCTTCGGCTGTGGAGTTCGGCTCGGTAGTCTTCGGGTGTTGGGTTCGGTCCGTTCGTATTCCAATTGCTGCTCTGTAAAAAAAGAGTTGGGTATAGTTAGACAGAGCGAACGAATAGACAGGAGCGAACGAATCGACAGCAGCCAACGAATCGCCAGGAGCGAACGAATTGACTGGAGCGAACGAATCGATAGGAGCGAACGAATCGGCAGTAGCGAACGAATCGGCAGGAGCGAATGAATCGGCAGGAGCGAATGAATCGGCAGGAGCGAACGAATCGGCAGGAGCGAACGAATCGGCAGGAGCGAACGAATCGACGGGAGCGAATGAATCGGCAGGAGCGAATGAATCGGCAGGAGCGAACGAATCGGCAGGAGCGAACGAATCGGCAGGAGCGAACGAATCGGCAGGAGCGAACGAATCGACGGGAGCGAACGAATCGACAGGAGCGAACGAATCGACGGGAGCGAACGTATCGGCAGGAGCGAACGAATCGACAGGAGCGAACGTATCGCAAGGTCGATGGCTGATGTAGTCTTCGGTTCAATCGAATAGGACTGCGGACAATGCCACACGTCTTCTCTTTCACGTCGGTTAACGCCAGCACTCGACCCATTCAGCGACGAAAGCTAAACATTTTATCCATCTGGGTTTACAGAGTGAATGAGAATTATTTGTAAGTGGAGACAACCAAGAAATACACTGAAGTTTACATAATGTATGAATGGAGTTGTAATTATGTATGAAGTTTGGATTATGCATGCACTGATAAGGTAGTTTTGTATTGATACTGGATGTAATATCAGAGGGGCGGTTTTGTAATGTAGCGGTCAAGAATCCCAGGTGCAAGCACCTTTCATTTAAAGTTAGTTAAGGCGCACCGTCTTTAGGCAGTTTTAAGGAATACTATTTCAAGGGCAGTCTTAAAAAACTTAACTGATAAATCTCTAATATTTATGGAGAGAATATTTCTTTCCGCACCACACCACTGTCTAGTATTTCTTATGCTCCATAAACCGTTTCCAAAGCAACCAATACGCCAAGAGCATGTAATAACTAAACAAAATACTCTATAACTCAACAATTTGGCAGACTAATTTGTCATTTTAAAACAAAGATTTGCCACACGATACAAATTCTGGCTTAAATTAACTTCTGCTTCATCGATGGCCCTGTGAGTTTGCATCTTAACGATTACTTTTTGAAATATGGTAACACTTATTTTTTGCATAAAAGCCAAAAATGAAAACCACCGACTTGAATTGTTTCCTTAGCCTGTTTTTTTTTCTTTTGCTTTGGTCAAGGTAAACTGTCTTCATAATGTCTAAGGTAGTAATGCTGAATTATAGAGAGCTAGCCAGAAGAAGCCCCTTTAGCAAACTAGGGAATCCCTTGCCACTACACATTTCCAAAAAATATCGAATAAAGAAACGCCAACACCACCCGAGCACAACTAAATTATACCCTTTATTGATGATATTACTCCTCATACCGTTCGTTGCCTAGTTGCATTTGAGTTGTAGTCCGTTTTCATCGGTGTTTTTGGTAAAACGTTCGTTCGTTCGCATTCGTATTTGTGCTGTTGTAGTAGTTATTTTTAATCTGTCGGTACTTCTTCTTTTGTTGCATTTAGTTTCATGCAATTCGTTTTTTTCTCGTGCATGGCATTCATTGCAACTATAGTTGTCTGCTGGCTGGTCCGTCGTTGAAAGGCGTTTTTGCTTCTCCACTTACATTTGTCGACCAGAGGTATTGACCTGCAATTGATACCAATCTTCTACAATCCATTATGTTTTGGGCCAAAACTTTAGCTTTCATGTCTCATTATTAGCAATTTTGGAGTGCATCAATGCATCACCACCAACCAACCAACCACCACAAATAGCAGCCGCAGCACCAACAATAATAACAACAACAACAACAAATGCTACAGTACAATTGAGGTAACATCAAAAGTTCCTAAAGTGTTCGCATGATGTGTTGTTCGATTTTCTTGTTCTTGTTGTTGTTCATTCATATACAGCAGTTAGCCATGGTTTGAATCTTGCGTTTTTTTTTCCTTTCCTACTTTGTATAAAAGATAGCTCTGGTGGAGGGAGCTTTTGATGTGTAAGTGAAGAGTTCTTTTTCTTCCATGTGAATTTTTGAGTGATCCTTATGACGTTTGCCTAGGTTGATGTATGATGACCACATTTCAGTTCACATACACACAGATTTTGCACTGATGATAAAGCAATCTCCAGAATAATAGGGCATGCATCTTAGTTTAGATTTGAAGTTTTGTTTAATAGTAAGCACACAAATGAAGCATTTGAAAAGCCATTGAACCCCCTCCAAAAGCAATAGGCTAACATTAACTGTTTTTTTCGGAGAATCAGACTTAGCAAAAAACACTCGCTTCGAAAATCACTTCCCACTGGTCGTTTTTTTCTTTAAAAGAATTGTGAAGGATACAGGGACGCTCAGGGGGAAGTTCTTATTGAACCACCTATAAGAGACTGGCAGCGACTCTGACTCCGAATCCGACAGCAACAGCAAAACAAAACACTTAAAATATACTTAGAAAATCAACTCCCTAAAAGTATACTTAATAAATAACTCCCTAAAAATATTCATAAAAAATCCAATTCCTAAATATATCCTTCGAAAAAATCCACGCCCTAAAAATTTTGTGTAAAAAAATCACGATTTCAAAGGTATCTTTAAACAAATCCATAGCCTTTAAAAAACTGAGCCCCAAAAATATTCGTTTAAAAACCGAGCCCAAAAAATATGCTTTAAAAAACCGAGCTCTAGAACTATTCTTTAAAAAACCGAGCCCTAAAATATACTTTTACAAACCGAGCCCTAAAAATATTATTAAAAATCTACTCCCTAAAAATATGCTTTACAAAATCCAAGCCCTAAAATATTCTTAAAAAATTACTTCCTAAAATTATGCTTTACAAAATTACTTCCTAAAATTATGCTTTACAAAATTACTTCCTAAAATGATGTTTTACAAAATCCACGCCTTAAAAATATTCTTAAAAAATTCACTTCCTAAAAATATTATTTAAAAAATCCAGGTCCTAAAAATATTCTTTAAAAAATCCACACCCTAAAAATATTTTTTAAAAATCCACGTCCAAAAAATATTCTTTAAAAAAATCCATGCCCTAAATTTTTTTTTTTTTAAATCCGCATCCTAAAAATATTCTTTAAAAAATCCATGCCTTAAACATATTTTTTACAAAATCCACACCCTAAAATATTTTTTAAAACGGCCACGCCCTTAAAAATATTCTTTAAAAAATCCACACTCTTAAAAATATTCTTTAAAAATCCATGCTATTACAAATATGCTTTAAAAAATCCACGCCCTTAAAAATATTTTTTTAAAATATCCATCCCCTTAAAAATATTCTTAAAAAGTCCACGCACTTAAAAATATTCGTTAAAAATACACGCCATAAAAAATCTTTGAAAATCCACGCCATAAAAATATTCTTTAAAAATTCACGCCCTTAAAAGTATTCTTTAAAAATCCACGCTATTACAAATATGCTTTAAAAAATCCACGCTATTACAAGTATGCTTTAAAAAATCCACGCCCTTAAAAATATTCTTTAAAAAATTCACGCCCTTAAAAATATTCTTTAAAAAATCCACGCCCTTAAAAATATTCTTTAAAAAATCCATGCCCTAATTTTTTTTTTTTTAAATCCGCATCCTAAAAATATTCTTTAAAAAATCCATGCCTTAAACATATTTTTTACAAAATCCACACCCTAAAATATTTTTTAAAACGGCCACGCACTAAAAATATTCTTCAAAAATATCCATCCCCTAAAAATATTTTTTAAAACTATCCATCCCCTTAAAATATTCTTTAAAAAACCCACGTCCTTAAAATATACTTAAAAAAATCAAGCCCTTAAAAATAGTCTTTAAAAAACCCACGTCCTTAAAATATACTTAAAAAAATCACGCCGTTAAAAATAGTCTTTAAAAATCCACGCCATTAAAACATTCTTGAAAAGTTCACGCCCTTAAAACACTCTTGAAAAATACACGTCCTTAATAATAGTCTTTAAAATGCACGCCCGTAAAACATTCTTGAAAATTTCACGCCCTTAAAAATAGTCTTTAAAATCCACGCCCTTAAAACATTCTTGAAAAATTCACGCCCTTAAAACATTCTTGAAAAATTCACGCCCTTAAAAATAGTCTTTAAAATCCACGCCCTTAAAACATTCTTGAAAAGTTCACGCCCTTAAAACATTCTTGAAAAGTTCACGCCCTTAAAAATAGTCTTTACAATCCACGCCCTTAAAATATTCTTGAAAAGTTCACGCCCTTAAAAATAGTCTTTACAATCCACGCCCTAAAAAATATTATTTAAAAAATCCATGCCTTTAAAAATATTCTTAAAAAATCCAAGCCATTAAAAATGTTCTTTAAAAATCCACGCCATCAAAATATGCTTTAAAGGTCCACGCCATTAAAACTGTTCTTTAAAAATCCACGCCATAAAAAATTCGTTGAAAATCCATGCCATAAAATATTCGTTTATAATCCACGCCATTACAAACATTATTTAAAAAATCCACGCCCTTAAAAATATATTTAAAAAAATACAAACCTTTAAAAATATGTTTAAAAAAATACATACCCTTAAAAATATTATTTAAAAAATCCACGTCGTTAAAAATATTCTTTAAAAATCCACGTCCTCTAAAATGTCCCTTAAAAATCCACGCCCTAAAATATATTCTTAAAAAGTCCACGCCCTTAAAAATATTCTTTAAAAATCCATGCTATTACAAATATGCTTTAAAAAATCCACGCCCTTAAAAATATTCTTTAAAAATCCATGCTATTACAAATATGCTTTAAAAAATCCACGCCCTTAAAAATATTCTTTAAAAATCCACGCTATTACAAATAAGCTTTAAAAAATCCACGTCCTTAAAAATATTCTTTAAAAATCTACGCTATTACAAATATTCTTTAAAAAAATCCACGCCCTTAAAATATTCTTTAAAAATCCACGCTATTACAAATAAGCTTTAAAAAATCCACGTCCTTAAAAATATTCTTTAAAAATCTACGCTATTACAAATATTCTTTAAAAAAATCCACGCCCTTAAAATATTCTTTAAAAAAATTTACGACCTTAAAAATATTTTTTAAAAATATCCATCCCCTTAAAAATATTCTTAAAAAGTCCACGCACTTAAAAATAGTCGTTAAAAATACACGCCATAAAAAAATCTTTGAAAATCCACGCCATAAAAATATTCTTTAAAAATCCACGCCCTTAAAAATATTCTTTAAAAATCAATGCTATCACAAATATGCTTTAAAAAATCCTCGCCCTTAAAAATATTCTTTTAAAAATCCACGCCCTTAAAAATATTCTTTAAAAATCCACGCTATTACAAATATGCTTTAAAAAATCAACGCTATTACAAATATGCTTTAAAAAATCCACGCCCTTAAAATATTCTTTAAAAATCCACGCTATTACCAATATGCTGTAAAAAATCCACGCCCTTAAAAATATACTTTAAAAATCTACGCTATTACAAATATTCTTTAAAAAATCCACGCCCTTAAAAATATTCTTTAAAAAAATATTCTTGAAAAAAATTCACGCCCTTAAAAATATTTTTTAAAAATATCCATCCCCTTAAAAATATTCTTAAAAAGTCCACGCACTTAAAAATATTCTTCAGAAGTCCACGCCCTTAAAAATATTCTTAAAAAATCCACGCCCTAAAAGATATTATTTGAAAAATCCAGGCCCTTAAAAATACACGGTGCTCTTGAATCAAATTTAAATGGAAGGTGCTTACACCTGGGAAGTTTTTGCGGATTCTGAAGCTACAATGTGCGGATTCTGAAGCTACAATGTGCTGAGCCCGGCTGGGATTTGAAACCACGTCCTTGAAAACGTATCAAAAATGTTGTCACGGCGTGTTAGCGTTCAAAGCCAAAACTCATAACTTCAAAGGCAGCGCAAAAAAACGTTTGTCGTGAAGAATATACATTTCAGCGGCCAAATATCCGCGTAAATGTATAAAACACATTTGCATTTGAAAAACGAAAAGTTCTAGGACCGAGAAGCCATTACATAGTCGATACGTCTGAAGATCTGCTTTACCACCAGTGAAACCAGGTATCGTAATTTGGTGACAATGTGGGTTCGAGTCCTTGGCTTTCCTTTTTCACTTGCAAATAATTTCCGATCATCAAGCTTAACTCTAAACGAGGAAATTAATAAAAAAATTTTAGGAATTGTTTAGGTTTTTGCAATTTTGCTTGGAAACCGCAAGTCCTATCAAAATGGGAATAAAGAAAATGTTGTAGCTACCAAAATTCTCTACAATATTGGACTTAATGATATTTTCGTAGGTTTTACCACTTTTGAAATATAGAAGTTGAAATTGGGACATTTCAAATTCAATTCAATTCTGTATAGTCTCCTTATAAAACAATGTCATGACTGCAATTTCCGAACTTAAACTTATATATCTAAAAAATGGTACAACCTATTTCAGATCTAAAAGATTTTTTCAGGTCCCATGTCGATAAGACTTGCCGTATTCAAGCAAAATCACGAAACCCTAACAAAAAAAAAAACTAAAAATGTAAACTGAGCTTCTTTATCTCAAAAATGGTACAGCCTGAGAACAAATCATAAACGTCAGTCCTTTAGAGAATTTTCACAGCTATAACGTTTTCTTTAGCTCCATTTCGATTGGACTTGCGGTTTTCAAGCAAAATCGTGAAAACCTAAAAAACACTTAAAGATGTGAATTTTGACCGCGATTTATTTAAAAATCCCTACAGCGATTTTTTCTTGTTTTTGAATTTTTCTCATCTATGAACATTGCTGTTTCAGAATTCACAAAAACTTCCCCTGTGTAAGCGGTTTTCATTAAAAGTTAATTAAGGCGCACCCTTCATGACATTGTTTTATAAGGAGGCGATACAGTCAGTGCATTGTCCCAATTTGAACTTCAATATCTCAAAAATGCTAAAACCTACGAAAAATCTTGTAGACGATTTTCATAGCTACAACATTTTCTTCAGTCTCATTTTAATAGGACTTGCTATTTCTAAGCAAAATCGTGAAAACCTAAACAACCCCTAAAAATTTCAACTTGAATCGCGATTTATTTAAAAAGCGCTCCGGCGATTTTTTTTTTTTGTTTTTTAATTTTTCTCATCTATGAACATTGTAGTTTCAGAATCCGCAAGACTTCCCAGGTGTAAGCACCTTCCATTTAAATTTGATTCAAGAGCACCGTGAATATTCTTAAAAAATCCAAGCCATTAAAAATTTTCTTTAAAAATCCACGCCATCAAAATATTCTTTAAAGGTTCACGCCATTAAAAAAGTTTTTTTAAAATCCACGCCATAAAAAAATTTTTTGAAAATCCACGCCATTACAAATATTCTTTAAAAATCCACGCCATTACAAATATTCTTTAAAAATCCACGCCATTACAAATATTCTTTAAAAAATCCACGCCCTTAAAAATATGTTTAAAAAATACATACCCTTAAAAATGTACTTTAAAAAATCCACGTCCTTAAAAATATTCTTTAAAATCCAGTTCTCTAAAATATCCATTAAAAATCCACGCCCTTAAAAATATTATTAAAAAGTCCACGGCCTTAAAAATATTATTAAAAAGTCCACGGCCTTAAAAATATTATTAAAAAGTCCACGGCCTTAAAAATATTGTTAAAAAGTCCACGGCCTTAAAAATATTTTTAAAAAAATCCTGTAAAATATCCTTTAAAAAAATCCTGTAAAATATCCTTTAAAAATCCACGCCCTTAAATATATTCTTAAAAATTCCACGCCCTTAAAAATTCTTTAAAAATACACGCCATAAAAAAATCTTTGAAAATCCACGCCCTTAAAAATATTCTTTAAAAATACACGCCATAAAAAATCTTTGAAAATCCACGCCCTTAAAAATATTCTTTAAAAATACACGCCATAAAAAAATCTTTGAAAATCCACGCCATTACAAATATTCTTTCAAAATCCATGCTATTACAAATATGCTTTAAAAAATCCACGACCTTAAAAATATTCTTTAAAAAATCCACGCCTTTAAAAATATTCTTTAAAAATCTACGCTATTACAAATATTCTTTAAAAAATCCACGTCCTTAAAATATTCTTAAAAAAAATCCATCCCCTTAATTAATCCCCTTATTTAAAAACATCCACACCCTTAAAAATATTCTTTAAAAAATCCACGTCCTGTAAAATATCCTTTAAAAAATCCACGTCCTGTAAAATATCCTTTAAAAAATGCACGCCCTTAAAAAAATTCTTAAAAAGTCCACGCCCTTAAAAGTATTCTTTAAAAATCTACGTCCTAAAAACATATTATTTAAAAAATCCACGCCATTAAAATTATTCTTAAAACATCCAAACCATTAAAATTTTTCTTTTAAAATCGACGCCATCAAAATATTCTTTAAAGGTCCGCGGTATTAAAAATGTTCTTTGAAAATCCACGCCATTTCAAATATTCTTGAAAAGTCCACGCCATAAAAATATTCTTTAAAAATCCACGCTATAAAAATATTCTTTAAGAATCCACACAATTAAAAATATTCTTTAAAAATCCACGCTATAAAAATATTCTTTAAGAATCCACACAATTAAAAATATTCTTTAGAAGTCGACGCCATTAAAAATATTCTTTAAAAATCACGACTTTTAAAATATTCTTTAAAAATCCACGCCATTAAAAAATTTCTTTAAAAGTCCACGCCATTTAAAATTATCTTTAAAAATCGCGGCCTTAAAAATAATCTTTCAAAATTCCAACCCTACAAATATCCTTTAAAAAATCCACGCCATTAAAAATATTCTTTAAAAAATCCACGCCCTAAAAATATTCTTTAAAAAATCCACGCCCTAAAAATATTCTTTAAAAAATTCACGCCCTTAAAATATTCTTTAAAAAATTCAAGCCCTTAAAAACTTTATTTAAAAAAATCCTCGCTCTTAAAAATATTCTTTAAAAAATACACGCACTTAAAAAATTTTTTTAAAAATTCAGCCATTAACAAGGGACGGGCCGACCATGTGATACCCTACACCACTACCCCTGTGTATAAGCTCTTCACTGGTAAGCATTTCTTTTAGGGAATATAATCCGACTACCACCAAACATAATATGACTCTTTCTCCCTGGGACCCCCATAAGCAACCAAAATTTCGTGACCACCCGATCAAAATTGCGACCTGTAGCGTTATTGCAAAAAAATTGAAGATTTGGATGCATTACCGGATATTGTGGTATATATATATATTCACAAAGAATAAAACTTTGAACTTTTGTCTCTACATGAGTTTTCCCCATTTCGACCAATAAATATTATCCGACTATCACCAAAATCAATAGGCTTCTTCCTCTGTGTATCCGATCAAAATTCCAACCTGTAGCGTGATTACAAAAAATGGAAAAATTGTATATATTACTGGCATTTGCGATATCTCGGTTGTTTGCCCAATTACGCCAACATACATCAATATAAAGAATCTTTTCTTCTTCCATTGTCGGGCTTTCCTTTTGGAATACTCCTACCAGAAGCGAGATATTCGCATAAGAAAAAAACGTTGACTTTTCTCCACATAAGCTTTTTGCTTATTCTGACTCCTGAATATTATCCGACCATCATTCGTTACGATCCGATTAAAACTGCGACCTGTAGCGCGATTTGAAAAAAAAATTGAAAAATGGGATGTATTACCGACTATTGCTATATCTCTGCTATTTGGCCACCTATGCCAACCTACTTTGCACCATTGTAAAGGTGCGTTATTCTACTTTCATAATCAGGCTTTGTTTTTGAAAAGTCGTCAACCAAAGCTGTGATATTCGTCATTATAGCTAAAATCGCAAAATGAAAAGTTGGGTTTAATTTGCGGCTATTGTGATATCTTCGTTGTTTGACCACCTACGATAACTTCCTTTAAATCGTTAGAAAGCTGATATTTTCTACTTTCTTATGGAAAGTGAGATATTTGCTTTGGAAAAATACTTTTACTTTTTCTCCAAATAAGTTTTTTGCCCATTCCGATCCCTAAATATTATCCGACCATCACCAAAATCAATAGGCTTCTTCCCCACTGGGACCCTCACCAACGCCCAGATCGACTCAACTCGTCGAGACAATCATTTTGGTATATATAAGTATGGGTCTTAAAAAACCAAGCCCTTAAAAAAAATTCTATTAGCAAATCCACGCCCTAAAAAAATCCACTCCCTTAAAAAATATTCTTAAAAAATCTATGCCCCTAAAAAAATATTCTCTAAAAAATCCAAATCCAAAAATATTTTTTTTAAAAAAATCTAAACTTTTAACAAAATATTGTTCAAAAAATCCACGCCCTTAGAAAATATTTTTTTAAAAAATTAACGGCCTTGAAAATTTATTTAAAAAAACAAGCCTTCAAAAAATATTCTTTTAACAAATCTACGCCCTAAAAATATTCTTTAAAAAAACACACCCTTTAGGATAATTCTTAACAAATCCATGCCCTTAAAAATATTCTTAAAAAAATATTCTTTTACCAAATCCACGACCTTAAAACATCTATGCCCTTAAAAAATATTATTTTAACAAATCCATGACCTTAAAAATGTTATTAAAAAATCCACGACCATTTCTTTAAAACATTTCATAAAACGCCCAAAAACATTCTTTAAAAAGATCCACGCCCAATAATATGCTTTAAAACAATCTACGACCACAAATATCTAATATATAAAAGGCAATGTGTGTATGTTAGTATGTTTGTATGTTAGTATGTTTGTATGTTTGTATGTTCCGAATAGACTCAAAAACGGCTGAATAGATTTTCTTGAAAATTTCAGATAATGTACTGGGAACACCGGTGATGAAAATAGCCTATATATTTTTATGAATGGTCGTCGCGGAAGTGAAATATCGCGGTCATCCCAAATTATTCAAAAATGTATTATTTCAGATAATATACCTAATTTTAGTAAGCGTGACTACAAAACCGCTATAACACTGGGATAACGTGGGATAACGTGGTCAACGCCATAGTTTGGAATACAGTAAAATCCCGATAACATGAGATGTCACTATATAGAAATTCCGAAAAATCGATTGGGAAATCTTATGAAATTTTTTATGTGGAGTTTTTAGGTCTGAGAATAGGTCGTAATAAATTTTTTTTATCCCGCTAAGTGTAGTGACCGGTGGTCCTCCCCACAAATTGTTTAAGAAAACCGCGAAATTCAAGATACTTTTTAATATATTGTTTACAAATTGTTTGCATTGCTATGGTAATTACTGTCTTGACCCTGAATGGTCGTTGCGGAAGTGAAATATCGCGTTCATCCCAAAATTTTCAAAAATGTATTATTTCAGATAATTAGAACGGTCGTAAGCTGTTTTTTACTGCTAAAAATAGTGACCGGTGGCCTCCCTACAATGTTTTTAAGAAAATCAGAAATCTTTGATATTTTTGAACGTATTGTTTACAGATTGTTTTCCCTGAATGATCGCGGTCATCACAAAGTTTTCAAAATTTTTTATTTCAATTAATATACATAATTTTAGTAAGCGTGACACAAAAATGATGTGAACACTAGCTTGAACAAGTGGGATAGCGCGGTCGTGAGCTATTTTAATATGGCTAAGTGTAGTGACCGGAGGTTCTCCTTCAATTTTTTTTAAAGTCCATGATATTTTTGAACGTATTGCTTACAGATTGTTTGCAATACTACTGTAATTACCGTCTTGACCCTGAATGGTCTTCGCGGAAGTGAAATATCTCGGTCATCACAAAATGTTCAAACATTTATTATTTCAGATAATATACACAATTTTGCGTGCCTATTTCAATTAATATACATAATTTTAGTAAGCGTGACACAAAAATGATGTGAACACTAGCTTGAACAAGTGGGATAGCGCGGTCGTGAGCTATTTTAATATGGCTAAGTGTAGTGACCGGAGGTTCTCCTTCAATTTTTTTTAAAGTCCATGATATTTTTGAACGTATTGCTTACAGATTGTTTGCAATACTACTGTAATTACCGTCTTGACCCTGAATGGTCTTCGCGGAAGTGAAATATCTCGGTCATCACAAAATGTTCAAACATTTATTATTTCAGATAATATACACAATTTTGCGTGCCTAAAAAATGCTATAAACGCTGAACACTAAACAATAAGTGAGATAGCGCGATCAACTCCACATTTTGGAATACAGTAAAATCCCCATAACTTGAGATGTCACTATCCAGAGGTTAAATCCACCAAAAATAGCGAAAATTAGGCGCCACCCTTCTATGGGAGCTATATCAAAACGAGGACATATACTGAAAATTCTCTGCAAGACTGTTTACGACCCCCAAAAGTGACTATATCTCCAAACTATCGAAGATCGGGAGGTACTGCTTTATTGGAGCTATATCAAAACGGGAACCTATAACTGTTGCATACCGAGCCCAAATAAAAAGGCGTGTCTTTCGGTCGAAACGAATATTTATGCTCTCCTCTTTAAATTACATTAAAACCAAATTTTAGCCATTTCGGCGTGATAATGATGTTAAATCCTCAAAAATTGCGAAAATTAGCCGGTACCGTTCTATGGGAGCTATATCAAAACGTGGACCCATACTGACAATTCTCTGCAGTAATAATTACGACCCCAACCGAGACCAACAATCCAATATATAGCAATTACATGGAATTTATGTCAAAACATTGATTTTTATTATGAAGTTTCTAAAGGGATGCCTAATTATGGGTGTATCAATACTGGATAGATAACTAAAGTTTAAAAGAGAACCCAAACAACGGGCCAGCAACGCGGACCGGGTCAGCTAGTTTTTTATAAAAACATGTCAAAAATGTTCTTAAAACATTCCTTCCATGCCTAGAAATATTCTTCAAAATAATCTACACCCAAAAATATTCATCCATTCCATGTCCAAAAATACACTTTAAATCATTCCATGCCCTAAAAAATCACGCCTTAAAAATAGTATTTAAAAAAATCCACGAAAACATATTTTTTTATAAAAAACCATGTCCTAAAAACATCCACGCCCTAAATAAATTCCTTTAAAAATCGCGCTCTTAAAAATATTCCATTAAAAACATTTGTTTAAGAAATCTCCAACGCCACTGATGCCTCAGTCACTAATTGAATTTGACATTTATACTCACCTTTTACTCTGTGTGCTAAAACAGATGTACAGTTTGATTGATTTGTCATTAAATATTTATTATTTCATTGTTTTAATGTTGTTTTTACTTAATGCTTATAACTGACACATTTCAAATAATTTATCAAAATCAGACAATAAAAAATCAACACCAAGTAAATTACACTAAATCTATATGCATACATAATTCATCGTACATTAAAGTTTTTCATCGTTTACTTCTATATATACTTCAATACTTATATTTAAAATATTAATTTATTTATATAGAATTTATAATGTATAGTTATTAATATTAATAATTTTATTTACTTAAGACAGTCTAACACAATTAACTTATTTTGTTGTTCTTTTTGGTGTAATATTGCGACACGTGTACTTTTTAATTATCTATTTTACAAAAAAAAAAAAAAAAAAAAAAAAAAAACAAAAAAAAGAAAACAGTTATTTACAATTAATTTATTACATGTAATCTTTTATTTATTAGACTGACTTGAAATGTTTTGTTAGCTTTTTTGTTTGTAGTTGTACGTTTAATTTTTCTTCTGAATTTATTTTAAAACGGCGGGGTATATTTGAGGGACGACGATGTGTTAAATTTAACAACAAATATCATTTTTAATTATATCTTTTATAGCAGCTGTTTACATTTCTATTTACAAATACATTCTATTTACATAAATTAATTAAAAACAATAACATTCTTCTACACAATTGACAAATTGCTTAATACGATTTGTAACGTGTGCGTTTTTTGCAAAGAAATAAAGGTTATTCGAATAAATAATAATGTGATATTTAGTAAATTAAATAAAAATTGATATTTAGCAGTTAACCAATATGACAAAGCATAATCAATAGCCAATTTTGTCATTAATGGGTGCCATACTTTCACAAGAATATTAACTTCAAAGTAAGAATTTAAGAAGCCGTTTGGAATATCTTATAACACAAAGTTGTAAAATTGTTAATTTTAATTGAAACATGTCAAGCATTTATCTGGAACAAAACTGGGGGGATTCACAGAGAATGATGTCAAATAACGAAATATCAGATAAGGTTTCAATACACCACACATTAGGGCATAAAATAGTTATAAACGAAGCTTAATGGCTAAAAAAGTGCTACACTCTGATACGATCAACTTATTTTGGGAAAACACTTAGATTACATTGTTGCAATTTTTTTTCAAAATGATGGGATAAACCTCGGAGATTATACAAGTAGAGCTAAAAATATGAGACACGTGTATCGGCGTTTTTAAAGTTTACATCGAAAAGTAAGCAAAGTAGGCGGGGCAAGTTCCGCCCATTTCTAGTTTTTCGGAAATATTCGCGTTAAGATATCCTGGAATCCTTGCATTTTAGGTACATAGTGTCTTTAGCAACTTTACTCAGGAGGATATGGGGAATATTTTTGTTAAAAAAATTAACCCTCATGCGGTTCATCAAGGTGGTCTTTTTGGTCCCTTTTTCGAAAATCGTTCGAAAACTCCTTTAAAACGTGATCATATCAAATCCAAATATTCTACAAAATTGTTAGTCATGAAATTTTACTATAGGTCTCCGAACACACCAATACTGTAAATCGTATCTAATCGCCAGGAATCTCTAAAAATTAAGAACATGTTTTAGGGTTAAAGTCGGATTTCATCTGAGTTTATTCAAAATTGTTCCATAAAACATAATTTCAGAGAGATGACGTCAAAGACAAAATATTTTCCGTCAAATTTCACTATGGCTCACCAAGGAAATTAAATGTCTATTTACATTATATATCATGAAAATATCAGTATCAATTTTGCTGAAAAAAAAACATGAAAATATTTCCCAATTTTTTATGAATTTTTTACTTCTTTTTTGGAGTTGATACATGAAAGTAATATGAAACTTGGTTCTATGTGAAAAGTGTCAAAAGAAGAAAAATTCTGCACAAAATTCCACAATGAGTTCAGAATAAACCATATATCTCGGTACACTACTTTCTAAAGAAAATAAGACTTAACATTTTTATATGTTTTATGAAATTATTTGTTTTAATTTTGGACTGTGAATTTTACATAATTTTACAAATTCCATTATCAGTCTCTGAGCAAAAGAAATCTGTAACCATAACATTCTTAGCAGCCCTTGTTTCTGAAATATGGTTTAGGGCCATATTTTACGATTTTTTTCCAGATTGTCGTTGCGATTGGACACTATAAATATCTTATGGTTTTTCGTTATCACAGATGATGTTGTGCGCTCCATTTAAACAGTTTTCAAATATCTGTGTTGAATATATATTTGACAAATAAAGCAAACACCGATCGGACTTTGTAAAATTGCGTATTTTTAGTACTTTTAACTTGAATTACGTAGTTAGGATAAACCATTGGCTGATTATATTGTAAGTAAAAATACGTGAGAGGTTTACGTCTATGGTCCAGTGACAATATAGATTTCATATGGGCCCTCACATGCACGATTTGGCGTGGTCCAAAATAATACAATAATGGGAGTAACCCTGCTTTGGTGACATTTACGAAATTATCCCTAGAAATTGACATAAATAACTGTATCATGAATGACCATAACAAATCCAGTAAGAATGTAGCCATTTGCCGCGCCTACTTTGGTTACTTTCCGTTGTAAACTTCAACAAGTAAAACAGGTTAAGTCCAGCCGGGCCGAACTTTTTATACCCTGCACCATAAAGTAGTCTTAATTAAAATGGAATAATTAGTTTCCTTTCACAAATGCCCACAATATCTAATCTTCTCTAAAAAATGTGTTCAGCCAGGTGAAAGGTATAACCTACGGGGCTATATCAAAGTGTCTACCTTCCTTTACAATTTTTATTATTCAAGGGAACCTCAAAAGTCAAATTACGAGTAGTTCCTTCAAACAATGTAACAAAGGCCCTCAAACTACCGAAAATCGGAGGTACCATTAAGGTATGGGAGCTATACCAAAACATGGTCCTATGTTGACGATTTTTAGTGAAGAAGTTTCGTGACCACTGAAAATGTCAAATTAGAGCAAGTTCGATATTTTTAGTTCGGTTAAAAATTTTAACTAAAATCCTCGAAATACCGAAAATCGGGAGGTAACGTTACATGAGGGCTATATCAAAACATGGACGTATGTTGACAATTTTTGGTGGAAAAGTTTCGTGAACACTGCGAACCTCAAATGTCAAATTGCAGATAGTTCGGTTCAAATAGCTAAAATCCTCAAAATACCGAAAATCGGGAGGTACCGTTATATATGGGGGCTATACCAAAACATAAACCTATGTTGACAATTTTTAGTGGAGATGTTTCGTGGCTACTGAGAACCCCAAATGTCAAATTACAACTAGTTCGGTTAAAAATTGTAGCAAAAATTCTCAAAATACCGAAAATCGGGAGGTACCGGTATCTAGGGCTACACCAAAACATGGACGTATGTTGAAGATTTTTGGTGGAGAAGTTTCGAGGCTACTGAGAACCTCAAATGTCAAATTACAGCTGGTTCGGTTAAAAATTGCAGCTAAAATCCTCAAAATACCTAAAATTCGGGAGGTACCGCTATATGGGGCTATACCGAAACATGGACCTATGTTCGCTATTTTTTGTGCACAAGTTTCGTGAACACTGAGAACCACAAATGTCAGATCATAGCTAGTTCGGTTAAAAATTGTAGCTAAAATTCCCAAAATACCGTAAATCGGAGGTACCGTTAAATGGTGCACGGAGTGTCTTAACCAAATTTAAATGGAAGGTGCTTACACCTGGGAAGTTTTTGCATATTCTGATACTACAATGATCATAGATGAGAAATATCAAGAAACAAAAAAATCGCTGTATCGCCTCCTTAGAAAACACTGTCATTACTGCAATTTTCCAAATTAAATTTATATATCTTGAAAATGGTACAACCTAGGAAAAAATAAAGTATCCAATGTTTTAGAGAATTTTCACAGCTTCAACATTTTCTTTAGTCCCATTTTGATATGACTTGCGGTTTCCAAGCAAAATCGTGAAAACCTAAAAAACCCTAAAATTGTGAATTTTGATCGCGATTTATTTAAAAATCCCTCCGCCGATTTTTTCTGTTTTTTTTTATTTTTCTTATCTATGAACATTGCTGTTTCAGAATCCGCGAAATCCTCCCATGTGTAAGCGGTTTTCATCAAAAGTTAGTTAAGGCGCACTGAGCATGATATTGTTTTATAAGGAGGCGATACAGTCAGTGCATTGTCTCAATTTGTCTCTATATCTCAAAAACGGTAAAACCTACGAAAATATTATAAAGGTCAGTCTTGTGCAGAATTTTCACAGCTACAGTATTTTCTTCAGGCCCATTTACATAGGTCTCGCGGTTTCCAAGCAAAAGAACCCTTAACCCTAAAGAACCCTTAAAAATGGAATCCACTCTTTAAGACTCTTTAAGACATGTATCATCGTCTCTTGTTCGAGATATAAAAATAGTCTGAATGAAGCCAAAAACATCAAATGTTTAACTGACTTTTCCTAAGTTTCGAATTACCGAGAACTGTTTGTCTTGTATCTTTTTGTTGACTATAAGAGTTCAAGAGATATCGTGCATACAATTCTAGTGACATTTTTTAAATATTGGGGGGAATTACCGGAATTTCTGGACCGGTATTGCCCATCTACAAACTGAAGCTAAGTTTGGACAAAATATGACGAAGGCCAAATTTTGGAATAATTCGGTTGATCAGTGCTAAGATTCACGATTTGCAAACTATGGACCAAATCGGTTACTCCCTTCAAAAGCCGGAAGGAGTGGACAGATATAACCCATCTTCGAACTTCGAAACTAAGTTTGGACAAAATATTACAAAAGCCAAATTTGGACGGGATCGTTTGATCCGTTCGAGAGTTATCGAGAGATCCAGGCAGACAGACAGACGGACGGACATGGCTAAATCAACTCCAAATTGACTGAAACGCATTTCGTCCAAACATACTTGGGGTCTAAAACCATTATTTCGATGAGGCACATTTTGCCCGTATTATTTTGGTTAGCTAGGGGTCTTCGATGGACAGAAGACCTAGTTTCCAACAATATTTTTTAATGTGTGGATTTTAGTTTTGTTTTTTCAGGGTGTAGATTTTTTAACAATATATTCTGTTTTGGTTTAAATTTTAAAAAAAAAATGTTTTAAAGGCGCGGACTTTTAATAATATATTTAGTGCGTGGCTTTTTTTAAAAATATTTTTGGGAGTGGATTTTAAAAAATATTTTTGGGCGTGGATTTTTATAAAAATATTTTTGCGTGTGGATTTTGTTAAGAATATTTTTGGGCGTGTGTTTTAAAAGAATATTTTTGGGCGTGGATTTTTAAAAGATTTTTGGGCGTGGATTTTTGAAAAATATGTTATGAGTGTGGATTTTTTAAAGAATATTTTTTGGGCGTGGATTTTTAAAAATATTTTTGGGACGTACATTTTTTTAAAGAATATTTTTGGACGTGGATTTTTTAAGAATATATTTACGACGTGGATTTTTTAAAGAAGAATTTTTGGTTGTGGATTTTTTAAAGAATAATTTTTGGGCGAGGATTTTTTTAGAAATGTTTTTGAGCGTGGATTTTGTGAGAAATGTTTTAGGACGTTGATTTTTAAAAGAATATTTTTTTTGGCGTGGATTTTTTTAATAATACCTTTAAGCGTGGATTTTTTTCAAGCATATTTAGTAGAATATTGTTAAGGCTTGGAGTTTTTAAAGAATAATTTTAGGAGTGTTTAAATAGTATTTTTAGGGCGTGGTTTTTTTCAAGCATATTTTATAGAATATTTTACAGGCTTGGAGTTTTTAAAGAATAATTTAAGGAGTTTTTAAATAATATTTTTAGGGCGTAAATTTGTTTAAAGAACATTTTCAGGTCGTGGATTTTTTAAAAAACATTTTTAGCGGGTGGATTTTTTAAAGAAAATTTTTAGAGCGTGGATTTTTTAAAGAACATTTTTAGGGCGCCGATTTTTTAAAGAATATTTTTAGGGCGTCGAGTTTTTAAAGAATAGTTTTACAGGGTGAATTATTTAAAGACCCATCTAGGGCGTGGCCTTCTTAAAGGATATTTTTAAAGCGTTGATTTTTTACTGTATATAAAGGGTGATCCATTTAGAGGTTCGTATTTTCTTTAAAGGAAAAACACAGAAAAATCAAATGGAATGGGAAATGTTTATTATCATTTGAAAGAACATTCGATTCTATTTATTTGTGTCAGATTATGTCTAACAAATATTGCCTGATGCTACGTCTTAGACGGTCTGTCCGTAGAGTCCCATTTTCACTGAATTATTCGAACATTTCAACTTGTAACTGACGAATGACAGGCGTGATGTTTTCCGCCAAGGCATGAGGCGAAGCGGGGTTGTCCGTATACACTTTAGACCTTACACATTCCCACAGGAAAAAGTCTAACGGGTTGATATGAGACGATCTCGGTGGCCAATCGACTGGCCCAAAACCTGCTCACCGAAGTGTTCTATCAATAAATCCATTGATTGATGCGATGTGTAGGAAGTGGCGCCGTTTTGTTGAAACTAAATGTAGCCGAGATTACGAGCTTCAATTTCAGACATACAATAGTCGGTTATCGCGGCGCAATAACGGTCGCCATTGACGACGAAGTCCTAACCGGCATCATTTTGAAGAAATAGGGTCCGACGCACAATGGTTCAATGGTTTTGTCAAAGATATTTAATTTCTATATAGGATTCGATAGTAAACATATTGAAACTAATGAAACTAAAAAAATTAGGCCCAAATATTGGAAGGTGTGGGTGTGGCGTGCCCCTAAAGACGAGCATTTTCCCCATTTTTGGGAAATACGTAATTTTTGCAAATTTCTGCACGCAGAAAAATTTATGTTAGAAATATGTTTGGATCCAAACAAATATATGTTTGGGACCGGTTGCAAACAAATATATGTTTGGATCCAAACATAATATGTTTGGGTCCAAACAAATTTATGTTTGCAACATTTTGTAACATATCTCAATTTGATATGTTTGGGTAAAACATATTTTTTATGTTAGAACATTTTTTTCATGGGTGGAGAGAGGATGTTTGTCAACGAGAGTAATAACAGTGCTCTCGCGGCTGTGGAATGCTGCTTTATAATAAAGAGTTGTGTGTATTGCATAATAGAAGACGTAGAAGCGAAGAAGGGGGCTTTGGTGGCATGTATGCGTCAAACTCGTGTGTTTCTTGTTTTGTTGTTGCTAACCAACAAAGAAGAAAAAAAGAAATGATATGAATTATATTTTTTTCTTTCTTCAGTGTTTTAGTAGCCTTTGTAGAGTCAAGACAGTAAAGTGAGTGAATAAATTAGTGTTTTTTAAAGAAATTGTGTTTTTAGTAAATTAAATGCCCAATACATTTTATAATTGAATCGGAAAGTTGAATGGAATTATTTTATTGGACAGGGAAGAAATCGCATTTAATATTGGTAATTACATACATACTTATGTATATTTGAAATATGGCATATCCATATTTATTTATTACATTACATAATCATTTGATTCTAGATGCCGATTCCCCGCTGATGATTTCAACTAAGAGGTCAATTTGTTTTATTTCACAACTAAGGAGAAGCGTTCAACTACGTTTCTATATATTTTTCCTTTTTAAAAGTGTGACTACAAATTATTTCAATCAGTTTTCCTTTAATTAAAGTGAGTTATGTATTTCTTTGGAATTTTGTATGTACCTATGTGTTTGTTGTTCTTTTGCCTTTTAATAAAAAACCACAACATTTGTGTGTATACTATAGAGATAGCCAGTGAGCTCTTACTGAGAGCAAGTGAGCACACATTTTAAAGTGTTTTACATTGAATTTTACGCTCCCTTGCTCTCAGTAAACGCCCACTGGTACATGTGTTTGTTTTTTTTGTGCCTTTTTGGGTTTGTATTTTTTGCACCCAAACATATAAAATGTTTGCACCCAAACATAAAATTGTTTCCACCCAAACATATCTTTGTTTGCACCCAAACATATATATCTTTGCACCCAAACATAAATATCTTTGCACCCAAACATATATATGTTTGCACCCAAACATATATTTGTTTCCACCCAAAAATATATTTGTTTGCAGACCCAAACATATATTATGTTTGGGACTGTTGCAAACATATATATGTTTGCTGCAAAATATGTTTGGGACATATGTTAGAGAGGCCGATTTTTTTTTGCGTGTGGAGAAAGACGAAGCTATTTCTCTGAAACTATAACAGTTATTGTGTTCATTGTTTTTTTGGAAGGTATGTAGGATTGTGGCCTTTAAAAATCCTTTTAGGAAATTACCGTAGCGTTTACACAACATGATCTATTTTATTTTTCCTCGGGTACTAAATTTTATGAAATTCCAAATTTAGTGGACTAGAACTTTTGTGGAACAACATGGAAAAAAAGTTCTGTTTTCACAGAAAGATGCCCGAAAGTCTCCTCTTCTAGCCCATATATACTTTTGTACCCGTCCAGTTCCGTCCGTTTAACACTTTTTTCAATTTATTGAAATTACATGGGTAACAATGTTTGTTTTTCTATACTGTTTCCATATGAATTACGGTTTTTTGACACAAATTACAACTTTTTTGAGTATATGAGTTTTTATACGAGTTATATAAGTTTTATTAAAACCCAAGAAGAATTTTTTTAATATTTGAAAAAATTTAAATTTTTTTTTTGTAATTTTTTTTTACAAATTTTTGAAAAAAAATGCGACATTTTTTCGAATTTTTTTTTAGTTTTTTGTTTTGGTAATTATTTTGTTTATTTGTTGGTGTTTGACCATTTTTAATACATAGGAAGATATAAAAACCACAAAAACATTACTATTTTGATGAAAAATAGTTAAAAAACTCAAAAGTTTAACTTTGACCTTGCATTTGCGTCTGAAAGAATTATGAATATATCTCTATCCGTTCAAAAGTTACAGAATTTTGATCAGGAAAAAACGATTCTGAACCACTGTGCGACAGTTACACCGAGCTACAAACCGTTATATTTTCTGGATGAAGGGCAGCTCTTGAATCTCTTTAAGTTGCTCTTCTTCCAAAATGTGGCAATTTTGCTTCTTTACATACCTATAAAGCCAGAAATGTGTCTCATCACTGAACAAAATTAGGCTCTTGAGGTGTTCTATCATGAGAAGACCTCTTGAAGTCTTCTCTCTGTAAAAGTCATCACGAAGTCTTCTCTCTATAAAAGATCACAAATGGTATACTCTTTATAAAAGACCTCAAAAGATCTTCTCTTTATATAAGACCTCAAGAAGTCTTGTGTTTATAGAAAACGTCAAGAGATCTTCTCTTCATAGAAGACCTCAAGAAGTCTTGTCTTGGCTTTATAGAATACCTCAAGAGGACTTCTCTATGTGGAATAGCTTATGAGGTCTTCTCTATGTAGAGGTGTTCTCTCCATAAAAGACCTTAAGTGTTCTTCTCTCTGTGGAAGAGCTCAGGAAGTCTTCTCTATGAGGAAGACCTCAAGAGGTCTTCTCTATGAAGAAGTCCTCAAGAGGTCTTCTCTATGAAGAAGGCCTCAAGAAGAAGAACTCAAGAGGCCCTATCTGTGTAGAAAGGTTCTACAAAAGACTAAATGAGATATTCTCTCTAAAGAAATCCTTAAAAGGTTTTCTGTCTATATATGATCTATGTAAATAAGTCCTCTACTTGTAGAAGATCGGAAGAAATGGTCTGTCTATGGAAGACTTCACGATCTCTTCTGACCTAGAAGACCACCAAATATTTTTTATCTTCATAAATGGACTAAATCGGTCCACTACTTTGGTTATATTCCACACAAAATTTCAAAAATTATCGGAAAATTGCACTTTAAGACCAACTCTCGGCAAGTTTTGAGTTTTGTTGTTGTTTTTGTCTTCGCGGCCCATATTACGAGATACAAGGTTTCAGGAGCAGGTTCATACTTCTTGACCCGAAAGCTGTAAAAACCCCAAGGCCAGACTATCCAAGCCTGTCTAAGTTTTGCATGTTGTAATATTTCTGCGTTTATTTGACGAATGCATAAAAATACGTTAAATATCAAACAATTAGAGTTCAAATCTCTTTAAAAATTTTATTCTTTAGTTCTAGTTTTAAGAGGAAACTCTTTAATTTAAAACAGATTGTGTCGATATTATTGGTACAGTTCTGCGATTTTTTTTAATGTTTAGATTTGGAGTTATTGATGTATGTACAGTTATGGTAATAACTTTACTGTGATAGTACGACGACTGAAATTATTTTGGTTAGTCTGTCCGTCTCGACTATAGCAAAATATTTTCTTTTAAAATTATTTATTAATGGGGGTTTCATTATAACCCCCGGTATGCCTCGAATTTAACATCTCTTTGCTATTTTTTAATGAAAATATTAACCGCACAGTGGACAATTTATTACCGAACTTACCTTGGTATAATTTGGTTTTTTTTTTTTTGTAAAACGAAAAGCACGACTCCCCAATTTTCTCCCACATATCACACTTGGTAATAAAATAAAACAAAATCAAAATTTTCAATAAACAATTAAAAATTATTACATTTTTATTTAATAAGATTTGTATATATAACCATGTTCTTTTATAGTAAAAGAAATAAAAAAACGTAACTTATATAGTTTGTGTTCGAATTATTAAATATAAAATAAGGTAGGCATTACAAAAAAAAAAAAAATAGTTGCACTGGGTTGAATAAGAGGTTTTTGATTGCAAAAGGAGAAGAAATTTAAAACTATAAAAAAGTTAAATCATCTTTAAGATGAATGTGAACAAAACAAAAAAATTAAACAAGATATATATGATATAAATTTTGAGAGATTCATTTATAAATTTAAAATTAAATTGCCACAATAAGTTTTTTTTTCAACTAATATTAAAAGGTATAGCATAAAAAGTGTTTGTGTGTGTGTTTTTTGGTATACTTGTGCAAAGTTAAGAGTTAAAAAAACAAACAAAATAAAAATTAAATAAAAAACTATTTTTTGTAAATAAAATATTTTGCTCTAAGGAAAAAACATTATTTGTAGAGTATTTATAAATTTATACACACATTTATTTATTGCTAAATTAATTTATATGCTTTTGTTTTTAGTTAATTTTACAAGCTTAAGAGATTTGTTTTCTTTAAATACAGTTTTCTTTATAGATTTGTGATTTTAAATTTATATATTTTATTTTTATGTTTGTTTTTTGTTTAAATTTACACAATATTAAGTATAATTAAGTGCCTGGTCACTAGGTATTTATATATAATTATTTATTTCTATTTATAATGCGCCTTCGGTTTGTTTGTATTGATTTTGTTTGTTGTTGTTTTACATTTTAATTAATTTTTATTACTTCTAAATATAAATTTAATTATTTTACAAAAAAAATAGTTTCTATACAATTTGGACATTTTGGTTTATATCTACAAAACAAATGCAATACGTTACACGTATGTTTTTTTTAATTGAGAGGACTGGTTTGTTGTTGTTTTTTGTCTTTTTTTTGGGTTTTAGTAATTAGAACTAAGATATGTTTTATTTGAAGCCATGAAAATTAGATTCATTTAAATTTAAAACCAAAAAAATGTGAGAAAAATTTAAAAATTTGAGCATCAATGATTTGTGTCATAGGAGGCCAAATAGCCCCCATTAACAATTAAATATTTGTGTTCCATTTGAGCTTTTTTTTGTTTACAAAGCTTTGAGACCTCACACAGAAAAAACTACTCAAATAACATTAAAAACAATGACTTCATTGCAGTACTTAAAAAAACCTAAAAATATTTTACATAAAATAAATTAAATTAATAAAAAAAATTATTTACACAAAACAAAAGACTTGAGAAATTTTTTAAAATTTTAACTATTTTTTATACAATTTTTTGCTATTTTAATTTGAGATTTTTTTAAAGATTTTTTTTTTTATTTTTTATTTTTTTTATAATTTTAAAATTTGAAATTTGTTTTTCATACCCAAACGTAAAATGGAAATTTGTTATTTTGCTACTACTTGACATCCACTATAAGAGGAACTTCACTGATATCGATAAAATTTGGCGGCGTTTCAGAGCCCCGGCCAATGGAAATTGTTGTGATGGTGGAGGGGGTGTTGTTGGTGTTAAGCTCTTCCTTGGCTTTAATACTTACAGCATGGGTTTGTTTGCCAGACCCAGCTACAACTGCTGATGATGGTGGTGGGGATGGGGTTGGTGACTTTTGTTTCGTTGACAAGGATGCACTTGTCGCCGTTGCTGTTACTTTTTGTGCTGCCGTGACTGTTGACAACAATGACGACGATGATGTTGAGAACGACGAGGAGCTATTGGATGTACCCGACGATCCAGTCGACGATGATGACAAAGCATTCGTTACCATATCTTTGGTGAAATTTGTAAACTCATGCTCATCCATGGCATTTTGACAATTGGCCATTAAGGCAATACGCTGTTGTTGCTGTTGCAAACATTGATTGGCATTAACAGCTGCTGCTGCCATCATCATGGCAGCATCGCAATAATTTGTTAGCATTGCTGTGCTAGAAGCAGCCGCTGCGGCTGCATATTGTGTGGTATTGGCCATTAAGGCGGAATGGGTTAATTGATGATGATAATCATTGCCAAAAAATGTTGGGCCATAATTAACACCACCGCCACCGCTCTCCAAGGCAGTTGTTGTTGTTGTCATTGAGGTCGGTGGTGGCGTTGTTGTTATTGTTGTTACTCCACTGCTTACAACACTGCCGCTACTGTTACTACTGCTATTACTGTTACCCATACCACCACTTGCCGCTGTCGTTTCCAAACTTGTTTCCATTGCCTGGTCCATGGCACCACTGTTGCTATTCCCTCCACCAGCTCCATTAGCTAAATTGCTAAAATCATTTACATTTGAGCTGTGGCCATTTGAAGCTACGGCCGCCGATGCTGCTGCTGCAGCTGCAAAACAGCCATACAAACCACCATGTTGCATCTGTTGCTGGTGGTGTTGGTGCTGCTGCTGATGTGGATGAAGATTATGGTGTTGTTGAGAATGTAGCTGGTGATGATGTCCATATTGTTGTTGTTGTTGCGAATGTTGGTATTGATGATGCTGTTGTTGTTGGGTAGTTGCAACTGCTGCTGCAACGGCTGCTGCTGCCGTAGCTGTAGCTGTGGATGATCAAGTTGTTGTCAATTGTCTCCACATTGTGTGTCACATTGATGGTAAATAAGGCCAAGAGAAACTATTACCGGACAATAGCATGTCGCGTATCAATGTTTCAATGGGTGTTTTACCGACTAGACGCACAAAAAATAATTGTTCAATGACCTGCAAAGAGATAGGGAGAGATAAGAGAAAAGGAGAAATTTAGTAAGGGTATAGAAACAAATATTTTGGAAGAAAAATCAAGAAAAATAAGGACTTCGTGGTCTTCTACAGGAAGACTTTGTAGGCTTCCATAAGAAGACTAATTTGTCTCCAATAAAAAGACTTCGCGGTTTTCTATAAGAAAGCTTCGTGGTCTTCTATATGTAGACTTCGTGGTCTTGTATAAGAAGACTTCGTGATCTTCCATATGAAGACTCCGTGGTCTTCTATAAGAAGACTTCGTGATCTTCCATAAGAAGACTTCGTGGACTTCTATAAAAAGACCTCGTGGTCTTCTATAAGGAGGTCTTCTATAAGGAGGTCTTCTATAAGAAGACCTCGTGGTCTTCTATAAATAGGTGTTCTATAAGAAGACCTCGTGGTCTTCTATAAGGAGGTCTTCTATAAGAAGATCTCGTGGTCTTAATAAGGAGGTCTTCTATAAGAAGACCTCGTGGTCTTCTATAAGGAGGTCTTCTATAAGAAGACCTCGTGGTCTTCTATAAGGAGGTCTTCTATAAGAAGACCTCGTGGTCTTCTATAAGGAGGTCTTCTATAAGAAGGTCTTCTATAAGAAGACCTCGTGGTCTTCTTTAAGGAGGTCTTCTATAAGAAGACCTCGTGGTCTTCTATAAGGAGGTCTTCTATAAGAAGACCTCGTGGTCTTCTATAAGGAGGTCTTCTATAAGAAGACTTCGTGGTCTTCTATAAGGAGGTCTTCTATAAGAAGACCTCGTGGTCTTCTATAAGGAGGTCTTCTATAAGAAGACCTCGTGGTCTTCTATAAGGAGGTCTTCTATAAGAAGACCTCGTGGTCTTCTATAAGGAGGTCTTCTATAAGAAGACCTCGTGGTCTTCTATAAGGAGGTCTTCTATAAGAAGACCTCGTGGTCTTATATAAGGAGGTCTTCTATAAGAAGACCTTGTGGTCTTCTATAAGGAGGTCTTCTATAAGAAGACCTCGTGGTATTCTATAAGGATATCTTCTATAAGAAGACCTCGTGGTATTCTATAAGGAGATCTTCTATAAGAAGACCTCGTGGTATTCTATAAGGAGGTCTTCTATAAGAAGACCTCGTGGTACTCTATAAGGAGGTCTTCTACAAGAAGGTCTTCTATAAGAAGACCTCGTGGTATTCTATAAGGAGGTCTTCTATAAGAAGACCTCGTGGTCTTCTATAAGGAGGTCTTCTATAAGAAGACCTCGTGGTCTTCTATAAGGAGGTCTTCTATAAGAAGACCTCGTGGTCTTATATAAGGAGGTCTTCTATAAGAAGACCTTGTGGTCTTCTATAATGAGGTCTTCTATAAGAAGACCTCGTGGTATTCTATAAGGATATCTTCTATAAGAAGACCTCGTGGTATTCTATAAGAAGACCTCGTGGTATTCTATAAGGAGGTCTTCTATAAGAAGACCTCGTGGTACTCTATAAGGAGGTCTTCTACAAGAAGGTCTTCTATAAGAAGACCTCGTGGTATTCTATAAGGAGATCTTCTATAAGAAGACCTCGTGGTATTCTATAAGGAGATCTTCTATAAGAAGACCTCGTGGTCTTCTATAATGAGGTCTTCTATAAGAAGACCTCGTGGTCTTCTATAAGGAGGTCTTCTATAAGAAGACCTCGTGGTCTTGTATAAGGAGGTCTTCTATAAGAAGACCTCGTGGTCTTCTATAAGGAGGTGTTCTATAAGAAGACCTCGTGGTCTTTTATAAGGAGGTCTTCTATAAGAATACCTCGTGGTCTTCTATAAGGAGGTCTTCTATAAGAATACCTCGTGGTCTTCTATAAGGAGGTCTTCTATAAGAAGACCTCGTGGTCTTCTATAAGGAGGTCTTCTATAAGAAGACCTCGTGGTCTTCTATAAGGAGGTCTTCTATAAGAAGACCTCGTGGTCTTCTATAAGAAGACCTCGTGGTCTTCTATAAGGAGGTCTTCTATAAGAAGACCTCGTGGTCTTCTATAAGGAGGTCTTCTATAAGAAGACCTCGTGGTCTTCTATAAGGAGGTCTTCTATAAGAAGACCTCGTGGTCTTCTATAAGGAAGTCTTCTATAAGAAGACCTCGTGGTCTTCTATAAGGAGGTATTCTATAAGAAGACCTCGTGGTCTTCTATAAGGAGGTCTTCTATAAGAAGACCTCGTGGTCTTCTATAAGGAGGTCTTCTATAAGAAGACCTCGTGGTCTTCTATAAGGAGGTCTTCTATAAGAAGACCTCGTGGTCTTCTATAAGGAGGTCTTCTATAAGAAGACCTCGTGGTCTTCTATAAGAAGACCTCGTGGTCTTCTATAAGGAGGTCTTCTATAAGAAGACCTCGTGGTCTTCTATAAGAAGACCTCGTGGTCTTCTATAAGGAGGTCTTCTATAAGAAGACCTCGTGGTCTTCTATAAGGAGGTCTTCTATAAGAAGACCTCGTGGTCTTCTATAAGGAGGTCTTCTATAAGAAGACCTCGTGGTCTTCTATAAGAAGACCTCGTGGTCTTCTATAAGGAGGTCTTCTATAAGAAGACCTCGTGGTCTTCTATAAGGAGGTCTTCTATAAGAAGACCTCGTGGTACTCTATAAGGAGGTCTTCTACAAGAAGGTCTTCTATAAGAAGACCTCGTGGTATTCTATAAGGAGGTCTTCTATAAGAAGACCTCGTGGTCTTCTATAAGGAGGTCTTCTATAAGAAGACCTCGTGGTCTTCTATAAGGAGGTCTTCTATAAGAAGACCTCGTGGTCTTATATAAGGAGGTCTTCTATAAGAAGACCTTGTGGTCTTCTATAATGAGGTCTTCTATAAGAAGACCTCGTGGTATTCTATAAGGATATCTTCTATAAGAAGACCTCGTGGTATTCTATAAGAAGACCTCGTGGTATTCTATAAGGAGGTCTTCTATAAGAAGACCTCGTGGTACTCTATAAGGAGGTCTTCTACAAGAAGGTCTTCTATAAGAAGACCTCGTGGTATTCTATAAGGAGATCTTCTATAAGAAGACCTCGTGGTATTCTATAAGGAGATCTTCTATAAGAAGACCTCGTGGTCTTCTATAATGAGGTCTTCTATAAGAAGACCTCGTGGTCTTCTATAAGGAGGTCTTCTATAAGAAGACCTCGTGGTCTTGTATAAGGAGGTCTTCTATAAGAAGACCTCGTGGTCTTCTATAAGGAGGTGTTCTATAAGAAGACCTCGTGGTCTTTTATAAGGAGGTCTTCTATAAGAATACCTCGTGGTCTTCTATAAGGAGGTCTTCTATAAGAATACCTCGTGGTCTTCTATAAGGAGGTCTTCTATAAGAAGACCTCGTGGTCTTCTATAAGGAGGTCTTCTATAAGAAGACCTCGTGGTCTTCTATAAGGAGGTCTTCTATAAGAAGACCTCGTGGTCTTCTATAAGAAGACCTCGTGGTCTTCTATAAGGAGGTCTTCTATAAGAAGACCTCGTGGTCTTCTATAAGGAGGTCTTCTATAAGAAGACCTCGTGGTCTTCTATAAGGAGGTCTTCTATAAGAAGACCTCGTGGTCTTCTATAAGGAAGTCTTCTATAAGAAGACCTCGTGGTCTTCTATAAGGAGGTATTCTATAAGAAGACCTCGTGGTCTTCTATAAGGAGGTCTTCTATAAGAAGACCTCGTGGTCTTCTATAAGGAGGTCTTCTATAAGAAGACCTCGTGGTCTTCTATAAGGAGGTCTTCTATAAGAAGACCTCGTGGTCTTCTATAAGGAGGTCTTCTATAAGAAGACCTCGTGGTCTTCTATAAGAAGACCTCGTGGTCTTCTATAAGGAGGTCTTCTATAAGAAGACCTCGTGGTCTTCTATAAGGAGGTCTTCTATAAGAAGACCTCGTGGTCTTCTATAAGGAGGTCTTCTATAAGAAGACCTCGTGGTCTTCTATAAGAAGACCTCGTGGTCTTCTATAAGGAGGTCTTCTATAAGAAGACCTCGTGGTCTTCTATAAGGAGGTCTTCTATAAGAAGACCTCGTGGTCTTCTATAAGGAGGTCTTCTATAAGAAGACCTTGTGGTCTTCTATAAGAAGACCTCGTGGTCTTCTATAAGGAGGTCTTCTATAAGAAGACCTCGTGGTCTTCTATAAGGAGGTCTTCTGTAAGAAGACCTCGTGGTCTTGTATAAGGAGGTCTTCTATAAGAATACCTCGTGGTCTTCTATAAGGAGGTCTTCTATAAGAATACCTCGTGGTCTTCTATAAGGAGGTCTTCTATAAGAAGACCTCGTGGTCTTCTATAAGGAGGTCTTCTATAAGAAGACCTCGTGGTCTTCTATAAGGAGTTCTTCTATAAGAAGACCTCGTGGTCTTCTATAAGGAGGTATTCTATAAGAAGACCTCGTGTTCTTCTATAAGTTGGTATTCTATAAGAAGACCTCGTGGTCTTCTATAAGGAGGTCTTCTATAAGAAGACCTCGTGGTCTTCTATAAGGAGGTCTTCTATAAGAAGACCTCGTGGCCTTCTATAAGGAGGTCTTCTATAAGAAGACCTCGTGGTCTTCTATAAGGAGGTCTTCTATAAGAAGACCGCGTGGTCTTCTATAAGGAGGTCTTCTATAAGAAGACCTCGTGGTCTTCTATAAGGAGGTCTTCTATAAGAAGACCTCGTGGTCTTCTATAAGGAGGTCTTCTATAAGAAGACCTCGTGGTCATCTATAAGGAGGTCTTCTATAAGAAGGCCTCGTAGTCTTCTATAAGGAGGTCTTCTATAAGAAGGCCTCGTGGTCTTCTATAAGGAGGTCTTCTATAAGAAGATCTCGTGGTCTTCTATAAGGAGGTCTTCTATAAGAAGACCTCGTGGTCTGCTATAAGGAGGTATTCTATAAAAAGAGATCGTGTTCCTCTATAAGGAGGTCTTCTATAAGAAGACCTCGTGGTCTTCTATAAGGAGGTCTTCTATAAGAAGGTCTTCTCTAAGAAGACATCGTTGTCTTCTATAAGAAGGTCTTCTATAAGAAGACCTCGTGATCTTCTATAAGGAGGTCTTCTATAAGAAGACCTCATGGTATTCTATTAAAAAAATGGTATTCTATTAAAAAATTAAAATCTATTAAAAAATTCGATAAGAAGACTTCGTCCCTTTTTATAAGAAGACTAATTTGTCTCCAATAAAAAGACTTCGCGGTTTTCTATAAGAAAGCTTCGTGGTCTTCTATATGTAGACTTCGTGGTCTTGTATAAGAAGACTTCGTGATCTTCCATATGAAGACTCCGTGGTCTTCTATAAGAAGACTTCGTGATCTTCCATAAGAAGACTTCGTGGACTTCTATAAAAAGACCTCGTGGTCTTCTATAAGGAGGTCTTCTATAAGGAGGTCTTCTATAAGAAGACCTCGTGGTCTTCTATAAATAGGTGTTCTATAAGAAGACCTCGTGGTCTTCTATAAGGAGGTCTTCTATAAGAAGATCTCGTGGTCTTAATAAGGAGGTCTTCTATAAGAAGACCTCGTGGTCTTCTATAAGGAGGTCTTCTATAAGAAGACCTCGTGGTCTTCTATAAGGAGGTCTTCTATAAGAAGACCTCGTGGTCTTCTATAAGGAGGTCTTCTATAAGAAGGTCTTCTATAAGAAGACCTCGTGGTCTTCTTTAAGGAGGTCTTCTATAAGAAGACCTCGTGGTCTTCTATAAGGAGGTCTTCTATAAGAAGACCTCGTGGTCTTCTATAAGGAGGTCTTCTATAAGAAGACTTCGTGGTCTTCTATAAGGAGGTCTTCTATAAGAAGACCTCGTGGTCTTCTATAAGGAGGTCTTCTATAAGAAGACCTCGTGGTCTTCTATAAGGAGGTCTTCTATAAGAAGACCTCGTGGTCTTCTATAAGGAGGTCTTCTATAAGAAGACCTCGTGGTCTTCTATAAGGAGGTCTTCTATAAGAAGACCTCGTGGTCTTATATAAGGAGGTCTTCTATAAGAAGACCTTGTGGTCTTCTATAAGGAGGTCTTCTATAAGAAGACCTCGTGGTATTCTATAAGGATATCTTCTATAAGAAGACCTCGTGGTATTCTATAAGGAGATCTTCTATAAGAAGACCTCGTGGTATTCTATAAGGAGGTCTTCTATAAGAAGACCTCGTGGTACTCTATAAGGAGGTCTTCTACAAGAAGGTCTTCTATAAGAAGACCTCGTGGTATTCTATAAGGAGGTCTTCTATAAGAAGACCTCGTGGTCTTCTATAAGGAGGTCTTCTATAAGAAGACCTCGTGGTCTTCTATAAGGAGGTCTTCTATAAGAAGACCTCGTGGTCTTATATAAGGAGGTCTTCTATAAGAAGACCTTGTGGTCTTCTATAATGAGGTCTTCTATAAGAAGACCTCGTGGTATTCTATAAGGATATCTTCTATAAGAAGACCTCGTGGTATTCTATAAGAAGACCTCGTGGTATTCTATAAGGAGGTCTTCTATAAGAAGACCTCGTGGTACTCTATAAGGAGGTCTTCTACAAGAAGGTCTTCTATAAGAAGACCTCGTGGTATTCTATAAGGAGATCTTCTATAAGAAGACCTCGTGGTATTCTATAAGGAGATCTTCTATAAGAAGACCTCGTGGTCTTCTATAATGAGGTCTTCTATAAGAAGACCTCGTGGTCTTCTATAAGGAGGTCTTCTATAAGAAGACCTCGTGGTCTTGTATAAGGAGGTCTTCTATAAGAAGACCTCGTGGTCTTCTATAAGGAGGTGTTCTATAAGAAGACCTCGTGGTCTTTTATAAGGAGGTCTTCTATAAGAATACCTCGTGGTCTTCTATAAGGAGGTCTTCTATAAGAATACCTCGTGGTCTTCTATAAGGAGGTCTTCTATAAGAAGACCTCGTGGTCTTCTATAAGGAGGTCTTCTATAAGAAGACCTCGTGGTCTTCTATAAGGAGGTCTTCTATAAGAAGACCTCGTGGTCTTCTATAAGAAGACCTCGTGGTCTTCTATAAGGAGGTCTTCTATAAGAAGACCTCGTGGTCTTCTATAAGGAGGTCTTCTATAAGAAGACCTCGTGGTCTTCTATAAGGAGGTCTTCTATAAGAAGACCTCGTGGTCTTCTATAAGGAAGTCTTCTATAAGAAGACCTCGTGGTCTTCTATAAGGAGGTATTCTATAAGAAGACCTCGTGGTCTTCTATAAGGAGGTCTTCTATAAGAAGACCTCGTGGTCTTCTATAAGGAGGTCTTCTATAAGAAGACCTCGTGGTCTTCTATAAGGAGGTCTTCTATAAGAAGACCTCGTGGTCTTCTATAAGGAGGTCTTCTATAAGAAGACCTCGTGGTCTTCTATAAGGTGGTCTTCTATAAGAAGACCTCGTGGTCTTCTATAAGGAGGTCTTCTATAAGAAGACCTCGTGGTCTTCTATAAGGAGGTCTTCTATAAGAAGACCTCGTGGTCTTCTATAAGGAGGTCTTCTATAAGAATACCTCGTGGTCTTCTATAAGGAGGTCTTCTATAAGAAGACCTCGTGGTCTTCTATAAGGAGGTCTTCTATAAGAAGACCTCGTGGTCTTCTATAAGGAGTTCTTCTATAAGAAGACCTCGTGGTCTTCTATAAGGAGGTATTCTATAAGAAGACCTCGTGTTCTTCTATAAGTTGGTATTCTATAAGAAGACCTCGTGGTCTTCTATAAGGAGGTCTTCTATAAGAAGACCTCGTGGTCTTCTATAAGGAGGTCTTCTATAAGAAGACCTCGTGGCCTTCTATAAGGAGGTCTTCTATAAGAAGACCTCGTGGTCTTCTATAAGGAGGTCTTCTATAAGAAGACCGCGTGGTCTTCTATAAGGAGGTCTTCTATAAGAAGACCTCGTGGTCTTCTATAAGGAGGTCTTCTATAAGAAGACCTCGTGGTCTTCTATAAGGAGGTCTTCTATAAGAAGACCTCGTGGTCATCTATAAGGAGGTCTTCTATAAGAAGGCCTCGTAGTCTTCTATAAGGAGGTCTTCTATAAGAAGGCCTCGTGGTCTTCTATAAGGAGGTCTTCTATAAGAAGATCTCGTGGTCTTCTATAAGGAGGTCTTCTATAAGAAGACCTCGTGGTCTGCTATAAGGAGGTATTCTATAAAAAGAGATCGTGTTCCTCTATAAGGAGGTCTTCTATAAGAAGACCTCGTGGTCTTCTATAAGGAGGTCTTCTATAAGAAGGTCTTCTCTAAGAAGACATCGTTGTCTTCTATAAGAAGGTCTTCTATAAGAAGACCTCGTGATCTTCTATAAGGAGGTCTTCTATAAGAAGACCTCATGGTATTCTATTAAAAAAATGGTATTCTATTAAAAAATTAAAATCTATTAAAAAATTCGATAAGAAGACTTCGTCCCTTTTTATAAGAAGACTTCGTGGTCTTCCATAAGATGACTTCGTGGTCATCCAAAAGAAGACGTTGTCTTCTACAAAAAACCTTCGCTGTCTTCTATAAGAAAGCTTCGTGGCCTTCTATAAGAAGACTCTGTAAGGAGGTCTTCGATAGGAAGACCTCTTGGTATTCTATAAGGAGGTCTTCTATATGAGGACTTCATGGTCTTCTATAAGAAGACTTCGTTGTCTTCTATAAGAAGATCTCGTGGTCTATCAGAAGATTTCGAGGTCTTCTGTAAGAAGACTTCGTGGTGTTTTGTAAAAGACTTTTTGGTCTTCTATAAGAAGACTTCGTGGTCTTCTCTAAGAAGACTTCGTGCTCTTCTGTAAGAAGACTTCGTGGTCTTCGATACGAAAACCTCGTGATCTTCGATACGAAAACCTCGTGGTCTTCGATACGAAAACCTCGTGGTCTTCGATAATAAGACCTCGTGGTATTCTTTGAGGAGGTCTTCTATAAGAAGACTTGGTACTCTTCTGTAAGAAGACTTCGTGGTCTTCTATAAGAAGACTTCGTGGTTTTCTATAAGAGGACTTCGTGGTCTTCTATAAGAAGGCTTCGTGGTCTTCCATAAGAAGATTTCTTGGTGTTCTACAAGAATAATTTGCGGTCTTCTATGAGAAGACTTCATGGTCTTCTATAAGAAGACTTCGTGGTTTTTTATAGGAAGATCCCGTGGTCTTCTATAAGAAGACTTCGTGGTTTTTTATAGGAAGATCCCGTGGTCTTCTATAAGAAGACTTCGTGGTTTTTTATAGGAAGATCCCGTGGTCTTCTATAAGAAGACTTCGTGGTTTTTTATAGGAAGATCCCGTGGTCTTCTATAAGAAGACTTCGTGGTTTTTTATAGGAAGATCCCGTGGTCTTCTATAAGAAGACTTCGTGATCTGCTATAAGAAGACATGGTGGTCTTCTATAAGAAGACTTCGTGGTCTTCTTTACATTTCTAAAGAAAAAAATTATTTCTACTTACTTGTGATGAAACTGTTCTCAACGATGGCAGCCTTAATAATAATTTTCCAAATCGTGTTGGTTGATTTGGATATTGCGTTCGACAATATTCCTCCAATGCACATTGGGATTTTTCTTGCAGGGATTCTATGTGGGTGACATCTGATAAACCGCAGGCATCTATGGCACAAAAAAAGAAAAGAAGAAGGAGAAACAAATAAAATAAATAATGGGTTTGAATTTTCAACGCAAATAAAAGAATTAATTAATTAGTTTTATGTGTGTAAGTACATATGTATGTGTGTGATGATAATGGTATGTGCATATCATTCGTTTTATTTCTTCATTCCTTTCCTTTCATTTTCTAATTCTTTTGTGAAACATTGTATTAATCAGTTGAAACAGACAGTCAGTCCGTCATTCCTCTGCCATGGCGCGCAAATGGCGCAATTATAAAGAGTATTGTCGGGTAGCATAGAACTGCTTTGTACCAGCTTCAATCCACTTTAATCGAACGCATAACAAACGCACATGTCGTTTACGTATGTACATACATAGGACAATACAAACTGATAAAAATGAATAAGTGTATGTACATTTTAGATTACAAAATACAATTTATTTGTCATTGAACAAAAAATTATATTTAAAAGAATGTCTGAAGCTTTAATTAATGCCTAATCAAAGTGAATATTTTGTTTCATTTTCAAAAGGCATGAAGAATGAATAAGGAGGGACAGAGAGGGAGGAAGAGGGAAATTGTTTACTCTATAGTATTATAAATACTTTGCTAAATTATATATAAGGTATTTTGTTGCACTATCAAGATGGAAGGTATGTCAAATTGTCCTTGATAGTTAGACCATACTGGAAGAGATTTTAAGTACTGATGGGCTGTGCCCAAACCTAATTTTCTGAGAAATTTCTACAATGGAAACCTCTCAATCAATGACATCGACTATTTTTTTGACATGGGTTCGTATCCGACCAGAAGAAAGGTTCCATATAACTCAACTAAAATATAATCGAGATCCACTTATTCATAGCGTGAAGTTTGAGAAGTCAGTTTATCCTTTTCCCCTTGGACTTGTGTACGAAAAAAAACTTTAAAATCTCATTATTGCTATTTCCCCCATAAAAAAATTCAGTTTTATCTAAAAACCTGCAACTTTTAATGGCATTTTTGATTAAACCATTTCACATTTAAAAAAATGTTTATAGCTGGCGCTCCATTTGTAATACAACTACGATGGCTATTTCCATGTGTTTTTGTTTCTTTTTTTTCCAATCATCGAGATTTATGATGTATTTGCTAAAAAATTAACAACAAATTATTTGGCAACAAACCATAAAAATGGTAGTCAAGTAAATGAATGCAACGGCAGTCTAGCCAGACATGATCACAGCTAATATTTTCACGCCTATATTTTGTAGCTACTGTAGGCCTGCAGACTTTTTATTATGTATTAAGTTTTAATATAAAACTGGTACAGATTTTGAGTTTTTTTCTTCATCTCCGCAAAGTAATTTATTTAAAACATATGAATTATGTGCAATTAAAACAAAAAATGTTTTAAATTTTGTGGAATATATTTTGTAACATGGGAAAATTCAAGAAAAATACGATTTTGGTTTTATTGGGTCAGTGAACATGTGCTTTTATCTGTTGCACTTAATACATAAACGATAAGTCCGTCTGTCAAAGATGACTTACTAACATAAACCGCGCACTCGTCCATAACAAAAAGCTTGGATGAAGAGGTCTAAAATCATCCTTGTAATAAGTATTTATATATATAAACGATAGATAATGAGCGACTGACCGGCTGTCTGATCCTCAGCACCAATGCAAATAACTGATTGCCTCCTTTGGAAACCCTTAATGATAAAGCGTGCTAGTTACAAAGGCTTACAAATATTGAGCAAGTGATTTAAAAAACATTCCAGAAGCTACAACTGAACACAGATATATTGTACGAGTCACTCAAAAAAGACTTTAGTATCCATTCAATCAATGACATATTTTGAAGATTACTTTGAACCTTGCAAGAGGCTTGTCTACAGATCTTCAAAAAAACTTTCCTACTCACAAAAGTAAGTAATTCTTAAATATTACGAATAGTGTTCATAATATGTTTTTAATGTTCAGGTTCATGCATATTGTGAGCATTGTTCCTAAAGATAAAAATATAGGGTTCTGTTCAGAGAGACTGAAACAATTTTAAAAAATATACGTTTTTTATTAAAACAACTATGGGATTAAGCCTGACTATTTTGAAAATCAAAATAGAAGACGTCATCCCAAATAAAAAAAACTCCAATCCTCCTAAATATACATATTTTTTAATATTTCCATTCCATGTTTAACAGTTAATATTTTCTTTTTAAAAAAATTTTAACATTTTCTATAAAAACTTTTTTATTTTTTTTTTTCCATTTTTTGTAAGTGTTGCCATTTTGTGTTAGCTTTTAAATTATATTTAAATAATTACTTTAAAAAATGTATATTTAAAAAAATCTTTAAATTTAAAGGAAATATTTCATAATACATAAAAATATTTAAAATTGTTTTGCAATGAGAAAATATTTAAAAAATACACATCTTTTTTTTAGTATTTCCATTCCACGATTTCCAATTTTTTTATATTTTGCCAGTTTGTGTTATTTTTTTATTATAAATAAATATTTCAAGTTTTAAGGAAATATATTTTAAGGAATTGTTTTCGCAGACACTTTCGTCGGAGTTGTATGAGGTTGCCAAGGAAAAACTTCTCATTGAACTTTTTTCTTTGCTTACCTTTATACTTCGAGCTGACGATTGATGTTTGGGTATAAAAAGTTTTTTGTTGAAGAAGTTATTGAAAAATAACTTCGGTGGAGAATATCCACAAACAAGAAACAAGGGAACTGATGAGATCCAGTGGCGTGGATCGAAACTATAGTATTCCCTGCCTTACCCCTTGGCGAACAATGCCAAATCTTTTCCACTAATAAAATAGTTGTTTTAAAATATTAAAACAACAACAATGGGATTAAGCCAGACTATTTTGAAAAAACAAAATAGGAAATATTTCATAAAAAATTTAATAACTTTAATATTTTGTTTGAAAAATAAACTTTTGGAGGGTTTAGAAAACTTTATAGAAATTCCAAGTATGGATTTTAAAAAAATATATTTTTCAAAAACATTGAACTTGAATTTTTAAAAAAATATATTTCCAAAACCCTTAACCCTGGATTTTTAACGAATATATTTTCACAACCATAAAACGTGGATTTTTTACAAATATTTTTCAAAAACCGTTAACGTGGTTTTTCAATAAAAATTTTTTCTCAAAAATCATAAACGTGTATTTTTTAAAAAAATTTAAACCCTTAAACGCGAATTTTCTAACGCATACTTTTCAATATCCTTAAACGCCGTTTTTTTACACATACTTTTTCAAAACACCGAAACATAGATTTTTTAAAAAATATATATTTTTTTCAAAACCTTTATCGTGGATTTTTAAAAAATATTTTTTTAAAAAACCCTGAACATGAAACGTAAACAATATGGTTAATTTCAAATTTCCTTTACAATTACATAGAAAAAAATTAAAAACTTTTTTGGCGAGCACATCCGCCATTTTTGGTACATGGGTTACGAAAAAAATCGTGGTTTCAAATCTGTTCGCGTTCACAAAATTGGATGCTGCACTCAAAAGTTATATGCGGTTTTACTCTCTTGTAAAGAAAAAATATTTTAAAATTCCTATTGTGTTGTAATAAGAACATGTATATATGAATCGTTAGCAGCATTTGATATCTATCCGTAGATGCTAAAATATTTGCTAAATTTATTTTTATTTTCGCGGAAAATCAAAAAATATTGAAGAAATCTTGGAATAAATTTTATTGATTCTAAATCAGAGTCCAAAAAATATCTAAAACAATAATTTAAAAATACGTACAGAATCTAGACAATGCGTAGAAAAATGTGGGACCAAAATAATAAAGATCGCGTTTATAAATTGCATATTACAGCAACAACAAAGAACGGAAACTTATTGTTGGAAATTATTTCAAAAATATATTTTTGGTTAAATACGAAAAATTTCAAAAATATATGTTGGGAGTTATTCTATTATTTCGCTAAATTTCGATCCAAATCCTGAAGTATTTTGCTTAAACTTCTACGAGAAAAGTAATTAGTCATCGTGAAAGTATATTTGCTTTCTGTGATAAGCAATAGAAATAAGAAGTAGAGAGTAATATTGAAATTACAATCAAAGAAAAAACATAGAAGTTAAAAACCGTATAATTCGCGAATTGGTTTAAATCGGTTGAGGTGCATGTGCTTTTCGGACACAGGGAGTCCATGTCTATCAATATGCATGGATTTCCCCCTATTAAAAATAAATTAATATAAATTATTTTAGACAGATTCGTCAAGAACTGCGGATGTGCCACCGCATTCTATTTTGGGATAAATAGGGATATTACTCCTGAATCTTTGTAAGTGGTGACACACCTTTTTGGCAAATATTATAATCGCGTATAAAGGATTACATTTATGCAAAAATAATCAAAGAAAATCGGGGTTCAATTCGCGGAATTGTCAAAATATATTTTTGCAGATTTTCCTACTTTCAAGGTATCTATATCCGGCGTTTTAGTGGATGGATTCAAACGCGGAAGGGCTTATTACATCCGGCACGTAAAAAAACTAAAATCACGCGGGGTTCAGGGGTACCTGTACGACAGTTGTAAATTTTAAAGCAAAAAAATAAGTTTTTTTAGAAAATTTACGCACCAAATTTTCGCCTTTAGACTCCTATTACTAGGAAGCTGTACGGAGCACACTCATGAGATAATAATCGAACGACGTGGAATCGCGAGTTCTACAATCCTATAAACTAGTTTGGATTATTATCTAGTTGCACCCTCTAATTATAAGAAAAATTCGAAAAACAATGAAATCAAAACTTCAAAATGTCAGCATCGATTTTAGGGGGATCCAGTGTATATATCCAAAAGTCATACACTAGAACCATGTTGCCCAAGGGGTATTGTTTAGTTCTTTCTTTGAGCACAGGTTTGAATTTTGCGTGGTTTGGCCAGAAATCAAGAAAGAGCACAAAAAAACTTGTTTACTTCAACACATTTTTCCCATTTTTTTATATTACCACCAACGCAGCTTCCACGAAAATTATTTGTTATGGTCCATATTATGAGATCGTGGCTAAAACACTTCAATTAATATAAATATATTCATATTTTATAAAATATATTAACAGTTCGCGACTTATTAAATGGTGAATCTCAACTTCAACGATTGTAAAACTTTTTTGAATATTACCATATACATATTTTTTATTTTAAAACTTATACATGGATTTAAAAAAATATTTTTCTCAAAAACCTTACACGGAGATTTTTAAAAAATATGTTTTTTTTGTTTTTAAACTTATACATCGATTAAAAAAATATTTTTTCAAAAACCTTAAACGTGGATTTTTAAAAACAATATTTTTTTTTTTAAAACCTTAATAGTGAATTTTAAAAAATATTTTTTTCTTAACCTTAAAAATGAATTTTTATAAAATCTTTTCAACGAACATTTTTTCAAATACTTTAAACTTGGATTTTTAAAAAATATTTCATCAGAAACTTTAAATATAATTTCATAAACAATATTTTTCAGATCAATATCAAGTTCAAGATTTTTAAACATTTTTTTAAATCTTAGTTTAACTCTAAACTAAGATTTAAAAAAAATTTTAAAATATTAAAACAACGACTATGGGACTAAGCCTGACTATTTTGAAAAACAAAATAGAATTCGTCATCTTAAATAAAAAAACGCCAACCCTCCTAATGTTTTAAACATTTTTTAATTCTCTTAGGATTTTTAAACAGAATTTAGTTTAGAACGTTGGTGGTGTTTTTTATTGGGAATAGTCTGGTTTAATCCCATTGTTGTTGTTTTAATATTTAAAACAACTAATTTATTAGTGGAGAAGGTTTGGCATTGTTCGCCAAGGGGTAAGGCAGGGAAGACTAGTTTCGATACTCGCCACAGGATCTCATCAGTTCCCTTGTTGTTTTGTTGATGTTTGGGTATAAATTTTTTTTTTTTTTTTTTTTTTTTTTTTGAAGAAGTTATTGAAAAATTACTTCGGTGGAGAATATCCACAAACAAAAACCAAGGGAACTTATGAGATCCTGTGGCGAGGATCGAAACTAGTCTTCCCTGCCTTACCCTTTGGCGAACAATGCTAAACCTTCCCCACAAATAAATTAGTTGTTTTAAATATTAAAACAACAACAATGGGATTAAGCCATACTATTTGGAAACATCAGAATTTAATGTTTTATCAATGTTTTTCAAAAAAAAATTTAATATTTTTCGTTTCAAAAATTTGTTTATGAATATAATTTTGTTAAGAAAATATCCAAATTATAGTTTTATTTTATTTTTCAAAAATATTTTTTTTCGTGTTGTTCAAATGTTGCTAATTTTGTTTATATTTTGATTAGTTTATTGTCCTTTCGTATTTTAGCAAATAAGGAGATGAATTGCTTTTCTTACCAACGTTTCGTCACTTTTTTGGTGACGTCATCAGGGGAAATCGATTTTTGTTGACCTGATGACGTCACCAAAAAAAGTGACTAAACGTTGGGTAGAAAATCAATAAGTCACCTTGTGTTATTTGCCAAAGTACGAAAAGTCAATAAGCTAAACAAAATATACAAAAATTAAAAACATTTGACCAACATTACAAATCTTGTTGAAAAAATATTTTTGAAAAATAAAAATATAACATTAAAAAAACTATTTAAAAGAAAATTTGAACGAAAAGATTTTTAATTCTTTTAAGATTTTCAGAAACAGAATTTCATATTCTTATTTTTTCACAAAAATTAAAAAAAAAATATTAAGAATATTTTTCTTCATTTTTACAATTTTTCAAAATCCCCAAAGAATAGCAATATTTTTTTAAAACTACTAACACGTGTATTTTTGATATTTGAATTTTGTAACGATATTTTTAAAAAGGTTTTTAATTTGTTTGTTTTGTTTATTGTCGAAGATTCAATCTCATTTGATTGCTTGAGTTGGAGTATTCCCCCCAATAGCTCAACTTAATTTATTACCCTCTATTACAGAGAGTTATGTTTTTCAAAACGAACTGACAGTGTTGCAAAATTTTACTGATCGCTACCAATATCATGATTTCATCCCGGCGAAGAGAATTATCAATTGGCTTCTCAGTTTCACTTAAAGAGTTCGGTTTTTCTCATTTCAAAAACTGAGAAGCCAATTGATCATTTCCTTCGCCGGGATGAAATCATGATATTGGTAGCGATCAGTAAAATTTTGCAACACTGTCAGTTCGTTTTGAAAAACATTACTCTCTGTAATAGAGGGTAATAAATGAAGTTGAGCCATTGGGGGAATGCTCCAAATCAAGCAATCAGATTTTTAATTTGTTTGAGATTTTTTTAAAAAGAATTTAATATTATTATATCCTTAAACAAATTTTAAATTTTTTAAGATTTTTTATCTTTTTTAATATATTTTTGCAAAATCTCTAAGGAATCGCAATATTTTTTTAACTCCAAACTAGGGTGTTTTTAACAATATTTTTCAAAAACTCGAAAATATTTTTTTTTTCAAAAACTCTGAAAACATTCCGTTCGTAGAAAAAAAAATTCTAGAAAAAAATGTTTTATTTTTTAAGATTTTTATCCATTTTAATATACTTTCTCGATATCTGTAAGGAATCGCAATATTTTTTTAACTCCAAATATTTTAAAAAATATTTTTTAACAATATTTTTCAAAAACTCGAAAATATATTTTTTTCAAAATCTCAGAACTTTTAAACATTCCGTTCGTAAATTCCATATTTATGACTATTGATTTCTTGGTACACGCAAGGATATGAGAGAAGTCACCCTATTCCCTCTGGGATGTTTGCGGGAACATCAACATATTTTTCCAGTTTTCTAACCAATATTTTTATCAAAATATCCAAAGAATATTATATTCCTGAGAAATTCTCCTCATATTTCTCTCTTCAAAAAATCAATAGTTTAGATATAAACTAAGAAACACATTAACAAAAAGTGTCAAACGTACAGACATTTTGAGACACGAGTTAGCTGACCACGGCAGCCGAACTCAACACCGCTGCTGACATGTTTTTAGAAACTTCAATAAGTTATTTTATTTTGCCTAGCTTTTGTAATTTTTTTCTTCTCCTCCATTAAAATCTATAAAAACCATAGACCATATTACTGTTGTCGCTTTTCTTGTTGTTTGTTATTTTGTTTAGTTGATAGTGAAACCTCACTCACGTCTGTCGTCTCAATGCGCCAAGTAACAATATTAACCACATATTTATGGTCAATTTAAATAGACATTAATTGATAGTTTCAAATACATATCTATGTGAATACGAGTATGTGTATGTATGTGGTGGACAGGATGGACAAAAAAACTCAACTGCCATAAGCAACAATTGCCATAGCCATAGATTGCTAGGAAATTAAATACTTTAACATGAATTTAAAACAAAAAAAAAAATATGGAAAAAATCTAACAAAATCTCTAAGACCAAGTTATGGGCGACATATTGATGCCATTGCAAAATGAACAAATGACACATAATTTTGGGTTTTAAGATCAATGGAGAGACACTATGCGAGAGCTAGTGCCTCTAAAAATTGTGTTATTAATATTAAATAGTAACAAATAGTTTTTTCTTCAAATATAATTAATATTTATTAAAAATGCTGGACATTTCAAATCCTTAAAAATATTTCTTTGTGAAGTGGGTCACCTAATAAAATATATTTCTTAGAGTTGAACAGGGAATAGCTAAGACCCAAGGCATTCTAAGGCGATGAGATATTGAAGTTCTCGTTTTTGATTGGAGATATGGTGGTATTTTCAATGATTTTGTTGTATTCATGAATTTGAACTTGGTTGTCTACTTAGGTTGAGGGGGGTCAAGGGTTACCAACGGGCTATAATACCGCCGAACTTCAAATAGTTACCCAAAGTCGCCTTGATCTCTGAGCCACAAGTATATGCTTGTTCCCCCTCCTTTCATACCTATTCACCAAATAAGTCACCCATTCCCAAACATTTGTTCCCATTATCAACAATTTTATGATCACCCAAAAAATTTAAGTACCATTTTGGAGATATTAAATTCATATAAAAATATATTAAATCTTTTATATAAAATACAGTCATTAGTTCATTTTCACTGAGGCATGTTTTTGAAACCATGGCTATTTTCGCCTTCAGATTAAAAACCAATTGTTCAGAAAAAATAAAAAAAACGAAATGCCCTATGACCCCTCCAACAATAAACGACAAGAAAACAAAAATCCTAAAACAGCTCATATTTGAGACAACAGGTACTGTTTGGACGACAAGACAAAGAACAGCGAAAAACGTGTTGTAACCTCGAAACAATCAGCAGACAATGAGATGAAGGCCTCTATTTTTCTGCTCAGGTTATTTTTTTTCTATTTTAATAATAAAGTTATAAACATTTAATAAAACCACATTTTTCCACACAATATACATAAATAGTATGCTAAAGATGAAGGACTAACAACAACAACAAATCAAAAAGTCATAAATAACAACAACAAAAACAAAAGTCCACAATTTATAAATACTCAAAAACGGTTTAACCTTTTCTACACCATCATATTTTTGTCAAGTAAGACAATTTATTGGATGACAGCGAAAACAGACTATGCGCAGGGAGGAAAAGCCAGATTTCCAGGCTTTTTTTTTGGCAAAAGTTCCATAGAGAGATGATTTTGTTTTGCCAACCTTCCAACTCTCTCCTCCCGCCAAGATTTCTTTTTTTAAGAACAGTGTATTTTTTCTTAAAGCTAAGGTTTAGTTTCGTTTTTTTCTCTGATTTTTTTTTGGCTATGGCATCAAAAACTTTAAAATGCATTTACGGTCATTATGCATTTAAGACATGCGGTCACGATCTTTGCGAAATACAGCAACAGTCAACCCAACATCCATACACTAAACTTAGCTAGTAGTAGTTGAGTCAGCTCTTGAACTCTTTACCAAACTGCCGGAAAAAAACAAAAAAATTTGGAACCTCTACTCATACGCCAAGTAAAACAAAACCAAGTTCAAGTATTCATGGCCAGCTAAGATTTGGCCCAAAGAAGCTGCTGCATCATCTCCATCGTCAACAAACAACAGCTGAAACAACTGTTGCGAAAGCTTTTCGTTTTGCCAAAATGAAAGAAAACTCTACACTTCATTTCTCTATTCTAACCTACCTTCCCTACTGTCCAAAAATTTCCCCCAACAATCCATGTCCTCTTTTCCTCTTTGCGGAAAGTCTCTCGTCAGCTCTGCATATTATCAGGTATTAGAAGAAGGTATGTCTTTCACTTTGCAGATGACTTGTTATTTGGCCAAAAAAAAAAAAACAGAAAAAATACTGGCACAGTGGGAAGAATAATGTTTTTCCACCATGAATCATATTTTATCCACGTTAACGGATTAATGTTTTATCCACGATGGTGAATAAAACTATAATCCACGATTGTGGACAAAATTATTATCCACGATTGTGGATAAAAGTATTATCCACGATTGTGGATAACAGTGTTGTCCACGTCTGTGGATAAAAGTATTTCGTTGGTGAATTAAAGTATTATATTCACCCTTGTGGATAAAAGTGTTATCCACGAAGGTGGATAAAAGATTTATCCACGGTTTTGGATAAATGAATTATCCACGATTTGGATAAATGTATTATCCACGATTGTTGAAAAATGTATTATCCACTACTGTGGATGAAGGTATTATCCACGACTGTGGATAAAAGTATTATCCACAAATGTGGATAAAAGTATTATCCGCGACTGTAGATAAGAGTATTATCCACGTTTGTGGATAAAAGTATTATCCACGATTGTGGATAAACGTATTATCCACGATTTTGGATACATGTATTATAAACGATTGTGGATATATGTATTATCCACGAATGTGGATAAGTGTATAATCCACGACTGTGGATAAAAGTATTATCCAAGTTTATGGATAAAAGTATTATCCACTTCTGTGAATAAAAATATTATCCGCGTTTGTGGATAAAAGTATTATCCACGTTTGTGGATAAAAGTAATAATCACGTTTGTGGACAAAAGTATTATCCACTTTTGTGGATAAAAATATTATCCGCGTTTGTGGATAAAAGTATTATCCACGTTTGTGGATTAAAGTATTATCCACGTTTGGGGATAAAGCAATTATCCATGACTGTGGATAAAAGTATTATCCACGTTTGTGGATAATAGTATTATCCACGATTGTGGGTAAATGTATTATCCACGATTGTGGATAAACGTATTATCCACCAATGTGGATAAATGTATTATCCACCAAAGTGGATAAATGTATTATCCACCAAAGTGGATAAATGTATTATCCACTAATATGGATAAATGTATTATCCACCAATGTGGATAAATTTATTATCCACTAATGTGGATAAATATATTATACACCAATGTGGATACATGTATTATCCACCAATGTGGATAAATGTATTATCCACGATTGTCGATGGATTTTACACGATTGTAGACAATCACTATTGTGGATAAAAATATATTATCCACGATTGTGTATAAATGGGTTATCTACTATTGTGGATAATTTAATTATCCATGATTGTGGATAAATGTATAATCCACCAATGTGGATAAATGTATAATCCACCAATGTGGATAAATGTATAATCCACCAACGTGGATAAAAGTATTACCCACGTTTGTGGATAAATGTATTATCCTCGTTTGTGGATGAAAGTATTTTCCACGTTTGTGGATAAAAGTATTTTCCACGTTTGTGGATAAAAGTATTTTCCACGTTTGTGGATAAAAGTATTATCCACGTTTATGGATAAAAATATTATCCACGTTTGTGGATAAAAGTATTATCCACGTTTGTGGATAAATGTACTAACCACGATTGCGGATAAAGATATTATCCACGATTGTGGATAATATATTATCCCCGATAGTGGGTAAATATATTATCCACGATTGTTCATAACTAAATTATCCACGATTGTGGATAACTAAATTACCCACGATTGTGGACAACTAAATTTTCCACGATTGTGGATAAATGAATTATCCATGATTGCGGATAAATATATTATCCACGATTGTGGATAAATATATTATCCACGATTGTAGATAAATATATTATCCAGGAAGTAAAAATAGTTTCCACGTTTGTGGATAAAAGTATTATCCACGTTTGTGGATAAAAGTATTATCCACGTTTGTGGATAAAAGTATTATCCACGTTTGTGGATAAAAGTATTATCCACGTTTGTGGATAAAAGTATTATCCACGTTTGTGGATAAAAGTATTATCCACGTTTGTGGATAAAAGTATTATCCACGTTTGTGGATAAAAGTATTATCCACGTTTGTGGATAAAAGTATTATCCACGTTTGTGGATAAAAGTATTATCCACGTTTGTGGATAAAAGTATTATCCACGTTTGCGGATAAAAGTATTATCCACGTTTGTGGATAAAAGTATTATCCACGTTTGTGGATAAAAGTATTATCCACGTTTGTGGATAAAAGTATTATCCACGTTTGTGGATAAAAGTATTATCCACGTTTGTGGATAAAAGTATTATCCACGTTTGTGGATAAAAGTATTATCCACGTTTGTGGATAAAAGTATTATCCACGTTTGTGAATAAAAGTATTATCCACGTTTGTGGATAAATGTACTAACCACGTTTGTGGATAAATGTATTAACCACTATTGCGGATAAAAATATTATCCACTATTACGGATAAAAGTATTATCCAAGTTTTGCGGATATCCACGGTTGTGGATAAATAAATTGCCCACGATTGCGAATAAATATATTATCCACGATTGTGGAAAACTCAATTATCCGCGATTGTGGATAAATGAATTATCCACGATTGTGGATAAGTATATTATCCACGATTATTGATTAATCTATTATCCACGTTTGTTGATAGAAGTATTATCCATGTCTGCGGATAAAAGTATTTTCCACTATTGTGGATAATTGTATTATCCACTATTGTGGATAATTGTATTAACCACGATTGTGGATAAATGTATTATCCACGTTTGTGGATAAAAGTAATATCCACGTTTGTGGATAAATGTACTAACCACGATTGTGGATAAAAATATTATCCGCGTTTGTGGATGAAAGTATTTTCCACCTTTGTGGTTAAAAGTATTATCCACTATTACAGATAAAAGTATTATCCACTATTACGGATAAAAATATTATCCACTATTACGGATAAAAGTATTATCCAAGTTTTGCGGATATCCACGGTTGTGGATAAATAAATTGCCCACGATTGCGAATAAATATATTATCCACGATTGTGGAAAACTAAATTATCCACGATTGTGGAAAACTCAATTATCCGCGATTGTGGATAAATGAATTATCCACGATTGTGGATAAGTATATTATCCACGACTGTGGATAAATATATTATCCACGATTATGGATAAAAGTGTTATCCACGTTTGTGGATAAAAGTGTTATCCACAATTTCGGATAAAAATAATTATCCTGGTTTGTGCATAATAATATCATCCAGGATTGTGGGTAATATTTTTCTCCGGGATTGTTTATCCCCGCTAGTGTCTTAAGTTATTTTTCCATGACTTTTTAACCCACATTTTTGTATCCTCTTTTGTCAATGAAAATATTTATCAACGTTTGTTTTGCGCGGGTGTTTAACTCTATTTTTCCTCCATTGTGCCTTGTCCTTAACCATCTGCTCCCTTGAGCCAAATGTGTCTAGCCATGGTTGCTCGTTGAGCTATCCCCCCTCTAAGAATGTGTGTTCCGTTTTATGGCTCTCATGAAATTTGATTTTGTTTTTTTTTTTTCAGATTTCCTAGTGAACTATAAAAGAAGCAATTCTGGAGTAGCGAAAAAAAAATAGTAGGCTTCTAACCGGTTTGCCTCTGAAAGGGTTACTAATATTCTAAAATCAATTCGTATTACTTGACTTGGACATTGGGTGGGGGAGGGATATTCTATGACCCTTCTGGAGAATTGTTAAAATCAAGAAGTTAGACAATGGCCAAATGTTGCCGAACCTTGGCTAATGCAATCAAATCAAATCACTCAGTTATTGACTTAAAGGTTTACAATGTAAACATGGTGTTGTTGGCCAACATTGTTGTTGCTATTTGTTGTTGTTGTTTTCTTTCCTTTCCTTTAAGATTTGATAGAAAGTCAATTGATAATTATTGCTGTTAAGCGTTGAGTGATTTTTCTTTAGTGCCTGCTGACACTGAGGGTGCTGCTTATCGTCATTCTGGCTGACTGGGGAGACAAGTAACGTTGGTGGTTGGTTGGTGGTGATGCTGCTGCTGTCCATCAGTCTTTTGCACCAGTCAGCGGGAGTGAGTGTATCTTGTTTGTGGCATCATGTCGTTTGGATTTAACGAAAGCTGCGGCACGTTTGTTTAAGTAGTTTTTTGTTTTTATTTTATATTTGGAGAATCGTGTTTACTGCATTATTGATTGTTAATGGTTAAGAAGTTCGGTTACAATGAGCCAGGCTAGGTAGGCACTAAGTTTTTGTTTTCTTTTTAATGATGGGAAATATTCTTGGAAGTAAAGCTGGATAGGAATTGGTTTAATAAGGGAAGTAAAGGGGAAGAAGTAATGTTACAAAATCTTAAAAATAGCCCATGATTTAAACAAACTGCCACAATTCTAAGACAAAGTCGCGGGTTTGGTCCCCAACATTACTGTGCGGCTTCATTTCAAAAAACTTCTTGAATTAAGGTCACATTGATTATACTTGGCATACAACTATGCCAAGGTGTCACATACAATGTCCATTTATTGGCCAATATCATTATGTTGACCAATCCTCTAAATCGAAATCCAGCAACAAACACAACAACACTAAATACTTAAAAGAGGCCACAAACATCAAACCAACATTGACAGCAAATTTTGTGAGCTGTTTGTTATATCTCAAAATCCCCTCCAACAACAAAACGAAAAAAAACATCTCCAAAAACTTCGGAAAAACGCAAAAATCAAATGACAGACATGACAACAACAACTACTACAACATCTTCTTGGGACAACAACAACAACTACTACTCAACTTGGATGTTAAATCGTTTAGACAGACATTTAAACAGAGGTAAGGAAGGAACATTGTGTGGTTGGGATATCGCGAAGCCGCCGCCACATATCACAGGGTACTATGAAGAAGTATCTACCTTTTTTCAAACAACTGTTTAATGTAATAAAAGTTGTTGTTGTTGCTAGTGTTGCCGATGAATGTTATGTTGTTTGCTGTTAGTTGGTGCTGTTGTTGTTGTCGTTTGCATTTTGTAAACTTTATATTTCTTCTTCACTTTTGTGATACAACAACAACGACTGAGAGACTGCCTGCTTTGCAATGGGAGTATGTGAGATTTTAAGCTGTATGTCCGTCCGTTCGTCCCCAACAAGTCTTGTTTGTATGTTAACTAATGCCACTGAGCGACAGCATACGAGAATCCATACTTACTAAGCTGGAGATTTTGATTCTTTTGTTGGGTGATTTTTAGTTTCTTTTTTTGTTTTTCGGGGGGACTAAAACATCGCCGATGTTATTAGTTGTCGAAATGGAAACAGGGACGTGACCAATGGAAACGAGGGAGGGCGTATTAATATATTATTAAATTGGAAGTTTTTAGAATATTATTACAAACAAATACAAATGTGGATTTTTTAAAAAAATATTTTTTCAAAAAATACTAAACTTGGATTTCCTAAAATTATTTTTTCCAAAAACCTACAATTTTTTCCAAAAAATACAAAGCGTGGATTTTTTTAAAAAATATTTTTTCCAAAAACATAGGACGTGCATTTTTTTAAAAATCCACGTTTTTTATTTGCTGAAAAATATTTCTTAAAAAAATCCACATTTCGTATTTTTTGCAAAAAATATTTGTTTTAAAATCCGCGTTTTGAAAAAATATTTGTTTTAAATAAATACAAGATTTGTTTTGTTTCCTAAAAAAAAGTTTCAAAAAATCCACGTATTGTATTTTTTCAAAAAAATCCACGATTTGTATTATTTGAACAAATATTTAAAAAAATCCACGTTTTGTATTTTTAGAAAAAAAAAAAAAATAAACAAATCCGTGTTGGGTAGTTTTGAAAAAATATTTTTTAAAAAAATCCACGTCTGATGTTTTTGGAAAACATATTTTTTAAAAAAATCCAGGTTATGTATTTTTTGAAAAAATATTTTTTTGAAGTTTTTGAAAAAAAAAATTAATAAATTCAAGTCTTATATTTTTGAAAAAATATTTTTAAAAAAATCCACATTTGTATTTGGTTGAAAAAATATTGCAAAAATATATGTTTTAATCCACGTTTTGCACATTTTGAAAAAAAAATATTTTTTTAAAAAATTTCACGTTTCGGATATTTAAAAAAAAAAAAAATATTTTTTAAAATCCATGTTTCGCATATTTGGAAAAAAATATTTTTTAAAAATCCACGTTTTGTATTTTTTGAAAAAATATGTAATTAAAAATCCACATTTTGTATTTTTTGAAAAAATATTTGTTTAAGAAATATTTTTGTATTTTTTGAAAAATATTTTAAAAAATATTTTTGTATTTTTTGAAAAATATTTTTAAAAAAAATTAAAAAATATTTTTCAAAACAACCCAACTAGGATTTTTTTTTTCAAAAAATACAAAAAATACAAAAAAAAAATTTAAAAAATATTTTTTCGAACTAGGATTTTTTAATTATTTTTTTTTCAAAAAATACTGAACTTGGATATTTTTAAAAAATAATTCTTCAAAAAATGCATTACGTGGATTTTTTAAGAAAAATCCAAATCTTGTACTTTAAACAAATATTTTGTCAAAAAATACAAAACGTGGATTTTTTAAATAAGTATTTTTTCCAAATATCCAATATGGGGATTTTTAAAAAATATTTTTTTCCAAATATCCGAAACCTAGATTTTTAAAATATTTTTTTCCAAATATCCGAAACCTAGATTTTTAAAATATTTTTTCCAAATATCCGAAACGTGATTTTTTTTTAAATATGTATTTTTTTTTTAAATATCCAAAACGTGGATTAAATTTTTTTCAAACAAATACAAATGTTGATTTTTGTTTTAATAATATTTTTTCAAAAAATACAAAACTTGGATTTCTTAAATTTTTTTCCAAAATCTTCAAAAAATATTTTTTCCACAAATACAAAACGTGGATTTTTTTAAAATATTTTTTTAATAATATTTTTTCAAAACAAACCAACATGATTTTTTTCAAGAAAATACAAAACGTTGATTTTTTTAATAAGATTTTTCAAAAAATTTTTAAAAAAAAATTTTTCAAAAAATGCAGTGCTTGGATTTTTTAAAACTATTTTTTTTAGAAAAAAAACCAAATCTTGTATTTAAAACAAATATTTTTTCAAAAAATACAAAACGTGGATTTTTAAATAAATATTTTTTTTTTCAAAAATACAAAATGTGGATTTTTTAAAAAATATTTTTTCAAAAATACAAAATGTGGATTTTTTAAAAAATATTTTTTCAGCAAATACAAAACGTGGATTTTTAAAAAAATATTTTTTTTCAAAAATACAAAATGTGGATTTTTTAAAAAATATTTTTTCAGCAAATACAAAACGTGGATTTTTAAATAAATATTTTTTTCCAAAAATACAAAATGTGAATTTAAAAAAAAATATTTTCAAAAAAAATATTTTTTCAACAAATACTAAAAGTGGATTTAAAAAAAAATATTTTTTTAAAAAATATTTTTCAGCAAATACAAAACGTGGATTTTCAAAAAAAAAATATTTTTTCAACAAATACAAAACGGGGATTTTTAAAAAATATTTTTTCAACAAATACAATACGTGGATTATTAAAAAATATGTTTTCAACAAACAAAACGTGGATTATTAAAAAATATTTTTTCAACAAATACAAAACGTGGATTTTTAAAAAATATTTTTTCAACAAATACAAAACTTGGATTTTTAAAAAATATTTTTTCAACAAATACAAAACTTGAATTTTTAAAAAATATTTTTTCAACAAATACAAAACTTGGATTTTTAAAAATATTTTTTCAACAAATACAAAACTTGGATTTTTAAAAATAGTTTTTCCCAATATCCGAATATTGAAATTTTAAAAAAAAATTCCATATATCCTAAAAGTGAAATTTAAAAAAAAAATATTTTTCAAAACGTCCGAAACGTGGATTAAAAAAAAATATTTTTTCAGTACATCTAAAAAGTGGTTTTTTAAAAAAATATTTTTTCAACATTTCCAAAACGTGGATTTTTAAAAAAATATTTTTTCAAAATTTCCAAAACGTGGATTTTTTAAACAAATATTTGTTCAAAATTTCCAAAACGTTTATTCTTTAAACAAATATTTTTTCAAAATTTCCAAAACCTGGATTTTGTAATAATATTTTTTTTCAAAATATCCAAATTGTGGATTTTAATTTTTTTAAAATATCCAAATTGTGGATTTTAATTTTTTTTAAATATCCAAAACGTGGATTTTATTTTTTTTTTTTCAAAATATCCAAAACGTGGATTTTAATTTTTTTTTAAATACCCAAATCGAGATCTTTTTTATGTATATATTTTTTAAACAAAAATACAAATCGAGCATTTTTTAATAATATTTATTAAAAAAAAATCAAATCGTGGATTTTTAAAATTTTTTTAATATATCATTCTTGGAGTAAACCAGATTTGTTGTTTTCAAATTTAAAAACAACAAGTTTTTTAAAGTGGGATGTAGTTAAAATTGATTTACTTTCGGGAAAGGCAGAGAAGACTAGTTTCGGTGTTCGCCACAAGACATCATAAGTTCTCTTACTTCAAAAAAGAACTCTTCCCTACGGATTTAAAAAAATATTTTTCAGAAAATACAAAACTCGGATTTTTAATAAATATCGTTCAAAGTATAAAAAAGGACATTTTTAAAACTATTAAAAAAAAACAAATCTTGGATATTTTTAAATATTTCTGTTTTTTAATCCAAATCGTGGATTTTTTAAAATATTTTTTATCAAAAAATCCAAAACATTGATTTTTAAATAATATATTTTCAAAACATCTAAAACGTAGATTTAAAAAAAAAAATAAATTTTCAACAAATACAAAACTTGTATTTTTTTATTTTCTTGTTTTCAAAAATATTTATTATATTTATAAAAAAAATATTAATTCGATAAATCAAAACATGGAATTAAAAAAAATATTTATTCAAAAAATCCAAAATGTGGATTTAAAAAAAATGTTAAACAATCAAAAACCTCAAATTAATGTGTTTTTTTTTTTCAAAATAATCAAAATCATAAATTTAATTTTTTTTAAAAAAAAGAAACACAAAATCGTAAATAATTTTTTTTTTTAAAACACATTCAAAACTTTTTTCATAAATTAAAAAAAATGCTATTCTCAAAAAATTCAAAATGGCCAAAAAACTTAAAAAAAAACTAAATTATGGATTTCTAAAAAAATGTTTTTTTTTTAAATTTTAAAACAACCAAACTCCTCAAATTATTTTTTTTTTCAAACTAATCAATATCTTCAATCTATTTTTTTTTGTTCAAAAAAAAAAAAAAAAATCAAGAGCTTAGATTAAAAAAACTCAAAATCGTAAATTTTATTTTTTTTTTAACAAAATCAAAATTTTATCCTAATAAATTAAAAAAACAGTCAGGCTTAATCCCATAGTCGTTGTTTTAATATTTTATTAAAACAACTTTTATTTAAAAAATTGGCGATGTTTACCAAGGGGTAAGGCAGGGAAGACTATAGTTTCAGATCTCGCCACAGATCTTCATCAGTTCCCTTGTTTCAATTGCCCGCTCAAATAGATACGTGTGTAAAGAAACACTCTGATCGAGAATTGCTTTAGCACTACCTAAACTCGAGCTACTTCACTTGTAAACAAAACCAAATCTTTCCCACTGCTATGCTATAGTCTTCCATGCCTTACCCCTTGGTAAACATCGCCAATTTTTTCCCACTAATAAATAAAAGTTGTTTTAATAAAATATTAAAACAACGACTATGGAATTAAGCCTGACTGTTTTGAAAAACAAAATAAAAGTCGCAAAAATTTTTTTTTCAAAAAAAGAAATCAAAATCATGGATTTCTAAAAAAAAAATGTTTAAAAAATATAAAAATTGATTGTGAATAAGAGAATATGGGCATTAGTAGTCGACAGAGACAAGAGAAAATAAAATCCCTGATGATGATCATCGATGACGTTCGAAATATTGGAAGAATAAAAATATAATAAAAGAAAGCGAAAAGTTTTTTTATTTTCTCTGACCTAAAGGCCAACTAACTCAACAAACACATTTTTACAAAAATACTAGACATCCAATGTGAAGTTATTTTATATACCAAATATTTATAAAAAAAATTTTGTTAAGAGTTTGAGAAAATTAAGTTTTATCTATTTTAAAAATAAAAAACATATTTAAAAAATGTTAAAAAAAAATATTTTTTTATATAATCAAATATTTAGTGTTTGAAAATAATAATAATTATTATTATTATTATTTTGCAAATAATTTATAATACATATGAAAAAAATATGTTTTTTATATAATCAATTTTTTTTTAAATCCACGGTTTGTAATTTTCAATAAATATTTTTTGAAAGCCCACATTTTCAAATTTCAAAAAAAATATATTTTTTTAATCAATATTTTTAATTTTACAGCCATGTGAAAATTCTCTCTTCTAAATTTTACTTTCCCTACATGTTGTTTACACTTTTGTCTCTGAAAACTATTTGTGGCTCCCCTTATCCTCTTCCTTATAAAAAGCTCTTTTAGACATCTCTGCCTCTAACAACCAAACAATTGCTAGCCATCGAACTAGCCAAACAGTCATCTACTACGATTGTCTGTCTGTCTGCCGGCCTGCCTGCTAGCTTTCCATCTAGGCTGTAAAACAGTCAACGGATTTTTAAGTTGTTGTCCTTTACTAAAAAGCGACGACGTTTATTGACGTCAAGATTGCACATTATGAACATTAATACAACACTCGTTTATGTCGCTTATTTACAAGCGATCAGCATCGTCTATGTCGTTGCTGTTGTTGTTGTCGTCGTCATTGTCATCATTTTGCTTGTGCTGTCTACTTCTGCTTCTTCTTCGTTGGCATCTTGGCCGAATTTCGTGTTAGGTTACCTTAAGATAGGTTTCAAAATGTTTTTTTTTTTTTGTTTTCTGTTCCTTGCTTTCTTCTCACTTAAGCATTTTGTCGATTGCTTAAAATAATGAAAATAATTTCACCAATTTTTTTTTTTTTAAACTGACATAACTTTCAATGTGCATGATGGTAAATTGTTGTTGCTGTTGTAGGAGAATTGTAATCGCAAAGTTACTTAGTTAAGGAATTTTAGAAAATCAATGGCATAGATTTTTTGCTTCTATCTTTGAGGAAAATTTAAATAATGATGGTCTTAAGATGTAAATATTTGATGAAATATTATTTGACCAAAAACAAAAAGAATACAGCAATAAAAAAATATGAAAATGATAAAAGCAACTATGTAAATGGTCATCATAAATTGTAAGGGGAAGGGAGATAATAGAGTTCAAATGGTAATGGTAAGAGGAAATATTAGATGATATTGGCTTAGAAAAAAAAAAAACTAAATAATTATTGAAAAATTATGGCAATGCAAGACTAACTTTACCAAATTGGCTAAACTTGTTCTTGATCCCTCCAAAGATATCCAGTTTTCAATGAAACACACTTCCAGAACACTGCTAATGGTCCACTAGTTTAGTTTAACTTTTGTCAATTCCTCTTGCAATAAATGTTCTTATAGTTTACCCTAATATATCTTTCTCTTATAATGCATTTTATCTTCGAAAATTCGTCATCATAAGTTTAATTTATATTTTTTTTTAATAATAAATAAAAATACCAAATAATTTCGTTTCAATATTTCTGTATAAATAAATACACATAACATTTTATTAATTTTTGTTTTTTTTTTTTAAATTTATCTTTAAATAGTAAGAATGTGGGGATGAATAAAATTATAAATAACCAACACTATATACAAAAAATAAATATAACAAAAACAACAAACCATAATTATTGATAATTATACTATATCGAAATCATACTGCATTCATTATAAACAAAGAAAAAAACCTCCACCGTGGATTCCTTAATATTGCCTTTTTGCAAACCTTTATCCTTGTTAGGCTGGATTTTGTTGTTGTTAGTTGACCATAAGAAAGCTTTCGTTGAAATTTGATGAGGTGTGTGCTTGTTAGGTTGTTAAGTAGGTGCTGTGTGTAATATTGCTGTGTATGAGATGATAATCGATCCCCGAAATTGATCCGTTGAAAGCGATTATGCGATCGTATTCATTTGAATGGGTTAGGCTGTTAGGAAAATGGTATGTTTTGTACATGTGCATAAATGTTGAAAATATGTGTGTGTGTGTGTGTGTAAAAAAGGAAAAAATAATGATGAAAATTTGGAAATGATGCGCATTTAGTAAAAGCTTGAAAGAAAAAATAAAACTGTTAATAAATGTTTGAAATAACAATGGTGAATAAAATGAGTTGAGTAAAAAATGTTAATCATTTTTATTAAATAAGGGAAATTTGTTTAATAACATAAGCAAAAATACAAAAGATAGTAAAAATATAAAAATGTAAAAAAATAAATAAACTAAAAATAATAAACAAATTTCCATTAATTAATAAAAACTAGAAGTGAACAGAAAATATACCGATCCAAGTATTTTTGTATGAAATCATAAAAAAGATATATAATATAATAAAACAAAATTTAAAAAATAATGGAATAATAATAAAAAATAAAACAATACTAAAAATGTTAGAGAACTCAAAAAAAACTAAATAAAAAATTAACTACGAAATAATCAAAAATAATCAAATCGGTATATTTCCTTTAAAATAAATTAAGAAAGCATAAAAAGATGGAAAGCAAAAATACTTTTTTAAGGCAACTAAAAATCAACTAAAATATTAAAATAATCCTACATAAGTACTTTACATACATATGTCTTATATTTTCCTTTGTATCTAACATTAATAAGTTTCTATAGGTCAAACAACCATTGAATATTTGTATCATCTAATATTTGTACGAAAGTTTGTCATTTGACATAGAGAAACATTGATTAATAAATTAAAGAATAAACAAGAAAAAACGCCGTTAAGTTTGGTCAGCCCGAACTTGTTATACCCTCCACCACGAGTTGTATTGAAGAACAAATACCAAATTTCAGCAAGTTCGGTAAAATAATGTGGAATATTTTATAACCCCATGGAAGACTAAATAGCAAATTTCAGTCTTTCGGTGGGTATTGACATCACAACCGTTACAATTACGAAAATCAGGAGGTATCGTTCTACGGGGGCCAAATCGAAACGTGGACCTATACCGACGAATTTCCGTCGGAAAGACTAAATACCAAATTTCAGCCATTTTGGTGGGTTGCTGTGGCCACAACCTACAAAATACCGAAAATCGGGTGGTACCGCTCTTTGGGGGCTGTATCAAAACGTGGTCCTATACCTACAATTTCATATGGAATGTTTAATATCCCAAATGAACACCAAATGCCAAATTTCAGCCATTTCGATGGATTATTGTGGCCACAATCTTCAAAATACCGAAAATCGGGAGGTACCGTTCTATGGGGGCTATATCAAAATGTGGACCTATACCAACAAATTTCATATGGAATGTTTAATACCCCAAATGAAAACTAAATGCCAAATTTCAGCCATTTCGGTGGATTATTGTGGCCACAATCTTTAAACAAACCGAATATCGGGAGGTACCGTCCTATTGGGGCTATATGAAGGCGTGGACCTATACCGACAATTTTCTGGGAGAAAGTTTTGTACCCCCAACGAAGACCAAGTACCAATTTTTAGGCATTTCGGTGTTATAATGAGGCTAAAACCTTCAAAATACCGAAAATCGGGAGGTACTATCCTATGGGGGCTCTATCAAAACGTGTACCGATTTAACCAATTTGCAATACCAAACATCCTAGGAGTAATAGAAACTTCTATACCAAATTACAAAGCTCTAACTTAAAAATTGCGACTTAGAATTTTACCCTGATCAAGAATATAAATACTTTATAGGGTCTCCGATGAATATGTCGATATGTTACAAACGGAATGACAAATTTAATTATACCCTCCATATTGTGGTGGAGGGTTTAAAAAATAAAAAAAACATCCCTGTCTTTTTCTCCTCTAATAATATAAGGGAAAAAGTATTTTATTCAGACCGCCAGGGTCGGATTAGTCCATAAGACATTTAGGTCCACTTGTCCTGATATTCCTTTTTAATATAAGGGAAGATGTATTTTATTCAGACCGCCAGCGTCGGATTTGTCCATGAGACATTTAGGTCCACCTGTCCTGATATTCCTTTTTTAATATAAGGGAAGACGTATTTTATTCAGACCGCCAGCGTCGGATTTGTCCATAAGACATTTAGGTCCACTTGTCCTTATATTCCCTTCTTTGCAGTCAGGGGCGAAAGTACCTTACTGGGTCACATACTTCAATATATACAATCACAGAATCAGTTCAGATTTTAGCTAGACTTTTCTGAATAATTTCGAATAGTGTATATAGAAATGTATAATTACAATTATGTGTCCCCAATAAACAAAATTTTCAAGAATTTGTTCAGATTTCTGCTAGACTTTTCTGAATAATTTAGAACATCGCATCTGAAATTAAATAACCACAAGAATGTCTCCCCAGCAAGTACACACAGAGAAAAGATATTGTAAGAGCAGTCATATTCTAAGAAGAAAATAGTATATTTTAAAATTTATTGTTGGTCCAACAATATATATTGGGTCATTATGGTTCTTGACACAAAATATATGGTTGAAACAACAATATATATTATCAGATTTTTAAAATACACTATTTTGTTCTTAAAATATGGTTGCTCCAACAATATTTTTTCTCTGCGAGTAAGAATGGAATAGTTGTTTGGGAGTTGGATAGAATTTTGTTGGATTTGTTTCGTTTTTTCTCTAGGCAGATTAAAATTAGACAATTCTTAAAAAACATTTTGGATGGATTTTTGCCGGGCTCCCGTCCCACATATGTTCAACATTAGTGTTTATATGAAATATTTCAACGGATTTATTGCTGATTCTTTTCGTATTTTCTTGGGGATCTGAAAACTATCTCCGAACAAATGTGCTAATCAAAATTTGTGAAAAAATATTTTACATCAAACAATTCTGAAGTTATACTGAACAAAATGACTAAAAGGAGTATTTTAGTTGCCTGTAGACATGTCTAGCAGAAATGTGAAAGAATTCAGAGAGATTTTAGGGCTGAGTGTGCCAATATGTAGGGACTTCTACACACGATGACTGATAGTCTTAATCTGAATGAATATGTGCTCTACTTAAGTCGAGTAAAAGAAATTGTATCTCCCGAAGAAAGACAAGCTTTCTACAAATGCCTTCTTCAAAAAAAAAAAAAAAAAAAAAAAATTCCACAATGCACTTTTAACAAGCTATTCAGCCAAAGAACTAATGAAATATTTTCTCTTTAATTCATAGCCTTTACGATATATCCAGATATTTAAAGACGATGAATAAATGTCTTCATCTTACATAAGAACACTTGAAAACTCTTGAAAAAGGGTGTGGGAAATTTCTTGGTTTGTTAGAAGGTCTTTAGAAAGGTTATCTTTCTCCAGGATATTGTTATTAGAAGAGCCAGATGTTAAAGTTATAAACCACCATAAAATGTCAATAGAGTCCCGATAATTCGTAATAATATATGAACGCCCATTTTGTGAAAATGATGAGTTTTTCAATTCGTGAGGCTTAAAATAAGTTAATAAAAATTATTTAAGTTTTCAGAATATGCATTTCATATTATAATATTGGGTTGTGAGAAAATATAAGACATATTAAAATAAAATAAATAGTTTTTTAAGCAAATATTTTAAAATTAGTATAAAAATAAAACCAAACAAACAAAATATCAAAAGTGTTAGTAACCAAAAAACAACAGTTTTAAATAAATAACAAATAAAACAAAAACGGCAAAATTTTTTAGTAACCAAAAAATAATTTCATAAAATAATAATTTAAAAACCAAATACAAAAATTATAAAAAATCAAATGTTTAACTGACTGTTAGATGAGTTAATAATGTGTGTGTTTTTTAACAAAAGAACAACTAACACACAAAATCCATACCCAAATATATATCATGCAATTTATTCAATGAGTGTCATAAACAAAGAAAATTCAAATATGACAATTATTTTTTTTTGTCACATCCATCCATTCATAATTTGAAAATTTCATTTACTTGTAAATGAGCATTTGCTGGTAAATTTATTTCATTCACATTTAGAGTTATTGCATTCCAACACATGTTTAATCTTACTTTGAAATTTAAGGATGATATTCCAGAAAGGCTTGAAAACTTTAAATAAATTTTCAATTAAAGCATTTTCTTTTTGATAGACGACAAACTTTGAGTATATGCGCGATATATGTATTTAGCAAATTTAAGTCCTGTATAATATGGGAAACTTTGGTAATTATGGTGGGAACACTACATATTGAACCATAACCATATAATTTTGAATTTTTGGAATTGGATTCAACATTAAAGCAATGATATTTTCGTAAGGGAAACGTTTAAAAATGTTGCTGCAACATGTACTTGGTATAATCTTTTTATGTATATACATTTTTTTCATTTTTATTAGGAAATTCATTATAAATTCCTTTAATGAAAAAAATTATAAAAGTTTCTTCAGCATGTTTAGAAGCAGTGCTTGATTATAAACATGTTCCTGCAACATTGCTGCAAATGTTACTGCAATATGCATATTGTATATTTTTATGTTAATAAATTTTTAATGTTTAATAAAAAAACGTTATAAATTCTTTTAATGAAAACAAAATTATAAAAGTTTCTTCAGCATGTTCAGAAGCTGTGCTTGATATTGGACATGTTGCTGCAACATGTATATTGTATAATATTTTTATATAAATTATTTTTTAATAAAAAAATCATTATAAATTCCTTTAATCAAAAAAAAATTATAAAAGTTTCTTCAGCATGTTCAGAAGCTGTACTTGATATTGGACATGTTGCTGCAACATTCCTGCAAATGTTGATTCAACATTGAGATGTTTCTGGACTGAAGTATTTCTAAGAACATTTTTTTGAATTTTTATCAAAATTCAATGTTGAAGATTTTAAATTAGATTGAACAATAAAACAAGAATTTCTACAAAAGAAATAGTTTGATTTAATATTTAAACGTATATATTTTCAATTTTAGTTAAAAATAAAATTGTGAATATATTTTTTATATATCTTTTTTTCATTTCCCGTTTAATTTTATTTTGATTCGGTAGAGGAAAATTGGTTAAAAGTTGTGATTGAATTATTCCATATTTACATTCGGCAATTTTCCTTGCGGCAATTGTCAGTTTGTCAGTGAGAGAGGGTGTTGAGAGGCAAAGGGTTACCATATACCTCACCTCTCTCTCCATCAAACTGACAATTGCCGCAAGGAAAATTGCCTAACATAAATATGGACTTTTGATAAGTGTGCAGCAACATTGCAAAATATTGACACAACAATTAGGCGTTTCATAAACTGTTTTTTATAATCCTTGTTTTTGGGAATTTTGATTTTAATTTATTTCTTTATATTTCATTTGATTCGAAAGAGAACTATTGGATAATATTATATAATATGTAATACAATTTTGTTATATTGTCCACAAAGTTGTGTTCAAATTTTATACATGTTGCAGCAACATGTTGTTTCAACATTACCAGATTTCTTTGATCATTTCCATAAAATTTTTAATTTCTTTAAATTGTTGTTTCTTTAATTGTTGTAAAATATCTTAGGAAGTTGCAGCAAACCTACAAAATATTGCATCAACATTAAGGAAATTGTTTATACATATTTTCATTGTTTCTTCAACATTTTAATTGTTTTTTAATTAAACAATGAGATAAATTCAAACTGTTTTGCAAAAAATACACTTTAATTATATTTTACTTAATTCTTTTTTAATTGTATTTTTAAAATATTGAATCCATTTTCAATCCACTATTATTTTATTTATGTCTATTTCATAAAAATTTAAATAATGTAAAATTGATTTTCTTCGTGAATAAAAATCAAGATAAATAGATTTTTAATCTCGAACAAATAGATTTTTAATTTTTTAAACTGATTCTATTCGAGAATAAAAATCAAGACAAATAGATTTTTAATCTCGAATAAAACAAAATTTCAAAAAATAATTAGAAATTTTGTAAATACTCAGAAAATTTTACAAAAAATAAACACATGAAGTTAAAACACTAACATTTCCATAAAGCGATTTTTTGATTATTACGATTCATAAAAATCATAATATTTCTTGAGTTAGAATCTTGCAAAAAAATCGCATTAAACGTTGTTGAAATTTCAACAATAAAGTGTTCACAAAGTGATTTTAAATTTTTTTAATTTAATTCAATTTTCAACATAAAATATTTGATTCAACATTTGAAAATTTTAGATTCAATAAACAATTCCCGCAGTGAAATTCTCATACTCAAATCAATAAGTCAAAATCTTATAAAGAAATAGGAAAACACATTCCATGTTTGTTAATTTTCAACCATATAATTTCCTCAAGGTAATATCCACTTTTTTGGTTAAAAAATTGTACTCAACGTTAAAAATGGTAGATAGAATATTTCAAACCTTTTATGATATTAAACATACTTGCAGTTCAATGAAGTTGCATGTTCAAATTCTTGAGTTGAAGAATATTCAACATGTTTCAACAACATTAAAACGTATTGAAGCATCATTTAATACATATTGCCAAATTTGTAATCAGATTTTCAACTTTAAGATTGTTTTGGATTCAACATTTGAAAACCTTCGATGCAACATCATTTTTCCTCAAATTCGTTATTTCGAAAAATGTTGATTCAACAATGTGAAATGTTTATACACATTGATAAATGTTGATTCAACATTTAATACATATTGCCACATTTTTAATATAATTTTCATCAATTCTTGGTCATTTTTTAAATTTGTTTAATTGTTTAATAAATATTTATAAATCCATTTTTACCAAAATATGTCTCCCATATTGTTAGGACTTTGTTATGTTTTAAAATATTTTTTTTTTTTAGTTTTCCCCAAACACCGTTTTAAATATTTTTTTTAATGTTTCACAAAACAATTAATAAAGATAACACCAATAATTTTTTTCTTTAATTTTTGTGTACTATATTGTATTGAAATTCTTTTTGATTTTTTCTTTACTAAAATAAATTAATTAAACTTAGATTTAAAATTTTCGAAGAATAAATATAAATAAATAGGCACTAATTAGATTAAGTAGAAATAATTTACTAAAAACTAAAATCTTCTGGTTTGGTTTGTTTTGACTTGTCTTCTAAGTTTGAGTCTAAAAACTAAATTTTTGTTTTGTTTTAAACACTAAAAACTAAAAGAAGTAGTAAAGAAGGAGAAGAAGTTGAAATACTAAACTATAATTTACAACTATCTACAGGTACTTAGTTAATGACAATTAAGTACATTAATTTACAATTTAAGTTTAGGGTTTTCTTTGGGCATCTAAAATTTAAGAACTTTGGTTTAAGAGATTTGCGTTTTTGGCTTTTCGAAACTAGATTTAAAATCGCAACTATTTTGCAATTAAATCTACAGCTGCCATCTACTGCCATAGCTATATGGCGAATATCTATAACTAGGACTACCAAATGAGGCTCCTGTTGAAGAGTGGGCCGCTGCGGCTGCCGCCGCTGCAGCGTGGGACATGCCAAAAGGTGTGCTATGATGGAACATATCAAAGGCCGAACCGAATGTGGAGCGTGGCGGTGTTTGATAGAACATGGCGGCATTGGACATTAGGGTATTTGATGAACTGCTGGTGGTGGTGATGGTATTGGCATTGGAGGAAGTAACTGCACTGCTGCTTGCACTCACAGGTGAGTTACTTAAATTCAGGGAATTACCCAAACCACTGCTGTTTTGGGTGGTATTGTTGTTGTTATTTTGGTTATTGGCTGAATTGTAAAGAGCCGTTAAGAGATCATCTTCTTGGACTCTTGGAGTTACTTTCAAAGAGCCAGAAGAGGAGGAGGGAGCACAAGAGCTAAAAGCACTGGTGGCTGAGGGCACAATACTGCTGCCAGATGCCGCCGCCGTTGTTGTGGGAACTGAATATTTTTCATTCATTTCACTTTGGTTGGGCATGACATTTTCCTTAATTTGATTCAAAGAATATTGGGTCACAGCCTCAACCCCAGCCACAGTTTTCATAAAGGTGGCCAAATGCAAGGCGGCAGCAGTTTGATGTTGTTGCTCCGTTTCCAAACGATTCAATTCATCCAAATGATCCTTCACCACCAACATGATTTCATCGGACAATTGTAAACTTTCGCTTGAACTATCAGAAGAATTGTGACTAGCATTGTTGTTGGTGTTCGTTGAGCTATGTGAACACACTTTCTGAGAAACTTTTGTGAGCAGTGCTGGTACATCCTTGTAGAGGATATCCAACAACTTACCGGTGGTAAACAGCACAATCGCCTTCAGACACGAATATTCAGCCGAATCAACATGTAAAGCTTTCAATTTTTCCACTTGTTCCTGGAAGATACGTATGTGATCCATAAATGCAACAACACGATCCGCAGCCATCGGTGAGGCATGTAAACCGGCCGCAGCTAACAGTGGAGCCACATGCAGTGGCATTGAACATTGACTGGCATTAAGGACGAACAGCTCAGACCACACTAAACGCAGCAAAGCCACCTGATCGGTAACTTGTAGTTCGGGGAAGAATGGGATATTTTTGGCCCATTCAACGGCGGAGAATAGCAGGCGGGCAGCCAATTCACAAATATTATCAATGCCCATAATATTATTTGGTTGCATACATTGTCCATAGCGGGAGGTGGGATAGGGTTCGGCACGCAGGAGTAATGAAATATAGGAACTAAGATACGAATGACCATTGAAGCTAGCAACACCCATGGGATCGCCGTTGGCCAATTGATATTGACCGTGCATGCCAGCCAGACCGGGTTGTGTGGGTGGGACGCGACCGCGTTGAACAGCTAAAAAGAGAAGAGAGAGAAAAGGAGAGATTAGTTTAAATGTTGAAAAATTAGGGTTTTCGATTAATATTAAGGGGATTAATTAAGAAGGGAAATTGTAGAGGCTTTGGAAAATTCAAATTTTTATTTTTTATAAAATAAAGACAGTAAAATTTAAGAAAAAACTAAATTTACTTTAAAGGATTTTTTTAATTTAAAGAAAATAAATAACAAATCAAAATTTCCCTCGAAGGCAAATTTTTGTTTATGTATATTTTTCCGAAATTCTTATACTTCTGAAATCTATAGGAAAATATAGAGGATATTAAATGAAAAAATAAAAATTTCCCAAAAGGGAAATTTTTGGGAAATTTTTAGTTTTACTGGAAATGCATGGTTTGGATTAAAATAGAAACAATTATTAAATCAATTATTTATTTGGGTCGAAAATAAAAATTTCCCTCAAAGGGAAATTTTTGTTTATGTAAATTTTTCAACAATTTCTAAATTTCTGACATCTATAAGAGGAACTAAAGCATTTGAAGTTATAAAATAAAAATTTCCCATCAGGGAATTTGTTGGTAAATTTGTATTTTCAATGGATTTCAATATTTTCCAATGAAATATGAACAAATGTAAAGAAATATTATATTTTTAACACAAACTAAAAATTTTCTTAAACTGAAATTTTTTGTTTCTAGTAAAATTTAAATTGTTTTGGAATTTTTTTTTTTTTTGTTTTGCAATTTTTTTCTTTAAATTTCCAAACATATTTGACCTTCCACACAGCAATTATTATGACCACTACATCACACTCCAAACAATGGCTGCTGAACCCGACAGAGAGAGAGCCCAAAACCGGTGACTCAACTTTGTCATCCATCAAGCCCTCTTCTCTTCTGCATATCCTGTCACTTCCTTTCTGTTTTTGTTTTTTTTTTTTTTTTGTTTTTCCATTATGTGAAAAGTGTATACCTCGAACTTGCCAAATAATGCCACATATCATAATAAAAGTTGAAATTAAATCAGACAACCTCAATCTCTTCTATTGTCTTGTGGAATAGCAAAGCAACCCTCTCAAAATCCTGATTCTTAAAGAACTACTTGGAAAGAAGATACTTTGTTCTTCGTCTTACAACAACAGCAAGAAAGCGACAGTATTTTTCCAAAGACGTCAGCACCAGACAAACAACCCTTTTGTTGGGTGAAATGAGGAAGAGATACGAGGGGGATTTTGTACGAAATGTATGTAAATTTTTGTTGTTGTTCATTCCATTGAATTGAAAAATTGTTTTCTTAATATTTTCAACACACAGCGACAGATAGTCAGACAGACTGTGGCAAAAATTCATTGTATTGCAGTTGGCTGTTAAATAAAATCTATATGTATTTTTGTTTAATTTTTATTTTTTTTGTTTTATTTGTAATTTGGTTGAATGGTCGACTGCTTGGCCGATTGTTGTTGTTGTTTTATTTGTTGACGACACCAAAAATTTACTTTTAATTAAAAATTTACATAAAATCCGTAAACACTAAAAACCGCATGGAAAAACACACGGCAAGTGCATGGACAAGCTCGGAAACACAGAAAAGCAAAACAAAAAATTAAAATAAAATAATTATATTCGAAGGTTAAAAAACATTGTTGCAACATTTTTCTTTCGTTGGGCCTATATAGAAGAGGAATATAAATCACAGAGAATAATAACAATCATACTTTGTGGTTAATTTTATTTAAAGAGAAATTATTTATTTGGCAAAAAAATGTCCACAATTTTAAATATTTTATAAATGCTATGGAAGTCTTGAAATCACCAAAAAGAATAAAATTAAAAAAAATATTCTGTAGTGAATGAGAATTATTTTGCTTGTGATTACCAATATTATTCACTGGATAAGGAAATAACAAGCCAAAGCCCATACAGAGTTAACGATCTGCTCGTAAAGTAATAAAGTCTCTCACTCTCGGTGTGGTTCTCTCGACAATTAAAAATGCATTACAAAGAGTAGAGAACATGAAAGGTTCGTGGGGAAATGAATTCAATTTTCTTTTGATAGAGACAAAGAAAGAGAGGGAGGTAACATGTTTTGCTAACAAGCCAAAATATTCAAAAAAAAAACTAAAATTTCCTAAAAATAGAAATATTTTAACGGAAATGTTCCCTCAAAAGGCATGCCTTTTTAAAGTATTTGGCATACTAAAGTCTGCACGTGCTTGAGAGCTTTTAAGCTGTATTAAAATCAATGGCATGTAACACGACTTATTAATCAAGTGCTTGTTCATTTATTGGCACTCCACCAACACTTCTCAATTTAAACCACTCTTGCTGGGGAAGCACGTGTTTAATGAGGTTATTTACTCAAGTATTTGATGGCTTAGTGATGGCAATGTTAAGGGTTAAAGATTATCTAAGCATCATAACCACAGCACACCCTACCTTCCTTCCCTTAGAGATTCGAATCTCTCTGCTGGTGATTGTTTTCACATAAAACACAAAACCACAATGCGTTAAAAATCAAAATATTACAAATATAACCACAAACATCTTGAAGGAAAAAATAACAACAACAAAGTATCCGATATGATAGCAAACAGCATCCATCCGAGAAAAGGGTATCAAGAAAATAGAAGAAGACAATTTACTTAATAACCAAAAGATACAACACCTTTGGCAAACCATAAATCTGCTTTTCCCAGGACTTTTGGTCAGTTTGACAAAAAAAAAAAAAAAAAAGAAACTGGTCAGTTGGAATAAGAATAATAATAATAATCCTGAAAACCAGTTTTGCAACCCCCTTGACCATTACACGAGGAGACGTAGACAATATGTAAATAAAACTAGCTTTCAACCCCAACAACAAAAGATATTTATTTTAATTGCTCCTAAATAATGAGGGTCAATCTAAGAGTTCTTGTTCGTCTTCTTCACTGAGCATGATGGTCAAACTGACCATTAGTTACTTGATTTCCATATTTCACTGGCTCAATGTCTCACTATTTTTCTTCTTCTACATTTTGCCTCATGTCTTTTTGTTTGGACAATTCATAAATGTACTTTTTTTGTTTTGTTTTTAGGAAAAGACGTTACAAAGCAAAGGAAAAAAATCCAGGTGTGTTCCTTAAACAAGCCATATACACACACTCTCCTCTTCGAACCTATGGCCAGGCCTTATAAAAACAACACTTTGCAAAGCAAAAAAAAAATATGCAAACAATTGTTGGAATTGTTAAAACATTTATGAGTTGTATGAATATATGCCCCAAAGGCAACAAAATCGTTGCTTAAGGAAGATTGTTTTGAACTGATAATATTTAGTATGAATATATTTAAGACAGTTTGAAGGAAAAAATTTTCAGAGACAAATAATATGAACTGTGAATTGTGAAAATTGTGGGAGTGTTAAAAAACAAGGAGATCCAAGGAATTAAAAAAAAAAAACAGAAAAAACAATCCATGATTGTTTTTTTTTTGCTAGGGAAAATATTCTAGGCTTATTGAAACTTGAAAAAGATGCCCAACACTTTAAGATAATTAAATAAAAAAAATCTTAAACATACTTTTAGGGGTTCAACAACATGAAATCCTTCTTTTAGGAGATATAGAGGTATTTTTAAATGAACCAAAAGTTCTATATTCTTAAAAAGTTAATTAGAAATAATATATGTATATCCCTTAAAACCTGAAAAAGATGCTCAACACTTTAAGATATTTAAATGAAAAAATTATAACAAATCTTAAACATACTTTTAGGGGTTCAACAACATTAAATTCTTCTTTTAGGAGATATAGAGGTATTTTTAAATTAACCAAAAATTCTATATTTTTAAAAAGTGAATTAGAAATAATATATATCCCTTTAAACTTGGAAAAGATGCCCAACACTTTGAGATATTTAAATAAAAGAACTATAACAAATCTTAAACATACATTTAGGGGTTCAACATTATGAAATCCATCTTTTAGGAGATATAGAGGTATTTTTAAATGAACCAAAAATTCTGTATTCTTACAAAATTAATTAGAAATAATATATATCCCTTTAAAATATCATGGCAGAGACTTTATAAAAAATATTAAACATACTTTTGGGCGTTTGATGCATTAAAAATTATTGACGTCATAATAAAATAATTGTTAAAAAAATCATTTAAAATTTTTTATTGCAAATAAATATTTCTATTTTTTATATAAAGAAATATTTAAAAATGTTTGTTTTTATATTGATTTATATTTACAAAAAAAACTTTATAACAAACTATTTAATTATTTCTTAAAAAATATTTCTATATTTTACATAAAGAAATATTTAATATTTTTATTTTTCCCAATAATTTTAAATAAAAAAATATTTTGTATGTAAATATATATAAAAACTATTTGGAAATTGAAATATTTGTATACAATAATATTCCTTATTTTGTTATACAAAAATTGTTTTAAATAGTTTTTATATAAAATATATATTTGAAATAAAAATATATATTTAAAAAAATATTTTTATTTTTTAAATAAAACTATTTAATTTTTATTAAAATAATTTTTAACTATTTTTCTCATTTTGTTTAAAATAAAATAATTTTAAATAATAGTTTTTTATTAAAATTAATATTTTTATTATTTTCAAAATAGTCAGGCTTAATCCCATAGTCGTTTTTGCAATATTTTTTTTCTAAACAACATTAATTTATAAATATTTTCTTATATTTTTTATATAAATATTTTTTTGTATAAAATTTTTTTATAAACTATTATTAAAAAATATTTTTCAAATTTGTTTATTCCAAATAACTATATTTTATATTTTATTTAAAATAAATTTTTAACTTAATATTTTTATTTCTAAATAAAATATTTATTCCCAATAAAATAATTTTATATTTTTTAATTAAAATTATTTTATTCGCATTAAATATTTTTATTTAAAAAATATTTATTTAAAAAATTTATTTTTAAGATAGTTTTATAAAAAAAAATTGTATGCAAAAAAATATTTCTATTAAAAAATAAAAGATTTTCTTTTTCTTTCTTTGTTTTAAAAATATTAAAATATTAATGTTTTATACAAAAACTATTTTTATAAAAACAACTATTTAAAAATATTTTAATGGAAATAGATATTTCTTAAAATATTTCAGTTTTATAAAAATAATTTTGAACTATTTTCTCATTTTGTTTAAAATAAAATAATTTAAATAATTGTTTTTTATAAAAATAAATATTTTTATATTTTTAAAACAAATATGTTCTTATATTTTTTATAGCAATATTTTTTTGTATACACTTTTTTTAAAAACTATTATAAAAATATTTTTTTTAAATAAATATCAAATTTATTTATTCCAAATAACATAATTTTATATATTTTATTTAAAATAATTTTTTTAATGAATATTTTTATTCCTAAATAAAGTATTTATTCCGAATAAAATAATTTTTTATTTAAAATTATTTTATTCGCATTAAATATTTCTATTTGAAAAATATTTATTTAAAAAAATAAATAAATTTATTTAAAAAAATAAAAATAAATTTTAAGATAGTTTTATAAAAAAAATTGTATGCAAAAAAATATTTCTTAAAAAGTAAAAGGAAATATTTGTTTCAAAAATATGAAAATATTAATGTATTTTATACAAGAACTATTGGTTTTAAAATAATTATTTAAAAATATTTTATTGGAAACAAATATGTCTATATTTTGTACAAATAAAAATATGTAATGAAATAGGGTTTTATATTGCTTTTATTGCTTGTTTATTGCTAATTTTTATTATTTATTTATTTTTATTTTTTATATGATATATAAAAATATTTATTTAAAATATTTTTTTTTATATTTTACATATTTTTTATATATTTAAAAAATATGTTTTTATGTTATTAAAATTTATTTTTTTTTTTATAAAAATAGAAATATTTTGTTAAAAAAATTAAAAAAAAAAAAATTAAATGATTTCAATTAATACATGTTTAAAAAAATATATTTGTATTAATGAAATTATTTTTATAAAAATAATTATTTTAAATATTTTATTTAAATATAAATAAATTTTAAATAAAAAATTTAATTATTTTAATACAAATATTTTTTATTTAAAATATATCTAATATTTATTATATATTTTATATATTTATTACTAAAAATATTGATTAAAAATATTTTTTTTAATATTTTTGTTTAATTTTACTTTTTTTAATATATTTTTTATTATTTATTTAATATATTTTTTAAAGCTTCAATTTTTTCCTTTAAACCAAAATTTTTTTTCTTGTGAAAATTTATATTTTTACTGTCTCTTTTACAAAATATTCCAAATTACTACCACATTCTTTAGCTTCTAATCATCGCCCAATAACAATTATTAATTGTTATATAGTATGCGTCAATTTGGTGGCTACGCAACATACATAAATTATAGTATATAACCCGCAAAACATGTACAAAAAATACAAAATAAAACTGGCATCAATTAAACATGAAATGGTGTTAGTTAAAAAGTCACCTTTAGCTGACCTCTCTCTCTTGCGCTAGAACTTAAATGCACAACATTAGCTAACTTGTTGTTGCTAGTGCTGTTGTTGTTCAAATAGCTCTAGCTAGGCAAATAAATAAATATTGTAGGCTATAAAGAAGACTAGAATACGCGACGCACATACACACATATGCAAATACTAATTAACAATTGAATTATATAGTAATTAAGTACTCAACAACACTTGATTGAAGGCCTCAATGACAAGAAGGAGAATAAAAAGAGCAAAAGATTGGAGGGAAAAAATGTGGCGCATTTTATTTGAAACATTTAGGGCCATTTCCTATTTTTGTTAGTCAAGACACCAACCTTTTTTTATGACAATCATAATTGTCTGCTAAAATAAAATCACTATTTTTTATGGCCAAGTTCTCTTGCAAATAACTCCATAATTAAATACTATAATTTAATGTGTGTGTGCTTTTCGCAACAATCTAACTAATGTCTTTGACTTTTGGTGGTATTCAATTACAAACAAACTTGTTGACTTTGACAGCCAGCAGCCGCCAAAGCTATCAACAACAGCACAACAAATACTAGTAGAATAATTAACAAAGCATTGATTTAAAGATAATTTACGATTGCATATAGAGATTTCCTCACCAATACCATTATCTGTACTGCACTGACTGCATCAAACTATTAATGTCAATTTTTGCTAATTTGAAATACCAGTTGCATTTGTTTAGTAGCAAAAAAACGGGCAAATTGTTTTTGCTGTGGAAACATATTTGCACTACAATTGACAGGTTTTTTTATTTACACATGACGATGTGATGACTATGAAATAATAACAACGACCAGCAGAAAATCATAAATAATTATTTAGCCCCGGTTAAAGCAAGAATAATGTAATTGTTTAACATACCAAGAAATACAGAGAGACACTTGTTTTAGTTTCCAAAAAAAAAAACAAGACACATTTTTTATATATAAAGCCACTTGTTTTAGTTTCCAAAAAAAAAAAAATGTAAACTCAACAAAAAATTCCTGTTTTTTGGGTGGTAAATGTGAACCCTTCTTTTTTTAATTGTAGGCTAATATAGATCATCACCTTTAACTTAGTGCCCATGTAGTGGTGGTTGTGAATGACCAGTTTACTTGAACTTGTTTCTAACTTTGTATGTTGTCTACATTAACCTTCAGACATTATCATATTAAAACAGAAATCTTGTTATTCTTCCTTCCTTATCCAAAGGTAACCAACAAAATAGAAAAGAAAAACGTGAGAAAATTTTTGTGAAATAATTATTTCAATTTTTTATTTCTTTTGTTTTGAACCTGAAAATGGTCAAGTTTTTTGATCTAGAAGATCACCATTACCACCACCTTTATACATAAAGGTCATTACAATTAGACAGTTGCGATGACATTTTTTTGCTGGGCTTTTTGGAGGAATTCAAATCACAAAAAGGTTGAAAAACTTGTTTTAAATGCATAAAAATGTAACCCTTAAAGGGAAAAATAAAGGGAATTTTCAAGGTTTTTTTTGGAAACAATTTAAGAGAAAAAAGACACCAGGCTTGGGAATAGGTGCAAAGATAATCAAACAGTAAAACAGTGATTCGTGATTGAAAGAATGGGTTTTGGTATAAATATTTTAAACTATTGGCATAATTTGTATATTTTTAAGCTGTTATGCCTAAAAGTCTGCTTTAAAATGATCAAATCAGATGTTTGGGTTATGAATTGATTATTTTTAAAATAAATATTTATAATAATTATTTATTAATCATTATTCATTTACCCCTAAAGGTAGGCTTAAAAATTGCAGCTGTTTGGCCCTAAAATGAAAATTTATTTATTTCCTAAGCCAAGAGTTAAAATGCTATTATTTTATTTAAATGTGCATAATTTTTGATTTTTTAGGGTATTTTTGAGCCCAAAAGTAGACAAGAGAATATTCATATAATTGTTTAATCGTTAAATTATGGTTTATTTTAACACAAGTGTATTTTAATTTCAAAATGTTGGTTGATTACCCCTAAAATTATACATTTGTTGTTAGTTTCGCCTAAAACAAGGCAATAGAAAATTCAACTCAACGTTTTGTTTCATAATTGTGCTAAAATAAAATTTTCTTAGTAATTTCGGTTTATTTTCCCACCAATTTATTTTTACTTTAAAATGTTGATAACTTGCTCCTAAAAGTTTGCTTTAAAAACGATATTTTAAGGTCCAAAATACTAAAAAATTTAACTCTTTTTGTTTACAATAGCACTAGTTATGATCATTAGCTAGCAATTCCATGTCTTCTGAAACCCCTTTGCCCCTAAAAGTATGCCTAATAAATCCGAAATCACATGGTAATGTTTAAAATATTGGAAAATCAAATTAGCTTGCCTACAATTGCATAGAAACTGCATTATTTAGTACATTTTATGATAATTATTAAACAATTCCTGGCTACCAACAGTACCTTGCCCCTAAAAGTATGTTTAAAAAATAAAAATCAGCTGGAAAGTTTAAAAATATTAGAAACTGGACTCTTTGGCTTACAACCCCATAGAAATCTTCTAAGGTAGGGCAATTTATGATCTTTACTAAGAATGTATTTGCCAACAACAAAAATGTTGCCCCTGAAAGTATGTATAAGGAAGCAAATATCAGCTCTTTATGTGCAAAATATAAGGAAATAATTTTTTTTTTTGGCATCTTAGCATTAATAATTATCTTCACCAAACATTTTTTGCAACCTATGCCCCTAAAATTATACTTTAAAAGTCCCAAATCAGCTGTTGAGGTTCACAATATTAGAAAAGCAAAAATTTTCCCTTATGAAGCCATGGAAACTTGGCAACCTAGCACAAGTTATGATCATTACTTACAACAACCCCTTTGCTTTGCGCAAAAAAATTGTTCAACAAAATGTTTTGCCATATTTAGCTAAAGACTAATTTAACATAATCCGCTTATAGGAGACAACAAACACACAAATAGGAACAAGCATAGGAAGACAAGAATTTCCCTTTCATTAAGCTTTAAATAAAAGCAACAACACAAAACTAAATACTGCAACACACACTTGTCAAAGTACAAAGTAATTTCACAATTGCCCCGAAAAACGAAAAAAAAACGAACATATATATGCCAATTATTTGACATTTTGTCTATTAAACTCGTGCTACTTCCGTTTTATTTTTAAAAAGTAAACAACGTCAAGCAATTTGCAAAACAACAAAAATGTGATCAGCGGGAAAAAAATAGCTAGCCAGCTAGCTGTTGGCTGCTGCTACTGCTGTTGTGGGCCATTTTGCAATTATAGACAAATGGTCAGACTTTACTAATTTGACTTTTAATTGACCCCATACAACATACTATGAAACAAAACTGACAGAGAGGAAAGACAGAGAAAACTGAGGGATAGCAATGTAAATAAAATAGAAACAAAATGAAAACTTACCTTCACGTCTCATTCCCATTTTGAGGCACTTTCTGAGGCGGCAATATTGGCATTGATTTCGATGATGCTGATCGATGGGACAATTTCTGCTCCCCCGACATGAGTAGGTTAAATTGCGGCGCACGGAACGTTTGAAAAATGATTTGCAACCTGAAATGAAAAAGAAAAGAAATATTATGTTAATAAATTGTATTTATTTTAAATTGTATTAAAGCCTCGTCTTCTACCTAACCAAAAAAGTTGTGTTAAAATGCTATTTCAACATCAATTCCAACAAATTCCAAACTATGTTAGCATGGTTGTTAGCAGTTTTAAAACATGAGCACACACATAAGCTAAAAAATCCTGGTCGTAGTACATCTTAACATGGATGTTGACCCGTATTTTGCTCAAAAAAAAAATCTCAACAACTACCACAAACGTGTGTATAAATCCTTAGGCTGCTGTTCTGACAAACTCTAGTTATATTTTAAGGCTACACCACTAGAACTGAACCCTTTAAAATAGCTTGAAAAACGTAGCTTAAAAGCCTGTAACTTGCGACATTGCCTTGTCTAAGAGTTTGAGTGTTTTAGTTACTACTTATCTTCTTGGCTGGCTGACTAGTAGGCTGCCGCTGTCTACTGCTTAGGTCTTCCTGGTTTTGTGATATTGTAGCTATATCTTCTTCTTTTTTTCTACTTTTTGTTATGTCTCTCACAATGTTGTTTGGGAGTTTTTTCTCGATATTTTTGGCCATCATCATGTCAATGGCCATGTTACACGTTTCATGGCTTAACGCCTCCCATAAAATTACCTTTAATGGCTTTCAATTAATGTACACAACAGATCAGAGCATTTTTTTCTCGCTCCCTTTGCTAGTAGTTGCAGCAAAACTAGGCGCTTAATACGGTTAAACAATCGCCAGACGAAAAAGGGCTCTGAAATGTAAACAATCAATGGCCGTTTGCAAAACTTTCGTAAGACACGAATTTTGCCAAAGCAGCTCAAAACATGATGCAGCAGTCTTCTGCAATGGGCTACTTTTGCTTAGCCAAAGAAAAATGTTTAAGTGTGTTTAATTTTATGTCGCCACGTATCTAAACATGTGTATCATGAAACTTCAATGCTTGACTCTTTTTTTTCTTGGCTTAACGTTGATGGCTTTGAGGGACAGTACAAAAAAGAAACCTAAACAAATTTTGGGTTGGGAGCTAAAAACTTATGTCCTTTAAAAAAGTAAAAAAAAAACCAGAAAGAAAATAATGTAAAAATACAGAAAAGCTAATGAAATTATTCTACCTATATTTTCTTAAGATATTTTTTAAATTATGGTGTCTACTTTTAGGCTCTAATTTCTCGGAATGGAGGACATGTGCTAAAAGGTGGTTAAATAATTTCGAAACAAGAAAATTTTTTGTTTTCAAAAAGAAGAAACTGAATAGAGTATAATTTTTATGAAAAAAACTCAAATTTTTGTGCCTACTTTTAGGTTCAAATTCCGCTTATGTTAGGTGGATAACTAAAAATAATATCCTTTACAAAATAGTAGGAAAATTTGGAAGAAAATAATTTGAAAAGTAAGAAATTTCCAAAAAGAAGTCATTCTATTAGCATTTGCAGAAAATTTCTTTTTATGAATGTGCCTACTTTTAGGCTCTATTTAATCGCAAAGTTGAAAATGTGTTTAAAGATATTTAAATAACTACAAATTAATAACATTGTTATTTTCTAAAAAGGAGAAACCACAAAAAATCATTTGTATGAAAAACTCAAATTTGTGTGCCTACTTTTGGGCTCAAACACCACTTGTATTGAGAGGGGAGCTAAAAAGTGTCGTTTTAGAAAATTTTAGTAGGAAAACATAGAAGAAAATATTAAAAAAAACGAAATCCGAAGCAATTATTTTATTTGCATTTGCTGCAGATCAACTTTAAGGCTATTTTAACCTCTACTGCCTACTTTTAGGCTCTAATTAAAGCAAAGTTGAAAATATGTTAAAATATACTTGAGCACCTTTAAAATTGAAAGATTGCTGTTCTCCACAAAAGATAAGCTAAATAGAAAATCACATTTTATAACAAAGACTACATTTTTGTGCCTACTTTTAGGCTCTAGTTCGACTAAATGTCGAAAATACTTTCATCGATGCATAAATAACTTCAAAATGCGAAAACTTTTATTTTCCAAAAAGGATAAAGGAAATAGAGGATTATCTTTATGAAAAACTTAATTTGTTGTGCCTACTTTTAGGCTCTAATATCTCGAAAAGTAGAAATTGTGTTAAAAGATATTTAAATATTTTTTTTTTAATTTTGCAAATAGCAGAGAATAAGTTTTTATAAAAAAATAATTTTTTGTGCCTACTTTTAGGCTCCAATCCCACTTAAATTAAGGAAATGTGCCTAAGTAACTATAAAACATTTATCAATAAATTTCAAATGTGAGTTTTTCTCATAAGTAATAATAATGCATACTTTTATGCTGCACTTCACTCAAAAAAGAAATAGCAAATTTTAAAATTAAAATAATAACAGCTTACAAATTTACCTTTCTCTAGAGGTTTTCCTTCCAGCTAATGCCCTATTTTGGAGCCTACTTTCAGGCTCATATTAAAAAAGTCTATCCATAGGCAAATTGCTTAGATTTTATTTTTGAAATATCCATTTTATTATTGTTTTTTTTTAACCGATTTTTTGACAATTTTTGTTTTTAGGTTTGAAAAGGTACCCTACTTGTATATTTGTGGTGCCTACTTTCAGGCTCATATTAGAGAAAGCATATCCTTGGGCAAACTGCTTAGATTTTATTTCAAAAAATTTCCCTTGTTAAACAATTTTCCCACCAATAATTTGCCTTTCCACACACAACAATGACTCAGCAATAGCAGCACCAGTCGCTCTAACCAGTTTTCATTTTGACCATATGTATTGATTTTTTTTTTTTTTGCTTGCTGAAAACCTTATTGTCTTTAGACTGATCATGGGTATTATTGTTGCGAATAATGTAAAAAACGCGCTTTAAAAGTTTCAACAATGAAATTCATATAAAAATGTATAAAACAACAATTGTTAAACAATAACGTTAAACTAAATTTTGTTCGTAGTTGTTCTTGGTTTTGTGGCCACGTCTAAGAAGTTAGGTATGGATTGGCATGGTGATGCCCAATGTGTAATACAAGACAATGGTTAGGCTCGATTTTTTTTTTGTACCGGCTGGCTGTCCGTCTGTACCCTGCAAGCATCCTTCTCAAAAAGCAACACACGTCTGGCATGCCAAAGAGTTTGCTGTGCTGGCTGGCTGGCTGAGTGCGGGTGTTTATGGCCAGAAAAAAAAAACATACCAAAAAATCTGTATTGAGATGGCATACATAGTTGTAAATTCTTGGCAAACAGAAATATATAACAGAGCTTAAAGTAAAAGCCACACAAAACTGGATTTGTGTCTAAAGAAAACGTGGCCCAAAACTTAGGTGGGGGATTTTCCTTTAAGTAGAAGAAGATGATTGTGGGTTTTGTTTTCTCGTTGCCTTGCTGTTGATAAAAAGGGAGTATATAAAACATTTTTATTTGTTGAGATCCACCCTTTTTCGGTTATTGATATAACACGATATCTTTGGAACAACAACAACACCAACAAGGGCTCTTTTGATGATCATTATTGAAAATCAAAACAAAAAACAGAAACTTCAAGCTATCTTAAAATTTCTTCTAAAAGATTAACAGATGCTGATTGCTTAAGTTTTATAAGCTTGTTCTTGTTGCCCTTTTTTCCTAGGCAGCCAGCCAGGTATTGTCCACTGGCTAGCTTTGAGTCCAAAATGTTAAGAACCTCTTCTATGGAGAAAGATTATCTATCTACCATATGCCATGGTATGGCATGTTTTTTTCTTTGCTTCATTTTGGCCAATTTTTTTGGTTTTTATACCCTCCACCATAGGATGGGGGTATATTAAGTTTGTCACTACGTTTGTAACTACTCGAAATAATCATTGTAGACCCCACAAAGTATATATATTCTTGATCAGCGTGCAATTCTACATCGATATAGCCATGTCCGTCCGTCTGTCCGTCTGTCCGTCTGTGGAAATCACTCTAGCGTCCGAACGGATTGACGTAGGTTGATGAAATTTTGGGAAAATATGTTATATTTACGTAGGACTTTTGGTATTGAAAGCGGGCTATGTAGGTCCACGCTTTCGTATAGCCCCCATACAAAATGACGCGTGACGCGTCGTCGTTTTAAGGAATTTTTAAGATATTTGGCCCATTTTACCACCGAATTGGTTGTAATTTGGTACTTTGTGTCTCCAGAGGCCAAAAAATATTCCTACCAAAGTTGGGTTATATAGGTCCACGTTTTGGTATAGCCCCCATATAAGGCCCCATATAAAGTACGCGTCATTTTAATATATTTTGAATGTATTAGACCCATTTGACCACAGAATTGGTTGTAATTTGGTATTTTGTGTCTTCAGAGGCCAGAAAACATTCCTACCAAAGTTGGGTTATATAGGTCTACGTTTTGGTATAGTCCCCACATAAGACCCCTTATAAAGTACGCGTCATTTTAATATATTTTGAATGTATTAGACCCATTTGACCAAAGAATCGGTTGTAACTTTGTATTTTGTGTTTCCAGAGGCTAAGAAACATTTTTACCATAAAATGTGTATATAGGTCCATGTGTTGATATAGCCCCCATAATACAATATCTCCCGATTTTCGATATTTTGAACGTTTTAGCCTCATTATCACACCGATATGGCTGAAATTTGGTATTTAGTCTTCTTTAGGCGTATAAAACTTTCCCCCAGAAATTTGTAGGTATAGGTCCACGCCATCATATAGCCCCCATAGAACGGTACCTTCCGAATTTCGGTACTTTGAAGGTTGTGGCCACATTAATCCACCGAAATGGCTGAAATTTGTGGTGGAGGGTATAAAAAGTTCGGCCCGACCGAACTTAACGCTTTTCTTACTTGTTTTTTTTGTTTTTTCAACATGTGTTAGTTGTAGTTTTTATTCATGCTCGGCATACTGTTTACAAAACAGCTATAAAACTACAACTAGGAAGAAGAAAACATTTTTGCAAAGGTTCTCTAGACGCTAGAAGCCAAGATGGTGGTGAAGGAGGAGGAGGCCAACAAAAATCATTGTAAACCAGAAATCGTGACTATGTAGTATAACGTGGTATTCCTTGTGCTGATGACTAGCTGGGCTGGCTAGCCAAAAGAAATGCTCATCATATAATGTGTGTTATGTGGCTAAGCGTATGTTGTGCCAAAAACTCTTTTTTTGTTCCTCCTTTTTCCAAAATGATCATTTGTAAGATTCTCCTTACCGCCTTTATTATCAATGTATGCAAAGGTTTTTTTCAGATCATGCTGATGAGTATCGGTTTGATGATTATGATGTTGTTGTTGTGGTGGCTTTTGAAAATCATATCTTAAAACCCAAGCTCTGCTGGCTGGATGATAAAAGGGAAAATAAAATCCAAAATCAAGTCAATCGTTATTTGATGGCAATTTTATGAGTTTGGGGTTTTTTTTTGAAAATAATAAGGCATGGGAAAATTTTGGAATATCGAAACTTTTCACATTATTTACTAGGCCTTTAGAAAACGCATTCCCTTACAACTTGCCTAAAAAGTTAAGTAATTAACTATTTTTAATTTTTAAAGCATACAGTTAGGGCGCGGTCATTAATATGAAACAGGAAATGGATTTATTTTATCAAATTTTATTGAGTCTTTCCCTTTAAAGTTTGAATTGAATTAAAAAATAATTTATATTAAATTTAAAAATATAAATTAAATTAATTAAGCTTTGCATAATTTTTGCTGCCTACTTCTAGGCTTGAAAATTCCAACATTAATTTATAAAGCCCACTTTTAGGCAAAACATTTTTTCAATTTTCTTAAATTAATAATTAAAAATTCATTTTATGGTCTTTCTAACCCATTTCTTCTCTGGAAATATGCTAACTAATTAAAAATAACAAAATCGCGTGATTTCTAGACATGTTAAGAGAAAAAACTATTTCAATTTATATATGGCTTGTATCAAGTTTTTACAGTTAACTAACAAACTTATGAACAATTAGTTTCAAACAGACAGACCATAATAGTTAGACCTTAACGCCACCAACACCACAATGCCGCTAAAAGTCAGTCAACCAACCAAACAAACAAACAGCCCGCCAGCCAGCGAAGTAAGACGTCTATTAAGTTAACTGAACATTAACAGCAATTAATTGAACTTCCTTAAAACAAAACAAAATGTAAACGGTATGTTGAGTCAGCAGACTCTACACAAACAAATTGTTGGTATTTTAGATGCATTTATTAGAAAAAACAAAAGCAAGAAAAATAGCACAAACTCAAAGATAGAACTGCCATTAAATAAAGTGCAAGAAAACATGAACTTGCTCTCGCTACACAATGCCGCCTGCAAATGAAGAACACAGAAACCTTTTGGAATCCAAAACGAAAAATTGCAATAAAAACTACAAAAACACACGTTTTGCGCACGCGCAACACTTGTTGCGCATCGGCAAGCAATTAAAAGCGTGAAATTACTTTAGACACACCAAAGGCAAGGCACAAAAACAACAACAACAGAATTGCAATGAAATCGCATATAACTTTGGTCACAGTTTTGTTTTGTGTTTTTTGCTTAGAAAGCAAATAAACGGCAAAAATTCCATAAAAAATACAATTAAAAATCAACAACAACAACAAAAACCACTACAATTAAACATTGATTATTTTGAGCCGTGGCAATTTAACCCAGTTTCCTAAAAGCAGTGACAAAAAATAAAAACTCGGTATAGAACTTAACCATGAAAACCAAGACATTAACCTGATGATGATGATTGTGGCTTCTTTTTTTCTTCTCTTCATATTTTCTCCCTCTTTAATTAAGCCTAATTTAGTTTAAAGCCATGTTATGAATTTTGTAATTTATTGTTGAATTTCTAGCTCGAGTTGAATGAACAACGTGTTCTTAGAACGAAAAAAGTCTGGGCCACAAATTGTCTAACTTCTTTACATAGACAAATGATGTAGGCTCTAGTTGTAGCTTGATTATTTTGACAGTTTATGTTGAGAGATAGAAAGGGGAACAAATATTCTTTGCAACTGCATGTGACATGTGGTTGCATGCAATCTTTTACTTGATGAGCTTCAATGAAATTAAAAAGGGTTAATATATTATAATGACAAGAGGTTTCTTTTTCTCTTGGATTGTGGGCATAGCAAAAGGGAGAAGTGGTAAAGGTAAACCTAGATTGGGTTAGAACTGCTTTCGGGAGAAAACCGATTTGCAATTACTGAAAAAAAAAACTGCAGAAATACAAAGAACTTCAATTTTTTTAATTTTTGAAGCCTACAAATAGGCGCTATTGCTGGAAATGTTCAACATTTTAACAAAATATTCAACGTAAGCAAAACAGATTGCTAAAAATAAACAAATTGTAAAGAAACGGATTACTATAAGGACCATAGCGAAAGCAATGCATAATTTTTAATTTCTGATGCCTACAATTAGGCGCCATTGCTCCAAAATGTACATTTTTAGGAAAATATGTCAATTAAGCCGAAAGAGATTGCCGAAAAATTCCAAACAAACGGTGTACATTAAGGAATTGCAAAATTTTTATTTTTTGTTGCCTACAATTCGGCGCTCTAGCCGGGAAATGTTGACCTTGTTAGCAACTTTATACCATGTGAGGCAAAAAGATTGCCAAAATCTGGTAAATCACAAAGAAACTGGTCTTCAACAGGATATAAATTGCATTTTTTTAATTTATGTTGCCTGCAATTAGGCGCTTTTGGCAAAAACTTTTTACATTTTTAACAAATTTGGCAAAGCAAAGCCGCATGTTAAGCTTTCGTTGCAAATTCGCAAAGATTTGTGGCATTTGGTGTGTATTTTTGCCCTTAAAATTGTAGCTATATTCAAATAGTGCCTACTTTTAGGCGGTATTGCCAACTGTTTTGAAAATTTTAAGCAAATTTGGCAAATCTAAGCACTATTTTAAGCTCTCTTTGCAAATATGCCAAGATTTGTGGCATTTTATGCGACTTGTGGGCCTTTTTTTCAAATGGTGTATACTTTTAGGCTCAAAAATAATTTAATTTAATTTTTTGTCTATTTTTAGCAATCAAAAAAAATTATTTAATTTTATTTTTTAATCAAAAATGGTATAGTTTCATAAAAAAAATAAATGTTAATAATTAATTTTTGTTGGAATTTATTGCCTACTTTAAAGTGTTAAATATTTTGTTTTAATTTTAGTTTTGCCCATTTTTAGGGGCCAAAAAATTATTTTTAATTTTTGTTAGATTAACAAAATTAGAATTTTGTAAAATCATTTAGCCATAGTGGCCAAAAAATATTTTTAATAAAATATTTTTTTCTTAATTAAATGAAAATTTTTTGCCTATTTTTAGGAACAAAAAAAATTATCTAATTTTATTTTTCAATTTAAAATTTCATAATTTCATCAAAGAAAAATAAATTTTAATAATTAATTTTTGATGGAATTCATTGCCTACTTTAAGGTGTTAAATATTTTGTTAATGTTAATTTTGCCTATTTTTAGGGGCCAAAAAAATATTTTTAATTTTTGTTAGATTAACACAATTAGAATTTTGTAACATCATTTATCCAAAGTGACCAAAAAATAATTTTTAATAAAATATTTTTTTCTTAATTATATTAATTTTTTGCCTATTTTTAGGAACCAAAAAAAATTATGCAATTTTATTTTTTAATTTAAAATTTAAATAAATTGTAATAATTAATTTTTGATGGAATTTATCGCCTACTTTAAGGTGTTAAATATTTTGTTAATTTAAGTTTTGCCTGTTTTTAGGGGCCAAAAATATTTTTAGTTTTTGTTATTTTACAAAATTTAGGATTTTGTAAAATCATTTGAGTAATTTTTATTAATTACTGTTGAATCGAATTTATTGCCTCTTTTAAGGAGCCTGAAAAATATTTAATTAATTTTTATTATTTTCAACGGGACCTCTATATTTTTTTCTTTTTAATCCTTTTCTTTCTGTTGTTTTGTGTTGTTGTTGATTCTATAAGCCCTTCTTGTCGTTAATTAATTAAACCGTTATTTTATTTGCAACATCTACCAATCTAGCTTCTTAATACAAGCTCTATATTTTGTGTCTAATAATGGTTTCCCTTTTTTGGTTTCTTCGAAAGAAACTCAAGAGGAGGAACAAAAACAACAACTAGCAACACTAATCAGTTTTCTAAGGTTTATTTGTCTCAAGCTATGATCACGATCATGTTTTTAAGTTGTTGGCAGTATTTTTTTTTTTTTTTTGCTTTTTTGGGAACTTTCCAGGGGAATAATATCGTGCCGTCTAGTTGTTGATGTTTTTTTTCATGTGGTGATATTTTGTTGTTGTTAGGGTTTTTTTTTTCTTTAAATGAAAATCAATTTGTGCTAAGGGTTTCTTAACTATGATTTGTCATAGTTATGTTAAAAAGTTTTTTGTTCCTTCTTGTAATTTGTTTAACAAGTTGATGTTTACATTTTTTCCTATAAAATAATTAAATATTTTCTTTTCTTAGCAAAAATCCATTATACATTTTTACGATTATCTTTTTGATTTATTAGTTTCAAACAATCATTTCATGACACTCATTACTAACTAAACTTGGGCAAATACAATAACAAGAAGAAAATAAATTAAAAATTTTAATTTCTAACAATATGTTTTAGCCCAAGGCAAAGAGAAAGACAGAAAGACACTGTGCGAAAAATATGGATATTACCAAGAAAAATTGTCATATCCCAGCCAAGAGACCATCTCTCTTCAGGTTGAATGTGTGACACAAATGTTGGTTACCGGAAACTAGGTACATGCCGCCGCCAATGTTCGTTCGCTCTCACATACAAATGATGAACAAACATAAATTTGTCGTCTTTTTTAATAAAAATTATGCAGTAATAATAAAGAAAAAAGTTTTATATATAAACCACTTTAAAGTAATATACATTTTAATGAATTGTGTACTGTTGGGGTTTTTTCTGTTGTTTTTTTTTTTCAAGAAAGAAGAGGACTTGTTAAACATTGCAGGCCCAAATATATTCCCACGTTTAATAATTAAGTCTTCTTGTTAAAACTTGAGGCTGTCCTATGTCATATGTGTGTATGTATGTATGCATGTTGTTGTTGTCATTCACATGTTGTTTGCTCATTCAAACATAAGTTTACAAATTAAATAACAACAACGGCGAATTTATAAAACATTTTCTTTTTTAATTTAATCATTAAGAAGTTGGTCAGAAAAACACAGTAACCCAAAAACAAGTGGAGAACAACTTGCAGATACTTTGGGTGAGTGGATCGGAGGGAAAGGATTGCCCCAAAGCTTTAATTAGTTAAGTGATAGGAAACAATTTATCTGATGATGATGGGTGGTCAAGAACGATAATTTGCAATGATAAAATGTAAAACAATTTATGAGATATGAGGGAAAATTTGAAAACTTCAGTTTTTGGATAAGACGGATAATGCATTTAGGAGGCATGGATAATGATCATGAGCTTTTTAGAGAATCTAAATTACAGGAATACATGATTTTTACACGAATAAATGATTTTGGATAACGGGGATAACGATTAACATTATTTGGATAATGTGGATAATTTATAGACAAAATTTGGACAATGTGGATAATGATTTTTTGTTATTTAAAGATCTTAGAAAACGATTTTGTGTTATACCGATACTGAAAAATGAGAACTTTTATCATTTGGATAAAACGGATAAAGCGTATAAGGAATTGAGGATGTATGGATAATTGTAATAACATTTTATGAAGTCTAAATTATTAGAATAATCGATTTTTAACACTTGTATAATGTTTTAGCCACATTTGGTTATTGCGGATAATTTTAATAAATAATTTGTATAATGCGGATAAGGGATTTATAATAATTTCTTTACTTGAATACTAATTTTATGTTATCTAGATTATTTGTAATGTTGAATAAAGGACTTTTGACACTTGGATAATGGTTTTGCCACATTTGGATAATGCGGATAAACTTTGGAAAAGATTTGGAAAGCGTGGATAATGATTTTTATAACAATGAATTAACTTAAATAAAGTTTTCATGTTATGTGGCTAACGTGAATAATGATTTCTCGTCTTGCGGATAAAACGGATAACATATTTACGGCATTTCCATAACGCAGAAAGGTGTTATGAACATTTGTTTAAAATCTGAGGAACTTATGCTATTTGCATAATGTGGATAACGATTTTATAGTATTTGGATAACGCGGATAAATATTTTATAATGTTATTATACCATTTAGATAACATGGATAACAATTTAGCAATATTTCTAAAGGGTGGATAATAATTTAATAAGTTTGCAACCTGTAGATAAAGTGGATAGATTAATTACTGCATTTAGATAACGGGGATCACATTTTTTGCTCTTCGGATATCATGGAAAGAGTTTTATGCCACTTCGGTAACGTTTTCACATCACTTGGCTTAACGGATAATAATGTTATGCTACTTGGATAAAGCGGATAAAGTTTATATGTGGTTTTTTAGAAAGGGAATAACCATTTTAAATCATGTGGATAACGTGGATAAAGTTTTTATGCTATTTACTTGACTTAGAAGAGCATATTATGATATTTGGATAAAGTGGATAAGAATTTTTTATTTCAATAACAGGGATAAAGGCTACGGATAACATGACAATACGTAGATAGCTACTCATATAACGTTTTCACATAATAAAGCGGATAAAGTTTATATGTGATTTTTATAAAGGATATAACTATTTTAAATCCTGTGGATAAAGTTTGTATGCTATTTACTTGACTTAGAGGGGCATATTATAATATTTGGATAAAGCGGATACGAATTTTTGTATTTGGATAACAGGGATAAAGCCACGGATAACATGACAATACGTAGTAAGCTATTCAAATAACATTTTCACATAATTTTCCTGGATGGATAACAACTTTACGCTATTTGGATAAAGCGGATAATGTTTCAATGTGATTTTTAAAAAGTTGCTTAAGCATTTTGAATCATTTGGATAAGATGGATAATGATTTAAAGACGTTTAAATAACAAACTAACGATTTCATCAAATTTGGATAAAGTGGATAAAGCTTTCATGATATTACGATAAAGCTCGGATATTGTTTTATTTAAGCAGATAAAACTTGTATATGATTTTAATAAAGCGGATAAGGTTTCTTGTAACACGGATAACAATTTTATGCTATTTGGATAACACGGATAAATGTTTAAAGCTATGATGATAACCTAAAAGCTTCTTCAAAAAAAAATTATTTTTTTATCCCAAAAACTTTTCCCATGCTTTTTTCCAAATTTGTCCACATTCTTGTAAAAGAGAAAAACATTTAGCCTAAAACCTCACCCACATCTCGCCTAGCTCTAAATGGAAACACCAGCAACAACAACAAAACAATTTTTTGCCATGCAACCAGCAACAACAACAATGTTGGGAGATTAAACGTTATAACATTAAGAAGGCCCATGGAAATGCATGAGGCAGGCATGCATGCCACGCTAGAGCTTGGCCAGATTACTGCTTCGTCGGCTGCATGTGGTAAGCTAGGTATTTGAGGTATGTTGCTGATGATGTTACCGCCACCGCCGCCGCAGAATCACTATTTTCAGCTAGCTGTTGGTGTTGTTGTTGCTGTTATTTTATGCTTGCTTGTTGCTGTTGATGAGGAAAACACGATAGCAATCAATTTTAAACGAAGATGAAGCAACCACAAATTCATGCCTCCTACTCCACCAACTCCACAACTAAGCTAGTCATACGTACATAATGTCAAGTCCAGTGTGTGAGTGTGTTTGGAGAAGGAACCATGAGAAGGATGATCATCATCATGGTGGAAAAAATGATGACCAAAATGTAAGATAAGAATTGTGGCCAACAACAATCTTTTGAAAGAATGCATAAAGTTTTCTTTTCTCCAAAAAAAAAAAATCTAACGCATTCATAAACGCTAAAGCCTAAAATGTAATTTTTGTGATTCACGTGTAATGCTGCTAACAAAGCGGCTTGCTGGCTTGAAGTTCTTTTGCTAGATCAAAACTTATTTTTAAAAGCAGCATAGCAGAGTGTTGGGGTTATTTTGAGTACCTCTGCCCGGCCGCTTGTGTGTGGCGTAATCTCAATGTCTAACTAACTGTCTGGGAATGGCGAGTGTTTTTTGTTTGACCAACCATCCCTTGCTGCTTGCTTCCTTCTTTCTTCTCTTCCTTATTTTTACCTTTTGACTATTTGTGTGGATTTTTTTCGTTCATGTTGTGTTTGTTTCTTCTGATAGAAGAACCTTAAGATGTTGTTTTCACAGAGATAATGTCTGTCCACCATCTAGGATACCTTGGTGTTTGCCGTTGTTTGCTACGGCAAAGAAGCCTTGTATTGTAGCATTTAGCTGTACGTGTTCACTTTACGGTCTTTGACGTAATAAAAAGAAGCAGAGAGACGAACGGCAGACGAATTATAATCTCTATTTATATTTGATGTGTGCCAGCCAGCCTGCAGCGGCAGCAGCACCATAGAAAACTAAGCTACGATATGTCTGTCTGCTGAGCACTGTGTCCAGTGCTTTTTTATGCTATTCCCATTCATGCATGGATGATGAATTGTGGGGAAAAATTGAAAATGTGAGGCATAAACAAAAATTTTTTTTCTGGTGGAAAATATTTTTATTAGAAAATTGTGCAAAAATTTGAATTAAAAGGAGGGAAAATGGAAATTTCCCTTAAAAGTGATGTTCCGAAAAAATAATTTTCAAGAATTGAACATTTTAAAATTTTCCTTATGGAAATTTATTAGGGAAATCATTGGTTTTTAATGGAAATATTTCTTTTTGTTTTAGTTTTTTTGAAAATATGCAAGAAATTTTTGATTTCATGTGAAAATAAAAATTTCCCTTTAAAGGGAAATTTTTGTTTGTGGAAATTTTTTAAAAATTCTTTTTATTTTGGTAATTATAGGCAAAAGTAATACTTTTGGAACCAAAATCCGAAAATTTCCCTTTTGGGAAATTTTTAGGGAAATTTATGTTTTCAACGGAAATCCATAACTTAGACTTAGGTCATCAAAAATGTTAAAGAAATGTTCGATTTAGAGTAAAAATAAAAATTTCCCTTCAAGGGAAATTTTTGTTTAAAGGGATTTTGAAGAAATTTTTATAGTTTTGGAAACTAAATAAAAATCTAAATAAAGCAGGAATAAAAATAAAAATGTCCCCTTTGGGAAATTTTAGAGGAAATTTAAAAATAAACAAAAAAACTATCTCAAAATGTTTGAAAATTCCCCTTTGAATTAAATATTTGTTTTAAGGGATTTTAAGAAAATTTCGTAAAAAATTTTAAATTATTTTTAAAAATATTTTTATATTCTCCCAAAATATTGCCAATCATAGCCACATTGTTACCTGTCTGTCTAACTCTCTCTGCATGTGACCCCATGACTAGGCTTCTTTTTCTTCTACTAAGCTTTCCAACAAAAAAAAAAAAAACCTAAAAAAATGATTTGAAACTCATAGCTAATAATCATAATGTTAACTTTAACTGTTGTTGATAAACAATATTGAAATTTTATTTAAGTTTTTAGCCTTCAATATCCCTTCGACATGGCTTATCTGACAGCCTACAATAACTGATGAAGATTTGGAATTTTGTGTTCGAATCGAATATCTATCTAAAAGGTGTGCTAAACACAACACGATACCTACATAATGCCGTTGCCCATGATGATGAGGCAAATGTCTTAGGTATTGGCTGATGACCATACAAAATTAAGTGATGGCATATTAAAGAGCTGGGGGATGGAAAAAAAGCGTGCCAAGCTATCAAAACCACATCAATAAAAAATCTATTTAAACGTTTTTTTTTCACTCTCCCCGTTTATTTTGTATGGGGAAAGTGAGGTAGTTAGACTGCAAATGGCCAAAACATATTATTGATATTGGTTTTTAAGTGACCATAAAATTATGGAACAACAAAGTAAGGGGTTTTATTAACAATTCTAAAAAGCTTCCATCAAAAGTGCTTAGCAGAAATCTAAAGAATTTTTCTCCTAACTGTTGTGGCATTCCTTCTTTGCGGCTTATAATTATTAGCGCCTTTTTATGGGAATTTTTTCTTCTTCTTCTTTTCCACTTGATTTGTTGATTTTTTATTTCTTTTTTGTTGGAGAAAAATTATAAATCAAATTAAACTTCCAAAGGCAACACATGTTTTTTCCAGTTTTGCTTTTGGTTATTTTTTTTTCTGCACGCCTACAAATGTTGGCGCTTGCATTCCTGTTTTAAGGATTTATGGGATGTCTACTTCTTTATTAAAAAAAAAAACAAACAAACATTTGTTGAATTTACTCCCAAATTTGTTGCACTTCTTCCCAAATGAGAAGTTATTGAACCCTTAGCATGCAACCAAATGCCTACTCTAAAGAAATCAAAGCTGCTATGAAAAATCGAAATTTATTTGCGGAGACATAATGGGTCGTAGCGGACTTAAAGGTAGAATCTAAGGTATTTGGGTCTGCTGAATCCAAATTTTAAAATGGTTTGATGCTATGTATCATGAGTTTCATTCCAGAGGCATTTTTTTGGTGATATGCTAACATTTTGTATTTTCCATCTTTAATCTAAGGCATTTATATGGGAAGTTAGAAGTGACCAAATTGTGCCAAAAACCTAATTTGAGGTTATTAATGGCTGCTGAATTCAAATCGGTAATTGGTTTTTCATTGCGATACACAATTTACAATCCAACTAATTTTAGTGAGTTGCCTAAAATTTTACCAAAATTTGTAACTTTTCTTTATAGAATATAAGCCGATTATATAGACTGACATGTTTGACAAAATCGGACGCAAAATCTAATTTGAATGTATTCAGGGCTGCTGAATCCAAATCTAGTTCTAGTTTTTTGTTATGAGCGATGGTTTTCAATCTAAGCTAATTGTAGTAAGTTGCCTACAATTTAAAGAAATTTTGTAAATTTTCGGTTTAGAATATAAGTCGATTATAAAGGCAGACAACCTTGACCACATCGGACGCAAAATCTAGTTTGAATGTATCCCGACCTGCTGAATCCAAATCTGTAATATGTTTTTCGTTGTGAGCGACGGTTTTCAATCTAAGCCATTTTTAGTGATATGTACGGGTTTTCCTACTTTTCTTTCAAATTGCAAAGTTTTTTGCTTATAACTTCTTAACCACTTGAGCATTTGCGAAGCTTTTACCCTTGTTTCAAAGTTCAGATTGTGGGCGTTTTTTTAAGCAACTTGTTTTGTACAATAACTGTAATTGAGATATTTATATCAGCACTTCTAACGTTTGCAAATTCCTACAAAATAAATCCAAATTTGTTTCTATTGAAATTTTTTGGTTCACAATTTAGGGCCCACTAAAACTATTTTCAAAATGTGGTGCCTATCTCAAAGAGCTCCCGAATCATAATGTGCAAACAACATTTCGCTAGATTTTAACAACTTTGAAGTATTGGCGTCATACCTTTTTACAGTAATGGCTCAGTTCTCAAGATTTTGACCTTATTTGAAAACTAATTTTGAACAAAATATGGGTGAAAAATTTTACTACAAACTATTTTTTAAATATTTTAGATTTTTAAACAACAACATCCAAATATTGCAACATAACTTTGGAACTTCTTGAACTGTTTTCAAAATCCAAACTTTTTTAAAAACTAAAAGGAGAATTCTTCTTCTAACTAATACCTCTTTAAGCAAAATTAAATCCAATTAGAAAATTTTCAAGTCATTTCTTCTTAATTTTCTAACAATTCAAAACAAAAAAACAGACTTTCCGCACTTACCTTCACACGTGAATTGACCATAATGTTTGCCCGAACTTTTATCACCACACACAACACATTCAATATTTTGTTTGGGATCAATTTGTGAACCGCTATTACTGCTTTGCGAATGTGAACTATTGGCCTGTGAACTAGGTGTTGTACTACCACCATTGCCGGCTTGATTTTGATGGCCACCACTGCTACTACTGCCACCACCAACCAGACACTGTGATTGAGAACCTTTCATTAGGGAACTCATATCATGGCTGGTATGTTGATTTGCCGACGCTGATGCATGATGATGACCACCACCACCTACACCACCACTTTGGCTAACGGTATTCATGGCGGATAGATCTTCTTTAATTGTATGATGTGTGGCAGCAGCGGCGGAGGCATTTTGTTGATGTTGATTTGTTTGTTGTTGACCGGTAAGGGCAGATAGATCTTGTTTAATGCCCACCGATTGATGGCTGGTGACACTTGAAGGTGTTGTACCACCGCCGGTACCCACTGAACCGGCTTGATTTGTTTGTGTACCGGCCAATGAACCTGGACCGGCGGATGCATGTAGATGACCACCCAAATTGGGATCATGCCAGGCTGTCGGTGGTGGTACGCCCAGGGCCATGGAGCGTGGTAGGCCCAGTTCAAAAGCGGATAGCTCTGCACCCGATTGCGGTCTGTGATTGAAGAATCCCGGAGCCGTGGAGGGGGAAGCACACATAACGCCGCCACCATAGACACTCAACGAGTTGTGTGTAATCATTTTGGCGGACGTGGGCGTACAGGAGGAGTTGTTATTATAAGTAGAATGCACTTTTGTTTGTTAAATGGCAAAGCCGTGACCACCAACAAGAGGGGGACAACGGTCTTTTAGTTGTTCGGGGTTATTTCCAAAATAATGAAAAATCCAAAAAATCCAATATTTCCTTCGTTGCACTTTCTCTTCACAAAATAATTTCTTTCTTTCTTCTTTGATTTTCACAAATTTTTCTTTTTCTTTGAAAATTTTCGGCTTATTTCTTTACATTGCTCTTTGCCAAAATATTTTTCCTTTCTTTTCTCAAAACTTGGAAATCAACACTTTTCTTTAAATATATATTTCTTCATTTGTGATTTTTTTGCACTTTGGAAAATATTTTATTTTTTTTTTCTCTTTTGAAAATATTTTATTTTTTAATTTTTTCTTGAGATTTTTTTTTGCTTTTCGCTGTATTTTCTTTGCTTTTTTAATTTTCTTTCTTTTACGATTTTTTTACAAACTTTAAAAATTTTTCATTTATTCTTGCTTAGATTTATTTTTGTTTGAAAAAATTTTCTAAGTTCTTTTCTTTTTCTTGTTTCTTTTCTCTTTGTTAAATTTCGTTTGTAAGAAAATGCGCGTCATGCGAGCAGCGAAAATCTCAGCTGTTTTCGTAAGGCCTCTTAGTGCCTGACTGACAAAACATTCGTGGCTAAAGGTACACGACCCGACCCGACTCGACCATTTCGACCTAACGACACATCACACAAATCTCTCTCATTCCACCACTCAAATCCCACAGATACATTGGGTATGCATGGATATGCTGTGCTGGCTGGCTGGCTGGCTGGTTGCTTGGCGACGCTCTGCATCCATTCAATTGTAAAACCACCCCAAAACTGGGAAATACTATTCTCTCCCCCTATAAGGCTGTCTCTGTTGCTCGCATTTGCTTATATGGAGTTATCACTACTACTCATTGGCCTCAGCTGAGTTTGTGTGTGTGTGCGAGTTTGCGATTAGATGTTGTTGTTGTTGGTATGTGTGTGTGTGTGTTGGTTGGCATGAATGAGTAGTGGCGGCGGGGCAAGACCTTAAAATGTGTTTTGTTTGCACTTTTGAGTCGAAACTCTTGTTGAAAAACAAACTAAAGCATTTAACCAACAGACAGATTTGTCCGTCTCCCCATTCGGAGAGCATGCAGAGAGGGTCTCAACAAATATGAGTGTAAGTTTGTGTGTTTCCGTTTTGTTTATGCTCTGGTTTGGTTTGGTGTTGGTTGCTCAACCTGAACAGATACTTTGCTCTTTTCGTTGGCTCTTATGCTGTGCTCCCTATAACATTGATGTATTGCTTCTTGGTTATCCGTCTTGCTGTTGTTGTTCTTGCTCCTTCTCCGGCTTGCATATTTAACGAAACAAAACCTCTTCGCATAAAAATACTCATTTATATCAGCACCACCATCACCACCCCAATTGCCACTCCACCTCTAGCCCAACAAGATGATTTTCTTCTTATTAGTTCTTGCCATTGCTCAACCGTTTGCCGTTGTTGTTCTTCTTCTGTTGTTGATTTTGTCTAACTGCCAGTTAACTCTGCTATCTTAAAGTTTATAGTCGTCGTTTAGTAGGTATTTTTCTTATGGGAAATTTTGTTAACATTTTCTGTTTGTTTTGTTTTTATTCACATTTGTTTAGTTAGCCATGGTCGATTTTTTGTCAAACTGTTATCTTTTTGCCGTTTGGTTGGCTGGTTAAATTGTTGTCGACTATCTTGGGTGGATTTCTTTCTACTTTAAATCCCACCCAAATTTTGTATCTCTGAAGTTAACTGTTTTTTTTTTGTAATTTAATCTTAAGAAGAAGAAAAAAGTTTAAGTTTAAATATCTAGCCGGTGCCTCTGTGTGGTTGGCTAATTAAAATGCGTAGCATTTCAATTCGCCAGAAAAAAGTTTATTATCTTGATAACGATTTGAATGTGTATATGTGAATTTATTGCATTGAAAAAAGTACTTTGGAATTTAAAAGCGAACCGAATCCTGAGCCTCGTGAAAATTACCTATATGAACTTAAAATTTCCATTTTTGGTCCTTCGTCAAGGCTTGAACATTTTTTGTCAAGGCTAGTTACAGTGGAACTACTAAGAAACTAGCAGGAATCTACATACATAAATGTTATGGGCTCGTAAAATCGGTTCTAAATAAAAAATCGGTAGGTACATAAGAGACATATTTTGCTAAACAATTTATGCAAATTCCCTGGAAATGGCTAAATTAATGTGCAGACCTCTGCCTCTAAACTTGTCTTGCAGGTTTTTGTCATAGACAGTAAACAAATGACATCTACAATGACCAAGTTATCCAAGTTATATGAAAAGGTGCCCTTACTCGACTCATAATTTAAAAGTTTGAGACAACATTCCTTTAAGAGCATTTTGCGCCAATGTAGCTCTGCTTTATATCAAATAAGAAATCACCTGGATATAATTTAATTACAAGAAAAATACTAAAGAACCTCAGAGAAAAGGCTACTTGAAAACTAATTTTGCCACAAATATTTGTTTTAGGCTCCCGTATGTACCACTACAATGGAAAATAGGAGAGATATTTGATGCTGAAAAACCTGGTAAACCCTCACATGAATTGAAATATTAACGCCCAGGGACATTGTCACCAATATTATCAAAAATATTTGAAACGCTTCTTGTAACACGCTTGAAGAACAAACCTATGTTCAGAAGAAGTTCATAGAATTGTTCATATAGCCGATGTAGAACAAAGAAGTTTGCTCAGAAGTCTTTTTGGACTTGTGCCAATCTTTTAATGAGGTTCGAATGCCTTCTATACAAATTATATTTACCAGCACACTTGTCAGAAATATTTAAATCCTCCTAAAAAAATCGTACAAATAAAAGCTAGTGTGTCATAAGGAAGTTCCCTTGGTCCACATCGATGACTAAAATATGTGCATGTGATCGGGGTATGCTCTTAAAGTCTGACTCCAATATAGCCAAATTTGCAGATGATACTGCAATAAAACTAAAGAACTTGCTACAAATGAAATTAAAATAGCCCTCTCTAATGTTGTAAATTAAACAGGATTAGTTGCGAAGTAAATATCTGACGAAGGTGGATTTGTCATGTCAAAAGCCCCATTGATATTACCCAACTTTAGAACAGCGGCCTTATTACACTATGCAGCACTGAAAATGCAAACAACTTCTAGTATGCATTTTCTGAAAGTACATATTGAGACTACAAAAACCCTAGTAGGGTTTTTTCATGTCAGATCCAGTTCGGATTTTATGGCCTCATCTAAACCGGGCTAAAACTACAGTTTTTCGGGCCTTTATCTCAAAAACGATTAATAATTTGGCATTGCTCTCTTTGGCAATATTGTAGCCCTAAACTAGTAGAACTTATCTTTTGAAAAGACCACATAAGAAAATCTCCATCTAGGACATCAAAATCGATTAAATATAAAAATTTTACATAATTTCAGAAATTCTGGTCAGTATCGGCTAAACCATTGGGAGTTGAACCATGTAACCTTTTGCAAAAATCTTCCAAATAAAGTTCTCAGCAATTCTTCCGAACATTCTGAAACTCTTAAATGCTTACTTCATGTTGTTTCAGCGGTATTTTGCATCATACCTTTTGCAATATGTATTTCAAACACAGTTCACACCAACAGTTTATTCTCGCATTTCGATTTTCACCACATTATAGACATATTTGTTAAATCGTCGTTGAAAATGTACTGAAAACAACGTGATAGAGGCATTTTACATAAATGGCATGTTCTGAATAGTTGTGTATTACATTCCAGCGAATATTTTTCCAGAAGAAAATATTCAGAAAAAATTAACGGTTTTGGAGATATGGTGCAAAATGTATAAAAATTATGGAAATTTTCGATATTTTGTAAAAGTTGAAGCAATAAATGCTATTTTTCGAGTTCATTATTTCTACAAATATTTTATTCTTACCCTTATCTACAAATTTGCTTCAGAGGTCAGATGAAGATTCGCATTGGTTTCAGAGATATAGCCCCGAATTCCTTTAAAATGCCAATATTTAACCATGTTTAGATGGGGCCATAAAATCCAAATTGGATCTGACACAACAAAACCCAGCTAGGGTTTTTGTTACTTGGGTATGTACTTTCAAAAAATCCTCAGCTCAAATTGTTTGCACAAGATTACCTTAAAAATGGTGCACAGTGTTATTGTTCAGTCCTGCAGTCTTATTATTCTTCATTCGGTTTATTGGGCGGTGGAATCTTCGTCGTCTTTGTAAGTATTGAATACCAACATTAACTGAGCACACAATCTGTAACTATTTGATATTCTAGTAGAATTGTCGTACATCATTCTTCTTCCTGTAGTGGAAAATTATGAATGACAAGTATTAATAAAAGTTGACAACACTGTTGCTATCGGTAGGATTTCGCAACAGCTTTATTGTGGAATTTTAAGAATTTAAATTTTACCGATATTTGTCGCTAACTCCAAAAATGAGTTACAGAATTCCGCTACTGTACATTCGATTTTTTTCATTTCTCACTTTCTTGCGAAAAAGAAGTTTGTCCTCTTTACTTTTCTCTTTAAAGCACCATGCGTTGCTACAGATCGTAGCACAACATTCCCTGTCATACCACAGCTTCCTGGGTGGCCACACTGGTATCCAATTGATTGATTTTGCGGCCGTTTGCATGGAGTGGGCAATACTTTGCCACTGTGCTGATATGGAATCAGAACGAGGAGTGCATTCGTTAAGCGATTGGGTCAGTTAAGTGGAATATGCTGTGGTTATATGAGATGCTTGTGGTTATCTGAGATCGATGTTTTGCTCCTCGGAACCATCGTACGTTCAACCGAACGTAATCAATTTGATTTATTGTTTTTTACACCTTACACCATAGTATGGAGGGTATACACGGTGCACTTGAACCAAATTTAAATGGGAGGAGATTACACCATGGAAGTTTTTGCGGATTCTGAAACTACAATGTTCATAGATGAGAAAGATCCAAAAACTAAAAAAATCGCTTTTTAAATAAATCGCGATTCAAGTTGAAATTTTTAAGGGTGTTTTAGGTTTCCACGATTTTGCTTGGAAGCCGCAAGTTCTATCGAAATGGGACTACAAAAAATGTTGTAGCTATGAAAATTCTCTACAAGATTGCCTTTTATGATATCTTCGTAGTTTTTACCTTTATTGAGAGATCGAAGTTCAAATTAGGACAATGGATTGACTGTATCGCCTCCCTATATTACAATGTTATGCACAGTGCACCTTAACTAACTTTAAATGAAAACAACTTACACCAGGAAAATTTTTGCGGATTCTGAAACAGCAATGTTTATAGATGAGAAAAATCCAAAATACAAGAAATCGCTGGAAGGATTTTTTAATAAATCGCGATAAAAGTTCACATTTTTAGTTTTTTTTAGGTTTTCATGATTTTGCTTGGAAACCGCAAGTCCTATCGAAATGAGACTAAATATCAGTGAAAATTCTGTACAAGATTGGCTGATGGATATTTTCCTAGGTTTTACCATTTTTGAGATATAGAGGTTCAGATCAAACTCTCAGATTTGTTTCTTAGATCTTCAGGATTTAGCTTGAAAACTGTAAATCCTTTCGAAATGGGATTGAAGAATACTGTGCATAACATTGTAATATTGGGAGGCGATACAGTCAATCCATTGTCCTAATTTGAACTTCCATATCTCACTAACGGTAACAACTACGAAGATATCATACAAGTCAATCTTGTAGAGAATTTTCATACCTAAAACATTGTCTTTAGTCCCTCTTCGATAGAACTTGCGGTTTCCAAGCGAAATCGTGAAAACCTAAAAAACCTTAAAAATGTCAATTTGAATCGCGATTTATTTAAAAAACGCTCCGGGATTTTTTTTTGTTTTTTGATTTTTCTCATCTATGAACAATGTAGTTTCAGAATCCGCAAAAACTTCCCAGGTGTAAGCACTTTCCATTTAAATTTGTTTCAAGAGCACCGTGTATATTAAATCTGTTTTTCCGTTAGTAAGGCATTGTATAAAGTATATATCTTGATCAGGATAAAATTCCTAGTCGATTTAACGATATTCGTATGTCAACCTGTTGTAATCAATTTCGCGTCCGCAATATTTTTTTCCATATGCAGGTCAAGTTCGAAGATGGGCTACATTTGCAAACGATTTTTAAATGCATTTTTTTTTTTGACTGAACTAACTGTAATCTGACTTTTGGGATTGCCAGTGGTTTACACCAAAAATTGTCCATCTTTTGGTATAGCTCTATAAAACGGTACCTCCCTATTTTCCTTAATTTTAGATTGTTTTGCTACAAATTTTAACCGACGTAGCTGTAATTTGACATTTAAGGTTCCTAGAGATCACACCACTTCTCCACCAAAAATTGCCAACATTTGTCCATGTTTAGGTATATTCGGTACTTTGAGGATTTTAGCTAAATTTTTCACTGTACTACTCATATAACGGTACCTCCAGATTTGCGAAATTTTAAGGGGTTTATATACATTTGTTGACTGAACTACCTGTAATTTGACATTTGAGTTTCTTAATGGACACAAAACTTCTCCAACAAAAATTGTCAACATAGGTCAAGATTTTGGCAAGGCCCAATAAAACGGTAGCACAGATTTCAGTTTTTATCTACATTATTGTACAAGACTTGATGTCCATTGACATTTATGGTTCCCAGTTGTTAAAAACTTCTCTATCAAAAATTGTGGACATTGGGCCACGTTTTGGTATAGCCCCATATAACTGTACCACCCGTTTTTAGCTGACCGAATTAGATAGAATTAGGCTTGCATTCCCAGTGCTAAAAAAATTCCATATAAAATTGTGAAAATGAATTATTCCATATAAGTTCCGAATATTTCATGGTGGAGCGTATAAAAAGTACGGCCCTGGGATGAAAATGGAACCACGTAGGGGAGTGGATCGATATAGTCGATATTCGAACGAGATCTTTGTCTGAAAGAAGCAGTATACAGATGGAGTCCATCTTCAAAATTGATCTAAGTTTGGGCACAATATTACCAGGTGCAAATACAGTATATAATGCGATGTTCAGATAAGTCACACAGGATCTGATATGTATGATGTGTTGTGTAACTAATAACGGAACTGGGTTATATCGGTCCACTCCTTCCGGTACCTCCCCCACAAAACTTAGGAAATGTTCGGAAAATTTGTGCGCACGATAACTCTTGAAGGGAGTAACCGATATGGTCCCTACTTTGCACATCGTGAAATTTCTACTAGACATAGATATGGACCCAATCCGTCCACTCCTTCGGGTACCTTCCACACAAAATTTTGGAAAAGTTCAGTTTAGGACCTGCTCTCGAATCGCTTTGATTTTTATTGTAGCAACTTCTATTCACTGCCCTCTATACGACAGTACGAGTTTCATCAGGGGCAAGTCCATACTTCCTGAGAAAATAGCCTGAAAGTTGCAAAAAAAACCCTATGCCACCGTGTGTAGTGGTTGCAGCGCAAGATAACTCTTGAACGGATCTGCGTCCAAACGGAACGGATTCGGTCCAAAATTTGGCCTTCGTACCATTTTGTCCAAACTTAGTTTAAGTTCGAAGATAAGCCATATCAGTCCACTCCTTCAGGTACCTCCCCCAAGAGTTCAAAAATGTTCGGAAAATTTTGCGCATGATAACTCTTGATGGTAGTGACCGATTTGGTCCATACTCTACACATCCCAATATATCTACCTTCGGGTACTTCCCACACAAAATTTTGGATAACTTCACTTTAAGAACTGCTCTGGAATCACTTTGATTTTTGTTGAAGCAACTTTCATTCGCTGCCTCAGTTACGATGGTAAAAGTTTTTTCAGGGGCAAGTTCATACTTCTTGAGAAAATAGCCCGAAAAGAATAATAACCCTCTATGGAACCATGTAGTGGCTGGAGAGCACGACAACTCTCGAACTAAATGCTGAGTTGATCCACACTTTGTATATCGTAATATTTCTTCGAATATTAGATGAAATTCGTAGGTGGTGCTTGTAGATCCACTCCTTCCGGTACCTCCCCCACAAAAAATCGAAAATATTAGCTAAAATAGTACGCGCGATATCTCATAAAGAGAGCAACACGGTTAAGGGTGTGTGCGAGGATCCCTTGAAATTTTTTACCCATTGGTCCGGTTTACAGCGATATCACGTTTTTCGTAGGCAAGTACATGCTTCCTGATATAATGATCCAAAACCTTTGAATTATATGGTGATCAACTGAAACGACATGTGGTCGCGATATCTATCGAGGGGAATTACACCCAAAATAAGACCCATTTTAAAAATGGAATATATTGGTTCATTCCTTTAGATACCTTCCGTGCAAAACTTTTTGAGCTTCTATCCAAATCCATATTTTTGTCGATTAAGACGCCCAACATTTTCAAAACCCATTTAATATATACGTTGTTTAAAAAAAGGGTTTGAATCGGCTTTGCCTTTTTACTGTTTTTAATTTGACTTTCTTCTTCTTTTTATATACCAAACCCTAAGAAAAAATTAAAAATTAAATTTGACCTTGAAGAGCAAATTTGATTGTTCACAATTTTTGTTCTTTTCAGCGATAGCAACTACTTTGTTTCAGAGAGTAAATTAAAATTTTTAACGGGGTGAAAGATATGAGCTTGATAAAATAATAAAAAATAAGGCCTACAAACTTTGGGAGCCAATAACTGCGAAAGTGCAAGTGATGGATACAAATTCAGAAACACGTGCCTTTATCTTGATCGTCTTCAATCACGATGCAGAATATGCTTGATTTTCCATGACTCAAAAAAACACACACAGTGTTCTTGTAGGTACCAGCCAATAGCCAGAACTCCAGCCTATATAATTTTGTTATTGTTCTCATACCTTTATGTGGGTAAAATTCCATGATTAACACTAATACATTGCAAAGAAATTTCATTAAATTAATTTACTGCAATATCTTTTCAGTACATCGAGTCTAAATAAACAATAACATTTAAGTTTATTTTTGCATATAAAAGGTTTTCTTTGTTCTTTTAATGTTTACTGCAGTAGTCTTGATGGTCTGGCCTTCTTTTATATCATGCACCTGTCGTTTACTGTATATTTTGTGCATATATAAATATTTAAAATTATATATTAAATATTTATCATTTCATCTTCGTTTACTTAATTAAACAGTGAAAATATTTTTTTATGTATACAAAATTCAATTCTGTCAAAATATTTGTTTGTCTACTGCAGGTATGGTGATAATTTCTTTACTTTGTCTAATTTTTCTATACACACATTAGCTTAATTATCTGTATGTGATTGCTCATACGGTACTTTGAAACGCATTATATGGAATTTTTAATTTAACTAAGGGGAAGTGCCTTGGATATTTTTTCACAAATGAAATGAATAAACAAACTTAAAAGAGGAAATACAGTATAATCTCAATAATTCGGACACCACATGTTTTTGCGGTGTCAGATTTATTGAATTGTCGGGATTACTAAATAGTAGCAAAAAAATTATTTTCTATAATTAAGTCCATTTATATAATTGGTAGTTGCTATATCCGAACACTTAATTAAAATAGAGAAGTAAAAAATGCTATAAGTGTAAAAGTAGCGATGCCCTTAGCCTCAATTTTAGTGTCCGGATTACCGCGTTGTCCGTATTAACGAGTGTCCGGATAATCGAGACTATACTGAAAATATGTATGTTTTTTTTAATTTTATTTATAATATAATATTTTTATATTTGCCTTTCAGTTGCAACTTTTTTATATAAAATTAATTGAAAAAAATATATTTTGTTCTAAACTCAACAAAATAAAATAAAGTCATTAATTGTAGTTCTAATTACTTCATTTTTTGCAAAGTATAGTTGGATAATATTTGTTGCAGCAACGACCCTTTGAACTTATTTACGCAATTATTGTTAGAAAATTAACGCCCCTGGCCATCTAGATAATGAATACTAGATGGCAATTAACAAGTCGTTTAAATCACTGAACATGTGTGTTAACATTCAGAAAATAGAAATATTGGCACTAAAGAAATTGTAGATTAAAAGAAAGATATCATGTGTATGTTCATTAAAATATTATTTCAAACTGCAATGTATGTATATAAATTAACTGTTCATAGGAATGTTGATGCAGTAAAAAATAAAAAAAACAATAGTCTGCAACGCACAATGGTTCTGAATCGTTTTTTCCTGGTCAACATTCTGTAACTTTTGAACGGATAGAGATATTTTCATAATTCTTTATTTGTTAGACAGATAACAGATGCCGCTTTCTGATGAATTATAAGCGTGCAAATTCGGTCTGGCAGTTGCAGAGAAATTCAAGGTCTCATTTAAACTTTTGAGTTTTTAACTATTTTTCATCAAAATATTAGTGTTTTTGTGGTTTTTATGTCTTCCTATGTATTAAAGATGGTCAAACACCAATAAATAAACTATAAACTTACCAACAAAAAATTAAAAAAAAAATCGAAAAAAAATTTAAAAAAAAAATTTCAAAAATTTAAAAAAAAATTATAAAAAAAAATTTAAATTGTTTTAGAATTAAAAAAATACTCCTTGGGTTTTCATAAAACTTATATAACTAGTAAAAAAAGTCATATACTCAAAAAAATTTAATTTGTGTCAAGAAGCTGTAATTCATATGGGAAGCGGTATAGAAAAACACACATTTTTACCCATGTAATTTCAATAAATCGAAAAAAGTGTTAAACGGACGGAACGGGAAGGGTACAAAAGTATATATGGGCTGAAAGAGGAGACTCTCGGGCATCATTCAGTGAAAACAGAACATTGTTCCATGTTGTTTCATAAAAGTTCTAGCCCACTAAATTTGGAATGTCATAAAATTTAGTACCTGGTGAAAAATAAAATAGCTCATGTTGCGTAAATGCTATGGTAATTTACTGAAACTAATTTTAAAGGCCACAATCCTACGTACCTTACAAAAAACTGTGAACACAATATCTGTTATAGTTTCCGAGAAAAAGCTACGTCTATTTCCACAAATTTGCAAAAACTACGTATTTCCCAAAAATGGGGAAAATGTTCGTCTATAAGGGCACACCACCACCACACCTTCCAATATTTTGACCTAGTTTTTTGGTTTCCTTAGTTTCGATATGTTTACTATCGAATTCTATATAGAAATTAAATATATTTGACAAAACAAAATTTTGATTTTTGGCCAGGAAAATCGATTCCTGAACCATTGTGCAACGTCGACAATTTAATACATTTTCCTCTTTCTTTCTAATTTGCTGAGTTTGATTTCATTAAAATGTTAGTAATAAAAACGTTTTTTAATGAACGTAAGAGGAACACACAAGTTCTACGGACTCAAAAAAATAGTTTTCACCCGCATTCACTATCTTCAGAAACGGTGCGGCTTCTTTTACGTAGTTTCACTGTGGCTTCTTCTTATACGACATTTAATCACTTGGTGGTACACTGGTGAAATACTCAATTGATGTTGAATGACGTGGATCCCGAACTCCGTCCCAATCCCAACACTATGGGTTTACTAATCCAACTTTGGAAAAGAAGTCTTGAAAATTTGTACTAATTTGAATTTATAATGTCCGAACTCAGGGACGTAGCTAGAAATGCATCTTGAAACCATTTAGTGGGGGGGGGGGGAGGTGAGGACGGTTGTCCCTTCCCGAGAATTCGGGTCCGATTGGCAAAGCTAATCATGTTATACGAGGTTGCTCTCAGTTAATGGCTAAAAACTTGAATGATCGGATTCATGTTGTAAAAATCTCGCACGTCTGCTACAATTGTCTATCTTCTAATGACGGTGAGAAACAACTTGTAATTTGAAACCCCACACAAGGGAACGGAGACCCAAAAAATAATGGGGCAAATGAGACTCCGGGTCCAATTTTATAACAAAATATCGTGTTACAAGTATTAAAGTGGAGATGTTTCCGATTCCTTTCCACATAGGTCAAAATTGTTCTCTAAAGGATTTATTTGATCAACACTTATCACATCGTAACATTTCTTCCAGACATATGTAGATTAGATGGACTGTTCGTGCATTTCTTAAAGAATACTTTCTAAGGGACTGCAAAGCAATAATCGTGGATTTCTAAAGAGATCAAGGCAATTTACTTCGAATTTTAAGAATATTTTATGAGGGACTTCAAGGCAATTAACCTAGAATTTTATGAATATCGAACCACTACTTCTGGCACCTCTCACACACATTTTTAGTAGTTTAGGAACATGTGTGATATCGTTTTGAAATTTATTGCAGCAGGTCTGAGAGCCCTATTACGACCTTATAATTTTTTCGATGGTATGTCTATTCGGTATGATTATTCAATATGGCCGAAAGTTTTAACATCGTTAAAATGTCTCTCAAATTGTCATCATGTTCCAAGAAGGTCAATATCGGACAACACCTTAAGATACCTGCGTCACTAAAAATTGAGAAATGAAAAAATTTAAATTTTAAAATTTCTTCGAAGTTGTTTATCGGGGACAAGACCATACTTCCTGACATACTGACCCAAAAGCTCTGCAAATCTTTCGTGACCAACTATAAGAAATGACTAACAGTGGTTCAAACTCTGCGCCATTTTTATATCCTCCACTATAATAATTTTTCATTCCGTCGAATACCATATATTAGGGTGGGGCGATTTGTATGGAATGAAAAAAATCTTAAAGGGTGCTTCGCGTTTCTGACTCTTGATATTGTTTTTTTTGTTAGGTGGCCCATTACAAAATATTTGTTCCATAAGCCGAACTAAGAAAAGATCCCCATTTTTCTCTACTTGTTGGTTTTTGGAATACCGTGCTTTTGATCTCTTTTCCCACTTGTTTGCTCCACCGAAGCCTTGGCCTGCCAGTTCTGCGTGTACCGCCATGTGACCCGTATTTCAAAGCCACCTTTAGCGGGTTCATCATCGCTCATTCTTATGATATAGCCTAGCCAAGACATATACTGATGTCGTTGTATAGCAGATACAGCTCGTGGTTCATACGACGTCGATATACACCGTCAACGCAGATTGGTCCGTAGATCTTTTGAAGAATTTTTCTCGCAAACACACCAAGCGATGCTTGTCTGCTTGCGCATGTACTCAAGCTTCGGAACCATAGATAAGCACGGGTAGTATCAGTGTTTTGTAAAGCGTTATTTTTGTTTGACGAGATGTGGCTTTGTTTTTAAACTGCTTACTTATGCCAAAATAGTAGCATCTTTTGGCCAATACAATTCTTCTTTTAATTTCACGACTGATGTTGTTTGTTGTGTTTACGCGGTGCCGAGGTAGACGAAGTTTTTTACTACCTCAAAATTAAAGAAACCAACTTCAACAGTTGGTCCAAGCTCTATGCAGGCATTACGCGTTGACACCATCGATTGCTCTTCTCGTCGTTTACAGCCAGATCCACTTTAGCAGATTCTCCTTAGATCTTCATAAAGGTATCTGTTAATTCTTTTACTGATCTTCCCACGATGTCTACATCATCAGCATAAGCAAGTAACATGTGGCTATTGGTGTCGCTTGTGCCATTTCATTTAACGTTTACTTTACGTATAACCTTTTCCAGCAGGATGTTGAAGAGATCACACGAAAGGCTGTCTTCTTGTCTGAAACCTCTTTTGGAGGGGTTCTTTTCTATTTTAATTGAGGATCGAGTGTCAGTTAAAGTCATCTTACAAAGCCGAATGAGCTTTGCGGCGTTACCAAATTCAGACATGACTTGGAATGCCTTTGAACGTATGGGCTGTCGAAGTCTGCCTTATAATCGACAAGAAGGTTGTAGGTGTCGATCTGCATCTCTTGGGTATTCTCCATGATTTGCCGCAGGGTAAATATCTGGCCAAAAGTGGTGTCGCCAGGTCTAAAGCCTTGCTATGGCCCAATTATTTCGTTGACCATAAGCGTTAGTCCTTCGCACAATATCCCTGACACTATCTGCAGGCAATAGGGAGAAGACTTATGCCCCTACAGTAAGAGCATGCAGTGTTATCTCCTTTCTTGTAGACGGGACACAGGATGCTCAGGCAATCGGCTCCTGTTGCCTTATTATTCTTCAGCCGGTGTATTGCTGTCTTTACCCCATCCTCAGTGCCATCTTCTGTGATTGGATCTGTGGTATCTGTGTCGTCGTCGTTACTATTGGATACCAACAGTTTGTAAATGTGCTCTTTCCATATCCTTAGCACACTATCTGTATCAGTTATCAAATTACCTTGCTGGTCTCTACAGGAGGATTCTTGAGATTGTACTGACCATAAAAGTCCACTACACCATATGCCTTCGGTGAAAATCGAGCTTCATGATTTTGACCTCTGAAACTGTATATATTTTCGTCAACCAAAATACAATATTACTATATATGGATTTGATAGGCTTTTTAAAGGTTTACCAAGTTTACAAAGTCAAGATTACAATGGTCTTTGGATGAATGAAATTGATGAAAAATTATAGAGTTAGAAGCAAATCATTAAAAGTGTTTCTGAAATAAAGTGATTTAGTTCTAGTTATACCCCCTGGCGTATAACTACCATACCGTACATAAAATAGTTTTTATAAATCATACGCCGGTGGGGATAACATTCCAGAATTTCTTAAACATCTTAGAATAAAATAACAAATAAAGAATGAACAATGTTCAAAAATGGTTTTGCAATGTACTAGAGAGTTCTTAATTATTGTCTTGGCTTTAATTTTTGTCTTAGTATCGGATCGAAAATCTCAATGGTTTGGCTATTATATGCCAAAATATCCAAAAAACGTGACAAGAGTCTGATAAAAATCTTCAAGTCAAAATCGGGAGGCTCGATTTTCACCGCAGACGTATAGTCTAGTGGACTGTTTTGTTCAGTACAATCTCAGGAATCATAAAATGGATGCGCCAATTAAGATGTTCAAATCGCCAAACCCTAATCTATATCTAGATACATATATAAAATTCTAAGTCGATATAACCATCTCAGATACAGCTCGCAATATTTAAGAGAGAACTGAAATTTGGTATTTAGTCTTCGCTAGGGGTATTAAAACTTCCTACTGTCACATTTTCGGACCGTAATGTGGATACAAAAGTTTCATTCGGAAAATTGTTAATACAGGGTAGTGTTTTGGTAAGGAACCATGGCGACCATGACCTTTAGCCTCATGAGTGTACATACACGTTCTCGTAATTTTTGTCCAAACATAGATCAAATTCGGGTACCCCTCCAACAAAAATTAAAAAATGTTCGTTTAAACGGTGCGTAGGCTAACTCTCAAAGGGAGAACTTAATATGGTACTTATTTTGCACTTCCTAATACATATGTACATCTTTCAGACATAGATCAGGTTTGAATATGGAATATATTGATCTAACCCTTCGGGTACCTCGATCACAAGATTTCAAAATTTTTGGCGCAAGTGGTTTTTATTTATTTATTTTACGACCGTACAATTTTTATACCCTCCACCATAGTATGGTATAATTGAATTTGTGATTCCGTTTGTAACACATCGAAATATTCATCGGAGACCATATAAAGTATGTATATTCTTGATCAAGGTAGCATGTCCGTCTGTTGAAATCAAGATACAGCTAGCAATTATTTGTTGTAGAAGTTTCTATTAGTCCTAGGATATTTGGCATTTCAAACGGGCTATATACGTCCACATAGAACGGTACCTCCTGATTTTCGGTATTATCATTATCTCACCGAAATGGCTGAAATTTGGTATTTAGTGTTCGTTGGTGGTATACAGCTTTCGCCAGAAATTTGCCGGTATAAGTCCACGTCTTCATATAGGCCCCGTAGAACGGTACCTCCCTATTTCCCGTATTTTGAAGGTTGTGGCCTCAATATCCCACCGTAAAGGCTAAAATTCGGTATTTAGTCTTCATTTGGGGTATTCAACGTTCCATATGAAAACAGTCGGTACAGATCCACGCCTTAGTATAACCCCCCAGAACGGTACCTCCCTTTTTACGGTATTTTGAAGGTTGTGTGTCAATATTCCACCGAAACGGCTGAAATTTGGTATTTGGTCTTCACTTGGGGTATAAAACTTTCCATATGAAATTTGTCGGTATAGGTCCAAGGCTTTGTAGACCCCATAGCACTGTACCTCCCTATATACGGTATTTGTTATTCAATCTTCCATAGGGTTATAAAATATTCCAGAAGAGAATTATTAGTATAGGTCCGCGGGTTCCAATATCCCCCATAGAAGCGTACCTCTTGATTTTCGGTATTTTAAAGGTTTTACGGAAATATCGGACATTTGGTATTTAGTCATCTTGCAGTCTAAAAATTTCCACCAGAAAATGTTGTTGTTGTGTTTCTGATTCTTAAGATTGTACTGAGCACAAAAAATCTACTAGACCATATATCTACGGTAAAAATCGAGCTTCCTCAGGGTCACGTTTCGATATAGGCCCCATATAACGGTACCTCCCAATTTTTGAAATTCTGAAGCTTGTAACATCAATATCCCACCGAAAGACTGAAATTTGTTATTCAATCTTCCATGGGGTTATAAAATATTCCAAAAGAGAATTCTCAGTATAGGTCCGCGGGTTCCAATATCCCCCATAGAAGCGTACCTCTAGATTTTCTTTATTTTAAAGGTTTTTCGGAAATATCGGAAATTTGGTATTTAGTCATATTGCAGTCTAAAAATTTCCACCAGAAATGTTTAGGTACAGATTGATGTTTTGATATAGCCCCCATGGAACGGTATCTCCCGAATTCCGGTATTTTGAACGTTCCATTTTACTTCAATACAACTCGTGGTGGAGGGTATAACAAGTCCGGCCTGGCCGAACTTAATGCCGTTAGTACATGTTTTCGGGGTAAATTTACTAAATTCATACTTCGTAAGATACTATCGTAAAACCTCTGCCGGCACCTACTCAAATGACTGATGAGCACAAACACCTACGAATTGATTATCTAATTTGGCCAAAACTTTGCACATCCTAAAAAATTGTGCCGAACGTGCAACAAGTTCAAAGAAGGTTTATATTGGAAAATATTTTCGGGTACCTACCTTCCATGAGTTCACAATTTGTTTCTTTAAGTGCAGTTTTAGACTTGTTCGATGAAAGTTTAAAATTTGTTACCGAAAGTACTTCTTGTGGTCATGCTTACAGCGATATGATGTTTTTCATGCTTCCTGACATATTAGTCCAAAAGCTGTAAAAAATACAGCCCACACAAAATTATTCGCAAATGTGCAGTGCTTCCTGACATATTAGTCCAAAAGCTGTAAAAAATACAGCCCACACAAAATTATTCGCAAATGTGCAGTTTAGGGACATGTCTAAGTGAGGCCTCGATTTGGTCCAACCTTTGCACTTCGAAATCCTTCATTCAAACATACGTAAAATTCGAAGACGGACTACATAGATCCACTTCTTCCGGTGCATCTCCTACAAAAGATCAAAGATTTAGGCTTAAAACAGGTTTTGACCTGTTCCTGGATACATTTTAAAATTTATGGAAAAACAACCGATACTGGGTTGCTTTTGCATTTATAGGCTGATCGATTATTTTTATACCCGCAGCATTTATGCCAACATCATGCATCATCAAAAAAAAGCCAAGTATGTTTGGATGAAATCCGTTTCAGAAAATTTGGAGTTGATTTAGTCATATGCGTCCATCTGTGTGTCCCTGGCTGGAGCACACTATAACTCTCGAAGAGATCAAGCGATTCGGTCCAAATTTGGCTTTCGTAATATTTTGTCCAAACTTAGTTTAACTTCGAAGATGGGTTATATCGGTCCACTCCTTCGGGTACCTCCCCCACAAAAGTTCGAAAATGTTCAGAAAAATTGTGTGCATGATAGCTCTTGAAAAGAGTAACCGATTTCGTTCATACTTTGCACATCGTAAAATTTCTACTAGACTTAGATGAGGTTCCAATATGGACTCAATCGGTCCACTTTACCTCCCGCACAAAATTTCGGAAATGTTCAGTTTTTCAGTTTTTTTGTTGTAACAACTTGTATTGGCTGCCCTCATTACGACGGTACGAGCTTTATCGAGGGCAAGTCCATACTACCTCAGAAAATAGCCTGAAAGGTGTAAAAAAACCCCATGGATAGTGGTTGGAGCACACAATAACTCTCGAACGGATAAACCGATTAAGTCCAAAATTTGGCCTTCGTAATATTTTCTCCAAAATTAGTTTAAGTCCGATAATAAGTTATATCGGTCCACTCCTTCAAGTACCTCCCACACAAAAGTTCAAAATTGTTCGGAAATATTGTGCGCACGATAACTTTTAAAGGGAGTAGCCGATGTGGTCTATACTTTACACACCCTAATATATCTGTCAGATATAGATCCCTTCGAGTACCTCCGACACAAAATTTCGGGTAAGTTCATTTTAAGACCTGCTCACGAATCGCTTTGATTTTGTTGAGGCAACTTGCATTCGCTGCCTCCCTTACGACGGTTAAAGTTTTTTCAGGGGCAAGTCCATACTTCTTGAGAAAACAGCCCGAAAGGAGTAAAAACACCTAAGGCCCCATATGTAGGGGTTGGAGAGCACGATAAATCTCGAACTGATCAACCGATTTGATCCAAAATTTGGCCTTCGTCATATTTTGTCCAAACTTAGTTTAACTTCTAAAATGGCCGATATGGGCTTCTCCTTAGGGTACCTCCCCCACAAAAGTTCAAAATTTGTGTCCAAGTGCAGTTTAGGGTCTGTTCGGAGATCCTTTGGATATTTATACAGATGATGTTCTTTGTGTTCATGTTTACAGCCATATTATGTTTTTCGTGGACAAGCCCATGCTTCCTGGCATACTGGTCCAACAGGTATACGATAACCCACTGAATTGACTAGTGGGCACGATATCTATCGAAAGATATAACTCTCAAAGTAAGATCCGCTTCCGTAATGCACTATGTTGATTCATTCCCTCCTCCGCAAAACTTTTGTACTTTAATCCTAATCCACATTTTTGTCAGCAATTTCAAATGTCCAAAAAGTGCCACAATATTCTGAAAAGACCCTAAATACATTCGATCTGTCCGTAGATGAAAGTTCCAATTCACATAGGCTGAGGGTATATCTCTGTCGGCAAAGCAGACTGATACTTTTTTACTTGTTTTTCTACTATTTATTTCTGTGAACTACTTGTGCAAAAATTTCAGCAAATACATAGACATTTCCGCCATTCTCATTTCCACATTAATGGTGATGACAACTTAACGATAATATCGATAGCAATCGATTTTTTGAAATGAAATATCGAAAATATGTAATGTTGGGAATATCAATAGTTTGCCAGCTCTAGTAGTGGCTGTGGCTCTCGAATGGATCAGCTAATTCGGCCTAAAATTTTGCCTTAGTAATATTTTGTCCAAACTTAGTTTCAATTCGAAGATGGGCAATAGTGGTGCACACCTTTCGGTACCTGTTTAAGCGTTATCATGTTTGTCGTAGGCAAGGCCATGCTTCCTGACACTGTGGTCCAAAAGCTCTAAGTTATACAGTGAACAACTGAAATGACTGGTGGGCACAATATCGATTGAAAGGAATGACTCCTAAAATAATACTATGTCGCAACATATTTGCTTTAAAGCATCTATAGTTTTGTCGGCAAGTTCATACTTCCAAAAAGGGTCACATTATCTGGGTGGCCGGTATAAGATTCGTTATTGTCAATATATGATCGTTTAAATTCACACAGGCTGAGGGTATATCTCTGTCGGCAAAGACGACCTATACTTTTTTACTTGTTTTACATGTTTTTAACATCTTTCGTACTTTTGCTTTTTCTCCATAACACTTTCTGGTGATTTATTTTCTCAATTCATATTCGAATATGGGGGTATGCCTTATAAACAGAGATACGTGTATGTGGTTTAAATTTTATAGGTATATTCAAAAAATCCAATATTAATTTTAAATTAAAATTATGTGTTAACGATTTTTATTAAGCACTTTAAAGTTCTGATGCCTTTAAATTTTAACAAAACTTTCCACACAGTAAATAGTACATTAAAATATCCATAAATATGTATGTATGTATATGATTATAATGGCCTTAAATCGTATACATATTTTTCTGTTTTATTTGTTGCTGTTGTTGTCTGACCAACATAAACTGTTATAGTCAATTTAAAGATATTTTTTTAATAATAACACAACTGCCATAAAATATGATCGGTCGAGTGACCGGTCGGTCGTCGGTCGCTTTGGTCAGCCATGGTCTAATACATGTCGTTGTACTCTGGCATCATTGTAATAGACATGGCTTGCATTTATATGGATGTATGTATGTCGCTCGCTCGCTGTGACTTGGGCAATGGCAAAAGTCCTGTTTGGTTAATATCCAGCCAAAGGACCTGTAAATGAGGGGACAATGAATGTCGTTTCAACTTATGCTCTTGCAAAAGTATTGTCGTTGGACATACAGCCAGCCGAACGTGCAGCAGCAGCATATAGACGACGAACCCGAACGACCATAACGAACAAAGTGTAAGAGAGTGGCAGTATATAAGGCCAAATAGTGCCATGGTACTTTGCACTACATTGTAATACAACAACATAAAGCTTGGAAGCATACATTCACAGCTACGAGAATATGGACCAACAGCAGCAAAAAAATATCCTCTTACCAGGAGTCCTTTTAGTTTTTTCGGCTGTTCCCTTTCTTGTGTGTGAATCGCATAAATTTAAGCTCATTTTTCAAAGGGGGAGGTGTTCGTTCGTTCGTTTAACTTGTGTAGGTAACTTGTTGGAAAACAACAACAAAATCGTTTTCTTCTGCTTCTTTCTTAGTTGTTTTTTGTTGTTTTAGCCAAAGATTATATTGCCACCATTATAAGTGGTGCTGCTGCTAAAGCCCTTTGTTGTTGTTGGCCGTTCGTCTTCGTTGTCGTCGTTTGCTATTTGAGGCGCCCTTTTATAAGACAAAGTTTACGCCATTTGGAGCAAACGTACAATTGGATGATGAACGAGTGAGAGTTCGCCTAAGATACATTGGGGTTGGCCTAATGTATTTTATTAACATTTATTTTTTTTTTTTGTCTTCAAGACAATATCTTCTTTGGCTATCACCACTGCCTTTGCTGCTTTTACGTTTGGCCAGGGAGATAAGAAGAGGCTGTCTGTGTTCGTTTTTTTGTTTGTTTTTGAAATTTTTTAAGCAGAGCAGCACCACGAGAGAACTATACCACCTCTAAATGGCTTTAACACATTTACCGAGACGCCCCCTTTGACTTTTGTTGTTGAAGGTTGTTTTGGTGCGCTGCTCTTTTGGAAGCATTTAAGGAAGCCAACAACCAAGTCACTCAACTTTTTGAGCAGGTTATTAGGGGTGACATGTGCTGGCTTATACCGCCTTACTGCCCTCACAAATGCCCCTTGATCCATAACATTAAATTAAAGGACTTACAGCAACAACAACCACTATACCTAAAACCTCAACAGGATTCTGCTCTGTTACGCTTCTCTACATTTTAGTTATTGGGAGGATATTCCAGTTGGTAAAGGGGAACACACAATTCTCATTAACCAAAAAATACTCACTCACTCGCTCACCCAGCAATGGAAATGAGTTTCGTTAAGTTTATCTCTCATAATGCAACCCCCACTCACTCATACAAAAATGAGCTCTTACTCATGCTCATTTTTCAGCACTCTCTTACTCATTAATTCTCAACCCCCATTTTAACCATACCAGCAAATAAGCTCCTCCCCTTGTGAGTAAAACAAACTCACTCTAAATTTATACTCTCCTTAATTATGCTCTCTCAATGTTTGTATAACTGTTGTTCTTGTTGTTGGTGTTTTGCCTTTTCTAACCTCATCTATATTAGATGCATATGCTTATCATTAACTGTATCGGAATTCAAGTCAAACACATGCAAATGGCACACACAACTCTACATACATACATACGTATGCAGGCAGTAGTAGTGATACATATGATGACTATTTAGCGCCGCTAGATGTCTCGTTTTGTCTTATAACACAGATATGGCACACAGTTGGCCAGAAAAAACAGCCACCCACCCACCTATTCGAAAAATGAGAACAATGTGTGATATCAGAGTAGAATTATTGTTGTTGGTAGTTATAGTAGGTGGGTGGGTGGTTGGCTGGTAGCCTCTTGGCGTTTTGTTTTCATTTTCTGTGGGGTACCTATTTGGAGTAGGAGACAATGTTACAGCAGCCATCGTTAATATAGGGTTCTTATAATTTATAACCACTATAAGGTGAATATATTGTGGGTACATTCTTATTACTTAAAATTTAATGGATAAGAAATGAAACAATCTTGCTAATTTATGTCGAAAAGAGCAAATTCTTTGCATATTTATACAGAACTTTATTTAATCTTAAGGCCAGCAATGTGAAAACTAATAAATTATACCTAGATAAAAGTAGCATGGCAAATCTTAGGCATGTGGGCAATGAACTATTTTGTGAGAGTGGTATTCTACTTCAAATTTGGTATTCTACTTCAAATTTTGTAGGCACTATTTCACTAAACTCGCATTTTTCTCAAATTTTATAAAAATTATTCAAAATTTTTTTTATTTCATCGAAAAGTAAACAAAATTTCGAAGCAAGTTGAAGTTAGCAAAATACTTATCTGAATCTGTCATCTATAGGTTGTACTCCCATGAGCTTGTATTAGAAATACAGTCGAAGCTCGATTATACGGGAATCGAAATGGGACCCTTCATTATCAGGGATAAAAAGACAAATGATTTTTTAACCCACTTGGCGCTGAGAATGATATTTTAGAGACTTTTTAAGCATTTTTTATTAAATAACTTTTTTTTCTCTAAAACGTATAGTTTTCCTGCAATCGGCCCTTCTTTTAAAAGTGGCGAAAACTTTGAAGCGTCATATAGGTTAATCTTAACAGGGTTTCGGAGTCGGAGTCGAGCAATTTTGCTGTAGTCGGAGTCTGAGTCGAAAACAATAACTCGACTCCGACTCCGGGCAATTTTTTTTTTTCTACATTATAGAAATATAACATTAAATTCGGGACACCAAATTTTTTTTTTCAAAAAATCATTATTTATTTTAAAACAAAAATAAAGAAAACAATTATGCAAACGGTATATTTATACCCTCAGCATTTATGCTAACGAGGGTATATACACGTTCATACGGGCAAAATGTGCCTCATCGAAATAATGGTTTTAGACCCCAAGTATGTTTGACGAAATGTGTTTCAGACAATTTGGAGTCGATTGAGCAATGTCCGTCCGTATGTCTGTCTCTCTGGCTGGCTGGAGCGCACGATAACTCTCGAACGGATAAAACGATTCGGTTCAAGTTTTGGCTTTCGTAATATTTTACCCAAACCTAGTTAAAGTTCGAAGATGGGCTATATCGGTCCACTCCTTCCGGTACCTCCCCCACAAAAGTTCGAAAATTTTCGGAAAATTTGTGCCTACGATAACTCTTGAAGGGAGTAACCGATTTGGTCCATACTTTGCACATCGTGAAGTGTCTACCAGACATAGATAAGGTTTCAATATGGACTCAATCGGTAAACTCCTTCGGGTACCTCCCACACAAAATTTCGGAAAAGTTCAGTTTAGGGTCATCTGTCGAATGGCTTTGATTTTTGCTTTATCGACTTGTATTCACTGCCCTCCATACGACGGTACAAGTTTCATCAGGGCCAAGTCCATACTTCCTGAGAAAATAGTCTGAAAGTTGCAAAAAAACCCCTATGACACCGTGTGAGGTGGTTGGAGCGCAAGATAACTCTCGAACGGATCTGCCGATTCGGTCCAAAATTTGGCCTTAGTAATATTTTGTCCAAACATAGTTTAATTTTAAAGATAAGCCATATCGGTCCACTTCGTCAGGTACCTCCCCCACAAAAGTTCAAAAATGTTCGGAAAAATTGTTCGTACGGTAACTCTTGAAGGGAGTGGCCGAATTGGCCTATACTTTACACATCCTAATATAGCTACCAGATATAGATCAGGTTCAAATATGGAATTGAAATTGTCCACTCCATCCGGTACCTCCCACACAAAATTTCGGATAAGTTCACTTTAAGACCTGATATCGAATCACTTTGTTTTTTGTTGAAGCAACTTGCACTCGCTGCCTCAATTACGATGGTAAAAGTTTTTTTAGGATCAAGTCCATACTTCTTCAGCAAACAGCCCGATGAGTGTAAAAACCCCCTATGGCAACATATGTTGTGGCTGGAGATTCACTTCCATAACGGTCAATGTCTATCCATTCCTTTTAGAATCTCCTCCGCAAAACTTTTGATCTTTAATCCTAATCATACATACGTATTTTGGGGAAAAATTGTTTCAATATGCACAGGCTGAGGGTATATCTCTGTCGGCAAAGCCGACTGATACTTTTTTACTTGTGTTATTCTAAGTCAGAAGGTGATTCACAGAATATCTACTGTCCTTTGAAGTCAAATCTTTTCATCTCTACTTTGATTACAAAATGCATTTTGAGAATATTTTATGGTCCAATTGATGCTTTAATGTTTTGCAAGCAAAAGTAAAGTTCTACGATATTCGAATTATAATTGGGTATTTAACGTCTTTTGTACAAGTTCTACAAATCTTTTGTCAAAAGACCTACTGGTCTCCTCACAAAGGTCTATTTTGAAGAGTTTTTACATAAAATTAGATAAAATCTTAATTATTATATCATTATATAAAAATCTAGAAAGCATATATCAGAATCTAGAAATTCATCGATCGATTTTATTTGTCATATTTTGCTGGCCCGTTTTATGACAAAAACGTCAGTTCTTTAAGCCAAACATTAATATTTTGACTACTTCTGTCCACCATTTCCGTAAAATCTAATATTTTTTTTAAAAAAATCGATCGATGAAGGACTAGATTTTGATGTTCTTGATAAGTCCACAAAAAAATTGGGGTTTCGTATGCGGAACTTCCTGATATTTTTCAAATTAAAATTCAGAAAGAAGAAAATCTAAAAAAATGTTTCATAGTTGTCTTGGATAAAATTCATAAAAAAGAGAATTAAAAACTCTCGGAAAATCGGTAAAATTAAAATAACTTTAATTGCGGCAATTAACGACATTTTTGATAAAACAAAGTTGTCGCTAATTCCTGCCGATAACAAGAGTGTTGTCAACTTTTATTATGTCATTTTCATACCAGTTCTTTAATTACGTTGTTCGCTCACACAATTACGTACACGAATTAAGCCATTCACACGACACTCTACATAATTCATAGCAACATACCTCATATTTGCATACTTTTGTTTACTCTTCTATCATTTTTTTTTTTTTTTGAAATATCATTACTAGAAACGGTAATATTCGCATAAGATAAAAACCTTGATTTTTTTCTCCAAATAAGTTTTTTTCCCATTCCTACCCCTAATTATTATCCGACCAAAACCAAAAGGCGTGTTCCCTTTCGGAACTTCCATCCACACCTAAAATTTAGTCACGATCCGAGTAAAAATGCAACCTGAAGCGTGATTACAAGGTTTCAAATAAAATTACACACCTGAGTGTCTTTTTCTATATCTCTACCATTTGAAGCTCAGAATGTTATTACAATTCAAATCTCAAAAATAAAAAAAATACGCCAACCTACTTGGCATCATTTTAAAAGTGATATTCTTTTCTTTCATTGACAGGCTTTGCCGTTGAAATACTTCGAATAAAAACGGAGATATTCGCATAAGAATAAAACCTTGATTTCTTCTCCAAATAAGTTTTTTACTAATTCCGACCCCTGAATATTATCCGACCATCACTAAAATCAATAGGCTTCTTCACCTCATAGATTCTCATCAACTCCTAAAATTTCGTGACGATCCGATGAAAATTGCGACCTTTAACGTGATTAGAAAGTTTAGATGGACAGACAGACGAATGCACACACATAACCAGATCGACTCAGTTCGTCGAGACATTCATTTTGGTATATAACGGGTGATCCAACTAGAGGTATTTTTTTTACTGATCACGGGTGAGTCGTGTCATGCTGTCATGTTATTTTTGTTTAGTATTTATTGGCATTTTATCGTGGAAAGATTTACGACTGACCAATGCACAGTGTTCGATTTTCGAAAAAACCTGGCCAAAACTCTAAAAATGGATGGATCTCGGCCAAACCTTGGGTTTTTATGTTTTTCGGCTCGCTGGTTTCATTTTTCATATCATTTATCCCTCAAGTGGTCATGTAAGGGGTCATTTTGGTCCCTCCTCCTATAAAATGTGATCTTATCGGATCAAAATATTCTACAAATTTGTTCGCCATCAATTTTTAGTATAGGTCCTAGAATACACCAAAACTCTATATCTTACATTTGCTCCAGAAATATGAAAATTAGAAAAACATTTTAGGGTTAATGTCGTACTTCATCAAAGTTTTGGCCAAATTGTCATACAAAACATGAGTATAGCAGAATGGTGTCAAAGACAAAAATTTCTCCCGCTAAATTTCATTATGAGTCATCAATGAAATGAAATTTGTAAGGTACTAAATAATTAAGAAAACAATTTTTTTTAAATTTTACAACCAAATTTTCAAATATTTTTTCATATTATTTTTGATCATTTAAAAAAGTTTAAATTAATATGATGATTATAAATAGGGTGAAAACGACCATTTTATATACATACATGATATATATGTAATTGCTTCGTTTACTATTAAAATACACACAATAAGTCAATACTATTCGCTGTCAGACTCGTACTCGTCTGATGATCCAGAATCTATATTGGGGTTTACAGGTACTACCTCAGCATTCCCAATGACGTTAGTAGATAATAATTTAATAGCAGCTGAGCATTTTGTTTCTTTTTGGAGGGTTTGAACGCAGACTTGAAATGAGAGGATCTGAGGATACAAGTAACCAATTCATTATATCTGTCATTGTGTTTATTCTAGAAGATTTTCGAGAAAAGTTTTCCCGATATTTCTTAATATCCTTATTCCTGGACTCCTGAGCTTCTTCGGAAAGGTGACCGATGGGCAGTGGTGCCCACTCAATAATGAGAAAACCATGGATGAGTACTTCATGAATTGATGTGGGCATGTAATACCACGGATACGTGTTTATTAATAATGTTGCAGTATCCAAGCAATACTGCTTAAAAAGATTAATATCTACTGCGAAACCACAAGATAAAACTTGCATTATAACGTGTGCTCGGTTAAGGCATTCGGCATCTAAACCTCTGAATCGGTAAAGAACCTTCGGGCCGTGTTACCATCATTACTGTTTCCGAACCCTCCAACTTTTGGCGTGTCAATAATAAGCCCCAATTTCTGTTTGAAACTCTTTTGTATTTCCCGTTTTTTTTCTTCCAATCTTGTTTTATCTTCTTTTGAGAGGGCTTGCCACTTTTTGTTTGCTAATTTATATCCCAAATGCAAAAAATATTCCATAAAATGGATCCAAGCATGTAATGTGGCTAAACCGACCTATTTTTCCTATATTTTCGTCAACTAACTCAAAAACTACATTGGAAAATATATTTTTTCTTTTTTTAAATTTGCCCAATACGGTTTTTGTTTTTGCTATAATATGTGAACCGCTAAACAGATTTGAACAATTTTGGTTCCATTTAAATCTTCGCGATATTTAAATTACGCTCATATTTTTTAAATATTTTAAGGATGCATGAACAGGTTGAATTTTATTAAAACAAGTTGCAAACTAAACTTTTTTTTTATTCTTTCTGATTTTCCGCGAAATTTACAATTTTTTTACTAAAGTTATGGCACCTCAGTAATTATATAGTACGTAGGAAGCCATTAGTTAACACTGTTTCTCAATATAATGAGTAGCGTTCTTTTAAGATTTTTTTCTTATTATCAGAATTGAAACCGCCATAACTTTTGCGCGCAATAACCGAAATTAGTATCTCGAACAGATTTGAGAAAGGGAATGTTTTCTCAATCCATGTACCAACAATTTTTCATGTAGCTTAAAAAAATTTTTAAATTTTTTTTCGATGGAAAACTAAAAAATTTTGTCTTTTCTTCATGTACCTGAAAGACAAAATATCACATAAAAACGAAAAGTGCAAAAATGTGCAGGATGTTTCGATGGAAATTGGTAAAAAACTCTTCCCTTTTTATGAAATGATAAGTTACACAGCCCAACTCGATCTTACTCATAACTATTTTCATTATTTTTTGTGAAAATTGATCTTAAAAAAATTAACAAGTACGGACATCAATTATTAAAGAACGCACAATTCATTGGCGACACTGAACATCATAAATACGTTTCACATACCTTTCATTACAATTACGAAAAGAAAATTTTTAATAACCGTTGTTTATTTCGCATATTATCATAGATTTAAAAGCATCTTAAATATTTAAAAAAAAAATCCAAATACGGTCACTTTGACCTGGTTTTATACCCACTTATTAAACAAGAAATGTATATATTTTTTTATAACTACACGCACTGGGATCCTATTAACAATATCTGACCCTTTTTAGTGTAAATTGATAAACATTTTTTTTCGATTTTTGGCCAGGTTTTTTCGAAAATCGAACACTGTGCAATGCTGGCAAATCGTTCAATTTTATTACGAAAATTCACGTTCTTTGAGGAATGTCTTTTGAGCTAAATTTTGTTCAGCTTTGAGGCTCAATTCTGGCTTAATGGGTATGTAAACAAGAAAAGTAGCCGCATTTGGTTTAAGAGCAAAAGGTATCACTTCAAGAATCATCAGTCCATATTTCTTCAAAAATTATGTCGGTGAGAAGGTAACCTTCAATAGCGACCATGATAACCGACTATTTGATGCCTGAAAATGAAGCTCGTGATCTCGGCGACATGTTGGTTTCAACAAGACCAGGCAACTTCCTCATATGGCATCAATCAATGGATTTATTAAGAGAACCCTTCGATGAGCAGACAATTTCAAATTGGGGGACTGTCGATTGACCGCCAAGATCGTGTGATATCACACCGTTAGACTTTTTCCTGTGGTGATATATAAAGTCTAAATTGTATACGGACAAGCCCGCTTTGATTCAGGCCTTGGGGCAAAACATCGCGAGTGTCATTCGTCAGTTACCAGTCAAAAGGTTCAAATGATTCAGCGAAAATTGGACTCTACGGACATACCCTCTAAAATGTAGACGCATCCACCATTTTATAGACATAAACTTAAAAAATAAATGCCAAAGAATGATTTTTCCAATGATAATAAACATTCAATTATAATTTTCTGTGCTTGTTTTTTTTTTTCTTTAAAAAAGTTGGTAACCTCTAGTTGGATCACCCTTTATATATATGTATATGTATGTTTCTACGACATTTATTCCTATGTGTTACAAAGTTATAATACCCTCCGCACATAGTGGCGTAAAATTCTGAGTCGATCTAGCCATGTCCGTCTGTTGTAATAACTCCACGTTGTATTGTATTTTTGAATTTTTCCATAGGCAGGTCAAGTTCGAATATGGACATCTCGATTTTAGGTATATTGAATATTTAAGTTGCATTTTTCCGATCTACATAGCTGTAATTTGAAATTTCCCTGTGGTAACAAAACTTCACCACAAGAAATTGTCCATATAGGACCACTTTTTGGCACCATTAAACGGTACCGCCCGATTTCAGGAATTTTTAAGTTTTTAGCTGACCGAACTAGCTAAAATTAGGTATTTGGTAAAAAAAAACTTCTCCATCTAAATTGTGGGCGTTGGTACTTTCGCAACCGAAAGAAAACTAATTATTCCATATCCAAACATATATGGGGATTTCTGAAAGAAATCGAATAATTTTACAAAAATTGGTTTTTGATTTCCTTTATTTTTTGATGTTTTGATGCTTCTTATCAGCAAAAAATTTGAGTATATTTTCAGATTTTTGACTAACGGTTTCGACTTAAAAATGTCGAATTCTGTAAAAACTATATGGAAAGAAATACTCAATATTTTTATCAGCTATCTAATAAAAAATAGAGAAAAAATTGCAAAGTGGGCTTGTATGAAGAATTCCCGACCCCAAACCATTGTAGGGTCGAAAAAAGCACAACAAAATGCATTTGAAAGAAGAAAAGTTCGAGGACAGCGAAGCCGCTCCACATCCGATATGTCTGAAGAGCTTTTACCGAAGACGAAACATGCATGTCACTTAGTGGTGGGTGTGTGGGTTCTAATCGTCGGCTTTCCTTTTTCATTTGCATTGTTGATCATTAAGCTCGATTCCAACGAGAAATTAATTAAGAAAGAAACAAATAACATTTTAGTAAACTGGACCACAAGGACTACCATAGTAAAAAATTCCAAAAATGTACGGTACTGAATTTATGCTAACAGTTTTGTACTTTTGGGGAGATAGTGCCAAAGTTTCTGAATACATGACTTAATCGCTTAAAAACTGCCTGAAATTGATTTCTTTTCTTTAGATATATAGGGTTTAAAACATATACATACAACCACATGGTACACGTAGTATATCCACATTTTCTTCTGTTTTCCTATTAGTCGACTATTTTCTGAAACAGAGGCCGACACGGTAAGGTTGCTTCTTTATTATGCCCTCAGTCTGTTGGCTAACGAGAGGACAGATGGCTAACGGATCAACCGATTAAAGCGTTATACCTCGTTAGAAGAAGATTTTGACAAAAGTGTGGATAAAGGCTAGTTCTCGGATCGTTTAGAAATGTATACAGCGGATCGTGTCCCCTTTTACGACGATATAATTTTTTTTCTTAAGCTATGTTTCTTAAAATATTCAATCACCCCCAAAATTTGAAAAATCTACGGCCATCTACTAAAACGCCTATTTCATAGTTGGTTCAGCCTTATATTTCTTCCAAACTTAGTTGAAGCCTGACGACGAACCATATTATAACATAGCTTTCTCATAAAAATAACATCCGATTTTACGAGGTTTTACCACCATTTCCATCCGAATCCATTGTGATTGAACATTTAAGGCTTTCTATGAATCAAGAGTCTCCTTATTAAAAATTGCTGATAATGAATCCTCAATTTTTGGTATAGCCCCATATAAAGGTATGCACGGTGCGCCTTAACTAATTTTAATGGTTCTTACACCTGGGAAGTTTTTGCAGATTCTGAAACTGAGATAAAAACCAAGAAAATCGCCGGATGAATTTTTAAATAAATCGCAATCAAAATTCACAGTTTTAGGGGTTTTTAAGTTTTCACGATTTTGCTTGGAAATCGCAGTTCCTATCAAAATGAGACTCAAGAAAATGTTGTAGCAGTGAAAATTCTCTACAAGATTGACCTCTATGATATTTTCGTAAGTTTTAGCATTTTTCAGATATAAAAGTTCAAATGGGGACAATGCACTGACTATATCGTCTCCTTATAAAAAAAGAAAACAGCTTTCTTTCAGAGACGTCAGGAGTAAAAAGTTTTTATTCGGAAAAACTGACCATATTCCGTTTACTTCTGAGGATATCTTTCTGTCGACTAGACCTGCTACGTTTTTACTTGCTTTAAAAACGATTCTCATTTCTTTTCTCCCACTTTCTATTTTCAACAAAATCAGTTTTATTCAGTTCCTGATTCCGAGCCTGATCCTATGCTAATGCTCTCTACTGTTTTCCCAATAGTTGGGGGTGTTTTGGTGGTCCTCAGCTCTCTTTGTTAAGAGCTTTTAGTTTTGTTTTAAAACTATACTATAGTTTTGTTGTTGTTGGTCTGGTTGTTTTGAATTTTATTGGCGTTGGTGTTCTTGTTGTTGTAGTTGCATTTGAACCTAATTCATGTAGGATCTCGTTACCTCTTGTTAGTCATGTGTTCATTTTAGCCATCATATTTTACACTTTGTGTGGTATGCAACAAAACGCAGCTGAATGCTGCTGCTGCGCTTGCTGTTATTCCTATGGTTGTTAGTGGCTGAATGTAGCAGCAGCAACAGCAGTCTGCTGTTGTTGTTGCTGTGCCTTGTTGGCATCATAGTTGGCTTTGGCTCTTTCTAACTCGATTCATTGGAAGTTCGCGCATCCGTGCAGCACCTACACCCTTTTGGGTTAAATACTGACAACCCCATGTTAGTGAACCTCGTTTGCTATGTACATACACTTTGCACACTAGGTTTTTTTCTTTGGGGTTTGTGGGTGTATGTGTGTGTGTGTGACCAAATGACAGTAGAACGAACTAACGACCGTTGGTGTTCTTTCTTCTTCTTGTTCTTTGCTCCTCTGACTTATCGTCATCTACTTACCATATTTTCACATTAGCTTTGGTTGTTAGAGGGAATGTTTTTGTGAGGAAAAGTTTTTTTTTCAATTATTTCGTTTCCTTTTTTTATTTTATCCCCATCACTAAGTGGAGGTTTGTGTTTATTGTTGCTTCTTTCTTGATATCCTGTCTATGTGTGTTGTGTGTGAGAATTGCTCGAAGTACATAATGAATTTTAGTCGTGTCCTTGTTATATTCTTTTTATTGTACATACATTTACAAATGGATGAGGTAATATTCGAAATTACTTTTACTAATGTGTTAAATGGACAGTGTGCCATTTAGATAGAAGAACAAGAGTGACAGTATATCTTATGAGGTGTATTATGCACCGAAAAATCGTACTACAGTCGAACTTCTTTATAACGTAGCTGTTGGGGACGAAGATTCTCTACCTTATAGAGATATTTCATTATAAAGAGGCTGATTATATAACGAAGATTCTCTACGTTATAGAGATATTTCATTATAAGGAGGCTGATTATATGTTTGGGAATTTTCAAAATCATTGGTTACAAAGAATCATTCATCGTTCATACGTTCGTTATAGAGAAGTTCAACTGTATTTCCTTATTACACTGTTGTAATTTATATTGTAAATGAAGAATTGTATTCAGCGTAAGGAGCCATCAACACCACACCGGTGAAGAAAAGAAAAGAGGGCGATAACTTTACAATGCGAACAAGTAACTTCTATTAGCATATTTTTGTAAGTTAAAACCAAACACAAAAAGAGTAAATATTCAAAGTCCAACCAATCGCTGCTAACCAATACTCGTATCATGGCTATAGTAAAGGGTATGGTGGCCACCTTCTAGCTATTTTAAGTGCTTCCCTTTAACGAATGCACATACATATTAAGTAAAAGTGATACTTTGTGATATGGATTAAATAAGGTATTAAATGTTTCAAGGGTACATTGCCCAACATGAGGACTATTGGGGAAAATCAATACAAAAACGTTTAGTTGCGTCTTATATGCAGTGCTCAATACAACCTACAACTCTATGTGGAGAGCGTATTATATGTTGGTTTTGGCCAAAAAGTTTCTAACATATCGAAATAATGATCGTAGGCCTATACTTGTATGTACCAAAACAAGTACCGAACTGTTTATATCCTCCACAGCGAACTTTATTGAAGTAAGTAGGAACAAGTAATTTTCATTGGTTTATGAAAGTACCTCGGAAATCCCTTTATATTGACAATTTTCTGTGTAGAGGTTTTCTACCCATTGGGAGTACAAAATACCGAATTAAAACCACTTGAGAAGAAAAATGTAGCAAAACCCTTTAAAAGAGCTCATGGTGCTTTTGAACCAACTTTAAATGAAAGGAGCTTATATAGATGAGAGAAATAAAAAAAAATCACTTTTTAAATAAATCGCGGTCAAAGTTCAGGGTTTTAAGTTTTAAGGTTTTTAGGTTTTCACGATTTTGCCGGGAACCGCAAGCCCTATCAAAATGGAACTAAAGAAAATGTTGTAGAAGTGAAAATTCTCTACAAAATCCTCCATTATGATATTTTCATTGGTTTTACCATTTTTGATATAAAGAAGTTCAAATTGGGACAATTTACTGACTTTGTCGTCTCCTTATAAAATAATGGCATGACTGCAATTTCCTAAATTAAATTTAAATATCTCACAAATGGTACAACCTAGGAAAAAAATTACGAAAACCAATCATGTAGAGAATTTTCACAGCTATAAGATTTTCTCTAGTCCTATTTCGATAAGACTTACCGTTTCCAAGCAAAATCGCGAAATATTTCAATGTTGTAGAGAAATGGGCTATATCGGTCCACGTTTTGATATAGTCCCCATAGAACGGTACCACCCCATTTAGGGTATTTTGAAGGTTTTAGCCTCATTATCACACCGAAATGGCTGAAATTTGGTACTTAGTCTTTGTTGGGGGTATAAAACTTTCCCCCAGAAATTTGTCGGTTTAAGTCCACGCCTTCATATAGATCCCCTAGAACGGTACCTGCCGATTTTCGGTATTTTGAAGGCTGTAGTCACAATAATTCACCGAAATGGCAGAAATTTGGTATTTAGTCTTCATTTGAGGTATTTAACCTTACATATGAAATTTGTCGGTATTGGTACATGCCTTAGTATAGCCCCCATGGAACGGTACCTCGCTATTTCCGGTATTTTGAGGGTTGTGGCCTCAATATTCCACCTAAATGGCTGAAATTTAGTATTTGGTCTTCATTTTGGGTATTACACGTTCCGTATGAAATTTGTTTGTATAGGCCCACGCCTTCATATAACCCTCATAGAACGGCACCACCCGATTTTCGGTATTTTTAAAGTTTTAGCCTCATTATCACACCGAAATGGCTGAAATTTAGCACTTAGTGTTCATTGGGGGATAAAACTTTCTCCCAAAAATTTGTCGGTATGGGTCCACGCCTTCATGTAGCCCCCATAGAACGGTACTTCCCGATTTTTGGTATTTTGAAGGTTGTGGCCACAGCAACCCACCGAAACGGCTGAAATTTGGTATTTAGTCATTGTTCGAGGTAAAGGCCTTTCTGACTGAAATTCGTCGGTATAGGTTAACATTTCGATATAGCCCCCATCTTAAGATTGTGACGTCAATATCCTACCGAAAGACTGAAATTTGTTATTTAGTCTTCCATGGGTTTATAAAATATTCTAGAAGAAAATTATCAGTATACGTTCCCATATCCCCCATAGAATCGTACCTCTTGATTTTCGGTATTTTGAAGGTTTTACCCAGATATCGGAAATTTGGTATTTACATATGTTCTTTGAGTCTAAAAACTTTCCGCCAAATATTTGTAGGTATAGATCGACGTTTTAATATAGCCGCCATGGAACGGTACCTCCCTCTCGAATTGCGGTATTTTGAAGGTTAGCCACATCGTTTTACCGAATTTGCTGAAATTTGGTATTTAACCTTCTTCATAAACTCAAAGAAACTAATTTTTCCATTTTACTTCAATACAACTCGTGGTGGAGGGTATAACAAGTTCGGCATGGCCGAACTTAACGCCGTTTTTACTTGTTTATAATTTACACTTTGATACGTCCATAAGTGTGATCCATCGAAAAAATGGGTTTAGATCCGAAGTACCTTTGGACCAAATAGGTTTCAACAATTTGGAGTCGAGTTACCCATTCGTTCCAAAATTTGACATTCCTAACTAATATTTTATTCAAAATTAGTTTAAGTTCGAGGACGGGGGATATATGTATATCCATCTCTTCGGGTACCTTCCCCACAGAAGTTCAAAATTGTTCTACAAAATGGTGTAACTCTCGGAGGGAGCGATTGGTCCAAAATTTGCATATCGTATTATTCTTTCTAGGTATAGGTCCGCTTCGAATATGGGCTATATCGGACCACTCCTCCATGCAACACACCCCCCCCCCCCCTCCCACTAACAGTGAAGCTTAGGAGCTTCTCTTGGATCGTTTCGAAATTGTTTTCCGCAGGCTGTCCTTGCGGCCCCCTTTACGACGGTACAATTTTTTTTTCGGGGTCAAGTATATACTTCCAGCTAAAAGCTCCAACTAAAATGGCAAATCCTGAAGATAACTCTCGCCGGTGGTTACTGATTGGTCCAACCATTACAAATCGTATTATTTCATCCTCATTTTGGAAAATGTACAATATAGGCTTCGTCCTTCGGGCATCTCCTACACACAATTTGGGAAAAGTCCAGTTTAGGACTCGTCTCGGATCTATTTGAAAAGTTTTGAAGAAAGTTTTGCCTTTTACTATGGTACAATTTTTTTCTGGAGTAAGCCCAAGCTGGCTGAGATAATGGCTCAAAACCTTAAATAAAACCGGCAGGCACATATACACCTTTTTCAGATGTAATTCGAATTATTTTAATTGTAATTCGAGAATTCTATTTGTAATTCGTAACATTTCATTTGTAATTCGAGAATTCCATTTGTAATTCGAATTATTCCATTTGTAATTCGAATTATTCCATTTGTATTTCGAAATATTCCATTTGTAATTCGAATTATTCCATTTGAAATTTGAATTATTCCATATGTAATTCGAATTATTCCATTTGTAATTCGAATTATTCCATTTGTAATTCGAATTATTCCATTTGAAATTTGAATTATTCCATTTGTAATTCGAATTATTCCATTTGTAATTCGAATGATTTCCTTTGTAATTTCAAATTAATTAATTCGAATTACAAATGGAATAATTCGAATTTCAAATGGAATAATTCGAATTACAAATGAAATGATTCGAATTTCAAATAGAATAATTCGAATTACAAATAGAATAATTCGAATTACAAATGAAATGATTCGAATTTCAAATAGAATAATTCGAATTACAAATAGAATAATTCGAATTACAAATAGAATAATTCGAATTACAGATGGAATTATTCGAATTACAAATGGAAAGTTACGAATTACAAATAGAATTCTCGAATTACAAATGAAATGTTACGAATTACAACTAAAATGTTTCGAATTACATCTGAGAAAGGTGTAGTCCGCTCAAAATAGACATGCGTATAAGGGGGAAATAGCAAAAATTCCCACAAAGCTGAATTTTGGTGGAGAGCTAGTGTTGGCCATTAGAAGCAACGTCCGAAAATTCCCCATCGATCCCATGTGTGCAAAACAAGTTATTCGGGGTCAAAGGTCAAAATTTAAGGGTTTTTAGGTTTTCGGATTTATTTTTTGAAAACGGTTGATCTAATCAAAAAGTGACTAAAGTAAATATTGTAGACAAAAAAATTATCTACAAGTTTGCAGTAATCGGTTCAGTAGAACCCGGTCTAACCCGGTTTTTAAATTTGGCCTTTCGGGTCTAATAACCGGCGAACCGGATCCGCAACCGTTGAAAATTATACATTTCCGTAATCAGCGCAACAAACCCTACCTTCGAACAAAACTTGAAAAAAATCGGAGAGTTTTCGTTGGGGTCGTTCCCGTTGGGCTTTCGATTATACATGCGGGTTAAATGGGCTATTTTTGCATAAAATGACTCTAACATTGAATAACTCTACTAAACACACTCCGATGTTATTGGAATTTTTTTAGAAGATATCTATAATTTCGCTCTTCAAGAAAATATATATTTTTTGGGGGACAGACCCGATTACTTCGCTTATTTTAGCCGGTACGTCTGAATATGTGCATATTTCCCTTATAAGTGCATAAAAATCATGTGTTTTTTAGAACAGCTATATCCCAAGAATGGTTCCTTCTAAGAAAAAAATTATAAGGATCAAACTTGTAGATAATTTTTCTGTCTACAATATTTACTTTAGTCACTTTTTGATTAGATCAACCGTTTTCAAAAAATAAATACGAAAACCTAAAAACCCTTAAATTTTGACCTTTGACCCCGAATAAATTTTTTTGCACACATGGGATCGATGGGGACTTTTAGGACGTTGCTTCTAATGGCAAACCCTAGCTCTCCACCAAAATTCAGCTTTGTGGGAATTTTTGCTATTTCAATGTCTATTTTGACCGGACTACATACTAAAATTACTAGTATGCAAGATAACTCTCAAACTTTTTCAAACTTGTTTTCTATTAATGAAAATATTCAATTAGGCAATAATTTCAAATAAATGTTTAGCAATATGAAATTGTTTCAGAAATGTTCAGGCTACATACAACTTCGTTTCTACACTAGGTTTACTACATACATATGTACATAAATATGTATATACATATATATATGTATGTAGTATATAGCTAACCCACTGTTTTTGTAAAATTATAAAACATAGCCTGAATTGATTTGAGTGTAACAACAGCAATCATCAACTGTGAAAAACCAGGACAAGTGTTAATGGACATGACATGCAAAGTACTTGTAAAAAGAATTACGTTTACATTTCTTTCTTTTTTTTTGTGGTTGGTTCTATGCACCGTCGCAACACGTAATGAAATGAAGAAAACTTTGCTGTATTCTGTTCTGTTTGATTCCCAATGAGTTTACAAATAAAGTTAATTAGAAAGACAAGTGGTCGAATTAGGTCCTACTGGTAATGGTGAGAAAGTAAGTTTTACAACAGAAGTTTTACAACAAAATACTAACTATGTAGCTAGGAAATACAAGTTTTGCAATACCATTGACAGGGAGAGAGACATAAAAAGAATTTGTAAGAAAAATTTTCAATTTATAGTTGTTGTTTTTTAACAAGATTTTAAATTTTCTATTACGCATTTATTTTTATTTAATTAAGTTATTTTTTTATTTTTCATATAACAACATCTCTATTAACATATGTATGTACAAATGTATATACCTACAATGCATATTGAAAATTCAAATATATCTTTGTATATTGTTTTGTGTGTATTTTGTTTTGAGTAAGCGCATGTCAATAGGTCAGACAAGCTTAAAAATACCATATCTACGATACGTGTATGTCTTAAAACTTTAAGACATACATACATATATGTATAAGTATATCGTATTCGAAAAAAGCACCAACAACAATAACATGAAGAAAAACAAATATACTCCCCTTTTTGCGTTTAAAGTTTCCTACGTTCAAATAGCAGCCAAATAAAGCCATACGAATGGGAAGTAGGAGGTGAATTGTAGTATGTTTTACAGGAAACAAATATGGCGTCATTTCTAAACGCAGATATATAAGTACATATCTGCTTTTAAAAAAATTGGGGGGATTAAGAAAATATTTGAAGTAAATTTAAATTAGAAAAATGCTTTATTGGAAATGCGTAATGTACGTCACATTTTCCTCACTACCTATGATCGGAAGATGTTTTCAAAATGTTTTATACCCTCAGCATTTATGCTAACGAGGGTATATGGGCAATATTTTTGAAAATTTAAGATAGTTGAAGCCAAGGTTTACCCTTTAATAACTCGCGAAATTTTGTGTAGCGCGAAAAGAAAAAAAAAATATTTTTTTGGAAATGGAATATGAAAGAAATGGCAACATATCCCATATACACTTTCATACGGCCAAAATGTACCTTATCGAAATAATGGTTTTTGACCCCAAGTATGTTTGGACGAAATCCGTTTCAGACAATTTGGAGTCGATTTGGCAATATCCGTCCGTCTGTCTGGCTGGAACGGATAAACCGATTTGGTCCAAAGTATGGCCTTCGTAATATTTTGTCTAAACTTAGTTTATGGTCGAAGATGGGTCATATCGGTCCACTCCTTCAGGAACCTCCCTCACAGAAGTTCGAAAATGTTCGGAAAAATTGTGCGAACGATAACTTTTAAAGGTAGGTTGATTTGGTCCATACTATTCACTTAGTAAAATTTCTACCAGACATAGATGAGGTCTCAATATGGACTCAAAATTTGGCCTTCATAATATTTTGCCCAAAGTTAGTTTAAGTTGAAGGATAAGTCATATCGCGTCACTCATTCATGTATCTCCCCCCCAAAAGTTCAAAAATGTTCGGAAAAATTTAGCGCACGATAACTCTTGAAGGGAGTGACCGAATGTATCTACCAGATATAGATCAGGTTCAAATATGGACTATATTTGTTCACTCCTTAGGGTACCTCCCATACAACATTTCGAAAAAGTTCCCTTTAAGACCTGCTTTCGAATCACTTTAATTTTTGGTGAAGCAGCTTACATTCTCTGTCTCCATTGCGATGCTAAAAGTTTTGTTTCAGGGACAAGTCCATACTTCTTGAGAAAACTGCCTGAAAGGTGTGAAAAAACCCTATCGCACCATATGTAGTGGCTACAGATTTGGTCGATTTGGCCCAAAATTTGGCCTTCGTCATATTTTGCCCAAACTTACGGTACTTCCGCCCCAATATTTAAAAAATGTTGCTAAAATGGTATGCACGATATCTCCAAAACCGCAAAAAATTTTTTTTTCTAATATTTTCTTTTGGAAAAATCTTCGCTGGAATGTAATACACAACTTTCCAAAACATACCATTGTTGTCAAATGCCTCTATCACGTTGTTTTTAGTATATTTTTCAAGGACGATTTAATAAATATGCCAAAAATGTGGTGAAATCCGAAATGTGAGAATAAACTGTTGGTGTGAACTATGTTTGAAATACGTGTTGTAAAAGATATGATGCAAAATACCGCTGAAACAACATGAAGTAAGCATTTTAGAGTTTCGGAATGTTCTGAAGAATTGCTGAGAACTTTATTTGGAATATTTTTGCAAAAGGTTACTTGTTTCAACTCCCAATAGTTTACCTGATACTGACCAGAGTTTCAGAAATTATATAAAATTTTCTATATTTTATCGATTTTGATGCCCTAGATGGAGTTTTTCTTATAATGTCTGTTCAAATATAAGTTCTACTAGTTTAGGGCTACAATATTGCCAAAGACAGCATGGCCAAATTCCTAATCGATACTGAGATAATGGTCAGATAAATGAAAGAGATTGCAGTTTTAGCCCGGTTTAGATGAAGCCATAAAATCCGAACTGGACCTGACAGGACAAAACCCTAGTAGGGTTTTTGTAGCCTCAATATATAATTTCAAAAAATGCTTACTAGAAGTTGTGTGCATTTTCAGTGTCGCACAGTGTTACAAAAAAAATGCAAAAATGGCATGTATTTTACCGACTATTGCTGTATCTCCGCTGTTTGATCACCTACTCTTATCTACTTTGGATAATTTTATTTATTTATTTATTTATTTATTTATTTATTTATTTATTTATTTATTTATTTATTTATTTATTTATTTATTTATTTATTTATTTATTTATTTATTTATTTATTTATTTATTTATTTATTTATTTATTTATTTATTTATTTATTTATTTATTTATTTATTTATTTATTTATTTATTTATTTATTTATTTATTTATTTATTTATTTATTTATTTATTTATTTATTTATTTATTTATTTATTTATTTATTTATTTATTTATTTATTTATTTATTTATTTATTTATTTATTTATTTATTTATTTATTTATTTATTTATTTATTTATTTATTTATTTATTTATTTATTTATTTATTTATTTATTTATTTATTGAAACATTTTGTAAAGAAATCATTAAGGCCGATAAGTTTTACAATATTCATAAGAAGATTTCCTCCTCCAATTTCATTGTCAGGCTTTGCTTTTGAAAGGCCACCTGTTATAGCTATGATAATCGTCATTGAAATCCCAAAAGTGAAAACTTGGATTAGTGACTTTTGCGTTGTTTGACCATCTACGCCAACCATTGTTGTAATGCTGAAGTTTTCCCCTTTCATTATCTGGCTTTGCTTTTTGAATATTCTTAATAGAAGCGGAGATATTCGCATTATAATAAAACCTTGATGTTTTCTCCGCATAATTTTATTTCCATTCCGAATTCTGATATGGACCGACCATCACCAAAATCTATAGGCATCTACGCCTCCGGGATCCACATCAACCCCCAACATTTCATGACGATCCGATTAAAATTGCGACATGTAGCGTTATTACAAAGTTTAAATAAACCGACGGAAGGGCACATATAGCCAGTCCGACTCTTATCGTCGAGACATTACTCACCGTAGAATTTTATGTCCGAGGACAAGAAATATTATGTCGTTAAAAAAAAGGACCACTGGGAGTACCTTCGTTAATAATTTCCATACGTTTCTCGAACAGCCCTTAAACTGCACTGAAGCGAAACTTTTGAACTTTTGTGAGGGAGGTACCCGAATGATTTGTCAGATATACACCTTCCTTGAACTTTATGTAATTTTGGAATAAATTTTACGATGAGTAATTTTTCAACCGAATAGGAATTCAAATTCATTAGTAATCGTGCTCATCAGCAATTGTAATTAATGCTGGCAAGGGTTTTTAGAACTTTTTGGCTATTATATAGAAGTATGGGCTTTCCCCCGAAAAAAAATGTTCCGTTGTAATAGGGGCCGCGAGTACAACCAACTGCACTAAACTGCACTTTTGTAAAATGTTGTGATCTTTTGTGGGGAATTTACCCGAAGGAGTGGGTCATATTAGAACTTGATCTACGTCTGGATGAAATCTTACGAGATATGTATTGTGGACCAAATCGGTTGATTCGATCAAGAGTTATCGTGTTCATATTATCCGAATAAGTAAACCGACATTTCCCCTCTTCGAACTTAAACCCTGTTTGGACAAACTATTACGGAGAACAAATTTTAAATTTGGAACCAAATCGGTTGATCCGTTTGAGAGTTACCCGGTTCTCCAGCCAGACAGACAGACGGAAATGACTAAATCGACTCCAAATTGTCTGAAGCAGATTTTGTCCAAACATATTTGAAGTCTCTCTCTCTGGCTTTGGGATTGTACTGAGCAAAAAAGTCAACTAGACCATATGTCTACGGTGAAAATCGAGCCCCCGGATTTTGACTTGAAGTTTTTTTTTCAAGGATTTTTGGATATTTTGGCATATAACAACCAAACCACTGAGATTTTCGATCCAACACAAAGACAACAATTGTTGCCAAGACAATAATAAAGAACTCTCTTGTACATCGCAAAAGCATTGGAACGCTCCTTCAGGTAGTTATGGCCTCGAGAAGGTGCTACAAATGGAACTCAAAGTCAGTGGGTGGAAAATTTCTTTTGGAGATGAAAGCCCTTGGTGAGTGTACTGAGAATCCAAAAGGAAATTTTCACCATAGGTCAAGTTTCCGAGATATTGCGTGATTAATAGTTTAATTTTGGCCCCTTAATTTGTGATCAAATAGCTTTATATCTCTCTAAAGCGTTATTGTAGCTTTATTTTGACATTACATGTTTTCAGTCAAATCAAATGGTGAATCTTTTTGTAGAATATTTCATCCCTCTAACTCAATTCCTTTCATGTCCTTTCATGTCCTTTTCGTCCTTTATTTTTTGAACCGCAGTAAAAGTACCACAAGGCGAGATTTTACAGCATCCAAATATTCTACAAAAATGTTGTTCAGAAGATTTTAGGTACGGTTCTCATTGATGACCAATCGATATTTCCCCGTTTTCATGGTCCTTTTTGACATTTTACCGGTTGTTGTTCAGAAAACTATGTTTTGTTTTTATGTATATTCGTTATTGGTCTGTGGTGCTTCTGAAATACTTACCATAAATAGCTCTTGTAATGACGAACACGTTAATAACAAATTTTATTGGAGGAAAGATCCGGTTATCTAAATTTTTGAACCGGATATTCTGATATCTAAACCGATTTTGGAACCGGTTTTAAGTAACCGATTAACCGAATATGTATATCATTATAGATTCGTAGATTCGGCAATATCCTATGTGGATGTCCACTAAAAGTCGCAGATTTGGCTTATTTAGGAAGAAAATGGAGTTCGTTCTGTGAATTGAGAGGCTTGGCCTGCTTTTAAAACTTTTTATCTAGCACGGTGCGCCTGAACCAACTATAAATGGAAGGTGCTTACACCTGGATAGTTTTTGCTAATTCTGAAACTACAATGTTCATAGAAGATAAAATCAAAAAACAAAGAAAAAACAAGAAAAAATCGTCGGAGGGCATTTTTATGTATTTTAGGTTTTCACGATTTTGCTTGGAAACAAAGAAAATATTGTAGCAGTAAAAATTCTCTGCAAGATTGTCCTCTATGATATTTTCGTAGGGTTAACCATTTTTGAGATATAGAATTTCGAATTGGGACAATGCACTGACTATACCCCTCCTTAAAAAACAATGTCATGACAGCAATTTCCCACCTTAAACTTATATATCTCAAAAGTATATATCTTAAAAATGGTAATACCTAGGAACAAATTATAAAGGTCAATGCACTAGATAATTTTCACAGCTACAACATTTTCTTCAGTCCCACTTCAATCGGACTTGTAGTTTACAAGCAAAATTGCGAAAACCCAAAATAAACCTAACAAGTAAAAAGGTATCAGTCGGCTTTGCCGACAGAGATATACCCTCAGCATGTGTAAATTGAAACACTTTTTTCCCAAAAAAACTTATGTATTTAGGGGGTTTCAAAATTCTGGGCGTATGTACCGACAAAAATGTTGATTAGGATTAAAGTTCAAAAGTTTTGCGGAGGAGGTACTTAAAGGAATGGACCGACATAGACCATGGGGGCGCCATAGGGCGTTTTTACACCCTTCGGGCTGTTTTCTCAAGTAGTATGGACTTGCCCCTGAATCGTATGGACCAAATCGGCCACTCCCTTCAAGAGTTATCGTGCGCACAATTTTTCCGAACATTTTTGAACTTTTGTGGGGGAGGTACCTGAAAGAGTGGACCGATATGTCTTATCTTCGAACTTAAACTAAGTTTGGACACAGAATCGGCATATCCGTTCTAGAATTATCTTGCGCTCCAACCACTACACATGGTGTCATAGGGGGTTTTTCAACTTTCAGTCTATTTACTCAGGAAGTATGGACTAGCCCCTGATGAAACTTGTACCTTCGTATGGGGGGGGGGGGGCAGTGAATACAAGTTGTTACAACAAAAATCGAAACGATTCGAGAGCAGTTCCTAAACTGAACATTTCCGAAATTTTGTGTGAGAGGTACCCGAAGGCGTGGACCGATTGAGTCCATATTGGAACCTCATCTAAGTTTGGTAGAATATTCACGTTGTGCAAAGTATGGACCAAATCGGTTACTTCCTTCAAGAGTTATCGTGCGCACAAATTTTCCGAACATTTTCGAACTTTTGTGGGGTAGGTACCGGAAGGAGTGGACCGATATAACCCATATTCGAACTTAAACTAAGTTTGGACAAAATATTGCGAAAGCCAAATTTTGGACCAAATCGGTTCATCCGTTCGAGAGTTATAGTGCGCACCATCAAGCCAGATAGACAGACGGACGGACATTGCTAAATCGATTCCAAATTGTCTGAAACACATTTCGTCCAAACATACTTAGGGTCTAAAACCATTATTACGATGTGGCACATTTTGCCCGTATGAAAGTGTATATACCCTCGTTAGCATAAATGCTGAGGGTATAAAAATGTGAACTTTGAACGCGATTTATTTGAAAATCCCTCCAGCGATTTTTTCTTGTTTTTGGATTTATCTCATCTATGAACATTGCTGTTTCAGAATCCGCAAAAACTTCCCTGGCGTACGCGGTTTTCATTTAAAGTTAGTTAAGGCGCACCGTACATGACATTGCTTTATAATCAGGCGATACAGTCAGTACATTGTCCCAATTTGAACTTCTATATCTCAAAAAAGGTTAACCCTACGAAAACACCATAAAGGTCAGTCTTGTAAACAAAACATTTTCTACAACATTTTCTTTAGTCCCATTTCGACAGGACTTCCGGTTCCCAAGCAAAATCGTGAAAACCAAAAAAAACCTTAAAAATGTGATTCATTTAAAAAGACCTCACACTTTTTTTTATTTTTTTGTTGTTTTAGAATGCGCAAAAACTACCCAGGTGTAAGCACCTTCCATTTATAGTTGTTTCAAGCGCAACGTGCAAGATGCAAAGTTGTAAAAGCAAAGTTAAAAGCAGGCTAAGTTTCTCAAGTCACAGAACGAACTCAATTCTCTTCCTAAATAAGCCAAATCTGTAACTTTTAGTGGTCATCCTCATATGATATTGCCCCATTTCGATAGGACTTGCGGTCTCCAAGCAAAATCGTGATACCCTAAAAATGTGAACTTTGACCGCGATTTATCTAAAAAGCCCTCCGGCGATTTTTTTTTTTGATGTTTTCATCATTGTAGTTTCATAATCCGCAAAGACTTCCCAGGTATAAGCACCTTCCATTTGAAGTTGTTTCTGGCGCAACTTGCAAGGTTCCTTGAAGAAATTCTGGTATATCTTCTTGTTATATATTTTTTTCTGTCATATGCGTGAAGTGGGACATTGGTGGTTTTTTCGAGTATTGCCGTGCGACTTTGGTCCATCCGGTTCGTCAGCAAGTTTGTTTCCGATTAACCCAACAAAGTGTGAAATCTATATTTTATCTCCTCCACTGCTTTTTTGTATGGGTTTTGGGTCTCCGGGCCACCCTTACATTGAAACGGAGTTAATACAGGCTTCTTCCTTAAATCTATTAGTCGAATTAGGAAAACTTACTATAAGCTATTGTTGTGAATTTCTAAATGAAATTTTTGTTTCAAACTGTTATAAGGAAATATTCTATACAAGAAGAAGAAGAATTAGAAACTGTTCGAGAAAAATTGAAAAGCAAACAAACAAATTTAAATAAATTTAACACCTTTTCCCACTACCCTCCCAAAGTACTACCTCCCCACTACCAAACATACAAACATATTCTAGACAAAGGTCAACATTAAACAAATTTGCTTAAAGCATTGATCGAAGGTAATAAATATTCATAGGTAAACTTCTTCTGCTTGGACAATGGAATACAAAATTGCAAACATCTTGCAGATATGCAAACAAAGTAGAGCGCGCAAAATAAACGAAATATTCAAATATTCAAGGTGATCGTCATTGTCAGCATCATTATGCAAACATCCTTGCCATGAATATGTAAAGGAGAAAGGACATTTAATTGTTCAGAGATCGTGTGTGTGTGCCTGTGTGACAGGCAAAAGGTCAGAGGCTGGTTGCATGGCGGCCAACAACAAACAACGATCATCATTATAAGCGTCATCATCAATTGGAAATGTCACAGCATCTGGGTCATCGGACAGACAAGGATGTACAAAATAAACAATTTTGAGTTCAAATCAGGTAAAAATGAACACAAAAATTAAATCTTTTTAGCACGCGGTCAATTGTTTTCAATTATTGACCCCACCAAATAAGAAAATTAACCTTTCTTCTTCGGGATCTTTATTGGGATGCTTAAGAAGAAAGACAGCAAGGAAGGGTAGTTTTTTCTTTAAGGGATGCTTGTGACAAAAGCAAAACGGGGACACAGTTTAGGTAACGGCGCCTCAATTGTGTGTGCTTGCCAAGAAAATAACTGGACACTGGTCACTTTTGTTTGTTTAGCATAACGAAAAACCTAGATTTGGGTAATTTTATGCCTTAAATTGAAATTTATTTAAAATTTTTCATTGGGGTTTTGATTAAAATTTGCGTAACAATTTACCTGAAAAAGGACACAACGTCTTGCCGCATAAAGGAATTTGAATATGCATACAATTTTGTTCCATTTTGGGGGTTGTTTATATGCAAAATTTCTTATAGATTTTCATAAACACAGCAGAGCGGCTCACTCAATGTGTCCTTGGTCAGATTAGCTAAGCTGGTCAGCGGCCAGCGTGGGAATATTCAAACGAAGCCTGGATGTCGTCCTGTACTTTGTATAATGTCTTGTGCTGGTCACTTTTGCCTGATGATTGCTTTAGTTCCTTTATTTTTCTTCGTCTCTTTCTTTTTTGCTTGGTGGTGGCCTGTGGCGTTGCAAAGGCATTAATCCGATTTTAATGAAGCATAACACTTTGTGGTCGCCAGAATTGTGTTCTACGCTTGCTTTACTTTACAATTGCTTTGCTTAGTATTCTCAACTGCTTACTATGTTTTTTTTTTCGATTTTTTCATTTAATTTTATCCTTTTCTTTGTCCGAATTTTCAAAAGGGATTTTTTAAAAGGAAAATTCACTGTAATAAATTTTCTTAGGAAATTTTAATATAATTTTTTCTCAGTTTGTGTTTTGTTTTGGTTTGATTTTTTTATGAAATTAGGAAATCTTGTCCTGTCCTTGTAGGGAAGGAAACATTAATACAAACTGTTGCGGATTAATTTATTGAAATGGTTTATTATTAAGGAAGAAAACAAGTTTTATTGAATTAATGTCCATCTTTTTTAGGGAAATTATTTAAAAATACTGTAAATGGTGAAAAGGGTTAGTGGCATTCAGTGGTCATTATGAGATCTGCTCTTTTTTGCCTTTGGCGGTTTTTTATACAAAACCACAAATCATTAAATTAGGCCGCCTGTTGGGCAAGGGTTATGTGAACATCGCATAGATTTAAGTCGAAATTGATTTGTGCATGGAAATTGTAAGTTTTATGTGAAAAAAATTATGAAGAATGAAATTAACTGTATATTGACGAAGTTTTCAAAATGATTTATAAATCTTCTACAGATGATCCCTAAAGGGTTGGAGCTAGAAAATAATGCATATGATATGGAACCTTTACTCAAACCAACAAACAGTGACTCAGAATCATTTGTTCTTAACCACAAATGTTGTATCTTTTGAAACATATTTGGATTTTTCCTTTGTCCGATAGGTAATACTTAAGCTTTTCACATCCAAATCGGCGCAGTGCAGTGTCGTCCCTAGCTGCGTCAAAAATAAAATAATGATGCAACAAACTATACTATAAGGTGCATGAGTTGAAAATTTTTTGAGCGCAGTGAACGGTGGGCAATTTTACGGAAAACGTGGCCAAAACTCTTAAAATGCATGGATTTAGACCTAATGCCTTGTTCATACTGATGGTAATTCGCTCTCTATTCGTTGTTCGATCCCAAATTACAAATCAATTACTTCATTTTCCATACAAAAGTTTGAGAGCGAACAACCATTTTCATACGTTGTTCATTTTAAATTACTCTCCGAACAACGATAAAAAATGTCCCATCTCTAACAAATGAGAGCATTTACCGAAATAAATTAATTATGACAGGCAAAATACAAAATTTAAAAATGTATTAAAATCACGAGCTTTTTTAGAAAAACTGCAAAACTTGAATGAAAAGCAAACGGTTGATTCAACGATTAGTACCCAGCAAAATTTGAACTCTGAAAGAAAAATGTTTCATTGATTTTGAACCAATGCACAATGGTCCCAAATCCAAATTTTCTGGCCAAAACTATTTCAACGTCCATTTTGTATTGAAATTTATTATTATTTATAATAAATGTGTACAAACAGCAATTCTTACGTTTTATCGACCAAAATGACCAAAATTTGTTGAATAGGGTGGTTCCGTTGTGTGGGGTCTAAACCAAAACATTGACCTATGTTAATGATTTTTGGTACGAAGGATTCATATCTTCCAAGAGGTCAAAATACCAAGTTTCAGCCGAATCGGTCATAAAGTGTCGCTAAAATCCAAAAAATATCTAAAATCGGACGGTACTTTTATGTGGGGGCTATGACAAAAAATGGACCTATTTTCAAAAAAATATACATACTTGTTTTCTACACTCTGAAACCCTTAAATATGAATTTTAAGACAAATCGGTTGATAGATGCGGTTATTACCGTTCTATTTCAATTGGATACTACGTACAATCACAACAGGTATTTACAAAAAATTCTCCCATCTTGAAATAGAAAAATCCACTTTATTTTAACTGTGGAAATTTGAGCAAGAATTTATTTCCCAATTTATTAGTTCAGTCCCCCAGCTATCTTCCGAAATCAATTTGGAGGTAGACAAACTTGGACATTTTTTTAAAAGTTTAAGAATATTTAAAAAGTATTTGTAAAAAATAATTTTTAATATATATAAAAACATTGATTTTATTACGCTAATTTTACAAATTTCATCGTTCGTTTTGTAAATGTTATGAAAGTACTCATTAACAGCTTCCCGATTAATAATAACTTTGGTCTCACTTCTGTATATTTATGCAGCGACGCAATACAACAAAAATTGTATATTTTACAGCACAAAGTCTGTTTTATTTTTACATAAAAAAGTGTCAACTTTGGTACTGCGCCAATCAACGAATACTAACGTTATTTACAAAAACTAATTATTTTCAGATGACTTGATGTGTTTTTTATTATTCTGTGCAACAAAAAATTAAAATTTCGAAACTTCAAAAATAGGGTTTTGGCCAAAAATTTCCTGATTGAAACCTATGTGCAATGTAGAGTTTCATTGAATAAATGAAAACTTTCATTAAATAACAATAATGAGTTTCGTCATTATTCCAATGAAATTTCCTCAATTATGCAATGATACTTCTTAATTATATTCAATAAAGTAATTAGAAGTCACAATTCTCACAATTGCTATGAAATTTTCACATTAATACTATGAAACAATAACGAAAATTATTTTATGAAACTCAATGAACTTCTTCATTAATATAAAGAAAGTCTTACGTTGGTTCAAAATCAATGACAAATTTCATTGATACAACGTAATTTTCTTTCAGTGAAGGAAAGAGTTCCATGCGATGACTTGTTTTCATGGCATCTTTTGCATTGGTTTAAACGAAGTCGTGAAAGATCCGATCTGTTCATTAGCATTTGAACCAATGCAAAGGGAGTCGTGAAAGATTCGATCTTTTCATCAGCATTTTAACCCATGCAAAGGAAGTCGTGAAACATCCGATCTTTTCATCCGCATTTGAACCCATTCTATCGATCCAATAGAGACGAATTTTGTGTTTTTATTTATACACATTTTTCTAAATATATAACTATTTACAACTATTTACTATACTATTTACAATATGCTTGATGTTGTCGGAGACTCGAAATTGTTAAAACCCTCGTCGTAATGATAATGTCATTGCAAAGGGTTGCTGACATGCCAAAGCATTGGTGAAAACGACATGTCAAAGCATTGGTGTAAATGACATGCTTTGGATCCAAAAATGAATAGCATCTTTTGGGGTCCACGCTCATATAAAATTCATCGATGAAGATACTAAAAAGATGACATGCCAGATCACTTGCACTTATGATTGAATGACATCTTTGGCATCGAGCATTTTGCTGGGTATAAATTCAAAACATATATTTTATATTTACTTTGTTGTCCATTGTTTCAAATTCGCGTACAAATCTAGAAACAAAAACCAAATACCTGACTGAAAGCCTGTATACCAAAAAGTTATTTTGGCAGGTCTTTTTTCGTTAATTTTGAAAGCCTGTATACCAAATAGTTATTTTGGATGGTCTCTCTCTCTCTCTCGTTAATTTTGAAAATAGAAAAATTAAACAATTTCAGTAAATTGAGAAAAAATAGAAAACATTCATGAAAATGATACATGTATGTAATTTAAAATTAAACCAGTAAGGAAAGGATCAAAGTCGGGCGGGGCCGACTATATGATACCCTACACCACTGTGAATATGTAAAATATAAATCGGAGCTATATCCAGATCTTAACCGATTTCGATAATTTGGCACATTTATTTCCAGACCGAATGCAGTCGCACATTCAAAATATCATTGAAATCGGACTTATATAGCGTGTTTAATGCAGCAAATACGCGAAATCGGCCAAAAATATATATGGGAGCTATATCCAAATCTGAACCGATTTCGATTTAATTTGGCACAGTTATTTCTAGACCGAATTCAATCAAACATTCCAAATTTCATCAAAATCGGACATATATAGCGTGTGTGGTACAGAAAATAAGTGAAATCGGGCGAAAATATATATGGGAGCTATATCCAAAATCTGAACCGATTTCGATATAATTTGGCATACTTATATGAAAGGGTCGGGAGCAAGCCCGAATTAAATTATTAAAATATGCCTAATTATAATTACTCACTAATTTATCACACAAGGTCGCTACTGAATATAAAAAATAATGTAATTAAAACAATACAAAATAGTTTTAAGCTTTCGTTTTATTATAAATCTATAATTTGTTAATTGTTAAAAAAAAGACTCAATAAATATGAATTTGAATTGGCATACTTATTTGTAGACCGAATGCAGTCACACATTAAAAATTTAATCAAAATCGTACGTATATAGCGTGTTTGGTGCAGCAAATACGTGAAATCGGGCGAAAATATATATGGGATCCGATTTTCACCAAAAGCAATAGCGTTCTTCCTATGGCTAAAAAAATTGTAGTCCCCAATTTTCAGCTGAATCGGACAAAAAACGCGACCTGTACGTTGCGAACAAAAATACATGGACAGACGGACGGACATGCATAAATCGACTCAGAAAGTGATTATATGTATATCCCCAAAAGGAACTATGGGTCTATTTCGTTTCCTTTTGTATGTTACATTACATACACAAAGACATAATACCCCTTACCACAGTGTGGGGTAGGGTATAAAAAGATATCTGAAAGAAGGACACATATTTTTTTCATTTCATATCAATTAATTTTATTCACCTTTTGGCTGAAACTTTTTTTAAAATCAGTGAACAAAAAGTATGCAACTATGAATCATGTTGCTATGAATTACATATGTCGTATGAATGGGTTAATTCGTGTACGTAATTATGAGAGCGAACAACGTGATTCAAATGCTGGTATGAACATGGCATAACCTTGGGTTCTTATGTTTTTAGCGTTGATGGTTTTATCTTTCATATTTTTTAACCCTCAAACTGTCATTAAGACCCCTTTGGTCCCTTCTCCTATAAAATGTGATCGTTTCAGATCAAAATATTCTACATCAAGTTTTACTATAGGTTGTAGAATACACCAAAACTCTATGTCTTACCTAATCTTCAGAAATATGCAAAATTAAAAACACATTTTACGGTTAAAATCGTTCTTCATATGAGTTTTGGCCAAATTGTCATCCAAAACATAATTTTAGAACAGTGGCGTCAAAGACAAAAATATTCTTCGCTAAATCTCACTATAAGTCATCAAAGAAATGAAATCCCTATTTGTATTACATACCATAGAAATATCGGTATCAATTTTAGCAAAAAAGAAACTAATTAAGGGGTGCAAGCTTCTACCATTTCTACAGTTTTGGAAATATTTGAGTTGAGATTACTTAAAATCCTTGCAACTTGTTGTTTTTTGGCAACTTTACTAACAAGAATGCTAGGAATATTTTTCTTTAAAAAATTAAATTTCGTGCGAGTCATAAAATGTGTTTTTTAGTCCCGTTTTTCCACAAATCTTTAAAATCAAATACAAAATGTGAACGTATCAGATCAAAATATTCTAGAAATTTGTTCGCCATACAATTTTACAATAGTTCCTAGAATATATCAAAACTCTAAATTATATGGCCTATACTATATTCTGGCAGACTGAATCAAAGAAGATCTGCAAGACAAAATATCACATAAAAACAAAAAGTGCAACTATGTGCTGGATGTTTCGATGGAAATTAGTAAAAATCTCTTCCCTTTTTATGAAATGATAAGGTACTCAACCCACACAACTATTTTCATTATTAATTGTGAAAATTGACCTTGAAAAAAAGTCAACAAGTACGGACATCAATTATTAAAAAAACGCGCACCTCATTCGCGACACTGAACATTTTAAATTCGTTTCACATACCTATCATTACAATTACAAAGAAAAATATATTTAAAAACCTATCTTTATTTTTGATATTATAATATTTTAAAAAACAACTTAAATATTGAGAAACATTTTTTCCAAATACCTGTGTGTTTGGATATAAACCTCTTACTAAACAAGAAACGCATAACTACACGCAGTGGGATCCTATAAACAATATTTGAAACTATTTAGCGTGAATTGGTACTTTTTTTTTTTGGCCAGGTTTTTCAGAATCACAATCAGCAACGCGTAGCACACGAGGAGATAAAATCGGGAGAAAAAGAAAGAGGAGAATCGTCTTTTCCGCAGGACAAAGGAGAGAAATGGAAAAGCGGGGGTGTGAAAAATCGAGATGTACAGGAGCCAGAATGAAGTCCGAAAGTTCTACCAAAGAGGCACATCCTTTTGTAGAGACCAGCAAGGTAATTTGGTAACTGATACAGATAGTGTGCTCAGTATATGGAAAAGGCATTTTTTTTAACTGTTGGTATCCAATAGTAGCGAAGACGACGAAGATACCACAGATCCAATCCCAGAAGATGGGGTGGAATGTATAACACCCTGCTAAGATTTGGTAGCAGTAAACCGGCTAAAGAATAACAAGGCAGCAGGAGCCGATGGGCTTGCTGCCGAGCTGTTCAAAACCGGAGGCGTCACACTGATAAGGTGTATACATCAGCTAGTTGGCACCATCCGGCAGGAGGAACGCGTACCCGACGATTGTAACCTGAATATCCTGTGTCCCGACCACAAGAAAGGAGATAAGACTGTATGCTCCAACTACCGGGTCAAGTCTTCTCCCTATTGCCTACAAGACAGTGTCAGGAATATTATGCGAACGACTAAAGCCTATGGTTAATGAAATAATTGGACCATACCAATGCGGCTTTAGACCTGGCAAGACCACCATTGACCATATATTTACCCTGCGGCAAATAAGACCCAAGAGATACAGATCGACACGTACCACCTTTTTGTCAATTATAAGGCAGCTTTCGACAGCCCCCCTACGCCCAATGGTATTCCAAGCCACGTCTGAATTTGTATCCCCGCAAAGCTCATTCGGCTTTGTCTGATGATTTTAACTGATACTAGGTCCTAAGTGAAAATAGGAAAGAACCTTTCCGAAAAATTCAGTACCAAAAGACGTTTCAGACAAGGAGACAGGGTTTCGTGTGACTTGTTCAACATCCTGCTGGAAAAGGTTATACGAGATGCAAATGTCAAAAAAGTGGCACAATCCACAACAACAGCCACATGTTACTTGCTTATGCTGATGACACTGACATCATGGGACGATCAGTGAAGGAATTAACAGATACCTTTAAGAAGGTCGAAAGAGAATCAGCAAAAATGGCTCTGGCAGTAAACGGCGAAAAGACAGAGTTGATAGTGTCGACGTGCAATGCGTCCATAGAGCTCGAACCAACAATGGAAGTTGGTTCCTATAATTTTTAGGTAGTGAAAGACTTCTTCTATCATCAGTTGTGAAATAAAAAGAAGAATTATATTGTCCAACAGATGTTACTTTGGCTTAAGTAGCCTGGGTACTTGCGCAAGCGGATAAGGCAGTGCTTCGTGTGTTTGAGAGAAAAATTCTTGATGGTGATGGTGAATATCGACGCCGTATGAACCACGAACTGTGTCTGCTATACAACGACATCAGTATAGATCAACGTATCGAGATGCAGCGATTGCGTTGGCTAGGCCATATCATAAGAATGAGCGATGATGAACCGGCTAAAAAGGCGTATAAATACTGTCCACATGGCGATATACGCAGAACTGGCAGGCCAAGGCTTCGACGGAGCAAACAAGTGGAAAAAGAGATTGAAAGACGCGGTATTCCAAAAAGCGAAGCAACAAACAGAGAGAAATGGAGATCTTTTCTTAGTTCGGCTTATGGAACAAATGTTCTGTAATGGGTTAGCTAAGTAAGTTAGACTTTTTTGTATATTTTACGCAAAAGTTCAATTTTCTTCCATTCGGTTCCCCAAAGTGATGTCGAGACGTATCTTTGGCTACGCCATTGATTTAGCCATCCGTTCTTCTGGCTGCTGAGCACGATAATTCTCGAACGAATTAACCGACTTTCTAGTTGGGTTTTGTTGTGTCAGATCCAGCTTGGATTTTATGGTCCCATGTAGATATGCCAATCTGTGACGATTTTATAGATGTCGTTTGAAGCACAGCGATTGTTTTTATTCACAATTTCTGTGCACCAATCCACAAGAGCCTTTTTTGAGTGATTGTCCAATATTTCTGGATCTAACAGGTGTTCATTCAATATCAAAAGTTAGTTGGTGGAAGAAATGCCCAATGATTCCTCTAGCTATCGGTATATATCATGGCCAATTTACATTATCCGTTCACACACGTCTTTATTTTCTTCTGGCACAACTTGCGATTTTGAGCAACCCTTACGACCTTCGTTGTTTGGCAAGTGTCGGCCAAGATTGAATTCATTAAACCAGTTTTTCATAGTGCTATAGGATGGTCTTTTATCGACATATAAAATTTAATTTGATCGATTCGCTATTGCCGTGATTATCTTTTATCTACGTCGAAAATTGTGAAAAATTATCGGACGAAAATATTCACAAGTAACCCCCCCCCTTTTTGTTGGAAATCGCTTTAAACAACCCAACATATGGTTGTATGTGAAACTTAGGCTAAAAACTGTCAAACTCTCCAACAAAATGTCAAATGACGCCTGGCGGCACTGCGTGTTACCTAGGCTAGAAAATTTTCTAGTTCCCCTCGTACGCTATTACAGGTAATTCTACAGGAAAAAGGTGATAAAATATTATAAAGTACCGAAAAATGGATGGTAACCCTATATGGAGGCTGTGGTCAAAAGTGGATCTATATCACATTTCTTTGTAAAGTAGTTTTCTGAACTCTGAGTTAATTTTTAAAACCCATTGGGTTTGAATATTTGGTTAACATGTGACGAAATAAATCAAGATATGGGAGTATACCTAATCATGGATCAATACTGACAATTTTTCGGTGGGAGGTACCGAATTAAACAGCAAATTCAATTAAACAATGTGTTAGTGACAGTAAAAAACTTCAATTCAGGATGATTCTTCACATGGAACCCACGCGAAAAATTGGACCTAGGAGTACAATATTTTTGTTAGAGTGTTTTTAGGCTACTATGACCCATTGATAAAAATTTTAGTTCGATATATTTTCAAGAAGTATTTTTGTCACACCTTCCCATTTAAGTGCCACCACTGTGCACCTCCACCTTCCGGATTTTGTCTGCTTTTACCATGTACATCTTGGGGATCTGATTAAAACGGTGTCATTTATTTTTTGAAATTTGGATGTTAGGTCGAAGATCATTTTTAAAATTTTTATTAATTTTCTCGTTTAGAGTTAAGCTTGATGATCGAAATTTTTTAGCAAGTGAAAAGGGAAACCCAAGGACTCGAACCCACACAATCACCAAATTACGTGACCTGGTTTCGCTGTTAGTTGAGCAGCTCTTCAGACGTATCGGGTTTTGGTTTTGTTTTTCAAATGCAATTGTGTTTTTTTTTTGTCATTTATATTTTGGGGAAGTTCCCATGTCTTAACATTAGGAATTCCGTATATATGTAAACGCTCAACATTTTACATTTAGGTCAGAACTCTGTAACTCTTTAAATATATAAGTTAAGTTAACTTACGATTTTGTCGCCCATTAATGTTTTTCCCTATACAGCAGTCGCTAAGCCCGCTGATACGTTTTACTTGTCAAGCTTGAAGTAGATCCACATATCGTCTGATGTTTACAACTAACAACTTCAGTATTACATTTTTAATATAATCAACACTTGTCCTAATGTCTTCATCAGTGTTGTTTATTTTGCCTCATTATAGAGATTTACGATTGCCAAACAAATGATGGATTTTTAGTGAAATATAATACAGTTGTTGTCATTACAGAATGCCGAAAATTCTAAAATATATGTATGTATTTCTATTTTAGAATATTCGGCATTTTGTGCTTTATATTAAGAAGTGGGTGTTCCTCTTTGAACTGTCAATTGGATGAATTTATGAACTTTCATTTCCAATAGAGGAACAGAAGCAGACATAGATTCTAAGGCGTAGTATGTATATGTAACGCACTTCCGAATCGTGTGGAATATAATTTTCTTACATCAATGAATGCAGTCAAATTGCATTTCATAGTCTTAGACCATGAAGCTGTTTGAAATAATACGAAATAAGATATTGGCGGGTTCTTGCAAATAAATATCTTCTATTTGAGTACGTTTTGAAACAGCTAATATTAAAACTTATTTATTAGTGGAAGCGATTTATTTTTAGAAATTTTAAAATGCATTCTTCATTTAGTAACACCATCTAATCCATGAATTTTTTTATCCAACCATCACTCACTCCACCACAATTACCACCCACATTTGTTGGAGACTCGTGGTCAGAAATAAATCATTAATGTGCCAATAATTATCCGGCAAATCTCTTTTGTTTTATGATTTTGAATGTAACACAAAAAACTGCTACAACTGCTGGTGGACTAAATCTAAGTACTACCGCTCGCCTAGCCGTTAGTCAGGCACACCTTCCGCCAAAAGATCATCAATAAATTTTATTACAAAAAACCAAAATGTTGACAAAACACACTCACAAAAAATAAACAAACAAATGAATAGCAACAACAACTAATCAACCTCAAGCATCCGCCGCTGTGGCCGATTGCTACGAAACACACAAAAAGATGCATACCAAAAGATTAAAATAAAAACAAATAAAATTAAATACAAACAATAACAACAACAAAATACTGAAAATGATAATTATGACAATAGTACGTGATGATTGCTGAAAATTGCGTTGCATTTAATATTCCACACAAAAGTGGAGTGGAGAACAGCCGTAGCAGTCAGCCAGCCAGCCAGCACACAGAAGCTCTTAACGACAGATGAAGGCAGGCACAAAAGCTAAGTGGCAATATCTGACAATTTTCTGATTTCTGTGATGTGTCTGTCCGCTTAACGTGTCGGTATATTCTTCATCTATTTAAGTATGGATGCAGTATATACAGCTATCTGGCGATTTTAAACAGCATCCCCCACTTTGGCACTTAAACGAATTAAACGAAATCTCAAACAAACAAAACATATGGACAGCAAGAACACAAAGATTTACACCCAACCTAACCAAAGAAGAAGGGGAGTGAGTGATGCATGAATGAATATATGGATGCTACATGGATATTTGGTATGTTGTATCTTACATTTTGGCGGGTTGAAGGAAGCGATCATCAGATCCGAAGAGGAAAACATACATACATACGTAAAACAAAAGCAAAAAAGTAGAAGACAACTTTGACAAGTCAGAAGTATCTTGTAAATTTATGAAGGCAATCACCATCATCAGCATCATTGTCTTCATCTTTATCAACTGGCAGCGGCAGAGATTTTCAGTTAGGAGGGGAATGTCCATAAAAAACGGTGATACAAACGGAAGATCCAACAACATTCTTTGCATGAATGACGAAGTGTCTGCACCTTTTTGTTGTTTGTCTACAAATCGAATAGTATTCGACAGAAACCAAAAGTGCCTTATGTCAGATTAAGACATAATTAGTAGGGGAACCAAATCAAATTTTGAGTACTTTTAAAATACTGGTGGATCACATCAGAATGAATGGTGGGTTGTGGATTAGACAGCCTCAAATAGACCAGGGGAAAAACGATTTCATGCCACAGGAAAAAATGCCCACAATCAGAGTTATTAGCGTTCATCATTGGACATCATTAATATTTTTTCGAATAGGTAGGCATGGGAAAACACGAATAGATAGATAAATGGACATGGATCTTTTATCTTTTGGAGGATCCACATGTCTCACAAAACATAGAATTTTTTAGCAATTATTGGAACATTCATAGACCACAAAAATTTGATTAAAAAATCTTTTTAAAATCATGAAGTTTTTAAAGAACTTTTGGGCCATTCATAGACCTCACAAAACGTGGATTGGTAAAGAATTTTTGTAGAATGCATAGACCACACAAAACGTGGATTTTTTTTAAATTTTTGGAATCATAGAGCACACATAACGTAGATTTTTAAAACAATTTTTGGAGCATTCATAGACCACAATAAACGTGGATTTTTTAAACAATTTTTGGAGCATTCATAGACCACAATAAACGTGGATTTTTTAAACAATTTTTGGAGCATTCATAGACCACAATAAACGTGGATATTTTTAACAATTTTTGGACCACAATAAACGTGGATTTTTTAAACAATTTTTGGAGCATTCATAGACCACAATAAACGTGGATTTTTTAAACAATTTTTGGAGCATTCATAGAACACAATAAACGTGGATTTTTTAAACAAATTTGGAGCATTCATAGACCACAATAAACGTGGATTTTTTAAACAATTTTTGGAGCATTCATAGACCACAATAAACGTGGATTTTTTAAACAATTTTTGGAGCATTCATAGACCACAATAAACGTGGATTTTTTAAACAATTTTTGGAGCATTCATAGACCACAATAAACGTGGATTTTTTAAACAATTTTTGGAGCATTCATAGAACACAATAAACGTGGATTTTTTAAACAATTTTTGGAGCATTCATAGACCACAATAAACGTGGATTTTTTAAACAATTTTTGAAGCATTCATAGACCACAATAAACGTGGATTTTTTAAACAATTTTTGGAGCATTCATAGACCACAATAAACGTGGATTTTTTAAACAATTTTTGGAGCATTCATAGAACACAATAAACGTGGATTTTTTAAACAATTTTTGGAGCATTCATAGACCACAATAAACGTGGATTTTTTAAACAATTTTTGGAGCATTCATAGAACACAATAAACGTGGATTTTTTAAACAATTTTTGGAGCATTCATAGACCACAATAAACGTGGATTTTTTAAACAATTTTTGGAGCATTCATAGACCACAATAAACGTGGATTTTTTAAACAATTTTTGGAGCATTCATAGAACACAATAAACGTGGATTTTTTAAACAATTTTTGAAGCATTCATAGACCACAATAAACGTGGATTTTTTAAACGATTTTTGGAGCATTCATAGACCACAATAAACGTGGATTTTTTAAACAATTTTTGGAGCATTCATAGACCACAATAAACGTGGATTTTTTAAACAATTTTTGGAGCATTCATAGACCACAATAAACGTGGATTTTTTAAACAATTTTTGGAGCATTCATAGACCACAATAAACGTGGATTTTTTAAACAATTTTTGGAGCATTCATAGACCACAATAAACGTGGATTTTTTAAACAATTTTTGGAGCATTCATAGAACACAATAAACGTGGATTTTTTAAACAATTTTTGAAGCATTCATAGACCACAATAAACGTGGATTTTTTAAACGATTTTTGGAGCATTCATAGACCACACCAAACGTGGATTTTTTAAACAATTTTTGGAGCATTCATAGACCACAATAAACGTGGATTTTTTAAACAATTTTTGGAGCATTCATAGACCACAATAAACGTGGATTTTTTAAACAATTTTTGGAGCATTCATAGAACACAATAAACGTGGATTTTTTAAACAATTTTTGAAGCATTCATAGACCACAATAAACGTGGATTTTTTAAACGATTTTTGGAGCATTCATAGACCACACCAAACGTGGATTTTTTAAACAATTTTTGGAGCATTCATAGACCACACAAAACGTGGATTTTTTAAACAATTTTTGGAGCATTCATAGACCACACAAAACGTGGATTTTTTAAACAATTTTTGGAGCATTCATAGACCACACAAAACGTGGATTTTTTAAACAATTTTTGGAGCATTCATAGACCACACAAAACGTGGATTTTTTAAACAATTTTTGGAGCATTCATAGACCACACAAAACGTGGATTTTTTAAACAATTTTTGGAGCATTCATAGACCACACAAAACGTGGATTTTTTAAACAATTTTTGGAGCATTCATAGACCACACAAAACGTGGATTTTTTAAACAATTTTTGGAGCATTCATAGACCACACAAAACGTGGATTTTTTAAACAATTTTTGGAGCATTCATAGACCACACAAAACGTGGATTTTTTAAACAATTTTTGGAGCATTCATAGACCACACAAAACGTGGATTTTTTAAACAATTTTTGGAGCATTCATAGACCACACAAAACGTGGATTTTTTAAACAATTTTTGGAGCATTCATAGACCACACAAAACGTGGATTTTTTAAACAATTTTTGGAGCACAAAACGTGGATTTTTTAAACAATTTTTGGAGCACAAAACGTGGATTTTTTAAACAATTTTTGGAGCACAAAACGTGTATTTTTTAAACAATTTTTGGAGCACACAACGTGGATTTTTTAAACAATTTTTGGAGCACAAAACGTGTATTTTTTAAACAATTTTTGGAGCACAAAACGTGGATTTTTTAAACAATTTTTGGAGCACAAAACGTGGATTTTTTAAACAATTTTTGGAGCACAAAACGTGGATTTTTTAAACAATTTTTGGAGCACAAAACGTGGATTTTTTAAACAATTTCTGGAGCATTCATAGACCTCACAAAACGTGGATTTTTCAAAAAATTTTTGGAGCATTCATAGACCACACCAAACGTGGATTTTTCAAAAAATTTTTGGAGCATTCATTGACCACTCAAAACGTGGATTTTTTAAACAATTTTTGGAGCATTCATAGACTACACAAAACGTGAATTTTATAAACAATTTTAGGAGCATTCATAGACTACACAAAACGTGGATTTTTTAAACAATTTTTGGAGCATTCATAGACTACACAAAACGTGGATTTTTTAAACAATTTTTGGAGCATTCATAGACTACACAAAACGTGGATTTTTTAAACAATTTTTGGAGCATTCATAGACCACACAAAACGTGGATTTTTTAAACAATTTTTGGAGCATTCATAGACTACACAAAACGGGGATTTTTTAAACAATTTTTGGAGCATTCATAGACTACACAAAACGTGGATTTTTTAAACAATTTTTGGAGCATTCATAGACTACACAAAACGTGGATTTTTTAAACAATTTTTGGAGCATTCATAGACTACACAAAACGTGGATTTTTTTAACAATTTTTGGAACATTCATAGACTACACAAAACGTGGATTTTTTAAAAAATTTTTGGAGCATTCATAGACTACACAAAACGTGGATTTTTTAAACAATTTTTGGAGCATTCATAGACTACACAAAACGTGGATTTTTTAAACAATTTTTGGAGCAGTCATAGACTACACAAAACGTGGATTTTTTAAACAATTTTTGGAGCATTCATAGACCACACAAAACGTGGATTTTTTAAACAATTTTTGGAGCATTCATAGACCACACAAAACGTGGATTTTTTTAAAGAAATTTGGCAGCATTCATAGTTCACACAAAACGTGGATTTTTTAAGCAATTTTTGGAGCATTCATAGACCACACAAAACGTAGATTTTTTAAACAATTTTTGGAGCATTCATAGACCACACAAAACGTGGATTTTTTAAACAATTTTTGGAGCATTCATAGACTACACAAAACGGGGATTTTTTAAACAATTTTTGGAGCATTCATAGACCACACAAAACGGGGATTTTTTAAACAATTTTTGGAGCATTCATAGACCACACAAAACGTGGATTTTTTAAACAATTTTTGGAGCATTCATAGACCACACAAAACGTAGATTTTTTAAACAATTTTTGGAGCATTCATAGACCACAATAAACGTGGATTTTTAAACAATTTTTGGAGCATTCATAGACCACAATAAACGTGGATTTTTTAAACAATTTTTGGAGCATTCATAGACCACAATAAACGTGGATTTTTTAAACAATTTTTGGAGCATTCATAGACCACAATAAACGTGGATTTTTTAAACAATTTTTGGAGCATTCATAGACCACAATAAACGTGGATTTTTTAAACAATTTTTGGAGCATTCATAGACCACAATAAACGTGGATTTTTTAAACAATTTTTGGAGCATTCATAGACCACAATAAACGTGGATTTTTTAAACAATTTTAGGAGCATTCATAGACCACAATAAACGTGGATTTTTTAAACAATTTTTGGAGCATTCATAGACCACAATAAATGTGGTTTTTTTTGAACAATTTTTGGAGCATTCATAGACCACAATAAACGTGGATTTTTTTGAACAATTTTTGGAGCATTCATAGACCACAATAAACGTGGATTTTTTAAACAATTTTTGGAGCATTCATAGACCACAATAAACGTGGATTTTTTAAACAATTTTTGGAGCATTCATAGACCACAATAAACGTGGATTTTTTAAACAATTTTTGGAGCATTCATAGACCACAATAAACGTGGATTTTTTAAACAATTTTTGGAGCATTCATAGACCACAATAAACCTGGATGTTTTTAAACAATTTTTGGAGCATTCATAGACCACAATAAACGTGGATTTTTTAAACAATTTTTGGAGCATTCATAGACCACAATAAACGTGGATTTTTTAAACACTTTTTGGAGCATTCATAGACCACAATAACCGTGGATTTTTTAAACAATTTTTGGAGCATTCATAGACCACAATAAACGTAGATTTTTTAAACAATTTTTGGAGCATTCATAGACCACAATAAACGTGGCTTTTTTAAACAATTTTTGGAGCATTCATAGACCACAATAAACGTGGATTTTTTAAACAATTTTTGGAGCATTCATAGACCACAATAAACGTAGATTTTTTAAACAATTTTTGGAGCATTCATAGACCACAATAAACGTGGATTTTTTAAACAATTTTTGGAGCATTCATAGACCACACAAAACGTGGATTTGTTAAACATTTTTTGGAGCATTCATAGACTACACAAAACGTGGATTTTTTAAACAATTTTTGGAGCATTCATAGACTACACAAAACGTGGATTTTTTAAACAATTTTTGGAGCATTCATAGACCACACTAAACGTGGATTTTTTAAAGAATTTTTGCAGCATTCATAGACTATACAAAACGTGGATTTTTTAAAGAATTTTTGCAGCATTCATAGACTACACTAAACGTGGATTTTTTAAAGAATTTTTGCAGCATTCATAGACCACACTAAACGTGGGTTTTTTAAAGAATTTTTGCAGCATTCATAGACTATACAAAACGTGGATTTTTTAAAGAATTTTTGCAGCATTCATAGACTACACAAAACGTGGATTTTTTTAAGAATTTTTGCAGCATTCATAGACTACACAAAACGTGGATTTTTTTAAGAATTTTTGCAGCATTCATAGACTACACAAAACGTGGATTTTTTAAAGAATTTTTGCAGCATTCATAGACTACACAAAACGTGGATTTTTAAAGAATTTTTGCAGCATTCATAGACTACACAAAACGTGGATTTTTTAAAGAATTTTTGCAGCATTCATAGACTACACAAAACGTGGATTTTTTAAAGAATTTTTGCAGCATTCATAGACTACACAAAACGTGGATTTTTTAAAGAATTTTTGCAGCATTCATAGACTACACAAAACGTGGATTTTTTAAAGAATTTTTGCAGCATTCATAGACTACACAAAACGTGGATTTTTTAAAGAATTTTTGCAGCATTCATAGACTACACAAAACGTGGATTTTTTAAAGAATTTTTGCAGCATTCATAGACTACACAAAACGTGGATTTTTTAAAGAATTTTTGCAGCATTCATAGACTACACAAAACGTGGATTTTTTAAAGAATTTTTGCAGCATTCATAGACTACACAACACGTGGATTTTTTAAAGAATTTTTGCAGCATTCATAGGCTACACAAAACGTGGATTTTTTAAAGAATTTTTGCAGCATTCATAGACTACACAAAACGTGGATATTTTAAAGAATTTTTGCAGCATTCATAGACTACACAAAACGTGGATTTTTTAAAGAATTTTTGCAGCATTCATAGACTACACAAAACGTGGATTTTTTAAGAATTTTTGCAGCATTCATAGACTACACAAAACGTGGATTTTTTTAAGAATTTTTGCAGCATTCATAGACTACACAAAACGTGGATTTTTTAAAGAATTTTTGCAGCATTCATAGACTACACAAAACGTGGATTTTTTAAAGAATTTTTGCAGCATTCATAGACTACACAAAACGTGGATTTTTTAAAGAATTTTTGCAGCATTCATAGACTACACAAAACGTGGATTTTTTAAAGAATTTTTGCAGCATTCATAGACTACACAAAACGTGGATTTTTTAAAGAATTTTTGCAGCATTCATAGACTACACAAAACGTGGATTTTTTAAAGAATTTTTGCAGCATTCATAGACTACACAAAACGTGGATTTTTTAAAGAATTTTTGCAGCATTCATAGACTACACAAAACGTGGATTTTTTAAAGAATTTTTGCAGCATTCATAGACTACACAAAACGTGGATTTTTTAAAGAATTTTTGCAGCATTCATAGACTACACAAAACGTGGATTTTTTAAAGAATTTTTGCAGCATTCATAGACTACACAAAACGTGGATTTTTTAAAGAATTTTTGCAGCATTCATAGACTACACAAAACGTGGATTTTTTAAAGAATTTTTGCAGCATTCATAGACTACACAACACGTGGATTTTTTAAAGAATTTTTGCAGCATTCATAGACTACACAAAACGTGGATTTTTTAAAGAATTTTTGCAGCATTCATAGACTACACAAAACGTGGATATTTTAAAGAATTTTTGCAGCATTCATAGACTACACAAAACGTGGATTTTTTAAAGAATTTTTGCAGCATTCATAGACTACACAAAACGTGGATTTTTTAAGAATTTTTGCAGCATTCATAGACTACACAAAACGTGGATTTTTTTAAGAATTTTTGCAGCATTCATAGACTACACAAAACGTGGATTTTTTAAAGAATTTTTGCAGCATTCATAGACTACACAAAACGTGGATTTTTTAAAGAATTTTTGCAGCATTCATAGACTACACAAAACGTGGATTTTTTAAAGAATTTTTGCAGCATTCATAGACTACACAAAACGTGGATTTTTTAAAGAATTTTTGCAGCATTCATAGACTACACAAAACGTGGATTTTTTAAAGAATTTTTGCAGCATTCATAGACTACACAACACGTGGATTTTTTAAAGAATTTTTGCAGCATTCATAGACTACACAAAACGTGGATTTTTTAAAGAATTTTTGCAGCATTCATAGACTACACAAAACGTGGATATTTTAAAGAATTTTTGCAGCATTCATAGACTACACAAAACGTGGATTTTTTAAAGAATTTTTGCAGCATTCATAGACTACACAAAACGTGGATTTTTTAAGAATTTTTGCAGCATTCATAGACTACACAAAACGTGGATTTTTTTAAGAATTTTTGCAGCATTCATAGACTACACAAAACGTGGATTTTTTAAAGAATTTTTGCAGCATTCATAGACTACACAAAACGTGGATTTTTTAAAGAATTTTTGCAGCATTCATAGACTACACAAAACGTGGATTTTTTAAAGAATTTTTGCAGCATTCATAGACTACACAAAACGTGGATTTTTTAAAGAATTTTTGCAGCATTCATAGACTACACAAAACGTGGATTTTTTAAAGAATTTTTGCAGCATTCATAGACTACACAAAACGTGGATTTTTTAAAGAATTTTTGCAGCATTCTTAGACCACGCAAAACGTAGATTTTTTTAAAGAATTTTTGCAGCATTCATAAACCACACAAAACGTGGATTTTTCAAACAATTTTTGGAGCATTCATAAACCACACAAAACGTGTTTTTTAAAGAATTTTTGGAACATCCATAGACCTCACGTTAATTTTTTAAAGAATTTTTGGAACATCCATAGACCTCACGTTAATTTTTTAAACAATTTTAGGAGCATCAACTCATCATCTCACCAATTTTTCCTCGCCCAGCATACCAAAATGTCACAAACCCTCTCATGGTTCGTTATGAAAAGTGTGTCACGTTCTAGCAGTGCTGCCTGTATTCACCTCAGGTTTTCATAAGTCAATCATATTGTAGAAGAAACAAAACATTTGTTGTCTTTAAAAATATAAATATTCAAATAGCATAGAAAAACAGACAACTGTTTTGCTTTTTTCTCCATCATTTTTTGAGTTGTATGTACATACTTAAAAAAGGTCATCAATTTTCAATTGGCTGAGGTCAAGTTTTTGTATATTTTGTTTGAGCAGTTCCCCAAAAAGAGCCGAGTCTGGTGTTTGTTTATTTAACTGATGGTAAATCAGAGAGAGGAGTATACATATTCAAATAAATATTGTAATAAATGCGATTAGCATTTAGACCATTATTATGATAATTGACATAATTAAGATAAGGAGATGCACAATATACCCTATACGTGTGTATGTACAGATAATGAGATATACAGTCCGACCAGTATAAATAAATAATTATATTAACAAAATTGCAACAGCTATCCCAATAAAAGTGCCACCAATGCTCTATTTGAGAAGCACTGGCACTTGTTTTGCAAACACTTTCTTTGGAGTTGTGTGAGGCTGCCAAAGAAAAACTTCTCATTGAAGTTTTTTGGCAAACAAACAAAAAACTAAAAGAACGCACTTAGACTATGGTTCTATTATCTTACCTCTATCTTGCTGTAATTTGCATCAAAGGAGAGGTCAAGAGTTGGTTTTCATGTTTGGTTCGTAATTTAACTGAACATATCTCTCAAAAATTATAATACGGACCAAAAATTTAATTTGGAAAAATTTTCCATAAAAGTTATGGCCACTTTCACCCACTAAACACTATCCGATAATTTTCGAACATTATTGGCATCTTCCTTGACCATAATCTTACTTCGTGGAATGTTTTGTAAGTATGCGAGCTCTAGCGTGGTTATGGTTACACTAAACACAATTAAAACTGTGGGATCCCTGTATATACTAGGCTGTAACATTGTTATCTTACCACGTACATCAACAGAAATTAGTCTTTCGGGAATAAAGATACAGTCATTTTACTAACATTTTTAGCAATTTTCACACAAAAGTTTTGTTCCATTTAACCCGCTAAATACTATCTGATTATCATGTTGAATTGCAAGCTTCGTCTCTGTCATAAACTCAAACTTCACTTTTTACTTGGCCCTTCAAATCCAAGATTTATTAAAGAATATTTTTACTTGGCCCTTCAAGGCGAGGACTTATTAAAGAATATTTTTACTTGGCCCTTCAAGGCGTAAATTTATTAAAGAATTTATTAAAGAATATTTTTACTTGGCCCTTCAAGGCGTGGATTTATTAAGAATATTTTACTTGGCCCTTAAAGGCGTGGATTTATTAAAGAATATTTTACTTGGCCCTTAAAGGCGTGGATTTATTAAAGAATTTATTAAAGGATATTTTTACTTGGCCCTTCAAGGCGTAGATTTATTAAAGAATATTTTACTTGGCCCTTCAAGGCGTGGATTTATTAAAGAATTTATTAAAGGATATTTTTACTTGGCCCTTCAAGGCGTAGATTTATTAAAGAATATTTTACTTGGCCCTTCAAGGCGTGGATTTATTAAAGAATATTTTTACTTGGCCCTTCAAGGCGTAGATTTATTAAAGAATATTTTACTTGGCCCTTAAAGGCGTGGATTTATTAAAGAATTTATTAAAGAATATTTTTACTTGGCCCTTCAAGGCGTGGATTTATTAAAGAATATTTTTACTTGGCCCTTCAAGGCGTAGATTTATTAAAGAATATTTTACTTGGCCCTTAAAGGCGTGGATTTATTAAAGAATTTATTAAAGAATATTTTTACTTGGCCCTTCAAGGCGTGGATTTATTAAAGAATATTTTTACTTGGCCCTTCAAGGCGTAGATTTATTAAAGAATATTTTACTTGGCCCTTAAAGGCGTGGATTTATTAAAGAATATTTTACTTGGCCCTTCAAGGCGTGGATTTATTAAAGAATATTTTTACTTGGTCTTTCAAAGCCTGGATTTATTAAAGAATATTTTACTTGGCCCTTCAATGCGTGGACTTATTAAAGAATATTTTTACTTGGCCCTTCAAGGCGTGGATTTATTAAAGAATATTTTTACTTGGCCCTTCAAGGCGTAGATTTATTAAAGAATATTTTACTTGGCCCTTAAAGGCGTGGATTTATTAAAGAATTTATTAAAGAATATTTTTACTTGGCCCTTCAAGGCGTGGATTTATTAAAGAATATTTTTACTTGGCCCTTCAAGGCGTAGATTTATTAAAGAATATTTTACTTGGCCCTTAAAGGCGTGGATTTATTAAAGAATTTATTAAAGAATATTTTTACTTGGCCCTTCAAGGCGTGGATTTATTAAAGAATATTTTTACTTGGCCCTTCAAGGCGTAGATTTATTAAAGAATATTTTACTTGGCCCTTAAAGGCGTGGATTTATTAAAGAATATTTTACTTGGCCCTTCAAGGCGTCGATTTATTAAAGAATATTTTTACTTGGTCTTTCAAAGCCTGGATTTATTAAAGAATATTTTACTTGGCCCTTCAAGGCGTGGATTTATTAAAGAATATTTTTACTTGGTCTTTCAAAGCCTGGATTTATTAAAGAATATTTTACTTGGCCCTTCAATGCGTGGACTTATTAAAGAATATTTTTACTTGGCCCTTCAAGGCGTGGATTTATTAAAGAATATTTTTACTTGGCCCTTCAAGGCGTAGATTTATTAAAGAATATTTTACTTGGCCCTTAAAGGCGTGGATTTATTAAAGAATTTATTAAAGAATATTTTTACTTGGCCCTTCAAGGCGTGGATTTATTAAAGAATATTTTTACTTGGCCCTTCAAGGCGTAGATTTATTAAAGAATATTTTACTTGGCCCTTAAAGGCGTGGATTTATTAAAGAATTTATTAAAGAATATTTTTACTTGGCCCTTCAAGGCGTGGATTTATTAAAGAATATTTTTACTTGGCCCTTCAAGGCGTAGATTTATTAAAGAATATTTTACTTGGCCCTTAAAGGCGTGGATTTATTAAAGAATTTATTAAAGAATATTTTTACTTGGCCCTTCAAGGCGTGGATTTATTAAAGAATATTTTTACTTGGCCCTTCAAGGCGTAGATTTATTAAAGAATATTTTACTTGGCCCTTAAAGGCGTGGATTTATTAAAGAATTTATTAAAGAATATTTTTACTTGGCCCTTCAAGGCGTGGATTTATTAAAGAATATTTTTACTTGGCCCTTCAAGGCGTAGATTTATTAAAGAATATTTTACTTGGCCCTTAAAGGCGTGGATTTATTAAAGAATTTATTAAAGAATATTTTTACTTGGCCCTTCAAGGCGTGGATTTATTAAAGAATATTTTTACTTGGCCCTTCAAGGCGTAGATTTATTAAAGAATATTTTACTTGGCCCTTAAAGGCGTGGATTTATTAAAGAATATTTTACTTGGCCCTTCAAGGCGTGGATTTATTAAAGAATATTTTTACTTGGTCTTTCAAAGCCTGGATTTATTAAAGAATATTTTACTTGGCCCTTCAATGCGTGGACTTATTAAAGAATATTTTTACTTGGTCTTTCAAAGCCTCGATTTATTAAAGAATATTTTACTTGGCCCTTCAATGCGTGGACTTATTAAAGAATATTTTTACTTGGCCCTTTAAGACGTGGATTTATTAAAGAATGTTTTTACTTGGCCTTCCAAAGCCTGGATTTATTAAAGAATATTTTTACTTGGTCCTTCAAAGCCTGGATTTATTAAAGAATATTTTTACTGGCCTTTCAAAGCGTGTAGTTATTAAAGAATATTTTTACTTGGCCCTTCAATGCGTGGACTTATTAAAGAATATTTTTACTTGGCCCTTTAAGGCGTGGATTTATTAAAGAACATTTTTACTTGGCCCTTCAAGGCGTAGATTTATTAAAGAATATATTTAAATTGGCCCTTCAAGGCGTGGATTTAATAAATAATATTTTTACTTGGCCTTCAAAGCCTGGATTTATTAAAGAATATTTTTACTTGGTAACTAGGGAACTGATGAGATCCTCTGGCGAGGATCGAAATTAGTCTTCCCTGCCTTACCCCTTGGCGAAAAATGCCAAACTTTCTCCACTAATAAATTAGTTATTAAATTTCAAATTATTGTTTGTTTTGTTTATTGTTGAAGTTCAATCTCATTTTTGATTGTTTGAGTGGAGTATTCCCCCATTGGCTCAACTTCATTTATTACCCTCTATTACAGAGAGTAATGTTTTTCAAAACGAACTGACAGTGTTGCAAAATTTTACTGATCGCTACCAATATCATGATTTCATCCCGGCGAAGGGAATTATCAATTGGCTTCTCAGTTTTTGAAATGATGCCTTTTTTAGCGAAAAACCGAACTCTTTAAGTGTCTAGTATTCTCATATGAATGAGAATCACACTCACTTTTCGGCTTTTCCAAAGAAACACCAAAATCAAAATATTTTGCAACATGTTAGCACGTATCAACTAAGAATTCTTCGAATTCTGTGAGTTGAAAAGTACACCAACACAGTTGCCTGTGAGGTTGTTTATTGGAATTTTGTTTTTTTTTTTTTGTTTTTAACAAAGCTCCAATTCGCCCGTGCCTCGGCTGTTTTTTGTTTGTTTTGTTTATTGTTGAAGTTCAATCTCATTTTCGATTGTTTGAGTGGAGTATTCCCCCATTGGCTCAACTTCATTCATTGGCTCAACTTCAATTATTTATTAATTGTTTTTAGTTATATGCTTTATAAACAAATTTTGAAAGCAATTATTATTGGCAAAGTTAAATTAATTATAATTATGTGTATAGTTAGTCACAAGGGTGACGTAGGGGATGGAAGATACCAAGGAACGGTCCTGACCGGTTTTAACATGGCAAAGCCCAGGATTTATCTTGGTCCCTCTTTCATCTCAAGTGGACACTGACCTCCCCGTGGTGTCACCTGGAGAACTGCCTTTAACACCCGTTAAAGGTAGTGAGCTAACGTGTGCCGCGCGCCCGCACCCATAAGAACGTTAAAAACTTGGGTTTGGGCGTCGCACAGAGGGGAAACATATGCCTAAAGTTGCTCAAAAATCAAAATATGAAAATCGTTTTTTTATGAAAAGATTTTGATAAACGGCAACCAGGCTCTTTTCTACATTTGCTATAACCATCCTCGACTTTGTAAGATTAACCAATCCAATGCAGCAGTTGATTGAACTCAGCCATACTGAAAACAAAAAGTAAATTTTCGAAAACTAAGAAATTAGGTGAACATTAAAATGACATTATTTTCGCGAAAATTTATATTTTTCAAGATTTATTGTTTTTGTACAGTCTCCGAACAAGATTAGCATTTATAATTTTCAGATTATATATTATACATCTTTGCTCTTTAATAATGGTGACACATATCTTCTTTATGAACATTTTTAATGATAATTTTTAAGATTACTAAAATTTCAATAGTGAAAAAGTCTATTTCCCCGTCGTTTCCCGACCATAGTTTCTTCTAATGTTTTTTTCGCTTGAGTCTCAAATATCAGATTCAATCATAAAAAATTGCGCATATTTGCGCCATTCCGAAAAAATCTAATTTTTCTCAACTAAAATATTTTTATATGGAATTGCAAGGTTTACTCACACTAAATTTTGCTCCGCCTTATAACCGGGGCTCGTATTTATCAGACTAAACCAACATCTATCAAATATGTTTGCATTATTTAGAAACATTCACGGCTTTTCTCACGTGAATTGAGAAAAATTTAATTTAAGTAAGTTTCAAAAAATAAAATTTGGAATGAAATATATGTATATGGGACTACATATACATCTGTATCGATTTGTTTGAAAATTGGCTCAATGTTTTTTTAGGCTACTTCAGGTTTCATGTGTCAAATTTCAGTGATTTTGTTGCATTTTTATTTCATATCAGATGCGAATATATATGGAAGCTGCATCCAAATCTGGACCGATTTTCATTATTTTCTATAGGATTAACCCTTGTACAGAAGATATGCTTTGTGCAAAATTTTATATCAATCGGACTTTAAATGACCTTTCTAGGGCTTTTGATCAACTTTTAACACACATTTCCCCTCTGTGCGTCGGGTTAGTAACCCTCCCCTAGAAAAAAACAGCCTACTATGAAAAAACGAAAGAAAAGAAAAACAATCCCCTCTAAAGATGACGAACCCCGCAAACGTTTTAAGGACCATGATCTGCGAATCTGCACCTGGAATGTTCGCACTCTTTATAGAAAAGGTGCAGTCTTCGCATTGGCAGACGTACTTGAAAAGTACAAGGCCGATATTACTGCCATACAGGAAATACGATGGATTGGGAAAGGCGTCACAACAACACCTAAAGGTGACGCACTGTATTATAGCTGCCATGACGTAAAGCATGAGTTTGGTTGCGGATTCGTAGTTAGTCGGAGACTAAAACATCTGGTATCCAGCTTCACCCCAGTGAATGAAAGACTTGCTGCAATTCGAATAAAAGCTAAATTCTTCAACATCAGCTTTATTTGCTCTCATGCTCCCACTGAAGAAAAGGACGAACAGACCAAAGATATATTTTACGAGCGCTTAGAAGAAACATATGACCGTTGCCCTGCCCATGACATTAAAATCATTCTAGGTGATTTTAATGCCAAAATTGGAAAGGAGAATATCTTTGGCCCAACAGTCGGGAAATTCAGTCTGCACAGTGAAACATCTGACAATGGTATGAGGCTGATAGATTTTGCATGGTAGTTAGCAGTACCAGATTTAATCATCTCGATATTTATAAGGGCACCTGGCTGTCTCCAGATCAAAAAACAAGTAATCAAATTGATCATGTTGTGATAGATGGAAGACATTCATCCAGCGTGTTGGATGTACGATCGTTCCGAGGCGCAAACATTGATTCGGACCACTATCTTGTTGCAGCAAAGGTACGTACCCGTCTAAACGTTGAAAATAAAGCACGAACAGACACAACGCGGAAGTTGGACATCGATAGGCTGCAAACACAACAGATAGCCACAGCATATTCCACTCAACTAGCCCAATTGCTTAACGCGAGCACTCCTTGTCCCGATAACATAACAACACAATGGCAGCATATTGCCCACTCCATGCAAACAGCCGCAAAATCCATACTTGGATTCCAGAGACCTCCACAAAGGAATTTATGGTATGACCAGGAGTGTCGTGCTGCTACCGAAGATAAAAATGCGGCATATAGAGCTACTTTACAATCAGTAGCAACGCGTAGCGCACGAGAGAGATATCGGGAGAAAAGGAGAGAAGAGAAACGTCTTTTCCGCAAGAAAAAGAGAGAAATGGAAAAGCGGGAGTGTGAAAAAATCGAGATGTACAGGAGCCAGAATGAAGTCCGAAAATTCAACCAAAGAGTCAAGCATCAAACTGATGGCTTTGGTACAGGCACATCCTCCTGTAGAGACCAGCAAGGTAATCTGGTAACAGATACAGATAGCGTGCTCAGGATATGGAAGGAACATTTCTCCAATCTGCTGGTATCCAATAGTGGCGAAGACGATGATACCGCAGATCCAATCCCAGAAGATGGTATAGAATGTATACCACCCGGCCAAGATGAGGTAAAAACAGCAATCAACCGGCTGAAGAATAATAAAGCAGCAGGAGCCGATGGCTTACCAGCCGAGCTGTTTAAAACCGGAGGCGACGCGCTGATAAGGTGTATGCATCAGCTAGTTAGCACCATCTGGAAGGAAGAACGCGTACCCGACGATTGGAACCTGAGCATCCTATGTCCCGTCCACAAGAAAGGAGATAAGACTGTATGCTCCAACTATAGGGGCATAAGTCTACTCCCTATTGCCTATAAGATAGTGTCAGGGATACTGTGCGAACGAATAAAGCCTATGGTCAACGAGATAATTGGACCATACCAATGTGGCTTTAGACCTGGCAAGTCCACCATTGACCAGATATTTACCCTGCGGCAAATCCTAGAGAAGACCCAAGAGATGCAGATCGACACATTTCACCTTTTTGTCGATTATAAAGCAGCATTCGACAGTCCCCTCCGATCAAAGGTATTCCATGCAATGTCTGAATTTGGTATCCCCGCAAAGCTCATCCGGCTTTGTAAGATGACTCTAACTGATACTAGGTCCTCAGTTAAAATTGGAAAGAACCTCTCCGAAGAATTTTGTACCAAAAGAGGTTTCAGACAAGGAGACAGCCTTGACCTATTCAACATTTTGCTGGAAAAGGTAATACGAGATGCAAATGTCAAAAGAAATGGCACAATTTACACCAATAGCCACATGTTTCTTGCCTATGCTGATGACATAGACATCATGGGACGATCAGTAAAGGAAGTAACTGATACCTTTAGGAAGGTCGAAGCAGAATCTGCGAAAGTGGGTCTGGCGGTAAACGGCGAAAAGACCAAATTGATGGTGTCGACGCGCAAAGCGTCCATAGAGCTCGGACCAACCGTAGAATTTGGTACCTATAATTTTGAGGTAGTTAAAGACTTCGTCTACCTCGGCATTGCCATAAACACAACAAACAACATCAGTTGTGAAATAAGAAGAAGAATTGTATTGGACAACAGATGCTACTATGGATTAAGTAAGCAATTTAAAAACAAATCCACATCTCGTCAAACAAAAATAACACTATACAAAACGCTGATACTACCCGTGCTAATGTATGGCTCCGAAGCATGGGTACTTGCGCAAGCAGATAAGGCAGTGCTTGGTGTGTTTGAGAGGAAAATTCTTCGAAAGATCTACGGGCCGATTTGCGTTGACGGTGAATATCGACGTCGTATGAACCATACAAAGACATGCATATAGTTAATCGTATCGAGATGCAACGATTGCGTTGGCTAGGCCATATCATGAGAATGAGCGATGATGAACCCGCTAAAAAGGCGTATGAATACATGCCACATGGCGGTGCACGCAGAATCGGCAGGCCTAAGCTTCGATGGTGCACACAAGTGGATGAAGAAATGGAAAGGCGCGGTATTCCAAAAAGTCAAGCGAAAAACAGAGAGGAATGGAGATCTTTTCTTAGTTCGGTCTATGGAACAAATGTTCTGTAATGGGCCAACTAAGTAAGTAAGTAAGTAAGTAAGTTAGTCACAAAATTGGATAATGTTGCCTAAATTCAAAACAATGAGAGCAGCCAAATCTTATCTTATAAACCAAAGGAAACCATAAATTCCTTTTGATTCAATAATTTCCCATGGCCATCTTTCCCATTACAATAAATAATCTTCCCGCCCACATTGGAGACAACATAATTTTCATTTCGCATATCCATTCAATATTCAAGCATATCATATGCCAATCATTGCTTTGCATTACACTGCACTCAGTGCACTGAACGAACAATCATTTCTCATTATCAAATGTTTAAATAGCGGAAAAGTGGATGGCGCTACTGTATTTGCAAAAAAAAAAAAACTGATCACAATATGTCGTTTTTTTGTTCTCAAAATCAACATCAATGCATGCATGCAAAATCATTGCAGCAGCATTGCAAAGGCGACAAATCACACTTTAATACAACAGAAATTTTATGCAACATTGTGTTGTTGCAAAGCAAAACAATCCCAGACAGCAAAAGAATGAAAGGCTACTCTTGTTGTCTGTGCTATGCTGCGGTGTGTATGTTCAAATGCAAAAAAAAAAAAAAAAAATACATCGCAGAGAGGGATTTATATATGCTCCTGTATTTACAATATTGTGTATATTGAGGTGGACGAAGTCTACAAAAAATCATTAAATAAGGACCAAAATTCATGCTGTTGTAAGACTTTAATAATTTATGTCTTGTATAATCCATGTCTTCAGTTCGTGCTCATGATATCTAAAGTGTTTTGCTGGGCCGTAAAATGATTAGATCAGCTGTTGACTCAGTCCCTAAGAGGGTACTATAATTCTCAAATTTACACGATATGCAAATTAGAACCATTTCATTTATTGTTGACTTATAAGGACGAAGTTCATTATTTGTGAAAGTTTTTAATTAATTGAATTAATCGAGCGAACATGACCTATGGAGTTTGTACTGTAAAAGTGAAGTCCATACACCCAACTAATATGCAACGATCGTTTCGCTGATGGCTAAATCAGCTCATTGTGCATATCGGATATGAATGGCTAGAAGACAAAGGCGGAGTTTGAAAACTTCTATTTATACAGACATTATTGCAAATTTGCAGATATGAAGTCTTTTTGAAGTTTTTTCCTATCAAGTCCACCTACAGTCTTCTCTAGAATCATTTCTCAATATATACACATGTACAATCGAAGGGGTTTCCTTCATGAATTGTAATGCCTTCCAGTTCGGAAGTTTGAAAGATTGGCACTGGCTCAGAACGCTAAGGTCTCGTCAACATTGTGTGTTTGTTGGAGAGGACCCAGGTTCGAAACCCAGGCGTGGCAGCCGGACTCTGCTGTGAATTTTTATCTATACTTGTTTTATTAGGACGAAGGTAATTATTTATAAAAGTCTTATTAGGACGAAGGTTGGTCCACTATTTTTATACCCTCCACCAAATGAAGAGTATAATTAAATTTGTCATTCCGTTAGTAACACTTCGAAATATTCGTCGGAAACCCTATAAAGTGTATATTATTGATCAGCATAAAATTCTATTTCGATTTAACCATATCCGTCTGTCCGTCCGTCTGTCTCTCTGTTGAAATTAAGATACAGCTCGCAATTTAAAGATAGAGAGTCAATATTTGGTACAGAAGTTTTTATTACTTGCAGGATGGTTGGTATTGAAAATGGGATATATCGGTCCACGATTTGATATAGCCCCCATCGAACGGTACCTCCCGATTTTCGGTATTTTAAAGGTTTTAGCTTCATTATCCTACCAAAATGGAAATTTGGTACGCAGTCTTCTTTAGGGGTATAAAACTTTCCCCCAGAATTTTATCGGTATCGGTCCACGCCTTCATATAGCCCCCATAGAACGGCACCTCCAAAATTTCGGTATTTTGAAGGTTTTAGCTTCATTTACACACCGAAATGGCTGAAATTTGGTACTTATTCTACGTTGGTGGTATAAAACATTCCCCCAGAACTTTGTCGGTATCGGTCCATGCCTTCATATAGCCCCCATAGAACGGTACCACCCGATGTTCGGTATTTTGTACCTTGTGGCCTCAATATTCCACCGAAATGGCTGAAATTTGGTATTTAGACTTCGTTGGGGGTACCTTAACTTCCCCTTTATATTTGTCGGTATAGGTCCACGCCTTCATATAACCCCCATGGAAAGGTACCTCCCGATTTTCCGTATTTTGAAGGTTGTGGCTTCAATATTCCACCAAAATGGCTGAAATTTGGTATTTAGTCTTCAATGTGATATAAAACTGTTCGCCAGAAATTTGTCTGTACAGGTCCACGCTTTCATATTGACCCATTTCCGACTAAAATTCGTCGGTATAGGTCCACGTTTCGATATAGCCCCCTTAGAACGGTACCTCCCGATTTTCGTAATACTGAAGATTGTGACGTCAATATCCCATAGAAATGGCTGAAATTCGTTATTTAGTCTTCCAAGAGTTATAAAATATTCCAGAAGAATATTATCAGTATAGACCAACATTACTGAGGGGTATTTTGCCACCGCTGAAATTTTTTGATGATGTTGCTTGGCCGCGGAATCGAACCCACGAACTTCAGCGTGCAAGGCGGGTGTGCATACCATTGCACCACGGCGCCCTCAACATTTAGGCCAACGATATTATCGAAATAAGGATTTTAGACCCCAAGTATGTTTGGGCGAAATACATTTCAGGCAACTTGGAGTCGATTTACCCACGTCCGTCCGTCTGTCTGGCTGGCTGGTGCGCACGATAACTCTCAAAGAATCAACCTATTAGGTTCAAATTTTAGCTCTCGTAAATTTTGCACAAACTTAGTATAAGTTCAAATATGGACCATATCGGTCTACCCCTTCCGTTAATTACCCCAACAAACGTTCACAATTTTTCGCTAAGATTATTCGGACGATAGTTCTAGAAGGGACTAACCGAATTGTTCCAAACTAGGGATGTGGAAATACTACTTCCATGTCTGAATATGGACTATACCGGCCCACTCCTTTGGGAAGTCCATTCTTCCTGAGACGACGCCAACTATTTTTAAGTATTTTTTCTTAGAGACTTGGATTACGTCCGAATATGGACTACATGGGAGCACTACTTCGGGTGCCTCCCACACAAATTTTGGAAAGAGTGCCGTTTAAGGACTCGTCTCGGATTGTTTAATTTATTTTTTTTTGAATTTTTTTGTCTTTGTGGCCCTAGTACGACGGTACAAATTTTTGAGGGCCAAAGTCCATTCTTCTAGGGAAATTTTACCAAAATTTAAAAAAAAAAAACATAGAGACGTTATAAGTATTGGGTTTACTTATTTTCTTTGTGTCCGAGGCTGTGGGTATATCTCCGTCGGCACAGCTGACTGATACTTTTTAACTTGTGTTAATAATATGTAGCGAAAATGCCCCGGAAAATAATACCTTACGTTTCTACTAATGACGGCGTATATATGTATGTATGTTCTATATCTCAGGTATGTTACCATGTATATCAACTTATGTAGGTATGACCGGACGGCTAACATATGTCGCAACCATATAAAAGAAACTCCTTGGAAAATAGTGCCCAAGTATAGTGGAGTAGGCCCTGTCGGCCCTGTCCGACTATAACCCTCTCTTACTAGGGATACGTAAAATCGATTTCGGTTAATCGATAATTAGCCGTAACATTTATAAAAGTCGTAGTCGACTATTGACTGTGCGAAAATCGATTTTCGTAATCGATTAATCGATTTTAATCGATTTTTGGTATCGATTAATCGATTTTAATCAATTTTCGTAATCGTTCCTAGAATCTTTAAAGCTGGGTACACATTGTCAGTTTTGAATGACAGCTTTGCAGTTGCTTGCTAGTGTGGCAGTTCATTTTTGTCATTCATCATGCAACCACAAAATATTTTGTGGTAACCATTAAGAACCGTCTCTACAGAGTTCGTATGTTCTAGAAAGTTGTTTACTAAGATCTAAGGTACACTTTTCTAGTTGGTTTTTGCTTCAGTTTTGATCGGTTTGAAATCTGTAGACTAAAATCCGAGAAAAGTTTAACTTCGACGATTCTTATTATTCTTTAAGGCTAGAGTTACAACTTTTCCTCTACGAGAAAACATAAATTCTTGGCGGTTTAGAATATATGTGCCTGACAAAATGATCCCTTTTGACATCAACGCCTCAGGTCTTTGGGGTCCCATAACCGCGAAAGTTGAAGTAATAGGGAAAAATGTTCTTCTATCCCGCTGTGGTGTCAGAATATGTTTAATAAACCATGACTCAAAAAATTACACAGTTTAACTCAAGGTGCCCTTCAGAAGGTCTTGTTTATACAAGAGAACTTTAATAGTTCTTAGCTATTATTATGGAGATATTTTATCTCTAGAAAACTTTTAGGGGTTCCATAGAACATATCTATCTTCTTACCATAGCTGATCTTTAGGAGGCCTTCTCAACTATATTCTGATCTTAGGGGGCTTTCTTATCAATAGGATAACTTAGGAGGAGGACTTCACAGCTATAAAATAATTTTAGACAGACTTCTTCTACTTTTAGATGTCCTTAAGGAAGTCTAATATCTATCACATAATATATTTAGGATGTATTCTATCTAAAGAAGACCTTTAGTAGGTTTTCAATCTATAGATGAACTTGGGAGGTCTTTTATCTCGAGAAGATCTTTGAAGGTCTTCTGTCCGTAGAAGACAAAATATTTAGGAGGTTTCAGTCTATAGAAAGTCTTTAGGAGGTCTTCTATGCCTAGACGTCATTTAAGAGGTCCTCTATCCATCAATAGAAGACTTTAAGAGTCTTCTATCTACGAGTATAAAACAGTAGGTCTTATATTTTATAGAAGGCCTTTAGGAGGTGTCCTAACTACATCAGACCTTTAACAGATTCTGTTATTTATGGAACTATCTATAGAAGACCTATAGGAGAACTTCTACCTGTAAAAGATATTAGAATACCTCTAGGAGGTATTCTGTCTGTAGAGGATCCTACGAAAGTCTTTTGTCGGTAAGTAAATCTTCCATCTATAGAAGACCATTAGTAACCTACTAATTCTATCTGTGAAAGACCCTATGTAGGTCTTCTAGCTAGAAAAGATCTTTAGCACGTCTTCTATCCAGATATGACCTTTGTAAAAGACCTTCAGGATATCTTCGATTTTTAGAAGTCTTTAGAATGTCTTCGGCATTCTACTTAGAGAATATCTCTAGGAGGTATTCTGGCTTTAGAATACTTTTAGGCCGTCTTCTATCTATAAACGATTTGTAGAAGGACTTCTATCTGTTGAAAACCCTAATATGATCTTCTATCTATATCAGACATTTAGTGGCTCTATAGAAGCCCTTTGGAAGATTTGATGTCAGCAGAAACCCTTTAAAAGGTTTCGACAAGAAGTACCATATCGGTCCACACTTTCGGGTACAACTCCTACGAAACATTGACATTTTTGGCCAAAATGCTTCGCACGATAAATCTAGAATGGAATAATCGATTTGATGTAGATCAGGTTGGAATATGGACTATATCGGTCCACGCTGTTTGGGATTTCCTACACAGAATTTGGAAACTTTTGACATACTGTTGTCTAGCATGTATCGGATAATGTTAATTTTTTGCAGCAGGGTGTGCTTGCGATCTCTGAATTTATTTTGGGGGAAAGTCTGATAATGGTACAAAAATGAAATTACTGAAGAAAACTAAAACCTAAAAAGTAAGTATCCCATTTTGCCGAAACTTTACACACCATGAGAGTGTGTTTCCAACTACAAAGCCGTGTGTTGTGCGTTTTGCAAAACTTTGAAGAGTTCTTGATGTTAGCCATAATTCAGAAGTTCGGATTTTCAATTCCAGCGGCAAGCAAAGTCAAAATATGGAGTGTGATGAAATTGAAGTTCAATTATTGAACAACAGTTCAAAAAAAAAAAAAAATAACATATGAAAATGATACCTACTCCACACTTCTTCAAATGTTGGTAAAATGTGATTTGTAGTAAATATCTTTCCACCCTAATATTCACATGTCTGTATAATTATGGAGTGGCGCTGATCGAACACGACATTAACAGCAAGTGTCTGCAGTTGTTATGCTTGATTGAAGATCACTGAAAAATGGAATGACAATACCGATGGTTAGCAGCTACATGAAAAAAGATCAAATATGAAGGGATGGTGGAGTAGGTCGAAAGAAGAATACCCGATATGCAGCATTTTTTACATGAGACTGTCAATACAGAAATTGAGCTAGAATCTGAATTAAGGGGTATTTGCAATGATAGTTTGCCTAGTTATTTTTATTTTTCTATTCAGAAAACAATATTCACGCTATGAAAATTGGAGCCTTATCTTAAAATAAGGAAATAAAGCAAAGTATTGAAATTGAGTTGAAAGATTATAACAAATTCAAAATTTCCTTGTAGCGTATCACATTTCAGGACATGAACAAAGTTAAAGAAACCTATCAGCAAATAAATTTTAAACATTTCAAGTCTTGAAAATTTATATGAAAATAACAAAAAAAAAAAAAAAGAAAATCTGCCATCTCTCATGGCTAAACAGTCTGACGACTACACGATCTTCAAAAATACACACAAAGAGGACACAAATAATGTACACCCAAAAATAATTCCGCCACTTATCCATGATAGTCCAAAGTGAATGCCATGCAATTCCAATGAGTTAACAACTATGTCAGGAATCTCCAAATCGAAGACAACAATAACAACGAACAAACAAACCAACATTTCCATACGTTTACTTTTCTTCGATTCATTGGTTGTTTGGATGCGGATGTTGGGGATGTTATATTGCCAGGCTGCTGTGACTGTGACCAGGAATTAGACATGAACGTGATTTACGGAACCCTTTAAATGGTATTTTAAAGAATAGCAAACAAAAAGTATACCATTGCAAAAGTCTTTTTGTCTTTGCAATGCAGCGTTGTTGTGTGTTTGGAGCTACAGTATGGAAGAACACAGAAGGAAGTCAAATGCATTCTGGCATTCTGTCTATAATTTGCACACCACGTTGTTGCCGGGAGAAAGAATGAAGTTGCTTGCAGATGCTGTGTGATATTGAAATTGAAATAACGGCGAGGCCTAAATAGTTGAAATATTTCATGATGTGTATATTTTATGGTATGATTTTTCCTTGTATTTTATTTCTGATGTTTTGTTGTTGTTATTATTTCCCTGGTTCGTGTGTAGTGTGGAAATATAGTTAATGTTTATACTGTTTGAATTGGAAATGAGAAAAATCGTGTTCTACAAAGCCATATATTATGCATGTGATTTTTATTGCGGTTCCTAATATATTGGAGAGATTAGAAATAATAAAGTTGAGTGTAATTATAAGGAGACACATTTCTTATCAACGGCTGAAAATCCGATTTTTTCTATAGGAAAAATGCCTTAGAAGCTGAGGACCGAATTTTTCTTTATGAAAAAAAAACCTCAGAGGTCCCCATTTTTTCTCAATGGGTCAGAAGTTGAGGTCCGAATTTTTCTCTTTAGAAAAAAAATGCCTCAGGAGGTGAGGCTCGATTTTTTTTCTATAGAGAAAAATATGCCTCAGAAGCTAAGGCTCAAATTTTTTTCTATAGAAAAAAACAAGCCTCAGAAGCTGAGGGCCGACTTTTTTCTGTAGGAAAAAACAAGCCTCAGAAGCTGAGGGCCGACTTTTCTTCTATGGAAAAAAACAAGCCTCAGAAGCTGAGCCCCGAATTTTTTTCTATAGAAAAAAAACAAGCCTCAGAAGCTGAGGGCCGACTTTTTTTTCTATGGAAAAAAGCAAGCCTCAGAAGCTGAGGCCCGAATTTTTTTCTATAGAAAAAAAAACAAGCCTCAGAAGCTGAGGCCGGATTTTTTCTATAGAAAATAAAACAAGCCTCAGAAGCTGAGGCCCGATTTTTTTTTCTATAGAAAAAAAACAAGCCTCAGAAGCTGAGCCCCGAATTTTTTTCTATAGAAAAAAAACAAGCCTCAGAAGCTGAGCCCCGAATTTTTTTCTATAGAAAAAACAAGCCTCAGAAGCTGAGGCCCGAATTTTTTTCTATAGAAAAAAACAAGCCTCAGAAGCTGAGGCCCGAATTTTTTTCTATAGAAAAAAATATGCCTCAGAAGCTGAGGCTCGATTTTTTTTCTATAGAAAAAAATATGCCTCAGAAGCTGAGGCTCGAATTTTTTTCTATAGAAAAAATATGCCTCAGAAGCTGAGGGTCGAATTTTTTTCTATAGAAAAAAATATGCCTCAGAAGCTGAGGCTCGAATTTTTTTCTATAGAAAAAAATATGCCTCAGAAGCTGAGGCTCGAATTTTTTTCTATAGAAAAAAATATGCCTCAGAAGCTGAGGCTCGAATTTTTTTTTATAGAAAAAAATATGCCTCAGAAGCTGAGGCCCGAATTTTTTTTTATAGAAAAAAACAAGCCTCAGAAGCTGAGGCCCGAATTTTTTTCTATAGAAAAAAACAAGCCTCAGAAGCTGAGGCCCGAATTTTTTTCTATAGAAAAAAACAAGCCTCAGAAGCTGAGGCCCGAATTTTTTTTCTATAGAAAAAAACAAGCCTCAGAAGCTGAGGCCCGAATTTTTTTCTATAGAAAAAAACAAGCCTCAGAAGCTGAGGCCCGAATTTTTTTCTATAGAAAAAAACAAGCCTCAGAAGCTGAGGCCCGAATTTTTTTCTATAGAAAAAAACAAGCCTCAGAAGCTGAGGCCCGAATTTTTTTCTATAGAAAAAAACAAGCCTCAGAAGCTGAGGCCCGAATTTTTTTCTATAGAAAAAAACAAGCCTCAGAAGCTGAGGCCCGAATTTTTTTCTATAGAAAAAAACAAGCCTTAGAAGCTGAGGCCCGAATTTTTTTCTATAGAAAAAAACAAGCCTCAGAAGCTGAGGCCCGAATTTTTTTCTATAGAAAAAAACAAGCCTCAGAAGCTGAGGCCCGAATTTTTTTCTATAGAAAAAAACAAGCCTCAGAAGCTGAGGCCCGAATTTTTTTCTATAGAAAAAAACAAGCCTCAGAAGCTGAGGCCCGAATTTTTTTCTATAGAAAAAAACAAGCCTCAGAAGCTGAGGCCCGAATTTTTTTCTATAGAAAAAAACAAGCCTCAGAAGCTGAGGCCCGAATTTTTTTCTATAGAAAAAAACAAGCCTCAGAAGCTGAGGCCCGAATTTTTTTCTATAGAAAAAAACAAGCCTCAGAAGCTGAGGCCCGAATTTTTTTCTATAGAAAAAAACAAGCCTCAGAAGCTGAGGCCCGAATTTTTTTCTATAGAAAAAAACAAGCCTCAGAAGCTGAGGCCCGAATTTTTTTCTATAGAAAAAAACAAGCCTCAGAAGCTGAGGCCCGAATTTTTTTCTATAGAAAAAAACAAGCCTCAGAAGCTGAGGCCCGAATTTTTTTCTATAGAAAAAAACAAGCCTCAGAAGCTGAGGCCCGAATTTTTTTCTATAGAAAAAAACAAGCCTCAGAAGCGGAGGCCCGAATTTTTTTCTATAGAAAAAAACAAGCCTCAGAAGCTGAGGCCCGAATTTTTTTCTATAGAAAAAAACAAGCCTCAGAAGCTGAGGCCCGAATTTTTTTCTATAGAAAAAAACAAGCCTCAGAAGCTAAGGCCCCAAATTGTGTTCAGAAGCTGAGGCCCAAAATTTTTTCTTTTGAAGAAAAGGCCTCAGAAGCTGAGGCCCCAAATTTTTTTTATAGGAAAAAATGCCTTGTATGCTGAGGCCCAAATTGTTTCCTATAGAAAAAATTTCCTCAGAAACTGAAGCCCCAAATTTTTTTCTATGCAAAAAATGATGCCTCGGAAGTTGAGGCCGCAAATTTTTTTCTATAGAGAAAAATGATGCCTCTGAAGCCTTAAGCACCCCTTTTTGAATAATGCCTCAATACTGAGCGTATTAAATATTTATTGCATATCAATATGTTCATACAATCACGCTTACCCACACATACATGTTATATTGAATATGCTTCGCAATTTAATTTCATTAATCCACTTGTATGACATATTAATCCTGGCTAATAAACCTTATAAAATTCTTACAAATTGCTTTGATTTTTTCGGCCTGCAACTCCCCTCTTCAAAAGAGTAAAACTTCTATTCTCCCTGTACCTCCTCAACTGGTTCAATGAAAAATGATGCTCAGTAATATTGCTAGTCTGAGGCAAACTCCTTCCATGTTTGCAAAACGCAAAACATATTAATTTCCCAAATGTCTGGTGGGTAAAACAAAAACCTCACCTAATAGATCTTTATCGCTACCTTATGAGCCCTATGAGCAGCAGCAAGCAACAATGGCATGGGATTGAGTGTAATTTAACACCCATACTAGCAACAACGACTTTCGCCGCTGTGAAACAGACAGACATTGTTTAATTGTCAATAGACATCAAATCGTATCAATTGTTGTTCATGATGCCACAAAGACAAGCTAATATTTTTCGCTTGGTTAGACGCAAAAACTTGAGCCAGGATACGACGGATGGTTGGCCGCCGTTAACAAAGGACTTGAAAACATAACAGCAAACGCTCATCATCGATAATATGAATATTCCCGTGATAGCAAACAAACCATTTTCCCCACTAATCCCAACGGATATGCTCAATCAAAGCATAAAACGTCCCCCTCCCCACAGCATAGTAAACTACAGACCACGAAATTTCAGCAGAATCCCTCAAATAGACCACAAAAATCACCAGTTAAGGTAACGACATGTCAAGTAAACCAACCTGCTATCTTCTGACTGACTGACTCACTGACTTCTTTTGCCACAACACAATCTAACCAGCCAGCCAACCATTCCAGGCAGCCAGCCAACCATTCAACCACTATTAATTGCTACGTGTTTGGGGGTGGTTTCCATTGACTTGCTTCCCGGTTATGTGGTGTGAGACGTTACTGTTTTCAGGTTGTCATTGAAAATCGCATTTCATTCATCATTCTCATTATTTTGTCGAGTGTATACGTGTATGTGTGTGTCTAACGGGGAATCGCTTTCAACGGTCGTCGGTTATATGACAACCGTCACATAAAGCTCGTCTCTCCTTATATAACCTGTAAAATTAAACCTGACAGGTCTGACTTACTAACCACATACAAACACCGAAATGCCTTCAAGTTCTTTAATAACTATAACATCGTACAACCCCCTTTCGTTTATGGTTCGTTATATGCTCGTATGATTAAGGTAGGATGATTTGAAAGGAACAGTACATGGTTAGTTTATTATGGCTCACGAAGAGAAAGGATATATGATTCAAGAGGACTTCTGCGAAGAAAATCATTCAGAGGTGAGCTATTGAAAAACTACATGAGACCTTATATAAACTTTTAGAGATCTTCTACAGATAGGAAACATTTAAAATAGGATGAAGTATCTGCAATGGAAAGAGAGAGAAGACCTCAAAAAACGTCTGCCTATAGCCATTCAATAACTTCTCTCTCTAGAAAATCTTAAGATGTCTTCCGCATAAAAAAAGCCTCAGAAGCTGAGGACCAAATTTTTTCTATAGAAAAAAATTCATCAGAAACTGACACCAATTTTTTCTATAGAAAGAAATGACCCTGAAGCCGAGGACCAAATTTTTGCTATAGAAAAAATCCGCGGAATTTGAGGACAACAAAAATCCGCGGAATTTGAGGACAACAAAACAATCCTGAGTAGCTGAGGATCAACTTTTCTTCCATAGAAAAATTATCAGTAGAAAAAACTCAGTAGCTGAGGACGAAATTTTTTCATAGAGGACCAATATTTTTCTATAGAAAAATCCACAGAACTCCTCTGAAGCTGAGGTCAAATGGTTTTCTATTGAAAACAATCCTAAGAAGCGAAAGAAATTTTTTTTCTATAGGAAATATCCTTAATATCTGTGGACCAATTTTTTCTATAGAAAAATGTTCTCATTAGCTGAGTACAATTTTTTTTCTAAACAAAACGATCTTCAGTGCCTGTGGCCCATTTTTTCTATAGAAAAATCCTCAAAAGTTGAGAACCAATTTACTTCTATAGAAAACATTCTCACAAGTTTAGGACCAATTAATTCTATAGATAAAATATCTCAGGAGCTAAGGAGCAAATTTATTCCTATAAAAAATGTCTGAGAAGCTGAGGATCAAATTTTTCTATAGAAAAAAATGTTTCAGCAGCTGAGGACCATTTTTTCAATAAAAAATGCCTCAAAAATCGAGGAAAAATTTTGCAATAAAAAATGCTTCAGAATCTGAGCTACAAATTTTTCAACAGAAAAAATTCCTCTATAGGAAAAAATTTTACTCAGCTTCTGAGGCATTTTTTATAAAAAAAATTTTGTTCTCAGCTTCTGAGTAATTTTTTCTATAAAAAACAAAAATTTGTTTTAAACTTCCGAGGCATTATTTCTATAGAAAAAATGGGTCCTCAGCGTCTGAGGTTTGTTTCTCTAGAAAAAAATGATCCTCAGCTTCTGAGGCCTTTTTTCTATACAAAAAAGTTTTGTCCTTTTCTGTATAGAAAAAAATTTGATCTTCAGCTTCTGAGGTATTTTTTTCTTTCTTATAAACAATTTGGTCCTCTGCTTCTGAAGCATTTATTCAATAGAAAAAATCTGGTCCTCAGCTTCTGAGGCATTTTCTCTTTAGAATTAAGACTACAGCTTGCATAACCTCTCCAATTGCCACAGCATGTACTGTTTGCGTTGCTTACATGTATAGCTAAAAATACATCCTTAAAATTCAAATATTATGCCAAGTAAGCGATGAAATTATCCAAACGGCAAGCAAGCTTCCAACAATCCCTCACACACAACACACACACTGTGGTATCAGGTTGTTTGCAGACATTGCCGTAACTCTAAGCAAATAATGTAGGCTTTTCGTTAAGCTTGTAAATGAAATTGTGTAATTATAATTAACCACATGTGTAATAATTTAACCACCAACCACCCCCTTCCTATTATCACAGTATGGCACATTGGGAAAGAGTTTGTTTGTTGGTGGTCATCTGTATCATCATCATCATCAACAGCCTTTCTATGATTTTATGTGATTGGCCACATAAGCATAGAACGCAATACCACATTTGTTGTAACCGATATAAGGATTTGATACCGTAAGCCCTCAGGGGTATAATTCATAATTTCATATTTTTCATGATCTATGACAATTGATAAGGTTGTGTAGAGGAGGACACCGCTGCTCATCATCATTCACTTTCACATTCATGTGGGTTTGAGTTTTATTAAAATTCACATGTTGTAATGAATGAATGGATGAGTGTGTGTGTGTGGGCAACCATAACCCTCCTCCATGGTTTTTAGGGGGATTTTTTAATTAATTAGTAACGGATTTTAAAGTTTCACACTTTTATGTATGGCAAGTTGTAAAATGAATGTAATGGATCCTGATGGTTGGCACGTGCCCTTGTCGCTACTGCTGGTTTGTTGTTCTGGCCATGATAACTTGGTCATTGTCCATTTGTTTTTATGTAAATTTTTCGGGCTAATTGAAAAAGTAGGTAAATACAGGGTATAATGTAACAATTAAGTCATGGTGTAAGCTAAACTGAAATTTAAATAGAGTAATCTGTGGAAAGGAATTTTTCAGAAGATTTCATACATGACTACAAGAATTGTACCAATCTCTATACATAGTTTCTCCGGTCCCTTTTAGGGAAAAAATTCACTTATACTTTTTCGAACTTAAACAGTGGAACATTTATTTCTAAAGAAACTAATTAAGTCCACAGTTTCGGAAACAAATTTCTATAGAAAAAACTGTCCTCACGTTTGGTCCTCATATTCTGAGGCACTTTGTTTTAGAAAAAAATGGGTCGACAGCATCAGAAGCATTTTGTTTCAGCAAAAATTCAGTCCTCAGATTCATAGCATTCAATTACACACCATAAATTTCTGACGACTTATTTAGAAAAATGTTCGGTCATCGGCTTCTGAGGTATTTATTTTTTCTATAGAAAAATTCTAGCCTCAGCTTCTGAGGCATATTTTTTTCTATAGAAAAAAATTCGAGCCTCAGCTTCTGAGGCATATTTTTTTCTATAGAAAAAAATTCGAGCCTCAGTTTCTGAGGCATATTTTTTCTATAGAAAAAAATTCGAGCCTCAGTTTCTGAGGCATATTTTTTTCTATAGAAAAAAATTCGAGCCTCAGTTTCTGAGAATATTTTTTTTCTATAGAAAAAAATTCGAGCCTCAGCTTCTGAGGCATATTATACCCTACACCACTATGTGGAAAGGGTATTATAAGTTTGTTTTGGTAAAAATTCATGTAACACAGCGAAATATTCGTCGGAGACCCCCAATGTGGTATACCAATCTTCATATCTCGACGAGATAAAGCGATTTTGAGATGTGTGTCCGTCCGTCTGTCCATTATAAATTGTAATCAAACTCCAGGCCGCAATTATGGACCGATCGTCACGAAATTTGGTGTGGAGGTCGGTTTCATATCAGAATAGATCGCTATTTTAATTGGTGATGATCGTGAAATATTTAGCGGGTGAAATGGACCAAAATCATAATTTTCATCCGATTTTGTAACTGCTCTGTAGGTCGCAATAATAGTTCGATCGCCTTGAAATTTTAAATAAGATAAGAGTATATGACAAAAAAGAAGCTTGCAATTTGAGATCGCGATCAGATAATATTTAGAGAGTTAAATGGACCACAACTTTTGTGTGAAAATTATGAAAATTTTTAATATACAGCTTATATCTTTTTTCCTGGAAGAGACATTCCTCCCTCGTGAGTTATATTTGAAAGACGATCTCTTGACCTTTCCATTGATGTCAATTATGTTGATGTATGTGATCAGATAACAGAGTTACAGCCTAATATATCCAGTTTTTTTGTTTGTAGTGTAATCATAAACACGCTAGAGGTAAAAATTATAGCTCAATAGTCACGAAATTTTGCACGAGGTAAGAGTTTAGGTCGAAGAAGGTGCCTAAAATTTTTGATGATGATCTGATATTATTTATCGGGTGACATAGAACATTACTTTTGTATGAAAAATATCCAAATTTTATTTTTGGCCCATATTTTAATTCCTGGACGGCATATACCGGCAAAGTAGCCTACGTGCGGAAAAATAACTACTGACCTTTCCCCTGATGCAAATTGTAATAATGTGTCTGCTAGATAACGCGCCTACTGCCTAATATATAATGGGTTTTGTGTAGTGAAAAACAATTTCCTCCCATGTTACATGGGATTGTCTCTATTATGACAGAGAAATTTTCAGTTCAGTTGTCCAATTGGATTTTTTATACAAATATTGCAGCATGGGGTCACCTCGCTACCTATTCTATTCTAGGATTTAGAGTAAAGGGGATACATACGAGGGCGGTTCGGAAACTTCTTAGCCTATCAATGAAAGAAAATAGTTAGTTTTTCAAAAATATTTTTATTTTTCAATATAATCTCCTGAAACTTCAATACACTTAGTCCAACCCTTTTCTAGCAATTCTATCCCCTGATTAAAATAGTTTTCCTCAAGGTCTTCAAAATAGTGGATTACAACTGTAATTGAATCTTCATTTGAGGTAAATCGCTTGCCAGCAAGGAATTTTTTTTAGATTTGGGAACAAGTAAAAGTCACTGGGAGCTAAATCAGGAGAATAAGCAACTCGTACTTTAATTCGTTGATTTTAGCCATTGTTAAAACACTCTTGAGCGCTGGTGCGTTGTTTTGATGAAAAATTATTTTTTTGTGTTGTAAGCCAGGACGTTTTTCTCGAATTTGTACATTTAATTGATCCAAAAGGTTGCAATAGTACTCTGAATTTATTGTTTTACCCTTTTGCAGATAGTACAAAATACGACCAAAGATATGCCTCATCGAAATAATGGTTTTGGGCCCCAAATATGTTTGGACGAAATTCGTTGGAGTCGATTTAGCCCTGTCCGCTCATCTGTCTATCTTACTGTATAGCTGGCTGGTGCGCACGATAACTTTCGAACAGATCTACCGATTCAAACCAAATTTTATACTTCGTAATGTTTTGACCAAACTTAGTTTAAGTTCGACTATAGGCTATATAGGTCCACGCCTACCCCAAAAAAAATTCAAAATTTTTTTTCGAAAAATGGTGTGAACGATTTGGTCCAAACTTTCCATATATTCCTTTCAGATATAGATCGCGTAAGACCATATCAGTCCACATCTTGGGGTACCTTACACACAAAATTCGGAAAAGTGAAATTTAAGAGACATCTCGAGTCGTTTTGGATATTTTTCAGCAGATTGTAAAATCAGAAGTTAGCTTACTAAAATTGATTTGGTATAGGCCCACATTACGATATATTGATGCAAAATCAATATATTTTTATACGGCATAATATTTTTAGAGAGGTATAATTTATATAATTGTTCCACAAACATCCCCGTAGGGACAAGGGAGGCTTCTCTTATACCAATGGATTCATATTAAGTTATTGATATGTGACCTCGTTTTTATCGCCGAGTCTGAACGGCGTGTCCTAAATCGCCACTAGTAGAGAAGTTTTTCATGGCTGAAAAACTAAGGAAATATCGCCAACATTACTAAGGGGTATTTTGACATTCAGCGTGCAAGGCGGTTGCACATAGCTAACTCCCAGATGTTGTGGTGTAGGGTATCACATGGTCGGCCCCGTCCGACTATAGCCTTTGCTTACTTGTTGTTCTATAGAAAGAAATTCGAGCCTCAGCTTCTGAGGCATGTTTTTTTCTATAGAAAAAAATTCGAGCCTCAGCTTCTGAGGCATGTTTTTTTCTATAGAAAAAAATTCGAGCCTCAGCCTCTGAGGAATGTTTTTTTCTATAGAAAAAAATTCGAGCCTCAGCTTCTGAGGCATGTTTTTTCTCTGTAGAAAAAAATTCGAGTCTCAGCATCTGAGGCATGTTTTTTTTCTATAGAAAAAAAATCGAGTCTCAGCTTCTGAGGCATGTTTTTTTCTACAGAAAAAATTCGAGCCTCAGCTTCTGAGGCATGTTTTTTTTCTATAGAAAAAAAATCGAGCCTCAGCTTCTGAGGCATATTTTTTTCTATAGAAAAAAATTCGAGCCTCAGCTTCTGAGGCATATTTTTTTCTATAGAAAAAAATTCGAGCCTCAGCTTCTGAGGCATATTTTTTTCTATAGAAAAAAATTCGAGCCTCAGCTTCTGAGGCATATTTTTTTCTATAGAAAAAAATTCGAGCCTCAGCTTCTGAGGCATATTTTTTTCTATAGAAAAAAATTCGAGTCTCAGCTTCTGACGCATATTTTTTTCTATAGAAAAAAATTCGAGCCTCAGCTTCTGACGCATATTTTTTTCTATAGAAAAAATTCGAGCCTCAGCATATTTTTTTCTATAGAAAAAAATTCGAGCCTCAGCTTCTGAGGCATGCTTTTTTATATAGAAAAAATTCGAGCCTCAGCTTCTGAGGCATTTTTTTCTATAGAAAAATCAACAACTGAGGCATGTGTTTTTCTATAAAAAAAATTCGAGCCTCAGCTTCTGAGGCATTTTTTTCTATAGGAAAATACAGTTCTCATCTTCTGAGACATAAAAATACCTCTTGAAGATCAAAATTTTCCCACAGATTCTGAGGCATTTTTTTATAGAAAAAAATGCCTATAAATATTTTCTAAGGATCTTCTAACTTCTATCCATAAAATACCTTTTGAAGGTCATCTGTTTTCTATCCGGACGGGACTTCTTAAAAAGATCTTCAATCTATAGAATAGCTCTTGAAGGTATTTTTTATATGGAAGGCATTTTAAAGGTATTAGGCCTTTGGTAGAGGATCTTTATATTTAAGGCTTTGGAAAGTCTTGAATCTATAGAAGTCTTGTTGAAAAACCTCTAAAATATCTTCTATACATAGAAATCCTCATGAAGGTATTCTGTCCGTAGAACACCTCTTAAAGGGCATATATTCATAGGGCATTGGGTGACAGTCTTCCGCCCCCAATAGTGTGTTATTGCTTTCATGTTATGATAATCAATATTAACCCTTAAAGTCTAATTAAATAACAATATGCCAGCCATGGTCAGTCGGGTGATTTAATATTTATTATTGTTTATGGCTCCATAACACTTTCGACTCATTGTCACATTAACAACAAACTGACACGCAATATTAAATCAGACCAAAATCAAAGTATTATTCACAAACACCATTCCTTTCAATGTTCAACCCCATATTTAGAGTAACTGTTTTGGGTGTATCCCCTCCAATAAAAAAACAAAAACAGTTTTAAATTTGGTCGGTAGTTACATTTAAAGAGGTCTGCAATAGGATTTTTATTCGGAAGTTTTAGGACCATAACGACATCTCCTGCAATGTATGTCATATTATCAGAAAAATCGTAGATGGGATAGGGGATCAAATAATACCAGTCGATTCCATTTATATCAGAATAATAGAAGATTAAAACTAAATTTGTTTGTCCTCTTTGGTCAAATTTCATTGAAAATTAAATTTCCGTAGGTAACTCTGTCCAAATTACCAAGTGACCATTTCATTCGGTCAGTGTTGGTGGCTTATTGCCACCTACTGTGAGGGGGAGTTTAAAGCAGTTAGTGTGTACGAGTGTCTGTCTGTTTGTCTGCCTCTATGCATGACCATCCACATGGAGTAGTGACAGTTAAATGTCAGTCACAATGTAACGAGTATAATTATTTTTATACCCTCAGTGGTGATGAATGAATGAGCGGTCGGGGAGTCACATAGTTAGTATCTATGTAACTACCACTTAACTGTAATAACGATCTAAAATAATAGATATAGCACCCAGCTACCTTACACATACACACCTATTAATGAATGTATAACGAATAAGTAGGGTAACAACACACATATATGTATCAACAAATGTTATACTGGTTCCCCAAGCCCCTCTACCTCCCCCAACATTGCTTGTTGTCCCTCTTATTTGTTTGTTGTAACTGTTCTGCTCCATTTTACCCTATGCCAATGCAACTCATTACCGCTGCTGCTGTTGTTATGAACTTTTGTTTTAACTTGTTTGTTATTTGCCTGGCCCCCATTATAGTTAGTTGGTCATTTGGTGGGCCATTGTTGTTGGTCGTTGTTGGCCTATACAACCACAACAAAATGGAGTACACTAATTTCAAATGTCACTCCAAAAAGGGTATTGACATGTAATTGGCTTCAGAAGTTAAATGACAATAAATAAATGTCGGACTTGGGTTCCATTTGTTGTTTGTAAGTAATTAAAAATAAATAAATTGCATGAATATTTAAATTATGTAATTTCGTTTTTGTATTTTGCTGACATGTAAGTGAGTAGTGAATGGAATGATATTCGTGGCAGGAAAACAGGTGAAAAATTATGAAACAGAATAAATGGTGAATAATTTTTCTGACTAAAAATCATTGGTAAATTTATAGTGTTAGTGGCATCAATTAGACAATAATTCTCAGGAAAATATGGTTGTGAAAAGCTTTTTTGAAAACTCAGGATATTCTGGATACAGTTTGACATCAAATATATTGCACAGACCAAAATTGTAAAAAAATCATAATAATTGTTCGTTTATGGCGACAAATTATGTTAAAACTATACGGTTTTTTTGCGTAAATCTCTTGCTATTGGCCCTCAAAACAATATTATATCAAAATATACAAAGTTTATGTTTTGTTTTTGTTGATGGGCTTTTTGGTCAAAAAGCCAAACAAACGTAAACAAAAATAAATTGGTCAACAAATAAAAATCAAAAATACAAAGTTTATTTGCAATTTATAACAAATCCGGACTAAAATAAGAATTACCTACTACTTTTAGGTGACAATAAATGTATTGCAAAGGGAAAAGCAGTACTATAAAACTAGTCACATTTGCAAAGTTTTGTAGTTATTATGCATTTTTATGACTTCTGCCGCCAATACGGGACTAACAGTATTGAATGTACACTATAGGGAAAAATAAACCCTCAATGTATTATTTTGAAAGACCTACAACAGAGCTCTATTTCCTCTCTCAATATTACTGGAATCACTTTATTTGTACTAAATGGATAGTGCGCCCAATCTTATCAAACCCATCAAATATGGAAATTATACACCTTCTAGAAAATCTGGAATACCGAATTTTTGGGTACTATATATTTTACCAAGCAAAAAAGTATGCAAAATCGGGTTCATGGACATAATAATGCCTGGGAAAATCTCTCCACTGACATTATTAAGAAATATTTACATTTCATTATTCTGAAAGTCGGTAAAACCGGTCCAAAAAGCTAAAAAAAACATTCAAATACCACCATTCCAAAGGTCAGATCATGACATATTAATCTTATTTGTGTAAGTTGCTGATGTAATATAACAAAACTAAACTGATAAATACCTCGGGACAAACTCCTGATATCAAACCTGGGAAATTTTTTTGGGTCCAGTTTAAGATAGAAACTCGAAAAAAGTCATCCAACGAAAGATCAAAATTATATAAAAATTGGGGAACCAGGACCAGTGTTGCCGAATTTGCAGATTTAACGTCATTTTGACGATTTTTTGGCCCAAAATTGGAAAATGACGATTTGACGATTTTATGCCCTGAAATGACGATTTTTCACGTTAGCCAAAATTGTATGAAATAAAACAGAATAACTATATTTAAACCGAAATTTAACGAAAGAATTTAAAGAAAACAATAATGCAAACTTGATTTTGTGAGCTTTTTTAATGTTCTTAGCAATTTCCAGCCAGATTGGCTATATCTGGAATACAGGTAGTTTGAGCTTTTTTGCCTGACATTCGAATTATATCAGTTGATTGGATTGTTAATGGCGGAAAATCTCGTCAAAATATAAGACTCCAGCTTTCTGCGCTCTTTAAGAGGTCAGATAGTCAGTCATGAGTCATGACCGAAAGACATGGACGATCACACAGTCAATCAGGGGATATTTGAGCAAACCTGTCATTCAAAACTGTAGAGTTGTGTAGTCCCGGAACGAACTAGTTCGCAGTAACTATTCCTGACAAGGAACTATATACAGCTCTTGCATTCATATAGTTTTTTCTCGTTCGTTTCGTTCATTATTCAGATGATGCACATTGCTAAATAAACGTAAAAAAATAAAAAATGAAATAATTCGAATATACAAATTTTGAATGATTTGTGATATAAATGCTAGTTTCCAAGCTTAGCCTTCGTCCACCCACTAAAACACCATTCAATATGCCTGATGATCGGTCTAACCACCCGTGAAACGTAGCATAGTGGATGAATGTGAGGGGCTTCGGTGGATTCCTAAATTTTCAATGTACCTCTTAGGTCAAAATAGCTAAACTCGAAAGAGAATTAATTCAAATATCACTCTAAAAATGACCTTCGCTTAATAAGGCAAAAAAAAGTAAATCACAATCGTTGCCACCAAACGATAAAAAAATAACGATGGAGGATAAAGATTCGCTTAACTTTTGCGGTCTCGGAACTATTTGCAACGAAGGAAACAAAAGAACGACGAAAATGAAAGAATCATTGAACTACGTCGATCCTGTAACTATTTGGAACTATGGAACTATATTAAGGAACTAGTTTCGTTTGGGAAAAGGAACTAGAAAGATCGATCAGAACTAGATTACCCAACTCTACAAAACTGGCAGTGTATTTACCTTGCTGCATTGTTGCAAACTCGATAGCCATAGGGGAAACTCTCATCTGGTGAAAGCCTTTTTATGACGGTATTTAAGTGAGATTAAGTTAGCTTTACTGCTGTAGGTTGTATATTATATATTGTCAGTCTCATTGTTATAACTATATGCGATAAATTCACATTAATTGGTAACCAATCCTAGTTTTGGACTATGTTGACGATTTTTGACGATTTTCCAAATTTTATTGACGATTTTACGATTTTTTTGACGATTTCTTATCAAAAATTGTCGGCAACGCTGACCAGGACCCTTTGAGTGTAACATGCCGAGCTTTAAATTTTGGTTTAGCTAAACTCATTAATACGCCAATGAATGTCCAAAGTGGATAGACAACTAATTAAGGAACATAACTTTGCAATTCTCCAAAAAAAATCGCAGATTTGGTAATTTTTGCAATACATTTATTGTCACCTCCAATTAGCTGTTAATTCTTATTTCTGGCCGTATTTTTATAAATCGCAAATAAACTTTGCATATTTTGGCGGAATATTGTTTTGGGGACCAATAACAAGAGATTTGCACAAAAAATCGTATAGTTTTTACATAATTTGTTGCCATAAACGAACAATTAATATGAAAATTTTTGCAATGTTGGCCTTTGAAATACAGCCCATCTTCGAACTTGATCTAAGTTCAGACCCAAGACCTACGTGTACAAGTTTTTAGCTCTCTATCTCAACTCATTCGGAAGATAGCGTGATTACAGCTAAATCGACTTAGAATTTTACACTGATCAGGAATATATATACTTTATAGGGTCGCAAATGATTATTTCGATGAGTTACAAACGGAGGGTATAAAAAACACTTATATGTTAGACAGTAGTTAAGTTATATAACCGATATATTCATGTTGGTTTTCAAGTTTATTTTTGTAGATTGCCAAAATATGTCTCCTAGAAACAAAATCTAGACCAAAAATTGAATTAGGATATTTTTCCCACAAAAGTTCACCAGCTAAGAACTATCCGCTCATTATCAAAAATTTTTGGCATCTTCCTTGACCAAAATTATTACCTCGTGTAAAAATGTGTCTGTATTAAACTAAAACTGCGAACTCTAGCGTGGTTTTGGTTACTATACACACAATTAAAACTGTTGAATTTCTGTAACTCTGTTATCTGAGCACGTACATCAACATAATTGGTATCTTTGGAAAGGTCGAGAGATCGTCTTTCAAAAATAAATCACGTGGGAGGAATGTGTCAACAAGGAATAAAGATATAATATATATACAGTATAGTCTCGGTGATCCGGACACCACATGTTTCGGCGATGTCCGGATTATCGAATTGTCCGGATTACCGATTACTTACAAAAACATATAATTTTACAAGCTAAAATCATTAATAATGGACGTTTACTTCATAAAAACTTAATATCTAAGTTAAACGAATTCATATTATGTAAATATCACGGGTTGCGATCATTTTAAAATTGGGACCAGGTTTCTTATTCTTAATTCTTAATTTTACTCGTACCTTCTAGAAAGTTGTTTATTGAGATCTAAGGTACATTTTTATAGATGATTGTTTGCTTCAATTCTGATCGGTTTGATGTCTGTAACCTAAAATCCAAGAAAAACTTATTAGGGAAATTTGACCTTGAAGATGAGGTTGAATGGATTTTATATGTTCACAATTATTATTCTTTAAGATGAGAGCTATAACTTTGTTTCCCCGAGTAAACCCAAATTCTCATCAATTGGGAAGATATGAGCCCCACAAAATGATCCCTTTGACATCAATGCCTCAGATCTTTGAGGGTCCATAACCGCGAAAGTTGAAGTGATAGGAAAAATCGCCGGGACAGGTATCTTCTTATTATACCCTCCACCATAGTATGGAGGGTATATTAAGTTTGTTTTTCCGTTTGTAACGCATTGAAATACTCATTTGCGACCCTATAAAGTATATATATTCTTGATCAGGGTAAAATTCTGTGTCGATCTGTGCACGTCCGTCCGTCCGTCCATCCGTCCGTCTGTGGTAATCACTGTAGCATCCACAAAAATGGAGAAAGAACGCTGAAATTTTGGGAAAATGCGTCTTTTGTTTGCAGGCAGGTCAAGTTCGATGATGGGCTATATCGGTCCACGTTTTGGTATAGCCCCCATATAACGGTACCCCCCGATTTACGGTATTTTGACGTTTTTAGCTACATTTTCAGACCGATGTAGCTATAATTTGACATTTAGGGTTCTTAGGTGTCAATAAACTTATATAACAAAAGTTGTGGACATAGGTCCACGTTTTGGTATAGCCCCCATATAACGGTACCCCCGATTTACGGTATTTTGCGTTTTTAGCTACATTTTCAGACCGATTTAGCTATAATTTGACATTTAGGGTTCTTAAGTGTCAATAAACTTATATAACAAAAGTTGTGGACATAGGTCCACGTTTTGGTATAGCCCCCATATAACGATACCCCCCGATTTACGGTATTTTGACGTTTTTAGCTACATTTTCAGACCGATGTAGCTATAATTTGACATTTAGGGTTCTTAAGGGTCAATAAACTTACATAACAAAAGTTGTGGACATAGGTCCACGTTTTGGTATAGCCCCCATATAACGGTACCCCCGATTTACGATATTTTGCCGTTTTTAGCTACATTTTCAGACCGATTTAGCTATAATTTGACATTTAGGGTTCTTAAGTGTCAATAAACTTATAAGTTGTGGACATAGGTCCACGTTTTGGTATAGCCCCCATATAACGGTACCCCCGATTTACGGTATTTTGACGTTTTTAGCTACATTTTCAGATCGATGTAGCTATAATTTGACATTTAGGGTTCTTAAGTGTCAATAAACTTATATAACAAAAGTTGTGGACATAGGTCCATGTTTTGGTATAGCCCCCATATAACGATACCCCCGATTTACGATTTTTTGCCGTTTTTAGCTACATTTTCAGACCGATGTAGCTATAATTTGACATTTAGGGTTCTTAAATGTCAATCAACTTATATAACTAGTGGACATAGGTCCATATTTTGAAATAGCCCCCATATAACGCTACCTTCCGATTTCAGGTATTTTGACGTTTAAATTCACATTTCTAGACCGAATTAGCTATAATTTGATATTTAGGGTTCTTAGTGACCAAAAAACTTACATATATTACAAATAATTGTGAACGTAGGTCCGAGTTTTGTCAATTTTAGCTACAATTTTTAATCGAACTAACTGTAATTTGACATTTGAAGGTTGTAGTGGTCACCACACATCTGCATCAACAATTTTCAACATAGCCCCAATATAACGATACTTCCCGATTTTCGGTGCTTTGAGGATTTTACTTAAAATGTTTAACCACGTAGGTTCATGTTTTGGTATAGCCCCAAAACAAATCTCCCGATTTTCAGTGCCTTAGCTTTATTTTTTGGACGAACTTTCTGTAATTTGAAATTTAAAAGTCAACAAAAATTCTGCAACAAAAAGTGTTCATTTAAGTTCATATTTTCTTATAGCTGTTTATCATAGTCAGCCATCAATGGTTGAACGATAACAAATCTTTCGACGGATTCAGATAGTTAATTCCATATTGTATTTACATCTGAGTCAACAGTCAGTCAGTCGCTAGCCAGAAAGACGAGATGTGGACCGAAAACTTTGAAAAACTTTTTTTCTTATTTATACACCAATTGTCATTGCTAAGAACGAAAATGTCAATGACATTGTCCGAATCAACGAGTGTCCGGATTATCGAGACTATATATTAAATTTTTTTTGCAATTTTCACACAAAAGTTTCGGTCCATTTCACCCGCTAAAAACTGTCTGGTCATCATGTAAAATTGCAAGCTTCGTTTCTGTCATAAGCTCACACCTTATTTTAAATATCGCGCTGATCGGACTATGATTGCGACCTACAGATCAGATACGAATGTTTCGCGCTGTTACAAGATTTTTTAGCAAAACAAATAATAAATGATATGTATATATGTAATGATATGAGGATAAAATTAGTCAGAAACAAACGGTTATGTCATTTTGGGTACGCCGTGTGACCATATACCTTGATTTCTGATAAATATCGGCTTACAGTGACTTCAAAAAATTGTCCAAAGTTGTGAAAAATAAAAACTTTGTTCGGAAGTTTTTTGAATCGAATCACTTAATTATTAAGTTTTTATGTAATCTTAGGTAAAAACTCATCAAAATATCATACATGGATACGAAGTTGTAAAAAAGTCATAACCGTAACGTACATACATATGTGTCCCTCAATTTTGCAAATCGCGACACATTTGTTTTTTTTTTTAATAAACTTAATATTTCAGAAAAGAATTTAAGTAAGAATTCCTAAAAAATTCATCTACAAAATGAAATGCTTAATGCTTAGTTCAGCCATGTTAAGCTAATCAGATATTATTGATTACTTTCGACGCCAACGCATATCCCAACAAAAGAATCCCATCAACAGTTTGGCAAAACAACATAATTCCTATTAAGCTCGTTTATTTTTTGTCAGCTTCTTCGGACCATTAATGATTCACATTCTTAGCCGTCTACACTGTCTATTGTTAATGTTTAGCTGTTATTGTGTAAAGATCGTGGCTTTAGATTGAAAGATTTCATCTGTTTTTGTTCTTGTTGTTGGTGAGATCATTTGTAAGCCCTTGTTGTAGAGTACCCTACAATGATATAATGAAATGAAAATTTACCGAACAAAATTGAATGTCAATTTCTTTTTGAGGCTAGATCAAAAAAGGTCCTGTATACCAGACCCCCAAATGTTTCATTATTTCGTAATGTCATCATAAGAAAAAGTTCCGGCTTACAGGTTACTTTCCTATGATTATGTTCCTAGACTGCTAAATATTTCTATGGGCCTCGTGTTAATCGTATTCAAAATTGGGTCTATATGCTTACGATACGTATCATTCTTCAACAATAGGGTACATACTATTCCACAAAGTATGTAGTTCCTCAACGATTTCTTCAACTTTGTTATGGCTAAGTGGTGTCGATTGGGGGGATAGGACAGTCAGTCAGACAAACATGTAAAGAACATAGAGTTCTTTAGATACCAATGTTGTTAGTGTTGTGTTGAAGCATTAATGTTGGCGTGGTCAGTTAAGCCAACTCTCCCATACAAATGGTCAAGATATGTTACCAAATGAATGTTCGTACATACATACACATGTCTGTACGTACAATGTGTGCCGTTTTGTATGCGGTTCTGTTAACCATATTAAAGTGTTCAATGATTAATTACATGCGTCTAAGATTAATTGAAATCAATCAAAGCTGAAGTTAACTAATGGCAACACGTTTGTAATGCATGGCTAATACTTCTTATTGATGCCTGGTTTTTTTCGGGTTTCTCTTGGTGGGTTTTATGGTAGATTGCTTGATTTGATGTTATTGCCGTTGTGATTTTTTTATTGAGATGCGGCGGCGGCGGCGGTGGTGCTGCTGCTATGGTGTCGTTGTTGGTATTTAGCTTTTTACACACATCTCTCGTTATTTCAATACGAAAATAAAAAAAGCAAACCATATGACCACTTAAAGCTTTTAAAGTAATGAATGATAAAACAAACAAAAAAATAATGTAATAGTAGCTGATAAAAACATTAATTTTTTTTTTTTTTGGGAAGAGAAATAAAAAACTGAGCACTCAGTACCGACAATGACAAAATTATCAATCAATGTCGTTGGTATGCGTAAAAATACCGTTAATATGTTGATAATATTGTGATCTAAACAGTTGACCCCGAATATTTTTAGACATGTTTTAGGAGACTTCTTCAATCCACATTTTTACGTAAGCCTATGGAATATTAGAAAATTAAGAAAACGATAAAGTTTTTGAAAATCAAAACCTTGTTTAATTTTTTCAGATTCATTTCACTGAGATCCTCGATTTTATATATGATGGGAAACGTGTCTATCGCAATATTTTCATTGCGATGAGAACTTATTTTCAATACACTTTGTCAAGACAAAAAATTTGCCTGATGGCACACATGTGTTCCAGACAATTTGGAATCTCGCCATGTCCGTCAGTCTGTCTGTGTGTTTCGATGGCCGGTAAACTCCATAACCTTTGAAGGGATCAAGAGATAAGATCAATTTTCGAGATGAAATATATCGTCCACTGTTGGAATTCCTACCGAAGCTAGTCCCTGTGGTCTTCATTAAAATTACATATCTTTTTCATGGGAAAGTCAGTGCTTCCTGAGATAATGGCCACAATTCTCAAGAACCGTAGGAAGGATTCTAGGCTAAACGATGGGCAACATTCCCTATTTTACTACTACATTGGGAAAAGATAAGTACTTGTACTAGGGCAAATAGATAAATTTTTGGCCTATGCAACATAAGACCTAAAGAGGTCTTCTATTCTATAGAAGACCCCTAAAGAGGTCTTCTATTCTATAGAAGACCCCTAAAGAGGTTTTCTATTTTACAGAAGACCCCTAAAGAGGTCTTCTATTCTATAGAAGACCCCTAAAGAGGTCTTATATTCTATAGAAGACACCTAAAGAGGTCTTCTATTCTATAGAAGAACCCTAAAGAGGTCTTCTATTCTATAGAAGACCCCTAAAGAGGTCTTCTATTCTATAGAAGACCCCTATAGAGGTCTTCTATTCTATAGAAGACCCTTAAAGAGGTATTCTATTCTATAGACGACCCCCAAAGAGGTCTTTTAATCCAAAAAAGACCCCCTTAAAGAGGTCTTATATTCTATAAAAGACCCCTAAAGATGTATTCTATTCTGTAGAAGACCCCTAAAGCGGTCTTCTATTCTATAGAAGACCCCTAAAGAGGTCTTTTATTCTATAGAAGACCCCTAAAGAGGTCTTCTATTCTATAGAAGACCCCTAAGGAGGTTTCTATTCTATAGAAGACCCCTAAAGAAGTCTTCTATTCTATAGAAGATCCTTCCTATTCTATAGAAGACCCCTGAAGAGGTCTTCTATTCTATAGAAGACCCCTAAAGAGGTCTACTATTCTATAGAAGACCCATAAAGATGTCTTCTATTCTATATAAGGCCCCTAAAGAGGTCTTCTATTTCAAAGGGGTCTTCTGTTCCATAGAGGACCCCTAAAAAAGGTCTTCTGTTCTATAGAAGACCCCTAAAGAGGTCGTCTATTCTATAGAAAACCCCTAAAGAGGTTTTCTATTCTATAGAAGACCCCTAAAAAAGGTCTTCTATTCTATAGAAGACCCCTAAAGAGGTCGTCTATTCTATAGAAAACCCCTAAAGAGGTTTTCTATTCTATAGAAGACCCCTAAAAAAGGTCTTCTATTCTATAGAAGACCCCTAAAGAGGTCTTCTATTCTATAGAAGACCCCTAAAGAGGTCTTCTATTCTATAGAAGACCCCTAAAGTGGCCTTCTATTCTATAGAAGACCCCTAAAGAGGTCCTCTATTCTATAGAAGACCCCCCTAAAGAGGTCTTCTATTCTATAGAAGACCCCTAAAGAGGTCTTCTATTCTATAGAAGACCCCTAAAGAGGTCTTCTTTTCTATAGAAGACCCCTAAAGAGGTCTTCTATTCTATAGAAGACCCCTAAAGAGGTCTTATTTTCTATAGAAGACCCCTAAAGAGGTTTTACATTCTATAGAAGACCCCTAAAGAGGTCTTCTTTTCTATAGAAGACCCCTAAAGAGGTTTTACATTCTATAGAAGACCCCTAAAGAGGTCTTCTATTCTATAGAAGACCCCTAAAGAGGTCTTCTTTTCTATAGAAGACCCCTAAAGAGGTCTTCTATTTTATAGAAGACCCCTTAAGAGGTCTTCTTTTCTATAGAAGACCCCTAAAGAGGTCTTCTATTCTATAGAAGACCCCTAAAGAGGTCTTCTATTCTATAGAAGACCCCTAAAGAGGTCTTACATTCTATAGAAGACCCCTAAAGAGGTCTTACATTCTATAGAAGACCCCTAAAGAGGTCTTCTATTCTATAGAAGACCCCTAAAGAGGTCTTCTATTCTTTATAAGACCCCTAAAGAGGTCTTCTATTCTATAGAAGACCCCTAAAGAGGTCTTCTATTCTATAGAAGACCCCTAAAGAGGTCTTCTATTCTATGGAAGACGACTAAAGCGGTCTTCTATTCAATAGGAGAACCCTAAAGAGGTCTTCTTTTCTGTAGAATACCCCTAAAGAGGTCTTCTGTTGTATGGAAGACCCCTAGCGAGGTCTTCTATTCTATAGGAGACCCCAAAAAAGGTCTTCTATTCTATAGAAGACCCCTAAAAAAGGTCTTCTTTTCTATAGAAGACCCCTAAAGAGGTCGTCTATTCTATAGAAGACCCCTAAAGAGGTCGTCTATTCTATAGAAGACCCCTAAAATAGGTATTCTATTCTATAGAAGACCCCTAAAAAAGTCTCATATTCTATAGAAAACTTTTAATGAGGTATTATATTCTAAAGAGGTCTTCTATTCTATAGAAGACCCATAAAGAGGTCGTCTATTCTATAGAAGACCCCTAAAGAGGTCGTCTATTCTATAGAAGACCCCTAAAGAGGTCGTCTATTCTATAGAAGACCCCTAAAGAGGTCGTCTATTCTATAGAAGACCCCTAAAATAGGTCTTCTATTCTATAGAAGACCCCTAAAGAGGTCGTCTATTCTATAGAAGACCCCTAAAGAGGTCGTCTCTTCTATAGAAGACCCCTAAAAAAGGTCTTCTATTCTATAGGAATAACAAAACGCACCTCTCCCAAGGTTGTAAAAGCAACGAGTTTGTTTCTATAAAGAAACAACAGGGCGAACAAAATTGAGAAGACGGCGAACATTAGAAGAAGAAGCTGCTTTCGTTAAACTCGGAAACAAGCTACGCTGGACGATATTTACCCTCTGCGTTAATATTATTGCGGTTGCAGCCATATACCAACAGGTGAGAGAAATCAGGGAAGCAACTGCACTGAGCAATGTTGTGGGAAAGACCCACTGTTCCCCAACAAAGTCCTCTATTCTTTTCTATAGAAGAAAATCCTAACTATGATTTCCAATCAAGAAGAACCACTATCTTTAAATAACTTTAGACTATTTGTCAGTAAAACACTCCTAAAGATTTCTTCTATAATTGTTCCACAAACATCCCATACGGGACAAGGGAGACTTCTCTTATATCAATGAGTGCACCCCGATTCATATTAGCTCAATGGTATGGGACCTACTGTTTATCGCCCAGTCCGAACGGCGTCTCTTAAGACACCACTTTGTAGAGAAGTTTTACATAGCTGAAATACTCAGGAAATGTCGCCAACATTACTGAGGGGTATTTTGCCACCGTTGAAAATTTGAATGTTGACTGGCCGAGGAATCGAACCCATGACCATCAGCGTGCAAGGCGGGTGTGCATACCATTGCACCACGGTGGCACCCTAAAGATTTCTTCTATTCTACATAATACCCTTAAAGCGGCTTTCTATTCCATAGAAGACTTTCTATGCGTTCTTTTCAATAGAAAAAATAGGCATTTATATTATCTATTATAGAAAAGAACCACATAATACCTTTGGTAATACTAATGATAATTCTTCCATCAGCACCTGCCATTTATCATTTCCATAATCCACATTATCGGATAGACCACATACTTACATATTTATTTATATTGCTTCAAAGCTATTGAAAAAGTAATAAATTTCAAAAAACCAAAAAAAATCTTTGAGATGCCATTAGAAATCTTTTAAATTCCAAAAAATGTACAACCACAATAAACTTGAAAAGAACAACGACACACGACTATGGGCGAAGAAATTTTAATAAAATTTAATGACGAAAAAATTGAAGATTGTGGAAAACGGCTGGGCAAATGCTGCAACAAATGTCATGTCATGTACTGGCAAAACTAAGTCCAATGACAACGAAGACAATGTGACACTCAACAATTCGTAAGCATTTTTATCTTAATGTGCTAATAAATTTTCAAAATCACTACCAAACAAATAAATTTTGAACAAGAAAAAAACAGCATTTTCCAAATACCCAAAATGAAGATGTCTTTGAAGCACTTAAGAGCACAAGCCAAAAAATTGAGGAGTATTTAGGAGGAGTGGCAGAGGCTACAAAAATTCTCCAAATCTTGATTTAGACAATTTTCTAAATATATAAAATCAATGTCATCTGTACGTGTAACGTTTTCTGGGATATCTTTGTCTATTACTTTGGTGTGTGTGTGTGTGTGCGTGTATGGCACGAAATCGTATTAGCATTTGAAAATGATATTGTTAATGAATGCTCAAGTGATTTTACTCCTACCATAACACATCTGTTCGAGTGCAATTTCAAAAATAAGCAGGACGCATGATGCCAATGACATCTCCATGTTCGTCATTGTCAACCCCTTTTTTCCACTCAGTGGACACACTAATTGGCTCGTGTTTACCACTGCCGCCGCTTCTGCTGCTGCTAAATACAATGTCAACACTTTTGGGTGGAAAGTGTTTAAATCATACACTCCAAATATTGATAAAATATTAAATTTATTGTCAACTATTGAAAACGCATAGAAAGGGGTTGAATGCCAGCTTGCCACCGCTCCACACAACTCTTCCCTCTCCTCCAGTGGCTATTAAATACCCCTTTTTCCATGAGATTCCACGACGACCACTTGAATGTTTATGGCAATAATTTTTGAAATTCTTAATTTTCGATTTTATGTCTCGTGTTGCTGCTGCTGTTGTTGTTGTTTTTATTGGAATGTTTATTAATAACCATAAATTCAAAGTTTGTTTTAATTTTTACACCACCAACCTTTACCTTTATTGAAAGGGGGAAAGAACAGGCGGGCAATATAATGTTTTGGATTTTGAAATGCATGATATATTTTTGAATGACTCGCTTGTAAATTTGATTACCTTTAGGTAATAAAAATTAAAATTAATTATTTTATTGACAATAATTTCAATTTAAGTGCATTTTATTGGAGTTTATTTCTTAAGCGTGATACGTGATTGGAGGGTAATTTAAGACAACATTTCAAAGTTTAAAATGATTTCTAAACACTACAATATTGATTTTTAAAATACAATATCTATTATATGCAACTTTCAGAAAGGGTCTATATAAACACCCTTTCTTTCAAAAAGTGTATATATAAACACACTTTCTTTCAGAAAGGTCTATAGAAGCACCCTTTCTTTCAGAAAGGGTCTGTAGAAGCACCCTTCTTTCAGAAAGGATCTACATAAACATCCTTTCTTTCAGAAGGAGTCTATAGAAGCACCCTTTCTTCCCGAAAGGGTCTATAGAAGCACTTTTTCTTTAAGAAAGGCTCTATAGAAGCTTCCATAGAAGCACCCTTGCTTTCAGAAGGGTCTATAGAAGCTTCCATAGAAGCACCCTTTCCTTCAGAAAGGGTCTAAAGAAGCACCCTTACTTTCAGAAAGGGTCTATAGAAGCACCCTTACTTTCAGAAAGGGTCTATAGAAGCTTCCATAGAAGCACCCTTGCTTTCAGAATGGTCTATAGAAACTTCCATAGAAGCACCCTTGCTTTCAGAAGGGTCTATAGAAGCTTCCATAGAAGCACCCTTTCTTTCAGAAAGGGTCTATAGAAGCTTCCATAGAAGCACCCTTGCTTTCAGAATGGTCTATAGAAGCTTCCATAGAAGCACCCTTGCTTTCAGAAGGGTCTATAGAAGCTTCCATAGAAGCACCCTTTCTTTCAGAAAGGGTCTGTAGAAGCACCCTTTCTTTCAGAAAGGGTCTGTAGAAGCACCCTTCTTTCAGAAAGGATCTACGTAAACATCCTTTCTTCCAGAAAGGGTCTATAGAAGCACCCTTTCTTCCAGAAAGGGTCTATAGAAGCACCCTTTCTTCCAGAAAGGGTCTATAGAAGCACCCTTTCTTCCAGAAAGGGTCTATAGAAGCACCCTTTCTTCCAGAAAGGGTCTATAGAAGCACCCTTTCTTCCAGAAAGGGTCTATAGAAGCACCCTTTCTTCCAGAAAGGGTCTATAGAAGCACCCTTTCTTCCAGAAAGGGTCTATAGAAGCACCCTTTCTTCCAGAAAGGGTCTATAGAAGCACCCTTTCTTCCAGAAAGGGTCTATAGAAGCACCCTTTCTTCCAGAAAGGGTCTATAGAAGCACCCTTTCTTCCAGAAAGGGTCTATAGAAGCACCCTTTCTTCCAGAAAGGGTCTATAGAAGCACCCTTTCTTCCAGAAAGGGTCTATAGAAGCACCCTTTCTTCCAGAAAGGGTCTATAGAAGCACCCTTTCTTCCAGAAAGGGTCTATAGAAGCACCCTTTCTTCCAGAAAGGGTCTATAGAAGCACCCTTTCTTCCAGAAAGGGTCTATAGAAGCACCCTTTCTTCCAGAAAGGGTCTATAGAAGCACCCTTTCTTTCAGAAAAGGTCTATAGAAGCACCCTTTCTTTCAGAAAAGGTCTATAGAAGCACCCCTTCTCTCAGAAAAGGTCTATAGAAGCACCCTTTCTCTCAGAAAGGGTCTATAGAAGCACCCTTTCTCTCAGAAAGGGTCTATAGAAGCACCCTTTCTGTCAGAAAGGGTATATAGAAGCACCCTTTCTGTTAGAATGGGTCTATAGAAGCACCCTTTCTTTCTGAAAGGGTCTATAGAAGCATCCTTTCTTTAAGAAAGGGTCTATGAAATCACCCTTTCTTCAAGAAAGGGTCTTTCTTTCAGAAAGGTCTATAGTAGCACCCTTTCTTTCAGAAAGTGGCTATAGAAGCACCCTTCCTTCTAGATAGGGTCTATAGATGCACCCTTTCTTCAAGAAAGGGTCTACAGAAGCACGCTTTCTTCCAGAAAGGGTCTACAGAAGTCCCCTTTCTTCCAGAAAGGGTCTATAGAACCACCCTTTCTTCCAGAAAGTGTCTGTATAAGCACAATTTCTTTCAGAAAGAGTCTATAGAAGCACCCTTCCTTCCAGAAAGGGTCTATAGAAGCACCCTTCCTTCCAGAAAGGGTCTATAGAAGCACCCTTTCTTTCAGAAAGGGTCTATAAAAGCACCCTTATTTTCAGAAGGGTCTGTAGAAGCACACTTTCTTTCAGAAAGGGTCAATAGAAGCGCCCTTTCTTTCAAAAAGGGTTTTTAGAAGCGACCTTTCTTTAGGACCCTTTCTTTCTGAAAGGTTCTATAGAACCATCCTTTCTTAAGAAAGGGTCTATGAAATCACCCTTTCTTTCAGAAGGGATCTACAGTAACACCCTTTCTTTCAGAAAAGATCTACAGTAACACCCTTTCTTTCAGAAAGGATCTACAGTAACACCCTTTCTTTCAGAAAGGATCTACAGTAACACCCTTTCTTTCAGAAAGGATCTACAGTAACAACCTTTTTTCAAAAAGGGTCTATAGTAGCACTCTTTCTTTCAGAAAGGGTCTATAGAAGCACCCTTTCTTTCAGAAAGGGTCTATAGAAGCACTCTTTCTTCTAGATAGGGTCTATAGAAGCACCCTTTCTTAAAAAAAGTGGCTATAGAAGCACCCTTTCTTGTAGATAGGGTCTATAGATGCACCCTTTCTTCAAGAAACAGAAGCCCCCTTTCTTCCAGAAAGGGTCTATAGTAGCACCCTTTCTTTCAGAAAGGGTCTATAGTAGCACCCTTTCTTTCAGAAAGGGTCTATAGTAGCATCCTTTCTTTCAGAAAGGGTCTATAGAAGCACCCTTTCTTTCAGAAAGGGTCTATAGAAGCACTCTTTCTTCTAGATAGGGTCTATAGAACCACCCTTTCATTCAGGAAGGGTCTTTAGAAGGAGCCTTTATTTAAGAAAGTGTCTACAGAAGCACTCTTTCTTTCAGAAAGGGTCTATATAAGCACAATTTCTTTCAGAAAGGGTCTATAAAGCACCCTTTCATTCAGAAGGGTCTATAGAATCCCCCTTTCTTCCAGAAAGGGTCTACAGAACCACCCTTTCTTCCAGAAAGGGTCTATAGAATGAGCCTTTATTTAAGAAAGTGTCTACAGAAGCACTCTTTCTTCCAGAAAGGGTCTATATAGAGGGTCCCTTTCATTCAGAAGGGTCTATAGAAGCACCCTGTCTTTTAAAAAGGGTTTGTTGAAGCGCCCTTTCTTTAGCACCCTTTCTTTCTGAAAGGGTCTATAGGAGCATCCTTTCTTTCTGAAAGGGTCTATAGGAGCATCCTTTCTTCAAGAAAGGATCTATGAAATCACCCTTTCTTTCAGAAAGGATCTACAGTAACAGCCTTTTTTCAAAAAGGGTCTAAAGAAGCACCTTTTCTTTTAGAAAGGGTCTATATAAGCACAATTTATTTCAGAAAGGGTATATAGAACAACCATTTCTTTCAGAAATTGTCTATAGAAACACACTTTCTTTCAGAAAGGGTCTATAGAAGCACCCTTTCTATCAGAAAGGGTCTCTAGAAGCAGCCTTTCTTTCAGAAAGAGTCAAGCGTAAATCGTCTATAGAAGAAGGGCCCTGAAGGAATAGACCAACGCACAGTGTGTCAAAAACGTTTTTTTTTCAAAGTTCTATACTTTCTAAGCCGCCTCGTCTCCTTGATTTGTCTCATTCTAATTTTTCCCCTAAAATATTTTTTACCACTTACATATCCGTTACTTTTCCTATATTTTCCCTCACCTGGTAATTTATGCAAAACAACCAACCAACCACTTCACGCCTAATCACAGAGGGAAAAACCAAACATTTTTCTATCAAACTTTAATTTTTTCCCTCCAAAGAAGAAAACATAAATTTCCGAAATCAGAGCAATTGGAAATTGTAAATTTTTTGTGACATTTCCTTAGCACAATACCTAAAGCAAGCGACAAAACAATAACAAACTCCTCGTTCTACAACGGTGTAAACAATGATCTTTTGACCTTTACGCATGAATTCATAAAATATGCAAAATAACAAAGGAAATGTTGAGTAAAAGAAAAACAACTGAAAATGAAAGCGATTAATGACGTTTGCCAATATTCATACGTACCTACCAGCAAGCACCACATGGAAATAAGATATGCAAAATAATGCAATGCATTTATTTGAATAGCAACAACAACAAAGGAAATAATAAAGGCGAAATAACGACAATGGTCAACAAAATCTTAAGACGTCCACTCCCTACCTAAATAAAAACAATAGCAAGAAGGCGCTTAGGAAGTGAGGGTTAGTTTTGCTGCAATCGAATTGATTTTGAAATTTTAGGGGTGGAACTTTAATTTCGAAGTTCTTGGAAAATACGAAAATAAAAATTATATGTTTTATCCCCTGGTTTTGTAACTTATTTTTGTTCGTTCGTCTATATTCGTAATAATTTAGGCATCCACAGCTCAGCTCCCAGAAGACATACATACCTAATTTCTCGTATACCCGTTCCATATATCGTTAAAAATTCCTCAGCGCTCAACATTTGCGCTAAAGCGAATAAATCGATCTACAAAATTTGACAATTCGTGTGAAAAGAATAAAATTGTTTCCAAAAACAGTGGGTTAGACATCTAAGTGGTGAATATATGCTAGGTTGGCATACGAATTTTGACAGAAGACCTCTTGAGGTTTTATGTGGATACAAGAACTCTTGAGATCTCCAATAGACAGATGACTTCTGGAGTTTTTCTAAAGACATAGCACCTCTGGAGGTCTTCTATAGGCATAAGAATTCTTTAAGGTTTTCTATAGAAGTACTCAATAGACTTCTTTATACAAAAGACTTGGTAATATCCCCTAAAAGCAGAGGACCTCTGGAGGTCTTCTATATTCAAAAGATATTTTAGGCAGAATACCTCTTAAAGTATTCTATAAAAGTATTCAATAGACTTCTATAGGCAGAAGACCTGGTGAAGTCCTCTAAGAGCAAAGATAACCTTGAGGTCTGCTATAGGTAGCACACATATTAAGGTATTCTGTGGAGAGAATACTTAAGGTCTTTTGTAGACAGAACAATTTTTGAGCGGTTCTGTAGACAGAATACAGAAGAGGTCTGCCATTGACAGCAGAACTCACAGCAGAATACCTCTTGAGGTCATCTTTGCCACCTTGAAAACTTTCATCTATCTATAAGAAATCCTCTTAAAGTCTACTATAGACAAAAGACCTCTTGAGGTTTTCTATAGACAAAAGACCTCTATAGACAGAAGATCTTATGAGATGTTTTAAATACTGAAGACCTTTTGATTTCCTCTACGAGTATTATAAAAATACACTTGAGGTCTTCCACACATCGAACACCACTTAGGAACTACTATAGACGGCAAAACATCCACTTAAAATCTTCTATACACAGAAGACCTTTGTGGTATTCTATAGACAGAAGACCTCTTGAGGACTTCTATAGACAGAACCTAGGGAGGGTAGAAGACACCTTGAGATCTTCAACGGGCAGAAGGCCACCTATAGTTAGAACACATCTAAAGCTCTTCTATTGACAAAAGACAAAAGGCCTCTTGAGGACTTCTATAGAGAGGAGACCTCTTGAGGTCTTCCCTAGAGACAATGCCTCTTTAGGTCTTCTATAAAGAGAAGATCTCTAGAGGTCTTCTATAGAGAGAAGACCTCTTGAGGTCTGCTTTAGAGAGAAGATCTCTTGAGGTCTTTTGAAGAGAGAAGGCCTCATGAGGTCTTATAGATCTTATAGAGAGAAGACCTCTTGAGGTCTTCTATAGACAGAAGGCCCCTTGAGGTCTTCTATAGAGATTAGTCCTGTTGAGGTCATCTATATAGAGTAGTCCTCTTGTAGTCTTCTATAGGTCTTCTATGGACAGAAGACCATTTGAGGTCTTCTATAGACAGAAGACCTCTTGATGTCTTCTATAGACAAAAGACCCCTTGAGTTCTTCTATAGACAGAAGATCTCTTGAAAACTTCTATAGACAGAATAGTTCTTGAGGACTTCTAAAGACAGAAGACCTCTTGAGAACTTATATAGACAGAGGACCTCTTGAGAACTTCTATAGACAGAAGACCTCTCGATTACTTCTATAGACAGAAGACGTGTTTAGGTCTTCTGTTGGAAGAAGACCATTTAAAGTTCTCTATAGAGAGAATATCTCTTAAGAACTTCTATAGACAGAAGACCACTTAAGAACTTCTAAAGACAGAAGACCTCCTTAGAAGTTTTATAGACAGAAGAACTCTTGAGAAAATCCAAAGACAGAAGACTTCTTTGGAGCACCTTTAGACAGAAGACCGTTTGAGGTCGTCCATAGACAAAAGTACATGAGTACTTATATAGATAGAAGACTTCTTAAGGTCTTTTATAGGAGGGAAGACCTCTTGAGATCTTTTAAAGATAGAACTTTTATAGACACACGACCTTTTGGGGTCTTCTCTAGACAGAAGACCATTTAAGGTCATTTATAGACGAAAGACCTATTACGATGTCCTAATATCGATATACCTCTTCAAGTCTTCTAAGACCGACTTTTATAGGCAGAAAATCGCATAAAATCTGCTACAGACAGAAGTCCCCTTGAGGTCTTTTATAGACAGAATACCACTTGAAAACTGCTATAGACAGAAGAAGTTCAAATGTTGTTTCGCTGATCCTCGTTATTGCTTCACATCCAAACATTTCACCAGAAAAAAGAAATTTCAATATTTGTTGGGCAGAGAGCAATTAATCTATGTGGAGATGGAGCATTGAGAATAGGGAGCAATGATGCGTCTGTTATAAAGTAAATCTGTTCCAAAACCGTGAGTCTTAATTCGCCAATTCGAACTCACAACAAATCGAGATTATCACAGCCGGTTCGACTCTTTGGATAAGGATAATAGGAAGAGCACTACTGAAAAGACCTTGAGAGACGATAAAAAAATAAGAAGAACAACACTGAAGAAACTTAAGTCATCTCATTGGGCAAATCTTCGTAAAAACTTGCCACTCTAACTCGATACAAGATGTTTTCAGATATAACTCTACAAATTTTGATACAACCTCCTTTGTTGGCAGCAACAATGTATCGTGGAACCAACAGAAAAATGCCTGCTTGTAAATGCTGCTATACAGATATTTCCATTCTGGAGAAGAAAACAGGACTCTGACTAAACCATACCAAAATCTCTATCCAACTGCCGGATCAAACAAGTAAGAAAGCATAAGTATAAAAGCTGTGCTGACGGAGATATACCCTCAGCCTATGACCACAAAAGGAAGCAAACACATAAATATTGTGTGCCATATTTATTGTTATTCCGTATATTGATTTTGTATTACGAGTTTGGAATCTGTAGGTGAGGCAAATTATTGACATACACAAAAATTTTTAGTAAGAAATATTATTCATAGAGAAATATTAAAAATGTTTAAACAAAGTTTTGAAAGAAATTTGTGAAAGTTTGCACTGTAGCCGTCGGCAGGGCCATTTCCTCAGAAAGTATAAACTTACTCCGGGAAAAATTGTACCGTTGCAATAAGGACAGTGAAAACAATCTTCTGCAAAAAAATTCAAATAGATCCGAGACGAGTCCTCAAATTGCACTTTTCCCAAATTTTTTGTGGGAGGTGCTCCAATGACGGGACCGTATTCCATATTCCAACCTGATACATGCTTGGATGAACTATTACGATGTGCAAAGCATGGACCAATCAAAAACTCCCTGCGAGTGTTATCTTGCGGATTTGCTTTTTTAGTTGGAGTCGTCAGGATTTCTTGGAGCTTTAAGACCATTATCTCAGGAACAGCGAGGACAACATCCTAAAATTTTTAAAAGAAATTAAAAGGATCCGATAGGATCTCCTAAACTTAACGTGTTCCCAATTTTGTGTGGGAGGTACCCGAAGTAGTGGACCGACGTAGCCCATATTCGAACCAGTTCTATATGTGCAAGGCATAATACGATGTGCAAAGCTTGGTCCAAATCGATTGCCCGAATCGAGAGTTATCGTTCACACCATTTTACAGAAAAATTTGAACTTTTGTGGTGGAGGTACCCGAAGGAGTGGACCGATACGGCCCATCTTCGAACTTAAACTAAGTTTTGGCAAAATATAACGAAGTGCAAAATTTTGGTTCGAATCAGTTGATCTGTTCGAGAATTATCGTGCGCACCAGCCAACCAGACAGACGGACAGACCGACGAACGGACATGGCTAAATCGACTCCAAATTTTCTGAAACGAATTTCGTCAAAACATATTTGGGGTCTAAAACCATTATTTCGATGAGGCACATTTTTGGTCGTATCAAAGAATTCGCGAACTGTTAACATATTCTGTATAGTATAATTGGAATTCTTTAAAATGAAGTGTTTTAGGAGGAATCCCATAAGGTCGACCATTAAAATTAATTTACGTGGAAGCTGTGTTGGCATCAAGGTAGAAAAATAGGTAAAAATGGGTTGAAGCCTACAAGTTTTTTTATGCTCCCTTCCGATTTCTGGCTTAACCTTACATTTTATAGACATATGCCCAGAGAAAGACTCAAAGAATGCTGCATGGGCAATATGATACTAGTGTATCCACTGCATCCACCTAAAATTGATGCTGACATTTTGAAGCCGAAATTTCGGGGTTTTTTATATTTTAATAATTCGGACGCGCAACAAGATAATATTCAAAACTTATAATAGGATTATAGAACTCGTGATTTTACGACGTTTAATGCATATCTCATGAGTGTGCTCCTTACAGCATCCTAGTAATTGGAGTCTAAAAGACAATATTTGATGCGTGAATTTCTTTAAAAAACCTATTTTTTCCGTTTAAAATTTACAAGTGCCATTCAATTTTCTTTATACCCCGCGTGAATTTAGTTTTTTTACGCGACAGATCTAATGAGACCTTCTGCGATCGAATCCATCCACTAAAACCGCGGATACAGATACCTTGGAAATACGAAAATCAGCAAAAAATTATTTTGACAAATCGGCGTATTAAACCGCGATTTTCTTAAACATTTTTTAAATAAATGGAATCCTTTATACGCGACTATAATATATGCGAAAACGCGTGTCATAAATTACAGAGATTCGCGAGTAATATGGGTTTTTTACCAAAAATAGAATGTGGAGGCACATCCGCGGTTCTTGAAGAATCTATTTGAAATATGTGTATATAGACGTATTTTTGATGGGTGCTACTGAAACCGGATGCGCGATTTTTACCCACTTTAAGGTTTTTTGCTTTGTGTGATGCAATTAGCGGCACACTTTGACCGCTGAGTGAAACATCGAAATTTCAAATGGAATTGCAAAGGATTTTTGTTTTTTGCCATATACCCTGTTAGCCAAAAGGCTGAGGGTATAAACACGGTCCTACAAGATGGGGTTCGAGCGATTACAGAGTGTGAACTGGTTGAATTCTAAATCGAGGCCAATTTCCGTTACGGCAGTAAAATTGTAATAACACTATAATAGCCAAATTGAACGGTGTTCTATTGCATTTTATGAATGGCACAAAATTCCTAAACTGATCAAATTAAAGTCTATAGGACTTCGCTAGATATCAATTTTTCAATGTAATCTCCTTAGGTCATACAGCTCGATTAATTAAATTAATTAAAATCTATCCTCTTTCATAGTCTAGAGCGTTTAAGTGTATGTCTATATGGGATATTTGACAATTTGTTTGTACAAAACCGCGTTTTAATGCCTCATGAACCCAACCGACATGTTTTACATCTGATTAGTACATTTTTCACATTACTAACAAATGTTTAACAATTCAGAATATAAAATAATATCTTCAAACCCTTCATTTATCGCATCTTTTCAATCAGTAAATAAAAATCAAATTTAACTCCTATTGTGCGACGGCCATTAAAAAACAATCGAACCGATTTCACACATGGGCGCTAATGAATTTAATAAAGTCATTTTTCTTGACTTATTATTAAAAACAGAAACACTAAAAACAGATACCACTCTGTATCCACGGAGAAGAAAAGAATTCTACAACTGTTTTAATTTCATGGATTCCGCAGTGTTAACGTCTGATTCCTTCTTGGCTAACAAAACGCAAACATGATTGACAGGCAGGTCATTTACAAAACAATGAAGGTTAAAAATTTCACATCATTAATCAAGAAACAAATGGGGAAAACAGGGAAGAAGAAGAAATGAAATATAAACCCACTTAAATATTTTAAAAATATTTGTGAATAAAAATCTTCCCAAAGAAAAAAACTGAAGAAATAAAAAATCGCATTTATTAAAAAATTAAATAAGCAAAGAACAACAATGGTTAACAAAATCAAAAATAGTTTATTATTTTTGCACTTTATTGCTATTGTTAGTGTTGTTCTTGTTGGTGTTAAACAACTTCATTAAAAACATCATTTATTTGGCCCAAAGTGAAAAAAATTGTTTCTAAAGGTGGTTCTCCAGCAATTGACTTTTGTTGCTCTGCTTTGGCTTTAAGCCTGGCTCATGTTTTGTTTCTGTTATAACAAACAACCTCTTTAACTGATGATGAGCAGGGCCAACTGACACCTCGTGATGAGATCATTTATCATGACTTCAGTGTCAGAGGAGCATCACTCTAAATGAGTTGCCATTGTAAGAGCGAAATGTTTTATGATCGTTTTATCATTTTCATTACAGCAATGGCAAAGCAAAGCAAGAAAAAAAAACGCAGAAAACACCCATCACCGTAACAGAAAAAAATTAACAAATCAAAAAATATTCTATTCAAAAAAACTGCCGTGTAGGAAGTTGTTGGAGTATTTTAACCTTTTTGTTTCTTGATGATTATCACTGACCACTCAATTACGTGGGATCATCACTTTCTTCCTTCGTCGAATGCATCAGAATGAATGGTGGCAAAAGTAAACTCTTCAGAGCTACTTTAAAAAATTATGCGGGTATACCTTAGATATGATTTCGTTTGCCTGCTTTGCATTGTCTTCTCCTATGATAACTCCACATGAATTTCATTATTGAAATTATTTGATTGGAATCTTTAAATGCCCAGCAGGTTTGCTGTGTGAACAAAATTCCAGTAAAATGATATTTATAGCTTTGTTTAAACCCACCGAAACGAGGCATCGTATTAAAGGTTTTTGATTAATTGTGTGAAAATAATTTGTAAACTCTAAACGGCAGTAGATATGGAAATCTATCAAAAAATCTCGTAAGATTCAAATGCGATAAAGACGTGTGTTGAGATTAATTCGTATCTAAGCTATTTCAGTCTCTGAATTTGAATTCAGTCTAGAAGTTGAATTCTATAGACCAGAGAACCTTTTCAGTGGTATTCTATGTAAAAGAAAATGTTTTCAGGGGTCTTCTATAGAACAGAAGCCTTGCTCAGAAATCTTCTATAGAATAAATAAAACCCTTAGAGGTATTTTATATAATAAATGACCCCTTTAGATAGCTTCGTTAAAGTATAAGATTACATAAGGGGTCTTCTATAGAATAGAACCCTTCCTCAGGGTGTCATCTATGGAATTGAAAACTACCTCAAGGGTTTTCTGTAGAATATGGGAACTCCTTGGAAGTCTTCTATAGAACATAGGACCCCCTCAGATGTCCCTTGTAGAATAGAAGACCTAATCATACCTTATTAGAATAGAAGATCTCCTGAGAAGCCTTCTATTGACTAGAAGAACTCCTCAGAAATTTTCTTTAGAAAAAAATCCATCAGAAGTTTTCTATATAATGTAAGGCTTCCTCGGATTTCATGTACCGCATAAAATACCTAATAAAAGCTCTTCTATAGATTAAAATACTTTTCAATACGTCTTTTATATGATAGAGCAAATCTATATATATAAAAGAGCTTAGTGAGTGAGTGAGTGAGTGAGTGAGTGAGTGACTGAGTGACTGACATATCATCGCCCAGACGAAACCGCTGAAGCTAGAAAGCTGAAATTTTGACTGTGGGTTGCTGTCGGTGTGTAGGGGTGAGATAAGGCTGGGTTTTTGGAAATTCGACCTAGAAGGGTACGAAAAGTACTAAAAGGTACTAAATATGGTACCCTTTGTATTAGGCAAACGGGAAGAGCTAGAATTCTGAAATTTGGAATGAGGGTAACTGATGGACATTTAGAAAGATGTACCAAAGGGTTGTTGGAAATTCGACTTATAAGTGTACGAAAAGTTACTAAATTTGGTACCAATTGTATATTTTGAGCGGATATAGGTACAATGTTCATATTTGGTAGGGAAATCAAGGTTGGGAAGTGGTGTTGATATAAGGAAATTATTTTGGAAGTTCGTACTTATGTGTACGAGTAGTACTAAATGGTACTAAATCTGGTACAATTCGGATTTGGGTGAACGGATAGAGCTGAAAACCTGAAATTTGGAATTTAGATTACCGTTGAAGCGCACAATTGAGATATGGGTGTACTTTTGGAAATTCATACTTATGTGTACGAAAAGTACTAAATGGTACCAAATTTGGTACAATTTGGATTTAGATAGACATGGAAACCTGAAATTTGGAATTAAGATTACTGATGGAGTGAAGGATTGAGGTAGTTTTGGAAATTCTTACTTATGGGTACGAGAAGTAGTAAACGGTACTAAATTTGGTACAAATTGGATTTGGGTGAACGGATAGAGCTGGAATCCTGAAATTTGGAATTTAATTACTTTTGGAGTGTAGGATTGAGTTAGTCTTGGAAATTTATACTTATGGGTACGGAAAGTACTAAATGGTACTAAATTTGGTACAATTTAAATTTAGTTGAACGGATAGAGTTGGAATCCTAAAATTTCGAATTAAGGTTACTGATGGAGTGTAGGATTGAGGTAGTTTTGGAAATTCATACATACGTATGGGAACGGAAAGTACTAAATGTACTAAATTTGGTACAATTTATATTTGGGTGAACGGATAGAGTTGGAATCCAGAAATTTGGAAATAAGATGACTTATGGAGTGTAGGATTGAGGTAGTTTTGGAAATTCATAATTATGTGTACGAAAAGTACTAAATGGTACCAAATTTGGTACAATTTGGATTTAGATAGACATGGAAACCTGAAATTTCGAATTAAGGTTACAGATGGAGTGTAGGATTGAGGTAGTTTTGGAAATTCATACTTATGGGAACGGAAAGTACTAAATGTACTAAATTTGGTACAATTTATATTTGGGTGAACGGATGGAGCTGGAATCCAGAAATTTGGAATTAAATTACTTTTGGAGTGTAGGATTGAGTTAGTCTTGGAAATTTATACATATGGGTACGGAAAGTACTAAAAGGTACTAAATTTGGTACAATTTAAATTTAGTTGAACGGATAGAGTTGGAATCCTAAAATTTCGAATTAAGGTTACTGATGGAGTGTAGGATTGAGGTAGTTTTGAAAATTCATACTTATGGGAACGGAAAGTACTAAAGGTACTAAATTTGGTACAATTTATATTTGGGTGAACGGATAGAGTTGGAATCCTGAAATTTCGAATTTGGGTTACTGTTGGAGTGTAGGATTGAGGAAGTTTTGGAAATTCGTACTTATGGGTACGAAACGTACCAAAAGGTACTAAATATGGTATCCTTTGTATTAGACAAACGGTAAGAGCGAGAATTCTGAAATTTGGAATGAGGGTAACTGATGGAGAGTTATAAAGATGTACCAAAGAGTTTTTGGAAATTCGACCTCTAAGTGTACGAAAAGTACTAAATTTTGTACCAATTGTCTATTTTGAACGGATTTAGCTAGAAACTTGAAATTTGGTATGGAAATGAAGATTGGGAATTGGTGATTATAAAAGAAAATGTTTTATGAAGTTTGTACTCAGGTGTACTAAAAATACTAAATGGTACTAAATTTGGTACACTTTGGACTTGTGTGAACGGACAGAGCTGGAAACCTGAAATTTGGGATTAAGATTACTGTTGCAGTGTAGGATTGAGATATATGGTTAGTTTTGTAAATTCGTACTTATGTGTACGAAAAGTACTAAATGGTACTATATTTGGTACAATTTGGAATTGATTGAACGAATAGGCGTGAAAACCTGACATTTGGAGTTAAGGTTACTGTTGGAGTGTAGGATTGAAGAAGATTTGGAAATTCGTAATTATGGGTATGAAAAGTACTAAATAGTACTACATTTGTTACAATTTGTATTAGGGTGAACGGATAGAGCTGGAATCCTGAAATTTGGAATTAAGATTACTGTTGGACTGTACGATTGAGGAAGTATTGGAAATTCGTACTTATGGTTACGGAAAGTACTAAATGGTAGTAAATTTGGTACAATTTGGATTTGGGTGAACGGACAGAGCTGGAAACCTGAAATTTGGGAATAAGATTACAGTTGGAGTGTGAAAAGTACTAAATAGTACTACATTTGTTAAAATTTGTATTTGGGTGAACGGATAGAGCTGGAATCCTGAAATTTGGAATTAAGATTACTGTAGGATTGAGGTTGTTTTGGAAATTCGTACTTATGGTTACGGAAAGTACTAAATGGTAGTAAATTTGGTACAATTTGGATTTGGGTGAATGTATAGAGCTGGTATCCTGAAATTTGGAATTAAGATTACAGTTTGACTGTAGTTTGGAAATTCGTACTTATGGGTATGAAAAGTACTAAGTAGCACTAAACTTGGTATAATTTGAGTTTGGGTGAACGGATAGCGCTGAAATCCTGAAATTTGAAATTTAGATTACAGTTGGCCTGTAGGATTGAGAGAGGTTTGTAAAATTCGTATTTATTTATAGATATGGTTGAACGGAGAGAGCTGGAATTCTGTATTTGGAATTAAAGTTACTGTTAAAGTGAAGAATTGAGGTAGTTTTGGAAAATCTTACTTATGGGTACCAAGAAAATGTAGTCAAGATTTCTGTTGTTATTTTGTATAATTGTCATTGTAGTGTTGAGACATGTGGTTGAGAAAATACGAACCATAAGTTTACGAAAAGTACTAAATGGTACTCAATTTGGTGTTGGGTGTAGGGACGGCACTGGAATCTGTATTTTTGGAGTTAGGGTGAGTATTGGTGTGTAACATTGGTATATTTACGAAAAGTACTAAAGAGGTCCAAATGTTGTATCGGGTGCAGGAATGGGTGGAATTCTAAACTTTGTTCTTAGAGTCACTGTTGGTATGTGGGGTTAAGATATGGTGATGGTTTTGGAAATGCATACTATAAAAAGTACTAAAAAGTATAGAATTTCATATAATTCGTTATTGTGTAATGGGGTTGGCACGAATTTTTTGGAATTTTAGGAGGAGGTTTCGGAAATTCGTTCTTATGTAGTTATATGTATATTAGTACTATAATTGGGTTTGAGGGAACTGATTGTGCTGGAAATGAGAATCGCGGTTGGTGTAAAGGGTTGATATGAGAAGGTAATTTGTTTAATACCCACGTGTACGAAAAGTACTAAATTTTGTACGTCTTTGCTATTGCATAAACGATAATATAAGGAGTTTTTAATGCGTACAAATTCTGAAATGAGGGTCGTTGATGGCTGAAATGATATGGGACATACTTACTATTAAAACGAAAAAGTACTAAATGGTACTGAAATTTGGAATTAAGGTTACTGTTGGAGTAGAGGATTTAAGTAAACTTTGAAATTCGTTCCTATGTGTACCAAAAGTACTAAATAATACTTAACGTGATAAAATTTGGATTTGGTCAACGCATGGAGCTAAAATCCTGAGGATAGCAGTTGGGGTATAGAGTGGAGATAAGAAAGATGTTTTTGGAAATTCATTAAATTTGGTTTTAGGAGAACAAATAGAGCAGTAAAAGGGTATCGTTGTTTCGATATAGTTTTTAATATAGGGATGTAATTTTTAAACTATTACATGTTATAAGTACTATATTTTGTACCGGTTTGTTGTTGCATAAAGGGATATAGCTGAAATTGCGTATTTTTGTATTAGGTTCTGTGTTAGTATTTAGGTACTGAGCTGGTGTTGGAAATACATTTGATATCACAAATTCCGAAATTACAGCCACTTCGGTTGGAAAACGTGGATACAATTTTTAAACTACCCGTACCGTTATAATGAAACGTGGACTGAAATTTAAAATGTTGACTCGAGGATGCTACAAGGTATTTATTGGAAATTTGAACTAAAGGTGTACGAACGGCATTTAAATGAAATTAAATGTCAATTAAAATAGGTATTGATACATCAACATTGTTAGTGTTCACCATTTTCATATAAAGTATTGTTTATTTGTATATTCTTCCTTTTCCGCATGCGAAGTAGCGGGCATTTTGCTAGTCTTATATAAAATAGAAGATCTCTTCAGGGGTCTTCGTTAGAACGGAGGATGCCCTCAACGGTCTTCTACAGAAGAGAAGGCCTCCTTTCCGGTCTTCCAAAGAATAAAAGACTTCCTAGAGGGTATTCTATAGAATAAAAGTCTTCCATATGTTATTTTAATGTAAAGACAGAATCGTAAGGTGGTCTTCCATAGTGGTTTTCTATAGAATATAACCCTACTTGGGATCTTCGATGAAGTAGAAGACGTTCTTAGAGATCACCTATAGAATAGAAGATCTCCTTCAGTGTTTTCTAATAGCAATTTTCTATAAATTAGAAGACCTCCTCAGGATTGTTCTATAGAATAAAAGACTTAAGGATACTTCTATAGAATAGAATACCTCCTTAGCAGTCCGCTATAGAACATTAGTTGTCCTCAGGGGTCTTCTAGAGAATACAATCTATCTCTAGGGGTCTTCTACAGAATAGTGGACTTCATTTAGGTTCTTTTATGGACTAAAATACCTCATAATCTGTCTTTCGTAAAACCAAAGGCTTCTTTAGAAGTCTTCTATAGAGAGCACAAGTATACATCTTTAGGGATCTTCCAAAGAATAGAAGACTTCCTTCGTGGTCTTTTGTATAAAAGAAAACACCCTTAGTAGTATTTTGTAAAGAAATGACGCCCTAAGAAGTCTTCTATAGAATAGGAGCTCTGCGTACGAGTTTTCTGTAGAATAGAAGATCTCCGTAGGGGTTTTCTATAGAATAGAAGACTTCCCTAGGGATTTTCTATAGAATGGAAGACCTCCGTAGGAGTCTTCTATAGAATAGAAGACCTCCGCAGGAGTCTTCTTTAGAATAGCAGAACTCTTTAGAATAGAAGAACTCCGTCGGTGTCTTCTTTAGAATAGAAAAACTCCGTAGGAGTTTTCATTGAATACGAGAACTCCGTAGGAGTCTTCTTTAGAATAGAAGACCTCCTTGGGAGTCTTCTATAGAATAGAAGACTTCCGTAGGGGTCTTCTATAGAATAGAATACCTTCATAGGACTCTTCTTTAGAATAGAATACCTCCATAGGACTCTTCTTTAGAATAGAATACATCCATAGGAGTCTTCTTCAGAATAGAAGACCTCCGTAGGAGTCTTCTATAGAATAGAAGACCTCCGTAGGAATCTTCTATAGAATAGAAGACCTCCGTAGGAATCTTCTATAGAATAGAAGACCTCCGTAGGAATCTTCTATAGAATAGAAGACCTCCGTAGGAATCTTCTATAGAATAGAAGACCTCCGTAGGAATCTTCTAAAGAATAGAAGACCTCCATAGGAATCTTCTATAGAAGAGAAAAACTCCGTAGGAGTCTTCTATAGAAGGAGTGTCCTACAGAATAAAATATCTCCGTATGAGTCTCCTATAGAATAAAAAACCTAGGAGCCTTCTTTAGAATAGAAGACTTCCGTAGTAGTCTTCTTTAGAATAGAAAAACTCTGTTGGAGTCTTCTTTAGAATAGAATAACTCCGTAGGTGTTTTCTATTGAATAGAAGACCTCCGTAGGAGACTTCTACAGAATAAAAGACATCCTTAGAATAGAAGACCTCACTAGGAGTCTTCTTTAGAATAGAAGACTGCCGTATGACTTCTTTAGAATAGAAAACTTCCGTAGGAGTCTTCTTTAGAAACGAAGACTTTCGTAGGAGTCTTCTTTAGAAACGAAGACTTTCGTAGGAGTCTTCTTTAGAACACAGGACCTCCGTAAGAGTTTTGTTAGAATAGAAGACCTCCTTAGGAGTCTTCTTTAGAATATAAGATCTCCGTAGGAGTCTTCTTTAAAATAGAAGAATCCCGTAGGAGTCTTCTTTAGGATAGAAGACCTCCGTAGGAGTCTTCTTTAAAATAGAAGAATCCCGTAGGAGTCTTGTGTAGAATAGAAGGCCTCCGTAGTCCGTAGGAGTCTTCTATAGAATAGAAGACCTCCGTAGGAGTCTTCTATAGAATAGAAGACCTCATATATTCTACAGGAGTCTTCTTTAGAATAGAAGAACTCCGTAGGAGTCTTCTATAGAATAGAATACCTCCGTAGGAGTCTTTTATAGAATGCAATTCTTCCGTAGAAATCTTCTTTAGAATAGGAGACCTCCGTAGGAGTCTTTTTTAGAATAGAAGAACTCCGTAGGAGTCTTCTTTAGAATGGAAGAACTCTGTAGGAGTCTTCGATAGAATAGAGAACCTCCGTAGGAGTCTTCTATAGTATAGAAGACCTCCGTAGGAGTTCCCTATAAACTATAAAACCTCCGTAGAAGTCTTCTTTAGAATAGACGACTTCCGTAGGGGTCTTCTTTAGAATACAAGACCTCCATGGAGGTTATCTATAGAATATAAATCTTCCATAGGTCTTCTTTAGGATAGAAAACGTCCTAGAAAAGATTAGGCCCCTTAGGGACCTTCTATAGAAAAGAGGAACTCCTTGGTGATCTTCCATAGAGGAGAAAGGCAAAGAATAGAAGAACTATAAGGAGTCTTCTATTGAAGTCTTCTTTAGAATAGAAGACCTCCGTAGAAGTCTTCCTTAAAATAGAATACCTCCGTGGGAGTCTTCTTTAGAATGGAAGACCTCCGTAGAAGTCCCCTATACACTACAAAACCTCCGTAGTGGTCTTCTATAGAATTGAAGACCTCCGTAGGGGTCATCTATAGAATTGAAGACCTCCGTGGGGTCTTCTATAGAACAGAGTACGTCATTGCTTTCTTTTATAGAATACAATACCTCATTGGAGATTATCTATAGAATATAAGTCTTCCATATGTCGTATGTAGGATAGAAAACGTCCAAGGAAAGAGTAGGGCCGTTAGGGATCTTCTATAGAAAAGAGGACCTCCTTGGTGATCTTCCATAGAGGAGAAATGCACCTTACGAGAAAACTCATAGAGAATAGGGGTCCTTTAAAAAATCGATTATCTCCTTTGGGATCTTCTAAAGAAGACCTCCCTTATGATTTCTATGGAATAGATGTCCTCCGTACTACCGTGGTACAATTGTATGCACACCCACCTTGCACGCTGGAAGGGAGTATATTATTTGGAGTCTCCTAAGAAAAGAAAACTACATACGGGTCTTCTATTGTTTTCTCTTTGTAATAAAAACCTGTTTAGCGGATTTCTTCCAACCTATTACCTCTGTAGTAGCTTTATATAGAATATCAGATCTCTTTAGATAATAGAAGACCTACTCTGAGGTTTAATTTAATTTACTTACAAGGTGTTACCAATGTCAACGCAATCCTCCCAAAATATTTCAAATATTCAAATCAGATAGATGGTGTGTTAAAAAAATCCTAAAAAACACACAAACAGTCCCAATTCGGAACACGTTACGCCTTATTATGACACATTCAAGAGATTGTCAATAGAAGAAAATTAACATAGCCCATAAAAACAAATCCTCTAAAAAAAGGTGACAACATCCTTAAAAAATGTGTAAATTTTCAAGAATAAAACAAATATGCAAAATTTATTAAAATCAATGCAAATTTGCTACCTTTCACACAAGGGTGGTGGTGGTGGCAAGCAGAGGCAACCTACCCCCACACCCAAAAGTGAAAAACACATTGTGTAAAAATATCCTTACAGCCATATCCACAACAACAACAACTGCAAAATGTAACAATAAGAATCTTTAAATCTTCTTAACAACCTCGAACACCAAGAAATTATTGTAACGAACAAACGAAACTACCTTCATGTCCAGCTGTGCGTGGGTCTTTATTGTTCACCACAACTCGGTCGTTTCTGCTGCTTACCTGAAACCTTTCACAGGAACAAAACTAGAGCAAATACATCGAGGACTGCTGTCGTCTTTAGCACGAGGGGAAACTGCATGGAAATGTGTGAAAAATCTTCCCCCTAAATAAACAAATCCTTAATGAAATTTATCTACTGACGTCTCCTTTGACGTCATATCAAATCAGAAGAAGAAAAACAAAAGCCAGAAGACGTTTGTTCACCGCACACAAAGGATTCTGTTCTGCATATTGGTTACTGGTATTATGCATAATATCGTTGGTGGTGGTGGTTGGAGGGGGAAATGGCTATGCAAAATTCTCGGTTTTTAAATATATTTTTGTATAGTGTGATTGTTGTTGTTATAATATGGATTTATTTGCTTATCGGAAACATAATAAAATTCATTGTTTTTCTTAAAGGAAAAATTGTAACATTTTTCTCTCTCTTTCTGTTTATTTTGCAAATGCACAGCCGTTATCAAAATTATTTTTCACAGAGAAAATGTGTTAATGGTTTCTCAGGATTTTCATTTTAGGATCGTTCTATTGTTGGTCTCCGCATGAGGTGGTAAGTAGGGTTTTGAATGTTAGGCAAATTTTAATTTTGATATGGAATTTTTAAAATTTTTGAAAGAAATTTATTCGCTCAAAACATGACATGGCCAATAAACAGTTTTTAATTGAACCGATATAGTCCATATTCGAAGATGAATTAAGAGTGGAGTAATGTAATTCACTCCTTTCTATAGTTATCGAGTCCATCAGGGAATTTAGTTGTTCAGAATCTTTTTTTCTGGTCAAAACTCTGCAACTTTTGAACGGATAGATATATTTTCATAATTTTTTTTCGAACAACACGTTCGAAAACGCGTTCAGCTTTCCGACACATAAAAAGCCACCAAATTCGGTCTAGTGGATGCAAAGGAATTCAAGGTCAAAGTTAAAAATTTGAGTTTTTTTAATTTTTGCATCAAAATATGAGTGTTTTTGTGTTTTTCATATCGCTCATTTACTCAAAGAGTGGCATAACTCAAAAAAACGTGGTTTTTGAGTTCGCAATTTTTATTTTTTCTACTACTTCTACTTTATATTGTGTCAAATTTTCAAGTTGATATCTCTAAAACTCAACGAGTTACAGCTTATTTGCTAGAAGTTTGGCATAAATCATCAAAATAGTTTTTTGAGGTTATGATGCACTTAAGCACTTCAAATCATGCTTGATCTTGCACAGAAATTTAGCACTGATATCTGACTAGCACGTTACAAAATATTGTCCAATTAGTTATTTTATTTTTTGTGTAATAATTTTTTTTGTTGGGAAGTCAAATTTCAGTAGACAACTTAAAACGCGTTTTTCTCGAAACTTGATTTTCGAGATGTGTCACTCTTTGAGTAAATGAGCGATATGTTCTAACTATTTTAAAAAGGTCAAACCCCCAAAAAAATAAAAAAATAATTTCAAAAAAAAAATTTAAATAAAAAAATAATTAATTTCAAATTTTTTTCAAAAATTTATTTTTTTCCAAAATAAAACAAGTGAGCAAAGGCTATTGTCTGGACGGGGCCGACTATGTGATACCCTACACCACTACCCTGCGAATTAGCTTTCAGCAAATCAAAATTCCTTTTGGACATATAAAGTTATTGTAAGAAATTACTTTGTGGAGTCTGCCACCTTATCACACCAAGTTTAAATATCAATGTAATAATTGTTCCACAAACATCCCAGAAGGGACAGGGATAGATTGGATTGGATTGATTCATCTTACATCAATGATATGGGGCCTACAGTTTATCGCCGAGTCCGAAAGTCGTGTTTTAAGACACCACCTGTAGAGAAGTTTTACATGGCTGAAATACTCAGAGAATGTCGCCAACTTTACTGAGGGGTATTTTGCCATCGTTGGAAATTTGATGTTGGCTGGCCGGGAATCGAACCCCCGACCTTCAGCGTGCAAGGCGGGTGGAAATTTGAGGAATTTGAAATATAGTTCCACTCTATGGCATAATATTAGAAACGAATATACTTTACGATTTTTTTTTTTGGTTTTGATCATATTACATTTATAGGACGTCTATTCTTTAAAATCAGAATATGAGTATCTCAGTAATGAAAAACTTCTCTACAAGTGGTGTCTTAGGACACTCCGTTCGGACTCGGCGATAAACAGTAGGTCCCATATCATTTGACAGCGGAATCCTATGCAAATGCATATATGATTAGGAATGTCGTAGATGTAATGTGATTAGACAAAAACTCGTTTTATAACAAAATAAAACGAATTAGTCTGGACCTAATTTTTTGCATATTTAGACATATTTGCATAAAAAGAACACGTGCAGAACCATATGCAAGGATTTGTGGCCTAAATTTCCAACAGAATTGACTGAAATTATGTATTAGGCCTTCGTTGGGGGTATAAAACTTTCGACCTGAAATTTATAGGTCCACGTTTTCATATAGCTCCCATAGAACAGTACCTCCCGATATCCCGTATTTTGAAGGTTGTGGCTTCAATATCCCACTGAAATGGCTGACATTTTGTATTAAGTCTTAGTTGAGGGTATACAACTTTCCACCTGAAATTTGTCGGTATAGGTCCGCGTCTACATATAGCTCCCATAGAATGGTACCTCTCGATTTTCGGCATTTTGAAGGTTGTGGCCTCAATATCCCACTCAAATGGCTAAAATGTTTTTAAGTCTTCGTTGGGTGTATAAGACTTTCGACTTGAAATTTGTCGGTATAGGTCCACGTCTTCATATAGCTCCCATAGAACAGTACCTACCAATTTTCTGTATTTTGAAGGGTATGATCTCAATATCTCTCCGAAATGGCTGAAATTTGGTATTAAGTCTTCGTTGGTGGTACTAAACTTTCCACATGAAATTTATAGGTATAGATCTAGGCCTTCAGATAGGTCCCCATTTTTGACATTTTGAAGTTTGTCTGAAGAGAATTTTAAACAGAAACGAGTAAAAGAGGTATATAGGCGGACGGGGCCGACCATGTGATACCCTACACTACTTCCCCTGGGCACTAGTTTTCTGCGGAATTTATTTATATGATGCGAAGTCTCCCTTGTTCCTGCGGGGGTGTTATGGGAATATATGTATGTATGTGTGATTGCTACACGTTATATATTATATTCATTATTTCGTAGTGGACCATTTTGGCTACATACATACATACATATTTCTTTAAAAAATTAAAAATTTGTATTAAGAAAGAAAAATAACAAAAGCGTTTAGAAACAGCTTTTGGTGACTTTATCCGATTTGATCAATGAAAGGATCAATATTTCTAGGTATTGTATTACTTATAATCAAAGGTAGCATAAAAACTTCAAAACCTCGTACAGCATCGCAATTTTGCATCAATTAAAAAAATGGGAATTCCTCTATCATGATTTTAATACTTTTCTATCATGTTTGCGACATTTGGCAGCATGGAAGGTAAACGTAGTTCTTTATAAACAAACACGGTCCGCCTGAACCAACTTTAGGATTTTTTGCGGATTCTGAAACCACAATGTTCATACATGAGAAAAATAAAAAAAAAAATGCTGGAGCACCTCTTAAATTAATCGCGATCACAGTTCACATTTTTAGGACTTTTTAGGTTTTACGATCTTGCTTGGAAACCGCAAGTCCTATTAAAATGGGATTAGAAATTTTCTAAAAGATTTTTTCCTAGGTTTTACCATTTTTGAGATAGCAACAATTAACTGTATTGCATCTTTACAAAACATTGTCATGCACGGTGCGCCTTAACTAACTTTAAATGAAAGGTGCTTACACCTGGAAAGTTTTTGCAGATTCTGAACCTACAATGTTCATAGATTAGAAAAATAAAAAAAAAAAAAAAAATCGACTAAGAGATTTTTAAATAATTCGCGGTCACACTTTTAAGGGTTTTTGATTTTCAGGATTTTGCTTGGAAATCGCAAGTCCTGCCGAAATGGGACTAAAGAATGTTGTAGCAGTGAAAATTCTCTACAACATTTTCTTTTGTTCCATTTCGATATGGCTTGCGGTTTCCATGCAAAATCCTGAAAACTTAAAAAAATCAAAAAATTAAGTGAGAGGTCATGAGTTGTTTTTCAAGCTTAGTTTTCGTAAGTTGTCTGAATATGCCCCAATAATTTAAATTATTGATTAAAAATTAAATTTGGATTTTTTTCCCACAAAAGTTATGGTAAATTTTACATGCTAAATACTATCCGATCATTATCAACAATTACACTGTACAGCAAAATAGAACTTTTTTAAAATTACAAGAAACCCCGCACAGATTATAAAAGAGGACCGAAAAAAAGAAGACACGTGTACTGGCGTTTTGAAAGTTTACGTCGAGAAGTAACCTAAATATGCGTGGCAAGTTCCGCCCATTTCTACAGGTTTTGAAATATTCGACATCAGATTCCTTGGAATCCTTGCATTTTGTGTATGAAGTGTCTTTGGCAATATTACTTACAAGAATACGGGGTATATTTTTATGAAAAAAATTAACCCTCATGCGAGTCACTAAAGGGGTCTTTTTGGTCCATTTTTTCAAAAATGTTTAAAAACTTCTTTAAAATGAGATCGTATCAAATCAAAATATCCCACAATATTATTTGTCATAAAATTTTACTATCGGTCCCCGAATACACCAAAACTCTAAATCGTACCTAAACGCCAGGAATCTCCCAAAAGTAAAATCACGTTTTAGGGTTAATGTTGTACTTTATCTGAGTTTATTACGTTTTGTCCCACAAGACTTCATTCTAGGTAGAAGACGTCAAAGACAAAAATATTCTCCATCAAATTTCAATATAAGTCGCCAAATAAATGAAATATGTATTTACAATATATATCAAGAAAATATATACATCAAATTTGCCAACAAAACACCCAAATATTTTTTGAATAAATTTGTTTTGTTCTTTTTTCGGGTTGATGCATGAAAGTAACATAAAATTTACTTTTAGACGAAAGTTGTTAAAAGAAGAAATATTCTACACAAAATTTCACTATAAGTCCCAGAACAAACTATATATCTAAGTAAAATACTTAAGAAAATTACGTTACAAAATTAGATATTATAGGTAGAAATTATTTGCTAACCTTTAAGAATCTTAATTGAAATTTATTCCATTCTTAGTCAAAATCTCCTAAAGTACTTCACTTTTTGGGGATTGTGTCAAAAGAAGAAATGTTCCAAATCAAATTTCATTATGAGTCTCTGAACAAAAGAAATTAGTAGCTATAATATTTAACATCTCCAGAAGCTTTCGCTTTTCATTTATGATTTAGCACCATATTCTACCGTTTTTATTCACATTTTCGTTATTTGCGGTCACAAAATATATTTTATTGATGTTTTTCATAATAAATTCTTTCAGAAGATTATGCGTGCTCGATCCAAACTGTTTTTAAATATCTATGGTGAATATATATAGGGAAAATATTGATAACCCAGATCGCAAATTGAAAAATTACGTATTTTAGTACTATAAACTAAAATAACGTCATCAGGATAAGTCATAGGTTCCTGATATTGTATGTGAAAATGCGGGAATAGTCTACGGATATTGTCCAGTGAATGTATATCTTACATACGGGTCCTAACATCCATGATTTTGGCATGGTCTTAAATACTATAATGATGGCAGCTACTCCTGTTCTGACAAAATTGAATGAATTAGACATAAAAACTTACAAACATGTGTGTATCATGAATGATCATAAAAAATTTAGTTAGAATATGGCTAGTTACTTCGATTTCAAGGGTTAATTCAGTCAATTTTATCAGAGCAGGAGTAGCTGCCATCATTATAGTATTTAGGACCATGCCAAAACCATGGATGTTAGGACTCGTATGTCAGATATATATTCACGCATAATCTTCTGAAAGAATTTATTATGAAAAAACATCAATAAAATATATTTTGTGACCGCAGATAACGAAAATGTGAATAAAAACGGTAGAATATGGTCCTAAATCATATATGAAAAGCGAAAGCTTCTGGAGATGTTAAATATTATAGCTACTAATTTCTTTTGTTCAGAGACTCATAATGAAATTTGATTTGGAACATTTCTTCTTTTGACACAATCCCCAAAAAGTGAAGTACTTTAGGAGATTTTGACTAAGACTGGAATAAATTTCAGTTAAGATTCTTAAAGGTTAGCAAATAATTTCTACCTATAATATCTAATTTTGTAACGTAATTTTCTTAACAAAGTATTTTACTTAGATATATAGTTTGTTCTGGGACTTATAGTGAAATTGTGTAGAATATTTCTTCTTTTAACAACTTTCGTCTAAAAGTAAATTTCATGTTACTTTCATGCATTAACCCGAAAAAGAACAAAACAAATTTATTCAAAAAATATTTGGGTGTTTTGTTGGCAAATTTGATGTTATTTTCATTGATATATTTTCTTGATATATATTGTAAATACATATTTCATTTATTTGGCGACTTATATTGAAATTTGATGGAGAATATTTTTGTCTTTGACGTCTTCTACCTAGAATGAAGTCTTGTGGGACAAAACGTAATAAACTCAGATAAAGTACAACATTAACCCTAAAACGTTATTTTACTTTTGGGAGATTCCTGGCGTTTAGGTACGATTTAGAGTTTTGGTGTATTCGGGGACCTATAGTAAAATTTTATGACAAATAATTTTGTGGGATATTTTGATTTGATACGATCTCATTTTAAAGGAGTTTTTAAACTTTTTTGAAAAAATGGACCAAAAAGACCACTTCAGTGACTCGCATGAGGGTTATTTTTTTTCACAAAAAGATACCCCGCATTGTTCTCAGTAATATTGCCAAAGAAACTTTATACCTAAAATGCAAGGATTCCAAGGAATCTGATGTCGAATATTTCAAAACCTGTAGAAATGGGCGGAACTTGCCACGCCTATTTAGGTTACTTCTCGACGTAAACTTGTCTTCTTTTGTGTCTTCTTTTTTTCGGTCCTCTTTCATAATCTGGGCGAATTATCTTGTAATTATTTTTTGTGTTGTACAGTGTTATTGGCACTATCCTTGACCGAAACTATTACCTCGTGCAAACAGTTGTCAGTAATGAACTGTAACTGCGACCTCTAGCGTGATTAACGCAACACTACCCACAATTAAAACTGATGGTACGCTGTATATATGTATAAGGCTGTATTTCTGTTATCTGACCATGTACGTCAACATACTAAGCATCAATGGAAAGGTGAAGCGTTTCTCTTCTTTATATAACTTACATGGATTTAACATAGTATCCAGGAATAAAGATATAGTCATTTCACTAAAAACTTCGCCACGTTTCACACAAAAGTTCTGGTCCATTTAACCTGCTAAATATTATCTGATCATCACGTTAAATTGCAGGCTACTTCTATGTCGTAACCCCAAACCTTACATACAATTTGGCGCCGATCAGACTGTCATTGCGTCCTACAGAGCCGCTACAAAATTGGACAAAAATTTAGTTTTTGGACCATTTCACGCCCTAGATATCACCATCATCGCCAAAAACTATAGGGGTCTATTCTGGTCTGAACCCGACCTCCATACAATTTCGTGAAGATTGATCCATAATTGCGGCCTGTAGCGTGCGTACAATTTTTAATGGACGGATAGACGGACGGACACACATCTAAAAATCGCTTTATATCGTTGAGATATGAATTTTGGTATACCACATGGTGGGTCTACGACGAATGAATTTTTCGAAAAACAAACTTATAATACCCTTTCCAAATTGTTGTGTAGGGTATGGTATAGCCCCCATATAACCGTACCTTCCGATTTTCGGTATTTTGAGGATGTTAGCTTCCTTTTTTGACAGAAGTACCTGCAAATTGAGGCTCACAGTTGTCACAAAACTACTCTATCAAAATTGTTCAACATAGGTCTACGTTTCGGTTTAGCCCGCATTTTACGGAACCTCGTTATTTCGTCATTTTTGAAGATCCTTTGGAAACGTATACCGATGCAGTTCGTTGTGGCCCTGTTTACAGCGATATTATATTTTTCGTTGACAAGTCCATGCTGGCATATTGGTCTAAAAATTATACGATGACCCACTGAAACGACTAGTAGGCGCGATATCTATCGAAAAGATATGACAAAATAAGATTCACGTCCATAATGAACTATGTCGGCCCATAACCTTCAACACTTTTGAACTTTAATCCTAATCCACATTTTGTCGGCAAGTTCAAATGTCCAAAAAGGGCCACAAAATTCTGAAAAGACCCTAAATACATTCGATCTGTCCGTAGATTGAAGTTTCAATTCACATAGACTGAGGGCATATCTCTGTCGGCAAAGGCGACTGATACTTTTTTATTTGTAAAAATGAGGGATCAGTTCTTAGGATACTGAGTTAAGTCCATCACTCCTGTTATTCATGATACTTCGTTACTTGTTGAAATTAGAGATCTGTTAATGGAACATTTAGTTCCACCAACCTTGTAATTATCTGTATAAACAGACATTTCTTTAGAATTTAGCTTTAGAATATTTCTTTTTTACTTCGGTATATAAATATTTACTACAACGATGATCTCAAATCGATTAGAAAGAACATCGTTATTGAAAATTGATAATGATCTTTTCTATGAGGCTATTGGCTGTTTCTGTTTCATAATTGGCTATCTAATATCCCAAATTTTCTTTTCTTGTTTTCCGCTATGTTAAAGTTCAATGAGAACGCTGTAAATTCGAAACACAAGTTCGCAGCATTTAATCTCATTTGTAAACATGAATCTTAATACAACAAAGGTAACAATAACAACATAAGGCAAATTTTGCAATAAAACCATTTGTAAATTATAGACCCCGGTTAGACCTATGGTCATATAAAACAATCAACACTTCGCCAACAAAAAAGTTGCCGAATCAGAAAAAAGTGGACAAATGTCAATTAAGTTATCGTAAAAAAAGCTATTGGGCGACATATTTTCGATATGTTCAACTGTCGCCACTTTCAGGTATTTCACTTTGATCTTTTCTACCAGCAACGACTTTGACAATAAATTTGAAGAAGACACGCACGTACGGATTCTCTGCACAGGTTCGCAAGTGAAAACTCAATGGCAATGATGGCAGTGATGTGATGATGAGGCGGCAAACATTAAAATAATCACACGATCACACAAAAATTATCGCTATTTTATTGAAAATTTATAGATCGTGTGGGAGGAGGAAGAGGAGGATGCAATGCGGTACCACATGACAGCATCTAATGTTGATGTTTTTGGGGGAAATCTTTGTGAGTGCGTGTTGTGTGCGGAATGTGTAAACAACAACATTAAAATGACAATGTCAACAAGAATGTATTTAACGCCAGTGAATTATGGCGATATTTTGTTTTTTTTTTTCTTTCATATGGCTATTTAGAGGAAGTGGGATAAAGATTAACAGTCTTAGTGGAAGATGTATTAGACCTGTGTATTTAGCTATGTACGTATGCAGTATTTTAAAATATCAGAATTTAGTTTTGAAATAAAACAAGCGGATTGAGGACAAATTCTAATATGCAGCAAAATTTTAGTTGATGCTGTTTTTAACTCACATCGTTCCGAATACACCTCTGGGACTCATTCATAAATTCCCAGATATTGGATAATGAAACGAAAATGTATTTCACTCTCCTTTCCTCCAATCGAAATTCAAGCAAAAAATATTTTAAAATAATAACGAACATACGTCGTGGGGGTGTCATGGTAAACAATGAAGAAAAATATCGAAAATATGTTTCTACCGTTAACATGTACATAATAACGAACAAATAAAAAGTAATTCCCTGAACTCCGCTTATTTCAAAGGGAGCCATTTTTCAGGATGGCAAACAACAAAATGTGAATGTTTGCGAATTTACGGTGTGTGGGTTGAACAAATGGCAAAGCAACAGAAATGAACATAATCAGATCGAAGGTTTTTTCAGTTCCTGTTTGGATCCTTTGAAAGGAGACATTTCATTCAAAAGGAAAACAAGAAACGTACGCATATTCCATTCCATGTTGCCAAACAGCAGTGGCTGCTGTCATTGCTTTTTCACTTTTTCCTTTTTGACTTTAAAGTGAATTTCAATTAAATTTCCTTTTTGTGACATTACTTTAGGTGATTTACTTGGTTGTGTGCGTATGTGTCCTTTGCGTTATGCTTCTGCAGCTCCTGATTTTTTGTATTTGCGGATTTTTTTCTTCTTTTTTGCACAGCATCCTTTTTGTTGGTTAAAGAAATGACGTATGTTTGGCATTATGGAGGAGTGTGGTTTAATGTGCACAGTGGGATGAAGTTAGGAAAAATTATATAAGACAGTCGTATTCATATTCGTCTTGATAGATGACTTCATTGTCGTTTTTATAGACGAAAAAACCATAAGGCCTGAGGTTTGAGCATTTTTTCTATAGGAAAGAACCATCAGACCTGAGGTCTGAGAATTTTTTCTATAGAAAAAACCATCAGACCTGAGGTCCGAGAATTTTTTCAATAGAAAAAACCATCAGACCTGAGGCCCGAGAATTTTTTCTATAGATAAAACCATCAGACCTGAGGTCTGAGAATTTTTTCTATAGAAAAAACCATCAGACCAGAGGTCTGAGAATTTTTTCTATAGAAAAAACCATCAGACCTGAGGTCTGAGAATTTTTTCTATAGAAAAAACCATCAGACCTGAGGTCTGAGAATTTTTCTATAGAAAAAACCATCAGACCTGAGGTCTGAGAATTTTTTCGATAGAAAAAACCATCAGACCTGAGGTCTGAGAATTTTTTCGATAGAAAAAACCATCAGACCTGAGGTCTGAGAATTTTTTCGATAGAAAAAACCATCAGACCTGAGGTCTGAGAATTTTTTCGATAGAAAAAACCATCAGACCTGAGGTCTGAGAATTTTTTCGATATAAAAAACCATCAGACCTGAGGTCTGAGAATTTTTTCTATAGAAAAAACCATCAGACCTGAGGTCTGAGAATTTTTTCTATAGAAAAAACCATCAGACCTGAGGTCTGAGAATTTTTTCTATAGAAAAAACCATCAGACCTGAGGTCTGAGAATTTTTTCTATAGAAAAAACCATCAGACCTGAGGTCTGAGAATTTTTTCTATAGAAAAAACCATCAGACCTGAGGTCTGAGAATTTTTTCTATAGAAAAAACCATCAGACCTGAGGTCTGAGAATTTTTTCTATAGAAAAAACCATCAGACCTGAGGTCTGAGAATTTTTTCTATAGAAAAAACCATCAGACCTGAGGTCTGAGAATTTTTTCTATAGAAAAAACCATCAGACCTGAGGTCTGAGAATTTTTTCTATAGAAAAAACCATCAGACCTGAGGTCTGAGAATTTTTTCTATAGAAAAAACCATCAGACCTGAGGTCTGAGAATTTTTTCTATAGAAAAAACCATCAGACCTGAGGTCTGAGAATTTTTTCTATAGAAAAAACCATCAGACCTGAGGTCTGAGAATTTTTTCTATAGAAAAAACCATCAGACCTGAGGTCTGAGAATTTTTTCTATAGAAAAAACCATCAGACCTGAGGTCTGAGAATTTTTTCTATAGAAAAAACCATCAGACCTGAGGTCTGAGAATTTTTTCTATAGAAAAAACCATCAGACCTGAGGTCTGAGAATTTTTTCTATAGAAAAAACCATCAGACCTGAGGTCTGAGAATTTTTTCTATAGAAAAAACCATCAGACCTGAGGTCTGAGAATTTTTTCTATAGAAAAAACCATCAGACCTGAGGTCTGAGAATTTTTTCTATAGAAAAAACCATCAGACCTGAGGTCTGAGAATTTTTTCTATAGAAAAAACCATCAGACCTGAGGTCTGAGAATTTTTTCTATAGAAAAAACCATCAGACCTGAGGTCTGAGAATTTTTTCTATAGAAAAAACCATCAGACCTGAGGTCTGAGAATTTTTTCTATAGAAAAAACCATCAGACCTGAGGTCTGAGAATTTTTTCTATAGAAAAAAACCATCAGACCTGAGGTCTGAGAATTTTTTCTATAGAAAAAAACCATCAGACCTGAGGTCTGAGAATTTTTTCTATAGAAAAAAACCATCAGACCTGAGGTCTGAGAATTTTTTCTATAGAAAAAAACCATCAGACCTGAGGTCTGAGAATTTTTTCTATAGAAAAAAACCATCAGACCTGAGGTCTGAGAATTTTTTCTATAGAAAAAAACCATCAGACCTGAGGTCTGAGAATTTTTTCTATAGAAAAAAACCATCAGACCTGAGGTCTGAGAATTTTTTCTATAGAAAAAAGCCATCAGACCTGAAGTCTGAGAATTTTTCCTATAGAAAAAAGCCATTAGACCTGAGGTCTTAGCATTTTTTCTATTGAAAAAAAGCCATCAGACCTGGGGTCCGAGAATTTTTTCTATAGAAAACAGCCATCAGACCTGAGGTCTGAGAATCTTTTCTGTAGAAAAAAGCCATCAGACCTGAGGTCTGAGAATTTTTTCTATAGAAAAAAGCCATCAGACCTGAGGTCTGAGAATTTTTTCTATAGAAAAAAGCCATCAGACCTGAGTATTTTTTTTTTCTATAGAAAAAAGCCATCAGACCTGAGGTCTGAGAATTTTTTCTATAGAAAAAAGCCATCAGACCTGAGGTCTGAGCATTTTTTTCTATAAAAAAAGGCCATCAGACCTGAGGTCCAAGAATTTTTTCTATAGAAAAAAGCCATCAGACCTGAGGTCTGAGAATTTTTTCTATAGAAAAAAGCCATCAGACCTGAGGTCTGAGAATTTTTTCTATAGAAAAAAGCCTTCAGACCTGAGGTCTGAGAATTTTTTCTTTAGAAAAAAGCCATCAGACCTGAGGTCTGAGAATTTTTTCTATAGAAAAAAGCCATCAGATCTGAGGTCTGAGAATTTTTTCTATAGAAAAAAGCCATCAGACCTGAGGTCTGAGAATTTTTTCTATAGAAAAAACCATCAGACCTGAGGTCTGAGAATTTTTTCTATAGAAAAAACCATCAGACCTGAGGTCTGAGAATTTTTTCTATAGAAAAAAGCCATCAGACCTGAGGTCTGAGAATTTTTTCTATAGAAAAAAGCCTTCAGACCTGAGGTCTGAGAATTTTTTCTTTAGAAAAAAGCCATCAGACCTGAGGTCTGAGAATTTTTTCTATAGAAAAAAGCCATCAGATCTGAGGTCTGAGAATTTTTTCTATAGAAAAAAGCCATCAGACCTGAAGTCTGAGAATTTTTTCTATAGAAAAAAGCCATCAGACCTGAGGTCTGAGAATTTTTCTATAGAAAAAAGCCATCAGACCTGAGGTCTGAGAATTTTTTCTATAGAAAAAAGCCATCAGACCTGAGGTTTGAGAATTTTTTCTTTAGAAAAAAGCCATCAGACCTGAAGTCTGAGAATTTTTCCTATAGAAAAAAGCCATTAGACCTGAGGTCTGAGTATTTCTTCTATAGAAAAAAGCCATCAGACCTGAGGTCTGAGAATTTTTTCTATAGAAAAAAGCCATTAGACCTGAGTTCTGAGAATTTTTTCTATAGAAAAAAGCCATCAGGCCTGAGGTCTGAGAATTTTTTCTATAGAAAAAAGCCATCAGACCTTAGTTCTGAGAATTTTTTCTATAGAAAAAAGCCATCAGACCTGTGGTCTGAGAAAAAATTCTCAGACCTCAGGTCTGATGGCTCTGAGAATTTTTTCTTTAGAAAAAAGCCACCAGACCTGAAGTCTGAGAATTTTTTCTATGGAAAAAACCATCAGACCTAAAGCCTAAGAATTTTTTCTATAGAAAAAAGCCATCAGACCTGAGGTCTGAGAATTTTTACTATAGAAAAAAGCCATCAGACCTGAGGTCTGAGAATTTTTTCTATAGAAAAAAGCCATCAGACCAGAGGTCTGAGAATTTTTTCTATAGAAAAAAGCTATCAGACCTGAGGTCTGAGAATTTTTTCTATAGAAAAAAGCCATCAGACCTGAGGTCTGAGAATTTTTTCTATAGAAAAAAGCCATCAGACCTGAGGTCTGAGAATTTTTTCTATAGAAAAAAGCCATCAGACCTGAGGTCTGAGAATTTTTTCTATAGAAAAAAGCCATCAGACCTGAGGTCTGAGAATTTTTTCTATAGAAAAAAGCCATCAGACCTGAGGTCTGAGAATTTTTTCTATAGAAAAAAGCCATCAGACCTGAGGTCTGAGAATTTTTTCTATAGAAAAAAGCCATCAGACCTGAGGTCTGAGAATTTTTTCTATAGAAAAAAGCCATCAGACCTGAGGTCTGAGAATTTTTTCTATAGAAAAAAGCCATCAGACCTGAGGTCTGAGAATTTTTTCTATAGAAAAAAGCCATCAGACCTGAGGTCTGAGAATTTTTTCTATAGAAAAAAGCCATCAGACCTGAGGTCTGAGAATTTTTTCTATAGAAAAAAGCCATCAGACCTGAGGTCTGAATTTTTTTTTTCTAGAGAAAAAAGCCATCAGACCTGAGGTCTGACAATTTTTTCTATAGAAAAAAAGCCATCAGACCTGAAGTCTGAGAATTTTTCCTATAGAAAAAAGCCATCATACCTGAGGTCTGAGAATTTTTTCTATAGAAAAAAGCCATCAGACTTGATGTCTGAGAATTTTTCTAATGTTTTTTTTTTCTATTGAAAATTTTTCAGAAATCAGGTCTGATTGTTTTATCTATAGAAAAAAATTTGAGATGTCTTCCTCGTAGGTGACTTCGAAGTCATCCTTATAGCCTATGATGTCATTGTGTACGAATATGAAATCTTCATATTTTTTATATATCACCCCACTGTTCCCTCATCCATCACCAGAAGGATATGATTTTGTTTTTGTAATTTGTGTTCCTCTTTGAAGATGTACTCTCATTTTAAGCACCTATGAATAATGTGATGTGTTGGTGTCATCATATGCTGCCGTGGGTTATTGCTTTGTTGTTGCTCCTTGTGTTTTCATTTCTTTTGAGTCTTCATTATATTTTTCAGGTTGATGTTTCTTCATCTCTTTTCGAAGGCTTTGTGCGTATGTTTGTTGGTTCTTTTCATTTTCTATGGCAAGAAATTGAACTGTCAAAATTTTTGACATTTCGATTGTTAAATGACAGATCGGTTTTTGCACGCGCCAAACATAGCAACAGCGGCACAAGCTGTTCATTTGTTGTGCAAAACGCAATGTTAAATTTGTTTTCGTTGGAACAAAAACAACTGATGCTGCTCAACACAATCTATTGATTTTGACTTCCTTTTTCTGCGTACAAAGGAATCAGAAATACAGTAAGAAATGGATTTTCTTTTTAAGTCAAGAAAAATTATGAAAAATATTTAAGAGGATTAATATTATATTTAGTCTTTTTATCCCTATTAAAAAGGATATTCATTCATAACGACTGTCAATCTAGGAGTCTAAGGCCACAAGGCATAAGAAAAACCAACACCTGTCCCTAGTTTTGTTGTTGTTATTTCAATGAGAACATCTAGCAAAAACTTTGAAGAAATACTGGACACATGTCCCTCCGTGACAATCATTTTTATATCACAAAATGTTAAAAAACTTCTGCAGGACATTATCAGATAAAAAAGAAAGAGTTACTGTCATCTAAAACTCAACTGCCTTGAACAAAGCTGAGAGAGAAAGGACTACAAACAAAAGAGTTTCCGCCATCAGAACAACAATAGTTTCCGGTTAACATAAAAAACCTCAATTCACCTACAAAGACACTTGGACACTGTACTGTGGCAGTGACTACCGCCATCGGCATTTGTTTTTATTTCACTCGCCTTACTGATACAGGGACACTAAAAAAATCACAAAGTCATGTTTTCTCACAGTTATTTTTCCCCTTCAAACGGTATTTTTTACCTTTCAGTCGTTTGATTTTTCTGACATCCACATCACAACGCAGTTGTTTTGTGAGTGAACAAAACTTGTCAACTATTTTCCGCTAAATAACATAAAATTGTTGTCTATTAAAATGATTTTGAGTCAATCAACCAACAACAAGAAACTTGATCATGTCAACATGACATGCAGTAGTAGGGGTGGGTGTCTCTACAAAAAGGACACCTTGTCCACAATCAAATATAACACAGTAAATATCCTTTGCACCTTGCAGCAACCACTTCATTGTTGGTGGTTAAAATGCAATTGCATTATGTACTTTATAAAGCTGTGACGAGGGTGTAAGAAGTCCTTGCACGCAGCATGCAATTATTATCTTACCATGGGAATTTTGTTACAAGTTCCACCGGTTTTACAGAATCCTTTTTAGTTGCACTCATTTCCTTGTGTCGGTTTCTGCGGTTTTGCTTGACCAACTACAATCTCTTTAGTAAGAGATAATTTTTGATTTCCGTTCGTTTTCGCAGGAGTTCCGGGGTAAATCATGGGAACATATTGAGTTGATGCAAAAATCCGGAAAAAGTTAAAAATCCACAAAAATTCAAAATTTTTCTACAAAATGGTGTGAACGAAGTAATTGTATTGATATGAATCAACCACTATAACTTAGACATTTTTTTATCTTTATAAATGCTCTTATAGTCTTTCAAAATTACTTTTAAGATGAATAATTCGACCTCTGTAGCGCTCTGTAGCGTAGAAAATAAACACTTCTTATTTCATTAAGGATGCTAATTTCAATACCACTGAACCTATTCTAACTTACTTACTTAGCTGGCCCATTACAGAACATTTGTTCCATAGACCGAACTAAGAAAAGATCTCCAATTCTCTCCGTTCAGTGCTTAGCTTTTTGGAATACCGCGCCTTGCCATCTCTTCATCAACTTGTTTGCGCCATCTATTCTTTGGCCTGCCAATCCTGCGTGCACCGCCATGTGGCACGTATTTATACGCCTTTTTGCCGGGTTCATCATCGCTCATTCTTATGATATGGCCAATGCAATCGTTGCATCTCGATACATTTATCTATACGGATGTCGTTGTATAGCAGATACAGCTCGTGGTTCGTACTACGTCAACGCAGATTGGTCCATAGATCTTTCGAAGAATTTTTCTTTCAAACACACCAATCACTGCCTTCCCTGCTTGCGCAAGTACCCAGGCTTCGGAACCATACATCAGCACGGATAGTATCAGTATTTTGTAAAGCGTTATTTTTGTTTGACGAGTTGTGGCTTTGTTTTTAAAGTGCTTACTTAAGCCAAAGTAGCATCTGTTGGCCAATACAATTCTTCTTTTTATTTCACAACTGATGTCGTTTGTTGTGTTTACGGCGGTGCCGAGGTATACGAAGTCTTTTACTACCTCAAAATTATAGGAACCAACTTTAACAGTTGGTCCGAGCTCAATGAACGCATTGCGCGTCGACACCATCAACTTGGTCTTCACACCGTTTGCCGCCAGACCCACTTTAGCAGATTCTCCTTCGAACTTCATAAAGGTATCGGTTACTTCTTTTACTGATCGTCCCATGATATTTATATCATCAGCATAAGCAAGTAACATGTGGCTATTGGTGTAGATTGTGTCACTTCTTTTGACGTTTGCCTCTCGTATAACCTTTTCCAGCAGGATGTTGAAAATATCATACGAAAGGCTGTCTCCTTGCCTGAAACCTCTTTTGGTACAAAACTCTTCGGAGAGGTTATTTCCTATTTTAACTGAAGATCTTGTGTCAGTTAGAGTCATTTTACAAAGCCGAATGAGATTTGCGGGGATACCAAATTCAGACATTGCTTGGAATACCTTTGAACGTTGCGGGCTGTCGTAGGTTGCTTTGTAATCGACAAAAAGGTGGTATGTGTCGATCGGCATCTCTTGGGTCTTCTCCAGGATTTGCCGCAGGGTAAATATCTGGTCAATGGTGGACTTGCCAGGTCTAAAGCCGCATTGGTATGGTCCAATTATTTCGTTGACCATGGGCTTTAGTCGTTCGCACAATATCCCTGACACTATCTTGTAGGCGATAGGGAGAAGACTTATGCTCCTATATTTGGAAAATAAAGTCTTATCTCCTTTCGGGATACAGCATGCTCAGGTTTCAATCGTCGGATACGCGTTATTCCTGCTAGATGGAGCTAACTAGCTGATACATACACCTCATCAGCGTGTCGTTTCCGGTTTTAAACAGCTCGGCTGGTAGGCCACCAGCTCCTGCTGCCTTATTATTCTTCAGCCGGTTTATTGCTGTCTTTACCTCATCTTGGCCGGGTGGTATACATTCAACACCATCTTCTGGGATTGGATCTGCGGTATCTTCGTCGACTTCGCTACTATTGGATACCAACAGTTTGGAAAAATGCTCTTTCCTTATCCTTAGCACACTATCTGTATTAGTTACCAGATTACCTTGCTGGTCTCTACAGGAGGATGTGCCAGTACCAAACCATCAGTTTGATGTTTCACTCTTTGGTAGAACTTTCGGACTACATTCTGGCTCCTGTATATCTCGATTTTCTCACACTCCCGCCTTTTCCATTTCTCTCGTTTTCCTGCGTAAAAGTCGTTTCACTTTTCTCCCGACACCCATCTCGTGCGCTACGCATTGCTACTGATTGTCCTATATGCCGCATTTTCTCTTCGGTAGCAGCACGACACTCCTGGTCATACCATGGTTTCCTTGGTGGAGGTCTCTGGTATCCAAGTATGTATTTTGCAGCTGTTTGCATGGATTGGACAATATTTTGTCATTGTGCTGATATGTTATCGGGACGAGGAGTGCTTTCATTAAACAATTGGGCTAGTTGAGTGGAATATGCTGTGGCTATCTGTTGTGTTTGCAGCCTACCGATGTCCAACTTCCGCGTTGTATCTGTTCGTGCTTTATTTGCAACGTTGAGATGTGTACGTACCTTTGCTGCAACAAGGTAGTGGTCCGAATCTCTGTTTGCACCTCGGGACGATCGTACATCTGATCTGTAGACAGCCAGGTGCCCTTAAGAATATCGAGATGCTTAAATCTGTACTACATATACCATGTTTTTTGCAGCTGCAAAGTCTATCAGCCTCATACCATTCTCAGATGTTTCATTGTGGAGACTGAATTTCCCGACTGTTGGGCCAAAGATATTCTCCTTTCAAATGTTGGCATTAAAATCGCCTAGAATAATTTTAATGTCATGGTCAGGGCAACGGTCATAAGTTTCTTCAAAGCGCTCGTAAAATATATCTTAGGTCTGTTCGTCCTCGTCTTCAGTGGGAGCATGAGAGCAAATAAAGCTGATGTTGAAGAATTTTGCTTTTAATCGTGACATGGCAGCTATAATTCAGTGTGTCACCATTAGGTGTGGTTGTGACGCCTTTCCCAATCCATCGTATTTCCTGTATGACAGTAATGTCGACCTTGTACTTTTCAAGTGCATGTGCCCATTCGTAGTCTGCACTTTCTCTATAAAAAGTGCGAACATTCCAGGTGCAGATTCGCAGATCATGGTCCTTAAAACGTTTGCGGGGTTCGTCAACTTTTGAAGGGTTTGTTTTTCTTTTCTTTCGTTTTTCATAGTAAGCTGTTTTTTCTAAGAGAGGGTTACTAACCCGACGCCCAACCCAAAGTTTTTAACGTTCTTATGGGTGAACGCGCGACACATGTTAGCTCACTACCTTTAACGAGTGTTAAAGGCAGCTCCCCAGGTGACACCACTGGGAGGTCAGTGTCCAGTTGAGATGAAAGAGGGACCAAGATAAATCCTGGGCTTTGCCATGTTAAAGCCGGTCAGGACTCTTCCTTGGTAACTTTCGTCCCCTACGTCACCCGACATCCTTATAGTTCTTCAATCTCATCATCGTAGTATCGTTTCTGGTATCAGTAGTTCACTCCTCGTCGTATCAGGGTTTGCTTGGTGGGGGCATGAGGGTGAGCTGGGTTGAGTGGATTATTCTCTGACTGTATGCTGTGCTGTAGGATCACTACATCAAAATTTAAATCAGATGCTGCTAACTACCATGTTATCTGTTACCGTTAAGCCTCATTCCGTTGCCGGATGTCAGCTAAATACAGTTAAATAATATCAGCCTATGGTTGTTTAAAAAAAGAAATGTGAAGCGAAACTTTCACCTCCGGACAGATCGAATGTATTTAAGGTCTCTTCAGAATTTTGTGGCCCTTTTTGAACATTTGAACTTGCCGACAAAAATGTGGATTAGGAATTAACTGCACTAAGACACAAATGTTGAACTTTTGTAGAGCAGGTACCCTTAGGGAAGACCGATATGGGTCATTTTAGAAGTTAAACTAAATTTTGATAAAATATTAAGTGAAAGTTTGGACAGAATTGGTTGCCCCATACAAGTGATATCGTCCTAGCATTTTAGTGACATTTTTTAAATATTGAGGAGAAGTACCGAAAGTTATGGACCGGTATTGCCCATGAAACTAAGTTTGGATATAATATGACGAAGACCAAATGTTGAACCAAATCGGTTGAACAGTGCGAGAGTTATCGTGCACTCCGACCGCCACATATCGTCGGTGTCATGCTTAAGTGTTCCATACGCCATTTGCCCGTTTTGAGATAATCGCAATTTAATGTTTTGCGTCACAACTGTGTGGAGCTGACTAAAGCAAATATTTATATTTTCGACTTGAAATATTAACAATAGTATATAGAACATATTTGCAAATATTTAGAGAAATATGTATTGGAATATAAAAGTTATGGAGATTGTTTAAAAAAAAGAATTTTTGTCGATTTGTTCCATATCCGCATTTATGACACAAATGTGAAATATTGTACATCACATGGAACAAAGTGACAAAAAATTTCTATTTTTGCCCTAATAAACTAAATACTTTTAAATCGAAAATTAAAATTTTCGATTTTTTACCGCCGTAATGGAGTTATCGAATGCAAATCGCTTCAACAAAAATCAAAGTGATTCGAGAGCAGGTCTTAAAGTGAACTTATCCGAAATTTTGTGTGAGATGTACCAGAAGGAGTATACAAATATAGTCCATATTCGAACCTGATCTATATCTGGTACATATATTAGGATATGCAAAGTATAGATAACATCGGTCACTCCCTTCAAGAGTTATCGTGCGCAAAATTTTTCCGAACATTTTTGAAGTTTTGTGGGGGAGGTACCTGAAGGAGTGGACCGATATAGCCCATCTTCGAATTCAAACTATGTTTTGATAAAATATTACGAAGTCCAAATTTCGGACCGCATCGACAGATCCGTTCGAGAGTTATCTTGCGCTCCAACCACTACACAAGGTGTCATAGGGGCTTTTTGCAACTTTCCGGCCAGTTTCTCAGGATGTATGGACTTACCCCTGATGAAACTTGTACCGTCGTATAGGGGGAAGTGAATACAAGTTGTTGCAACAAAAATCAAAGCGATTCGAGAGCAGGTCCTAAACTGAACTTATCCGAAATTTTGTGTGGGAGGTACTCAAAGGAGTGGGCCGATTGAGTCCATATTGGAACTTTATTTAAGTCTGGAACACGTTTCACGATGGGCAAATTATGGACCAAATTGGTTACTCCCTTCAAGAGTTATAATGCCCACAAATTTTCCAAACATTTTGGAAGTTTTGTGGGGGAGTTACCGGAAGGAGTGGCCGATATAGCTCATCTTCGAACTTAAACTAAGTTTGGAGAAAATATTACGAAAGCCAAAATTGGAACCGAATCGATTCATCCGTTCGAGAGTTATCGTGCGCACCAGCCAGACAGACAGACGGACAGACAGACAGACAGACGGACGGACATTGCTCAATCGACTCAAAATTGTCTGAAACACATTTCGTCCAAACATACTTGTGGTCTAAAACCATTATTTCGATGAGGCACATTTTGCCCGTATGAAAGTGTATATACCCTTTCTAGCCCAAAGGCTGAGGGTATAAAAAACAAGAAAAAATAGTTAATTTCGGCCGAACCGAACATTTTGTACCCTCCACTATAAAATATTGTGCACTAAAATGGAATAATTATATTTTTTCCTGTCCACAATTTAATGCGGAAAAGATTTTCGACCACCTCAAGGGCAAGAACCTCAAATGTCAAATAACAGGTAGTTCGGTAAAAAATTAGCTAAAATCATCAAAAAAAAACTAAAATAGGGAGGTACAGTTATATGGGGGCTACACCAAAACGTCGTCCGATATAGCCCATCTTCGAACTTGACCTGCCCGTGGCAAAAAGACAATTATTGCGGATACTAGAGTGATAACAACAGACGCGCATGACAAGATCGACCCAGAATTTTATCCTGATCAAGAATGTATATACGAGGGGAACTAGAAAAGTTTCTGGCCTAATAATGAGAACGCGAATATTTATCGTTTTATTATTGTCTTTTTAGGACGAAGGCCATTATTTATGAACGTTTTTAATTAATTAATTGGATTAATCGAGCTAACATGGCCTAAGGAGTTTTGTACTTAAAAATGAATTCTAGCGAAATACTACACACTCAACCATTACGCTACGATCGTTTCGCCTGGTGGTTTAAGCCAGGCTCATCAGGCGTATTTGAATGTTAATGGCTAGAAGACAAAGGCTGATTTTGATAACTTCTATTTATACAAAAATTTTTACAAATTTGTAATTATGAAGTATTTATTGAAGTATTTTTTTCTTTATCAAGTCACCCTAGTGTCTTGTCTGGCAATCATTTTCTCAATACATTCACATGTACAATCGAAGGGGGGTTTCCTTCATGAATTGTAATGTCTTCAGTTTCTGAAGTTTTTTGTTGATATCATGTCGACTAGTTTGTTGATATGATAGATTATCATCAAAAATGGTTTTATTGTTTTTCATGCATGATTTATAAAATTTTTCATTCACTCAAACCAATAGTTAAAGCGCTTTTACCTCTGCGATTGAGACACCTCCAAAACATGGTTTTACGTCATCTTCTGGCAACGAAAATCGTTCACCACGCCTTTTTTTCTTGATATGCAGAATCCAATGAAGTCATTGGATGCCAAGTCAGAGTTGGATGACCCATCAATTCCACATTTTGTCTGGCAAACAGGCGTTGGTTTCAATCGATGTTTGAGAACTCGCATTTTCATGTTGAACAATGATTCGTCTTCTCCTGTTCGTTTTTCAAATTTTTCAGGAGATTTTAGGCAAACAAATTGTAGTGTACCGCTCAGAATTAACCATTCTACGTTGCTCAAGCCGTATGGTCTCCACAGTTATCGTGTGCACCAATTTAGTGAGAAGTTTTGAATTTTTGTGGGGGAGGTTCCCAAAGGAGTGCACCGACATGGTTCATCTACGAACTTAAACTATGTTCGGACATAATATTACTATACTTTGGACCCAATTTACTAAATTTTGGACCCAATCTGTAGATCCGTTCGAGATTTATCATGCGCTACAAGCACTACTCTTGGTGCCATAGGGGTTTTTCGTACTTATGGATACGAAAAGTACTAAATGCTACTAAATTTGGTACAATTTGGATTTGGGCGTACGGATAGAGCTGAAATACTGAAATTTAAAATTAAGATTAAGATTAGTCTTGGAGTGTATGATTGAGAAATGGAGTTAGTTTTGAAAATTAGTACTTATGTGTACGAAAAGTACTAAATCTATATGTAATAGAAATTGGTCTTGGGTGAACGGAAAGACCTGGAATCTTGAAATTTGCAATTAAGATATCTGTTGGAGTGAAGGAATGAGGCTGAGATAGGTTTGGAATTCGTATTTATGTGTACACTTTAGGCCGCGATTTATTTGAAAAATTCCTCCTCCTTTTCATATAATTCGTAATAAATCTACCCATGACCGTCTCTCTGTATATCAGGCTGTTTAGTGTGCACGATAACTCGCGAAGGGAATAAGCGACTTGGTACAAACTTTGTATATCGTAATTAGATCAACTTCGAATAGGGACTTTTCCAGTCAAGATGGTTTAGTTCACCTTCACAAAAGTTCAAAGTTTTCGCTTAATGGTCCGCCCGAATTACAAGGACAGGACTCTCTACTTCCAGAGGACACAACTTTTTATTTCCTAAAGCTTTAACATCAAAATAAGTTGTGAAGCCCTTTAAGTAAATTCTTAAAAAGTTCAAGTTTATAGCATTTAAAGTCGTTCAATAAAATTTTTAAAAAAATTCATGTTTTCACCAGTAAAAGCCTGTCAAAATATTAGGTTTGACATTCACTTTTTAAGCGTTGATAGTCCTGGAATATTATGTCTTCTATAGACTCAAAAGACCTCTTGGGATCTTGAGATAGAGGACCTGTTGAGGTCTAAAGAAAACAGAAGACCCCCTGATATCAGAGCTCCGAATACTCGCTCGAAATCACTCGAATTGCACTCGCGAGTGAAACTCTTTTCGAATTCAAGCAAGTTGAGGGGGCAACTTTCCCCCTCCCCACCTCCAAACTAAAACATACCCCACCCCCAAAACAACTTGTCCCACAACAACCAAAAAAATTGCACCCAAAAAAAATTACCACCTCCCCCCAAATTTTCTCTCGCGAGTAAATCGGAGCTCTGCCTGAGATTTTCAATATATATAAGAACACATTTTGAGGTCGTCTATAGACAAAAGAAATCTTCTATAAGCAACAGACGAGCTTTTGAGGACAAAAAATTTAGTCAAATAAACCTCATGTAAAATACTTTTAAATCCAGGATTGAAGCTTTTATAGTCCTTGAAGAAGTACGTCATGGATCTTGATAAATGCTCTTATAGTCTTTCAAAATTTTAAGATGATTAATTCGACCTCTGTAGCGCTTAAAATCTTAGAAACGAAACACTTCTTATTTCATTAAGGAAGCAAATTTCAAGACCACTGAACCTATTCTAAAATTAATATAAAATTGTAATTTCCTCAACCGCAAAATTAATCAAAGTCACCAATGTCATTTCTTTTTTAATTAAGTCGCTACCAAAAAAATGTCATACTATTTTGGTTTAAAATTTCACCTTTTGACATCAAACCCTTACTAAAATTAAATTATAAACAACAAATACTACCCAGCATAGTCGGCGAAAAAGAAGATGTAACAATTAAATTAATAAGCTACATGACACCGGACATGGCTAATTTGAATATCTAATGAAATAAACACCGCTGAATCCGCAGCATCCTTGCAACAGCTAGACAAAACAATTGTAAAATAATACAGTGCCCCATAATGCTGTTGCCTCCCAACAACAAACACACTGCCCGGTTATTGAAATTTTAAACCATTTCATTAGCATCCCTTTTGCAAGAAAGCCAACCAACCAACCATCCAGCCACCAAGGCTCTGAGCAAAAGAACGGTGTTAATAATTACCTCATCAACTTGACTGATGACACAAATGAATCACTGTCGTCCTTTGTTGTTTTGTTATAATCAGCCAAGCATCCTTTCAAGGCAACCATTGGTCGTTTTGTGCATAAATTATTGAAAATGAGAAAATTTTTATTTCTATGGTTGTGTAAAGGGGTACATTTACATATGTGTGTGCGTTACATCAAATAATGATATGCACATGAGCCATTTATTTTTCCAATGCATGGAAACGCTAAATATTTTTGTTGTTTTTTTGCCTTTGACCCCTTGAACCCTTTTATGAAAATTGAGTGAAAATATCTGAAGATGCTGTGTTGTAGTTTACACACATCCAGCCAAAGGCTAATGCTTTAACCCCTCTAACATCCGTAGCAATGTCCGGTATAACGATTGCGCAGTCATTTTATTTTTATAGGATTTGGGTGTTGCTATTCTGTGTTTGTTGTCGTTAAATATATTTGATGTAATTAATCATGAAATAAATAACATTGGGAAAGTGTTTTTTAAATACCAAGATTATCTTTAAGGAGGAGAACAAATATGGAGGTTGTTGAGCATTCAAAACGTGGACTTTTACATGAATATTTTTTGAAGAACTATCTTAGCTCTAAATCTAGATTTTTTAAACACCAGCTCTTAAAGAGTTATTCAAGAAGTCTTCTGTTGTCTGTAGAAGACTGCAAAAGGTCATCTGGTGACTATAGAAGATTTTAAGTGGTCTACTGTTGGCTATAGAAGACTTCAAGATGACGCAATAAGTCTTCTGTTGTATATAGAAGACCTAAAGAAGTCTCTTGTTGGCTATAGAATACCTCAAGAGGTCTTGCGTTAGCTATAGACGTTCCTTAGAGGTATTCTGTTGTCTATAAACTACCTTAAATTAACTTCTGTTGTTTACAGAAGACCTCAACGGGTGTTATGTTGTTTTCTATAGAAGACCTCAAGACGCAATGTGTTGTCTATTGAAGACTTCAAGAGGTCATCTGGTGACTATAGAAGACTGTAAGTTGTCTACTGTTGGCTATAGAAGACTTCAATAGGTCTTCTGTTGGCTATAAAAGACTTCAAGGGGTCTTGTGTTAGCTATAGACGACCTCAAGAGGTCTTCTCTTGCCTAAAAAGGCCGCAAGAAATCTTCATCTGGTGACTATAGAAGACTTTAAGTGGTCTACTGTTGGCTATAGAAGATTTCAAGAGGTCTTCTTTTTGCTATAGAAGACCTCACAAGGTCTTGTTTAGCTATAGAAGACCGCAAGAGGTCTTTTGTTTGCTGTAGAAGTGACCCTCTGTTTTCTACAGAAGACCTCAACGGGTCTTATGTTGTCTATTGAAGACATCAAGAGGTCTTCTGTTTTCTATAGAAGACCCCAAGAGGTCTTGTGTTGTCTACAGAAGACTACAAGAGGTCATCTGGTGTCTATAGAAGACCTCAAGAGGTCTGCTGTTGTCTATAAAAGGACGCAAGCAGTCTTCTTTTGCCTATAAAAGACCTCAAGAGGTCTTTTGATGACTATAGAAGACTCCAAGTGGTAATCTGGTGTCTATAGAAGACCTGAAGAGGTCTTCTGTTGGCTATAGAAGACCTCAAAAGGTCTTCTGTTGTCTACAACGGTGTTCTATAGAAGACTGCAAGAGGTCATCTGGTGTCTATAAAAGGGCGCAAGAAGTCTTCTGTTGTCTATAGAAGACTCCAAGAGGTCATCCGATGTCTATAGAAGACTCCAAGTGGTAATCTGGTGTCTATAGAAGACCTGAAGAGGTCTTCTGTTGGCTATAGAAGACCTCAAAAGGTCTTCTGTTGTCTACAACGGTGTTCTATAGAAGACTGCAAGAGGTCATCTGGTGTCTATAAAAGGGCGCAAGAAGTCTTCTGTTGTCTATAGAAGACTCCAAGAGGTCATCCGATGTCTATAGAAGACTTCAAGAGGACCTTAAGAGGTCTGTGTTAGCTATGGAGGGCCCTAAGGGGTCTTATGTCTATAGAAGACTTCAATAGGTCATCTGGTGTCTATAGAAGACCTCAAGAGATCTTTTGATGGCTATAGAAGACCTCAAGACGTCTTCTGATGGCTATAGAAGACCTCAAGAGGTCTTCTGATGGCTATAGAAGACCTCAAGAGGTCTTCTGATGGCTGTAGAAGAACTCAAGAGGTCTTCTGAAGGCTATAGAAGACTTCAAGAGGATTTCTGTTGGCTATATAAGACCTTAAGAGGTCTGTGTTAGCTATGGAGGGCCCTTAAGGGTCTTATGTTGTCTATAAACTACCTCATGTGACCTTCTGTTCTCAACAGAAGACCTCAACGGTTTTTACGTTGTCTATAGAATACCTCAACGGGTTTTCTGTTTCTTATAGAAGACCTCAACAGGTCTTGTGGTGCCTATAGAAGACTTCTAGAGGTCATCTGTTGTCTATAGAATACCTCCAGAGGTCTTCTGTTATCTATAAAAGGCCGCCAGAAGTCTTCTGTTATCTATAGAAGACTTCAAGAGGTCATCCGGTGTCTATAGAAGACCACAAAAGCCTTATGTTGGGTCTTCTGTTGTCTATAAACTACCTCAAGTGACCTTCTGTTGTTTACAGAAGACCGCAACGGGTCTTACGTTGTCTATAGAAGACCTGTAGAGGTTTTCTGTTTCTTATAGAAGACCTCAAGAAGTCTTGTGGTGTCTATAGAAGACCTCAAGAGGCCTTCTGTTGGCTATAGAAGACCTCAAGAGGACTTCTGTTGGCTATAGAAGACCTCAAGAGGACTTCTGTTGTCTATATAACATCTCAATATGTCTTGTGTTGTCTACAGAAGACCTCAGCGTGTCTTATGTTGTGTATAGAAGACTTCAAGAGGTCTTCTGTCTTCTATAGAAGGCACCAAGAGGTCTTGTGTTGTCTACAGAAGACTTCAAGAGGTCATCTGGTGTCTATAGAAGACCTCAAGAGGTCTGCTGTTGTCTATAAAAGGACGCAAGCAGTCTTCTTTTGCCTATAAAAGACCTCAAGAGGTCTTTTGATGACTACAGAAGACTCCAAGTGGTAATCTGGTGTCTATAGAAGACCTGAAGAGGTCTTCTGTTGGCTATAGAAGACCTCAAAAGGTCTTCTGTTGTCTACAGAAGGCCTCAAGAGGTCTTCTGTTGTCTATAAAAGGGCGCAAGAAGTCTTCTGTTGATTATAAAAGACTCCAAGTGGTCATCCGATGTCTAAAAGAGACCTCAAGTGGTCTTCTGTTGACTTTAGAAGACCTTAAGAAGTCATGTGTTAGCTATAGAAGACTCTTAGAAGTTTAATGTTGTCTATAAACTACCTCAAGTTACCTTCTGTTGTCTACAGCAGACCTCAATGGTGTTCTACAGAAGACTTCAAGAGGTCATCTGGTGTCTATAAAAGGGCGCAAGAAGTCTTCTGTTGTCTATAGAAGACTCCAAGAGGTCATCCGATGTCTATAGAAGACTTCAAGAGGTCTTGCGATGTCTATGGAAGACATAAAGAGGTCTTCTGTTGTCTGTAGTAGATCTGAAGAAGTCTTCTGCTGGCTATAAAATTGCTCAAGAGATATTCTGTTGTCTATACAGGTCTTTTTTGTCTATAAAATAACTCTTTAGTTATTTATAGAAGACCTCAAGAGTTCGGCTGTTGTCTATAGAAGACCTCAAGAGGTCTTTTGTTATTTATAGAAAACCTCAAAAGTGCCTTTGTATTCTATAAGATACCTCAATAGGTCTTCTCTTGTCAATTGAAGACTCAAAGAGGTCTTCTGTTCTACAGAGAAGACCTAGAGAGTTCTTATGGTATCTATAGGATACCTCAAGAAGTCTTTTTTTGTCTATAGATGACCTTAAAAAGTTTTCAGTTATCTATAAAACGTCCTCCCCATTTTATTTCGTTGACAACATTAACAACTGAAAAAATACTTAATTGCATTCGGAAAAATTGTCTCACGCATTTTGATGCCTTGACTCCGAAAATCCGACTATCCGGAAGTAGATGTTAAAATCTATTTGTTTTTGTATGACATGTAAGTGGTATGCAGTTACATGCTTACACACTCTTTTTTAGCTCATAATCTAGATTCTAGAAACATGTTGGTTTTGTCTCCACCGCAAAACACACTCACTAATACACAGGTGGCGGTAAAGATAAAACGCTGTGAGCGAACATAACCAAAGAAATGAAAATGTACGCCATACATAACACACAAAAACTGTAATATTCCGAAAGAAGTTAAGATCGCAGTTATGTGATAAAGACCCAAGAAAAAAACATATATACATTCATCCATCTCATAAAAAATTTTACTGAGATTATGTTAGCTGGTTTGTTTGGGCACACAGAATAAGTGCCACGGCGTTTACATGTTGATGGAAAATACCCTCAGAGTGCTATGATGGGGTCGTTAAAAATTATAAATATGTCCATTGTGGAAACAAATCATTCCGGCAGGTTGTTAAAGGCAGTCAGAACAACAAAAAAAAAACTGATCTACATTGCTATGTGTGCGAATATAAATATTTATGGTTATAAAGGCAGAACGTTAAAGGAGTCGTTTTTTTGGTGGTCATAAGAGATGCAAAGATCATCAACAAAAATGAAACAAAAGAGGGCTTTAAGGAATATTTTTGAACTATGAACATAATCACAGTAAAAGATTTTCGTGATTTTTTGTGAATATTTTCGGCCCACAATCGTGCGCTTTTAAATACTTTTTTTCGGATATGGATATGCTAATATCCAACAGAGTCACAATCGTGGAATTTTTTAGGAATACTCCTTGAAGTACGAGGAGAGCCACAATCGAGGATCGAATACAGAATATGCTTGAGATCTCCAATAAAGTACCGAAGACCCCTAAATATCTTCCATAGACAACAGAAGACTTCTTGAAAAATTCTACCAACAACAGAAGGTCCCTTCATGTCTTTTATATACAAGAGACTCCCTTTTAGGGACTTCAACAAACAAATGAATGCTTTTGAGAACATGCTGAGGTTCTCTATCTTTTGTACAACAAAAGACATCTTCATGTCTTCTATAGTTGACCTGTAGTGGTCTTATGTTGACAACATTGGACTTCTTGACATATTCTATAAACAACAGAAGGCCTCTTAAGTTCTTCAATCCTTGAAGTTCTTTGTATCCTTTAGACAACAGAGCACCACTTGGGGTCCTCTATTTACACCAAAAGACCTTTTGTGGATTTCTGTAGACAACATAAGTGCTCTTAATGTCCTCATTAGACAAATGAAGGCTTTGGGGGTATTCCTTATATAATAGAGGACCTCCTTAGGTCGTCTTTTTACAACAAACGACCACTTGAGGACTTCTTTACACAACAGATGACCTCGTTCGGTCCTCTATAGACAACAGAAAATCTCTTATTAGCTTCTATAGACAACAGCCGATCTCTTGAAGTCATCAAACAGAAAACCTCTTAAAGTCTTCAATAGACGAATGAAGACCTATGAAGGTATTATTTAGGCAACAGAGGACCTCCTGAGGTCCTCTATATACAACAAAAGACCTCTTGAAGACTTCTATCTACAACAGAAGAATTCGATAGGTCTTCCTTACACAGCAGAAGACCTCTAGATGTCTTCTACAGACAACAGAAGATCTCTTGATGTCTTCTAGAGAAAACATACGACCTGTTGTGGTCTTAAAAAATAAGATAACACCTCTTGAAGTCTTATATAGACAACATAGGACTTCTTGCAGTATACTATAGATAAAATAAGACCTCTTAAGATCTTCAATAGACAAATGAAGGCCTTTGAAGCTATTATTTACGCAACTGAGGACCTCCTGAGGTCCCCTTTAGACAACAATAAAACTCTTGAGACTTTTATAGACAACAAAAAACCTCGTTAAGTCTTCTATTGACAGAAGAAGATATCTTGATTTCATCAAAACACTAGAGAAGACTTGTTGAGGTCTTATGGACAACATGGGACTTCTTGTAGTATTCTATAGACAACAGAAGACCTCTTAAGCTATTCAATAGACAAATGAAGACTTTTGGCGGTATTCTATAGACAACAGAAGACTTCCTCAGGTACAACAAAAAAAAAACCACTTGAAGACTTCTGTAGACAACAAGCGTCCCCTTAAAGATTTCTATAAATAACAGAAGCCCTCGATAGGTACTTTTAAACAGTAGAAGACCCAATTGATATCTACCTCGTTAGGGCTTCTGTAAATAGTAGAAGATCACTTGAAGAAGATCTCCGAATGTCTTCTTTACACAATAGAACATCTCTTGATGTATTCTATAGACAACAACCGACCTTTGTGTTCTTATATATACAGCATAGGACTTCTTAAAGTATTCTATATACAACAGAAGGCATCTTAAGGTCATCAATAGACAAATGAAGGCTTTTGAGTTTTTACTGAGCTCCTCCATGTACAACAAAAGATCTCTATAGACAACGACTTCTATAGACAGCAAAATACACGGTTAGGTTATTTATAGACAGCAGAAGACCTATTGATGTCTTCTACAGATGGTCTTCAAAACAGAAGAGAAAAGGTCTTATTTAGCAACATAGGACTTTTTGAATGAAGGCATTCACAGGACCTCCTGAAGTCCTCTGTAGGCAATAATAGGACTTCTACACGCAACTGAAGACCTCGATAGGTCTTCTATAGACAGCAAAATACCTCTTTATGTCTTCTATAGACAACTGAAGATCTCTTGGTGTCATAAAGGTCTTCAAAGCACAACAGAAGACCTATGTATTGTGGTCTTATATAGGCAACATAGGACTTCTTGAAGTATTCATAAACAACAGGAGGCCTTTAAAGGTCTTCAATTGACAAATTAAGGCTTTTGAAGTTATTCTATAGACAACAGATCAAGTCTTTAAGCCTTATATGGACAACATAGGACTTCTTGAAGTATCCTGTAGACAACAGAAGACCTCTTAAGATATTCAATTTACAAAAGAAGACCTTTGGAGGTATCCTTTAAACAACAGAGGACCTTTTGAGCTCCTCTATATAGCAAACTACCTCTTGAGGACTTCTATAGTCAACAGAAGTCCTCCTTAGGTCTTCTATAGACAGCAGAAGACATACTGATTCCTTCCTTTGACAACAGACGACCTCATAAGGTCTTCTATATATAAGAAAAGACCTCTGGAGGTCCTATAAAGGCAACAGGGGACTATTTATAGTATTCTATAGAAAAAAGAAGACCTCCAATAGACATATGAAGGCCTTTGGAGGTATTCCACATATAACAGGTCCTCAGAGGTCATCTATATACAACAACTGCATCAATTATGACGGTAAAAGGATTTCAGGGGCAAGTTCATACTTCTTGAGAAAACAGCCCAAAAGGTGTATGTAGTGGCTGGAGAGCACGATAACTCTCGAACAGATCAACCGATTTGGTCCAAAATTTGACCATCGTCATAATTTGTCATAGTTTCAGTTCCAAGATAGGCAATACCGAATATTTAAAAAAAGTCACTTAAATGATATGAGCGACATCTATATAACAAATTTGGTCGAAACTTTGGATCTTCTAATATTTTGTCCAAATTTAGTTTAACTTCTAAAACGGAGGTACTTTAGGGTACTTCCCCCACAAAAGTTCAACATTTGTGTCTAAATACAGTTTAAGTTATGTTCGAAAATCCTTTGGAAATGTATACCGATGCTGTTCGTTGTGGTCCTATTTAGAGGGATATTATGTTTTCCGTTGACAAGTCCATGCTTCTAGCCATACTGTTCCAAAAGTTATACAATGACCCACTGAAATGACTAGTGGGCGCAATATCTGTTGAAAAGATACTACTCCCAAATAAAAATACATTCGATCTGTGCGTAGATGAAAGTTTCAATTCACATAGGCTGAGGGTATATCTCTGTCGGCAAAACCGACTGATACTTTTTTACTTGTTTTATTTTTAATTTCTTAGTAAATACTTTTTTTGACCACTGAGAACCCCATAATCAAATTACATACAATTAAGGCCAAACATGTAGATAAAAACTCAATATACCTCAAATCGGGTGGTACCGTTATATGGGGGGCCATACCAAAACCTGGACCTATGTCCACAATTTTTTGTTGGGATATTTCTGTACCATTGGGAACTTCAAATGCCCAGTTACAGCCAATTCGGGCTAAAAATGAAGATAAACTCCTCAAAATACCTGAAATTGGGTGGTACCGCTACGTGGGAGCTATAAGGCAAAATGGACCCCAGTTTGGTTTTGGCTCCACATTCATGTATTGTGATCCAAATCTGAAAAGTTTGCAAAGTTTTTGTTCGTTTTTGTTGTTCCGCCTTGCGCGCTGAAGGTGGGTCCGATTCCCCGGCCAGGCAACATCAAATTTTCAACGGTGGCAAAATACCCCTCAGTACTGTTGGCGACAAATTCTGAGTATTTTATCCATGTAAAACTTCTCTACAAGTTGTGTCTTAGGACACGTCGTTCGGGCTGGGCGATAAACTGTAGGTCCCATAAGATTGAGCTAATATGAATCGGGGTGCACTCATTAATATGAGAGAAGTCTCCCTTGTCCCTTTTGGGAAGTTTGTGGAACAATTATATTATGTTTGTAGTTGAAAAGATGTCCAAGAAGCATTTAAGTCTACTCTGAGTTCAGTTGAGGGAACAAAACACTTATTGCTAACGAAGTAGTTTCGTCTGCCACCAATTCACTCCTTTACATAACTGATTGTATCACATGTGAATGTGACAAAGTTACAAAGTGACTGACAAGTATGGGTCACAAAAGTGGCAACTATAAACATATTCATTTGTTGTAAGAAAAAAAATGATTTGCAAACAAATTTTAACATGGTTCGCACAAACGTTATGTCGTCTCGCATATTGTGTATTGTAGTTTTAGTACATAGGTTCGATGCTTGTAGTTTACACTTGTAGTGTAGTAACAAGAAAACGAAGCAAAAACAAATCACAAACGTGAGAAAATTAAGCAAGACCAGAACAATATGACGTGTTATGACTTGAAACATTTTTTCACTAGATCTCCTCCATATTGCCGACATTGTTCGCACTTTGCCAAATGGAAAAATAGAAAATGGAAAAAATACCTGGAATTTTTTCAAAATTTATTTTTTTTGTGTTTAACGATAAATTAACCTTTAGGCTATTTTATACCGCTTTATATAGGCCGCCTCATTGCCACAACAACACAAAGACACACCAAGGTGGTCGCTTGGCCATCTAATAACTGAACCCATAAAAAGTGATGTTCATTATTTTTTATTACTTCGTTGAGAGACGACGGACGGACAACGACGCTGACCACAGATCACTTGAGGAAATGACAATTTAATTAGAAATGCCAAAGATTAATGGTCGTCGAGTTGTTTGTTAGACGCATCTAGACTGCCGCCAATCATTTAACAAAGTTATTTCATCTGTTGTGGCCATAGAAGTGCATCTCAATCTTCTGACAAAATAAATCTCATAAATGTGTGTTTTGTTAAACAGTTAACACACTTTTTTCGGGTTTCGGAACTATGCTCTTCTGACTCTGGGGTGGCAATGTGTTAAAGTCGTTAAATATATTTTTTAAACATCTCCAACATAATTTTTAAGGTGCAGTGGACAAACGGATGTTTGGTTTATTACTATTTTTTCTGAGTTATTGCTTAGTTTTTAGTGGCCATAAGTAAAGCACGCGCTAAACCTAGAAAAGAGATATTTTAATTAAGTTTTTGTTGTTGGGGAGAAATAATGAATGACAAAGTTCATATTTTTTAATTTAGAAATTTGGAGAAATTAGTTAAATGGTCGGAAGTAGATGAAAAGATGGATTGCTGAGGGACGACAAGAAGAATGGTCGGAAGTAGGTGATAACTTAGATTTGATTCTTGGAAACTGAATTTCCGCATATTAATTATCACTAAAACTTTAAGAGAAACAGAAGACTTTTTAAAATTTTTTCCCAAAGGAGCAGAAGATGGATTTTTAAATATTTTTTTTTTTCAACAGTCAAGGTGCATTTTTTAAATATTTTTTTAAGAGACAACGGATTTTTTAAATAATATTTTTCAAGAGACAAAGTGGTTTTTTAATATTTTTTTTTTTCAATAGAGACAACGTGGATTTTTAAAATATTATTTTTCAAAACGCGGATTTTTTTTAATATGTTTTTAATAGAGACAACGTGGATTTTTTAAGTATTTTTTTTCAATAGAGACAACGTGGATTTTTTAAATATTTTTTTCAATAGAGTCAACGTGGATTTTTTAAATTTTTTTCAATCGAAACAATGTGTATTTTTTAAATTTTTTCAATAGAGACAATGTGGATTTTTTAAATATTTTTTTCAATAGAGACAACGCGTATTTTTTAAATTTTTTTTCAATACAGACAATGTGGATTTTTTAAATATTTTTTTTCAATAGAGACAACGTGGATTTTTTTTAATATGTTTTTAATAGAGACAACGTGGATGTTTTAAGTATTTTTTTTTCAATAGAGACAACGTGGATTTTTTAAATATTTTTTCAATAGAGACAACGTGGATTTTTTAAATTTTTTCAATAGAGACAACGTGGATTTTTTAAATTTTTTCAATAGAGACAATGTGGATTTTTTAAATATTTTTTTCAATAGAGACAACGTGTATTTTTTAAATTTTTTTCAATACAGACAATGTGGATTTTTTAAATATTTTTTTCAATAGAGACAACGTGGATTCTTTTTAATATTTTTTTCAATAGAGACAACGTGGATGTTTTAAGTATTTTTTTTTCAATAGAGACAACGTGGATTTTTAAATATTTTTTCAATAGAGACAACGTGGATTTTTTAAATTTGTTCAATTGAAACAATGTGTATTTTTTAAATTTTTTCAATAGAGACAATGTGGATTTTTTAAATATTTTTTTCAATAGAGACAACGTGTATTTTTTAAATTTTTTTCAATACAGACAATGTGGATTTTTTAAATATTTTTTTTCAATAGAGACAACGTGGATTTTTTAAATATTTTTTTTATACCCTCAGCCTTTAGGCTAAAGAGGGTATTTACACTTTGATACGACCAAAAATGTGCCTCATCGAAATAATGGTTTTAGACCCCAAGTATGTTTGTACGATATCCGTTTCACACAATTTTGAGTAGATCTAGCAATGTCCGTCCGTCTGTCTGTCTGTCCGTCTGTCTGTCTGGCTGGCTGGTGCGCACGATAACTCTCGAACGGATCAATCAAATCGATTCAAATTTTGGGTATCGAAATATTTTGTCCAGATTCGATTTAAGTTCGAAGATGGGCCATATAGGTCCACTCCTTCAGGTACCTCCCCCACAAATGTTCAAAAATTGTCGCAAAATTTGTGCGCACGATAACTCTTGTAGGGAATAACCGATTTGGTCCATACTTTGCACATCGTGTAATTCCTACCAAACTTAGATGAGGTTCCAATATGGACTCAATCGGTCCACTGCCTCGGGTACCTCCCACACAAAATTTCGGAAAAGTTCAGTTTAGGACCTGGTCTCGAATCGCTTTGATTTTTGTTTACACAAGTTGTGTTCGCTGTCCTCTATACGACGCTGTAAGTTTTATTAGGGGCAAGTCCATACTTCCTGAGAAATTAGCCTGAAAGTTACAAAAAACCCTATGACACCGTGTGTAGTGGTTGGAGCGCAAGATAACTCTCGAACGGATCTGCCGATTCGGTTCAAAATTTGGCTTTCGTAATATTTTGTCCAAACTTAGTTCAAGTTCAAAGATGGATTATATCGGTCGACTCCTTCCGGTACCTCCCCCACAAAAGTTCGAAAATGTTCGGAAAATTTGTGCGTACGATAACGCTTGAAGGGAGTAACCGATTTGGTCCATACTTTGTACATTATGAAATTTCTACCAGACTTAGATGAGGTTCCAATATGGACTCAATCGGTAAACTCCTTCGAGTACCTCCCACACAAAATTTCGGAAAAGTTCAGTTTAGGACCTGCTCTCGAATCGCCTTGGTTTTTGTTGTAGCATATTGTATTGACCGTCCCCTATACGAAGGTACAAGTTTCCTCAGGGGCAAGTCCATACTTCCTGAAAAAATAGCCTGAAAGTTGAAAAACAAACCATGTTTTGGGTGGAAGCGCAAGATAATTCTCGAACGGAAATGCCGATTCCGGCCAAAATTTGGCCTTCGTAACATTGTTTCCAAACTTACTTTAAGTTACTTACTTTAAGTAGATAAGCCATATCGGTCCACACCTTCAGGTACCTACCCCACAAAAGTTCAAAAATATTCGGAAAAATTGTGCGCACGATAACTCTTGATGGGAGTGACCGATTTGGTCCATACTTTACACATTATCATAATATCTACCAGATATAGATCAGGTTCGAATATGGACTATATTTGTCCACTCCATCCCGTACCTCCCACACAAAATTTTGGATAAGTTCACTTTAAGACCTGCTATTGAATCACTTTGATTTTTGTTGAAGCAACTTACATTCGCTGCCTCAATTACGATGGTAAAAGTTGTTCCAGGGGCAAGTCAATACTTCTTGAGAAAACAGCCCGAAGGGTGTAAAAACCCCTATGGCACCCCCATGGTCTATGTCGGTCCATTCCTTTAATCGACATTTTTGTCGGTTCATACGACCAAAATTTTGAAACCCCCTAAATACATAAGTTTTTTGTGAAAAAAGGGTTTTAATTTGCACAGGCTGAGGGTATATCTCTGTCGGCAAAGCTGACTGATACTTTTTTACTTGAGACAACGTAGTTTTAAATATTTTTTCATTAGACACAACGTGGATTTTTTAAATATTATTTTTTCAATAGAGACAACGTGGATGTTTTAAATATTATTTTTTTCAATAGAGACAACGTGGATTTTTTAAATATTATTTTTTTCAATAGGGACAACGTGGATTTTTTAAATATTATTTTTTTCAATAGAGACAACGTGGATTTTTTAAATATTATTTTTTTCAATAGAGACAACGTGGATTTTTTAAATATTATTTTTTCAATAGAGACAACGTGGATTTTTTAAATATAATTTTTTTCAATAGAGACAACGTGGATTTTTTAAATATTATTTTTTTCAATAGAGACAACGTGGATTTTTTAAATATTATTTTTTCAATAGAGACAACGTGGATTTTTTAAATATTATTTTTTCAATAGAGACAACGTGGATATTTTAAATATTATTTTTTTCAATAGAGACAACGTGGATTTTTTAAATATTATTTTTTCAATAGAGACAAGTTGAATTTTTTAAATACTATTTTTTTCAATAGAGACAACGTGGATTTTTTAAATATTATTTTTTCAATAGAGACAACGTGGATTTTTTAAATATTATTTTTTCAATAGAGACAACGTGGATTTTTTAAATATTATTTTTTCAATAGAGACAACGTGGATTTTTTAAATATTATTTTTTCAATAGAGACAACGTGGATTTTTTAAATATTTTTTTCAATCGAGACAACGTGGATTTTTTTTAATATTTTTTTTTTTTTTCAATAGAGACAACGTGGATTTTTTAAATATTTTTTTTTTTTCAATTGAGACAACGTGGATTTTTTAAATATTTTTTTCAATAGAGACAACGTGGATTTTTTAAATATTTTTTTCAATAGAGACAACGTGGATTTTTTAAATATTTTTTTCAATAGAGACAACGTGGATTTTTTAAATATTTTTTTTCAATAGAGACAACGTGGATTTTTTAAATATTTTTTTTTCAATAGAGACAACGTGGATTCTTTAAATATTTTTTTCAATAGAGACAACGTGGATTTTTTAAATATTTTTTTCAATAGAGACAACGTGGATTTTTTAAATATTTTTTTCAATAGAGACAACGTGGATTTTTTAAATATTTTTTTCAATAGAGACAACGTGGATTTTTTAAATATTTTTTTCAATAGAGACAACGTGGATTTTTTAAATATTTTTTTTTTTCAATAGAGACAACGTGGATTTTTTTAAATATTTTTTTCAATAGAGACAACGTGGATTTTTTAAATATTTTTTTCAATAGAGACAGCGTGGATTTTTAAAAAATGTTTTTTCAATGGAGACAACGTGGATTTTTTAAATTTTTTCAATAGAGACAACGTGAATTTTTTAAATATTTTTTTCAATCGAGACAACGTGGATTTTTTTTAATATTTTTTTTTTTCAATAGAGACAACGTGGATTTTTTAAATATTTTTTTTTTTTCAATTGAGACAACGTGGATTTTTTAAATATTTTTTTCAATAGAGACAACGTGGATTTTTTAAATATTTTTTTCAATAGAGACAACGTGGATTTTTTAAATATTTTTTTCAATAGAGACAACGTGGATTTTTTAAATATTTTTTTTCAATAGAGACAACGTGGATTTTTTAAATATTTTTTTTTCAATAGAGACAACGTGGATTCTTTAAATATTTTTTTCAATAGAGACAACGTGGATTTTTTAAATATTTTTTTCAATAGAGACAACGTGGATTTTTTAAATATTTTTTTCAATAGAGACAACGTGGATTTTTTAAATATTTTTTTCAATAGAGACAACGTGGATTTTTTAAATATTTTTTTCAATAGAGACAACGTGGATTTTTTAAATATTTTTTTCAATAGAGACAACGTGGATTTTTTTAAATATTTTTTTCAATAGAGACAACGTGGATTTTTTAAATATTTTTTTCAATAGAGACAGCGTGGATTTTTTAAATATTATTTCAATAGAGACAACGTGGATTTTTTAAATATTTTTTCAATAGAGACAACGTGGATTTTTTAAATATTTTTTCAATAGAGACAACGTGGATTTTTTAAATATTTTTTCAATAGAGACAACGTGGATTTTTTAAATATTTTTTCAATAGAGACAACGTGGATTTTTTAAATATTTTTTCAATAGAGACAACGTGGATTTTTTAAATATTTTTTCAATAGAGACAACGTGGATTTTTTTAATATTTTTTCAATAGAGACAACGTGGATTTTTTAAATATTTTTTCAATAGAGACAACGTGGATTTTTTAAATATTTTTTCAATAGAGACAACGTGGATTTTTTAAATATTATTTCAATAGAGACAACGTGGATTTTTTAAATATTTTTTCAATAGAGACAACGTGGATTTTTTAAATATTTTTTCAATAGAGACAACGTGGATTTTTTAAATATTTTTTCAATAGAGACAACGTGGATTTTTTAAATATTTTTTCAATAGAGACAACGTGGATTTTTTAAATATTTTTTCAATAGAGACAACGTGGATTTTTTAAATATTTTTTCAATAGAGACAACGTGGATTTTTTAAATATTTTTTCAATAGAGACAACGTGGATTTTTTAAATATTTTTTCAATAGAGACAACGTGGATTTTTTAAATATTTTTTCAATAGAGACAACGTGGATTTTTTAAATATTTTTTCAATAGAGACAACGTGGATTTTTTAAATATTTTTTCAATAGAGACAACGTGGATTTTTTAAATATTATTTCAATAGAGACAACGTGGATTTTTTAAATATTTTTTCAATAGAGACAACGTGGATTTTTTAAATATTTTTTCAATAGAGACAACGTGGATTTTTTAAATATTTTTTCAATAGAGACAACGTGGATTTTTTAAATATTTTTTCAATAGAGACAACGTGGATTTTTTAAATATTTTTTCAATAGAGACAACGTGGATTTTTTAAATATTTTTTCAATAGAGACAACGTGGATTTTTTAAATATTTTTTCAATAGAGACAACGTGGATTTTTTAAATATTTTTTCAATAGAGACAACGTGGATTTTTTAAATATTTTTTCAATAGAGACAACGTGGAGTCAGTGCATAGTCCCAATTTGAACTTCGATATCTCAAAAATGGTAAAACTTACAAAAATATCATTCAGGTCAATCTTGTAGAGAATTTTCTACAACATCGTCTTCAGTCTCAGTTCGAAGGAATGTGCGGTTTCCAAGCAAAATCGTGAAAACCCTAAAAACCCCTAAAAATGTGAACTTTGACCGCGATTTATTTAAAAATCCCTCCTGCGATTTTTTTTGTTTTTTGATTTTTTTCTCTTCTATGAACATTGTAGTTTCAGAATCTGCAAAAACTTCCCAGGTGTAAGCACCTTTCATTTAAAGTTAGTCCCGGTGTACACTAGAGCGATTTCAATGAAATAATTTAATGGAATTAGGCGTTCTTAAATCAAGTTCCATACTAAAGCAATTTTATGAAATTGCGGTAGTGGGGAACTCGATCTAAGAACGCCTAATTTCATTAAATTATTTCATTGAAATCGCTCTAGTATGGACCGGGATTTAGTTAAAGTGCACTCGAAAAGAGCAGCCAGTTCAACCTTTGTATCGTTACATTTCTCATAAACTTTAATGAAATTTGATTATGAATTGTTGAAGATGATGAAGATCTTTTATAAGGTACAAGGAGGAGACTTAAGGCCTGGGTACATAAGCTGCCTCGCCTGCTTGGCTTGCTTGCTTCTGATAAAAGAATAAACAAGAAAAGGGCAACCTAGTTCGAAATTGGCTCGGCCTTCTTAATTCTTTTATTTTTGTTATGGCAGAAATGAAGCAGGAAAGCAAGGCAACCAGGCGAGGCAGCTTATGTACCCAAGCCTTTATGCCTTAATAATTGATAAATACATTACTGGTAACCTTTAAAATACGTACATATGTATATTCATACTGTCCTACCTCTCAATCTAACACGCAAAAAAACAAGCAATTCTATAATTCAAATTTTATGAATTTTTAATTAGCAACCAAAGCAATGAATACAAATTTACACTAAGGATACAGATATGATTGATAAGCCCATTATTTGTAATTGACAGTTATTCTAAACAACAAGTAAAGAAAAATTGAATTAAATTCATTTCCCATTCCTTATTTTTCAAAGATTTTTGAAATTCTTTTCACAACTAGCGACAACACATGGCAAAGAGATATGTATGTATGTAAGTAAATGTGATTAAAATCCATATACTAGATGAACATGAAAGGAAATGTCCAACTGTGCTCTCTGTACTCAATGGTAGTTGTCTTTGATCCTTTTCGAAGGATAACAAGTTTCTAGTAGTCTTTTTGTGGATTTATTATTCAAGAAAAACAAAAATGTAATTCATACAAAAGGGATGAACATGCTGGGACATAGTAAATGGTCAGTTTTTTTTTTTTCTAATAAATGAAATTCGTTGATGGGACTGATGGTCAGTCAGCACATTGGTCAGTTCTTTCTTTATGGTTGGTGATTAAGCTTTTTTGCCTGGTTGCTCTTCGCTTTCGGTATGTCCTTTTTATTTGAAAGGTTATAGGTCATTACCGTACTTTTGAGCAATTCTTCTCACAGTCCTGTGGCGCATAAGACGAAGTAGTATTTAGTTACTTAGAAAAGCGTTCTTTAGAAAAAAATATGTGATATGGTTGCTAGTTCGTTTTCTTTACATTTTATAGGCACTTTTATGGAAGTGCAATAACTTTGCATTGATATCATTTTATATACATACATATGTGAATAGTTCATATGCGTGTGTCTTTGCAAAACTCCTTTTCATTAGATATCCTCATGGAGGGGAGTGTCCAGTTAGTAGATGATTTTGCACAATAGCTGTGGAAATGTTTCCTTTTTATTTGGAATGGTTTGCCTTTTATTGGAATGCCATGAATAGAGGCCGGTTTAACATCTTATCATTCGCAAGAGGTCATTTTGAAACTTTAACCTTTTGTAAATTAGATTTGCTAATAATATGTTGTGTTATTTGGGTACGCCATTTTGGGATTTAAAAAACGTTCATATGTAAAAAGCTTTTGTGTTAACGCAACATCGAATTTGCGTACATAAGTATAATATGAAGAAAAAGTTGATCTTCGTGGAAAAGAATATTCAAGATAAACTTAAGACACTGAAAATTATCGGTTAGAGTCTCCGACAAGACAATTTCATATACATACATATTTAAATGTTGTTTTATGTAACAATTTTGTGCAATTACACATTGTTGTACTATGTTGAACAAGCAATTGATAAGAGGACATTTAATTGAAGGAAGGCAATTAAAACTAACAAAATTGAACAGCGGCTACTGTTGGAGTCCCCCTAATTTTTCTCTTCCCTATCCTTAAAGAAAAGATCGTTATGGGGTGGTGCCCTAGCTCAGGAGCCTTATGTACATAAACAAAATTAAAATAAATAAATTATTTTATGAGATTCACGTTTTTTATGAACTTTTAAAAACCCACGTCTATAGAAGTCCTTCAATTTTTATACCCTCCACCATAATATGGAGGGTATAATTAAATTTTTCATTCCGTTTGTAACACATCGAAATATTCATCGGAGACCCTATAAAGTATATATATTCTTGATCAGGGTAAAATTCTAAGTCGATATAACAATGTCCGTCTGTTTTTCCGTCCGTTGAAATCAAGATACAGCTCGCAATTTTTAAGATAGAGCTTTGAATATTGGTATTACTCCTAGGATGGTTTTAAAAATGGGCTACATCGGTCCACGTTTTGACATAGCCCCCATAGAACGGTACCAGCCGATTTTCGGTATTTTGAAGGTTTTAGCTTCATTATCTCAATATTACTCCGAAATGGCTGAAATTCGGTATTTATTCTTCGTTGGGGTACGAAACTTTACCCCATAAATTTGTCGGTACAGGTCCACGCCTTCATATAGCCCCCATAGAACGTTACCTCTCTATTTTTGGTATTTTGAAGGATATGGCCACAATAATCCATTGAAATGGCTGAAATTTGGTATTTAGACTTCGTTAGGGGTATTCTACTTTCCACTCTAAATTTGTCGGTATAGTTCCACGACTCCATTTGGCCCCCTTAGAACAGTACCTCCCGATTTTCGGTATTTTGAAGCCTGTGACCTTAATATTCATCCAATGTGGTAAAAAAAAACTTCCCCACAGAAATTTGTTGGTACAGGCCCACGCCTTAATACAGTCCCCATAGAACGGTACCACCCGATTTTTGCTATTTTGAAGGTTTTTGCTTCGTTATCACACCGAAATGGCTGAAATTTGGTATGTAGCCTTCGTTGGGAATATACAATTTTTCCCCAGAATTTTGTTGGTATGGGTCCACGCCTTCATATAGCCCCAAAAGAACTGTACCGGAGGCCAAAACCTTCAAAATACCGAAAATCGGGATATATCGTCCTATGGGAGCATTATCAAAACGTTGACCTATATAAACATTTTCTAGTGGAAATGGGACTAATACATTCAGAATATATTAAAATTACGCGTACTTTATATGGGGCGTTATGGGGGCTATACCAAAACGTGGACCTTTATAAACCAACATTGGTAGGAATGTTTTTTGGCCTCTGGAGAAATTACAACTAATTCGGTGGTAAAATGGGACAAATATCTTAAAAATTCATTAAAACGACGACGCGTCGTCACCTACATAGCCCGCTTTCAATACCTACGTACATATAATACATTTTAACAAAATTTCATCCACCTACGTCAATCCGTTCGGACGCCAGAGTGATTCCCACAGACGGACGGACATGGCTATATCGAAGTAGAATTGCACTCTGATCAAGAATATATATAGTTTGGGGGTCTACAATAATTATTTCGAGTAGTTACAAACGGTATGACAAACTTAATATACCCCCCATCCTATGGTGGAGGGTATAAATATTAAGTTTCAGTGTTTTACTTAGAAATGCACTTAAAACTAGAAAATAATTTGCCGCTTAGCCTCAATAAATATATTCGTTCTCATGATGGAATCTCTAAAATAAAACGCTTGCCGTTTAATTTTGCCACCATTTATAATTTAAATGCAAGCGTTTTATTTGAGAGATTTCATTATGAGAAAGAATATATTTATTGAGGCTAAGCGGCAAATTACTTTCTAGTTTTAAGTGCATTTCTAAATAAAACACTGAAACTTAATTTTTTTAAACTATTTTTTATTTTTAACTTGTCAGTAAATACATTTTTTGACCATTGTGAACAAAATTATAGTCAAGCCGAAAATTTAGACAAAAACTCTAAAATGCCTGAAGTCGTGTAGTACCGTTATATAAAGGCTATACCAAAACCTGGACTTATGTCCACAATTTTTGGTGGGGAAGTTTCAGTACCATTGGGAACCCCAAATGCCAAATTACAGCCTATTCGGGTTTAAAAATGAAGATTAAATCCTTAAAACAATTGAAATCAGGTGGTACCGCTATATGGGGATTTACCAAAACCTGTACCTATGTCCATCATTTTAGTGAGGAATTTTCTGTATCAATGGGGTGTCCCATTGCCAAGTTACAGACAATTCGGCCTAGAAATTAAGATAAAATCCTCTTAATACTTGAAATCGGGTGGTACAGCTATAAGGGGGCTATACCAAAACCTGGACCTGCATATGTTCAAAATTTTTGGTGGGGAAATGTCTGTATCTTTGGAAATCCCAAATGCCGAATGACAGCTAATTCGGGCAAAAATGAAAAAAAAATCCTCAAAATATCTGAAATCGGGTGGTACCGCTATATGGGGCTAAATGGGCCCATATTCATGTATTGTCATCCAAATCTGAAAATGTTTCAGCTCGATTGGTCAGCTACAACTGCGTTAAAAATGAGTTACTAGATTTGAACTAAATCGGGTGGTACCGCTATATTGGGGCTATAGGAAAAAATAGACCCATATTGGATTTGGTTTCATATTCATGTATTGTCATCCGAACTATCTGTAATTTGAAAAACTGTCCACATAAGTCCATGTGTTGGTAGAGCCACCATATAACGGTATCTCCCGATATCTGAAATTCGACAATTGAGTTTCCCAGGGGTCACAAAAATACTCCACCAAAAACATAGGCCCACACTTTAATTTAGCCCCATATAAGGTTCCCGACCGATGGAATAATTTTTTTATGATTTTTTTTTTCTTATTTAGGTAACAGTGGTCTCAAAATATCTCCTCCTAAAATTGTGGACAGGAAAGAAAATAATTATATCGTTTTACTTCAGAATATTTTATGGTGAAGGGTATAAAGAGTTCGGGCCGGCCGAACCTAACACTTTTTACTTGTTTTTTTAATCCACTTCTATTGAATTTCCTTAAATAATATTTTTGAAAGAATCCAAGCCTATTTTTTTTTGTTTTTTAACCCACGTCAATTGGAGTCCATCAAATAATAATTTTTAAAATATACACGTCTATTTTGTTTGTTATTTTTTAATGCACGTCTATTGAAGTCCCTCAAAAATAATCTTTCAAAAATTCACGTCTGTTGAAATCCAAAATTTTTTTTAATCCACGTCTATTGAAATCTATCAAAAAATATTTTTTATCTACGTCTATTGAAATCCACCAAAAAAATATTTTCTATAAATTTCCCTCTACTGATTTAAAAAAATCACGCCTACTGATTTTTAAAAATCCATGTCTATTGAAACTCCCAAAATATTTTTCTAGAATTCCAGGTAAAGTGAAGTGCTTCAAAATATTTTTTATAAAATCCACATCTATTGAAGTCCATAAAAAAATATTTTTAAAAAATCTACTTCTAAAACATATATTTTTAAAAAGAAAAACAAATCTAATGAAGTCCCTAAAAAATATTTCTTAAAAAATCCACTTCTATGGAAGTCCCTAAAAATATTTTTTTGAAAAATCCACGTCTATTACAGTCCATAAAAAAATATTTTTTTGAGAAATCCACGTCTATTGAAGTCCTTAAAAATATTTTTTTGTTAAATTCACATCTTTTGAAGCGCCTAAAAAATATTTTTTTTAAATTCACGTCTATCGCAGTCCCTAAAAAATATTTTTGTTTTTAAATTCACGTCTACTAAAGTCCCTAAAAGATATTTTTTTAAAAAATCCAGGTCAAGTGACTTACTTACTTACTTAGCTGGCCTTTTACAGAACATTTGTTCCATAAGCCGAACTAAGAAAAAATCTCCAATCCTCTCTGTTTGCTGCTGTATTTTCCCAATCTGGGATATGTAGCTTTGTGATATCTCGTTTCACTTGTTCGCTCCAACGAAGCTTTGGCCTTCCAGATCTGCGAGAACCTCCATGCGGCCCGCATTTATACGCCTTTTTAGCGGGTTCATCATCACTCATTCTTATAACATGGCCTAGCCATCGCAATCGTTGTATCTCGATTCGTTCAACTATATTGATGTCATTGTATAGTTGATACGATGTTCATACGACGCCGATATTCGCCGTCAACACAGATTGGCCCGTAGATCTTTCGAAGAATTTTTCTCTCAAACACACAAAGCACTGCCTTATCTGCTTGAGCAAGTACCCATGCTTCGGAACCATACATTAGCACGGGTAGTATCAGTGTTTTGTACCGTGTTATTTTTGTTTGACGAGAGGTGGCTTTATTCCTAAACTGCTTACTCAGCCCAAAGTAGCATCTATTAGCCAACACTATTCTTCTTCGTATTTCACAACTGATGTTATTTGTTGTGTTTATGGCGGTGCCGAGGTAGACGAAGTCCTTTACTACCTCAAAATTATAGGTACCAACATTCACAGATGGTGCGGTGTTTATGGACATATTACGCGTCGATACCATCAACTTGGTTTTTACGCCGTTTACTGCCAGACCAACTTTAGCAGATTCTCTTTCGACTTTTGCAAAGGTGTCAGTTACTTCCTTTACCGATCGACCCATGATGTCAATGTCGTCGGCATAAGCCAGTAACATGTGGCTGTTCGTGTATATCGTTCCATTTCTTTTGACCTTCGCGTCTCGTATGACCTTTTCCAGCAGGATGTTGAATAGATCACACGACAGGCCGTCTCCTTGTCTGAAACCTCTTTTGGTAGTAAACTCTTCGGAGAGGTTCTTTCCAATTTTAACTGAGGATCTCGTCTCAGTTAATGTCATTCTACAAAGTCGAATGAGCTTTGCAGGAATACCAAAATCAGACATGGCTTGGAACACCTTTGAACGTATAGGGCTGTCGAATGCTGCTTTATAATCGACGAAAAGATGGAAGGTGTCGATCTGCATTTCTTGGGTCTTTTCCAGGATTTGTCTCAAGGTAAATATCTGGTCAATGGTGGATTTGCCAGGTCTAAAGCCGCACTGATAGGGTCCAATAATTTCATTGACCATAGGCTTTAGTCTCTCACACAATATGCCAGATACTATCTTATATGCCATAGGGAGCAGACTTATGCCCCTATAATTGGAGCACACAGTCTTATCACCCTTCTTGTGGACTGGACATAGGATGCTCACGTTCCAATCGTCGGGTACGCGTTCTTCCTGCCAGATGGTGCTAACTAGCCGGTTTTGAACACCTCGGCTGGTAGGCCATCTGCTCCTGCCGCCTTATTATTCTTCAGCCGGTTTATTGTTGTCCTTACCGCATCTTGCCTGGGCGGTATACATTCAATACCATCATCTGGGATTGGATCTGTGGGATCTTCGCCGTCTTCACTGCTATCGGATACCAACAGTTTGGAAAAATGTTCTTTTCATATCCTGAGCACACTATCTGTATCAGTTACCAAATTACCTTGTTGATCTCTACAGGAGGATATTCCTGTACCAAAGCCATCAGTTTGATGCTTCACTCTTTGGTAGAATTTTCGGACTTCGTTCTGTCTCCTGTACATCTCCATTTGTTCACACTCCCTCTTTTCCATTTCTCTCTTTTTCCTGCGGAAAAGACGTTTCTCCTCTCTCCTTTTCTCCCGATACCTCTCTCGTGCGCTACGCGTTGCTACTGATTGTAAAGTAGCCCTATATGCCGCATTTTTTTCTTCGGTAGCAGCACGGCACTCCTGGTCATACCACGGATTCTTTGGTGGAGGTCTCTGGTATCCAAGTACTGATTTTGCGGCTGTTTGCATGGAGTGGGCAATATTTTGCCATTGTGCTGATATGTTATCGGGACGAGAAGCGCTATCATTAAGCAATTCGGTCAGTTGAGTGGAATATGCTGTGGCTATCTGTTGTGTTTGCAGCTTGGCGATGTCCAACTTTCGTGTTGTGTCTGTCCGTGCTTTATTTGCAACGCTTAGACGGGTACGTACCTTTGCTGCAACGAGGTAATGGTCCGAATCTACGTTTGCTCCTCGGAACGATCGTACATCCAACACGCTCGATGAATGCCTTCCATCTATCACAACGTGATCAATTTGATTTATTGTTCTATGGTCTGGAGACAGCCAAGTGCCCTTATGAATATCGAGATGCTTAAATCTGGTACTGCTAACTACCATGTTTTTTGCCGCTGCGAAGTCTATCAGCCTCATTTCATTGTCTGATGTTTCACTATGTAGACTGAATTTCCCAACTGTTTGTCCAAAGATATTCTCCTTTCCAATTTTGGCATTAAAATCGCCTAGAACAATTTTAATGTCATGGGCAGGACAACGGTCATATGTTTCTTCTAAGCTCTCGTAGAATATATCTTTGGTCTGTTCGTCCTTGTCTTCGGTTGGGGCATGAGCGCAGATAAAGCTGATGTTGAAGAATTTTGCTTTAAATCGAATTGTAGCAAGTCTTTCATTCACTGGGGTGAAGCTGGAGACCAGATGTTTTAACCTTCGACCAACTACAAAACCGCAACCAAACTCATGCTTTGTGTCATGGCAGCTATAATACAGTGCGTCACCTTTAGGTGTTGTTGTGACATCTTTCGCAGTCCATCGTATTTCCTGTATGGCAGTAATATCGGCTTTGTACTTTCCAAGTACGTCTGCCAATGCGAAGACTGCACCTTCTCTATAAAGAGTGCGAACATTCCAGGTGCAGATTCGCAGATCATGGTCCTTAAAACGTTTGCGGGGTTCGTCAACTTTAGAGGGGTTTGTTTTTCTTTTCTTTCGTTTTTTCATAGTAGGCTGTTTTTTTCTAGGGGATGGTTACTAACCCGACGCCCAAACCCAAGTTTTTAACGTTCTTATGGGTGAACGCGAGGCACATGTTAGCTCACTACCTTTAACGGGTGTTAAAGGCAGTTCCCCAGGTGACACCACGGGGAGGTCAGTGTCCACTTGAGATGAAAGAGGGACCAAGATAAATCCTGGGTTTTGCCATGTTAAAACCGGTCAGGACCGTTCCTTGGTATCTTCCATCCCCTACGTCACCCCCAGGTCAAGTGAAGTGCCTCAAAATATTTTTTAAAAATACACATCGAATGAAGTCCATAAAAACAATTTTTTAAAAAATCTACTTCTAAAACATGTATATTAAAAAAACAAGTCTAATGAAGACCCTAAAAAATATTTCTTAAAAAATTAAATTCTATGGAAGTCCCTAAAAATATTTTTTTGAAAAATCCACGTATATTACAGTCCATGAAATATTCACGTATATTACAGTACATATTGTTTTTAATATCCACGTCTATTACAGTACATTTTTTTTTTTTTTTTTTTGAAAAATGCACTTCCGCTGAATTTCATAAAAATATTTTTTTTTAAAAAATCCATGTCTATTGAATTCTCAAAAATATATTTTTTTAAATTCACGTTAGGAAATACAATCCCTTAAAAATATTTTTTAAAAAAATGCACGTCTATTGAAGTCCATAAATTTTTATTATAAAAATATATATTTTTTTGAAAAATCCAAGTCTATTGAAGTCCTTAAAAATAGTTTTTGTTAAATCCACGTCTATTGAAGTCCTTAAAAATATTTTTTGTTAAATCCACGTCTATTGAAGTCCTTAAAAATATTTTTTTGTTAAATCCACGTCTATTGAAGCGCCTGAAAATATTTTTTTAAAAAAAAATCCACGTCTATTGATGTCCGTAAAAAATATTTTTGTTTTTAAATTCACGTCTATTGAAATCCATCAAAACATTTTTTTAAAAAATCCAGGCCAAGTGAAGTGCCCCAAAATATTTTTAAAAAATCCACTTCCATTGAAGTCCATAAAAACTATTTTTAAAAAATCTACTTCTAAAACATATATATTAAAAAAACAAGTCTAATTAAGTCCCTAAAAATATTTCTTAAAAAATCCACTTCTATCGAAGTCCCTAAAAATAATTTCTTGAAAAATCCTCGTCTATTACAGTCCATAAAAAATATTTTTTTGAAAAATCCACGCATATTGAAATCCTTAAAAAGATTTTTTGTTAAATCCACGTCTATTGAAGTCTCTAAAAATATATATTTTTTTAAATCCGCGTCTATTGCAGTCCCTCAAATATAGACATTGTCCCTTGAAAGACATAATAATCAAAAATCGAAATTAAACTCTTCCACTTGTTAAAACAAAATCATCAAAAATTCCATTCCAAAAAGTTTGGCACGTGTAATGTCAACAATAATTATTCGACAAATTACAAACAAACCAAAAAAAAAAACAAGAGAAAATCCTTGATCATAATCGGCAAAACCAGTCGAAGAACTAAAGCGATAAGTGCAAAAGTCAAATGTAACAAGCAACAGCATCCCATATCAAGATTTCCAAGAAGAAATAGAGAAAACAATACACGAAAGGATCAAAATAAAAGTCGAACAGATCATGGCCTCAACCCTTCACACACAAGAGAAAGGCTTGCTTCCTTCAAGATTTCAAATGAAATTAGAGCAATCTCGATAATTTCACAAACCACTGAAAACAAATGAAACCCAAGCGAAATACATGTGCGTTGCCCTAATTTCGGATGCTTAAGGATGGAAAATCAGATCAAACCCTTAAAATGGGTTAAATGGCTTGACAACAAACACGCAAAACGCAAAGGCGCACAAACGCACACGACAAAATCTTGGGAAAATGAGGAAACGACCGAAAAAAACCTAAAGGGAGGTTAAAAAAAATAGGGTAAAATACAAACAGTAGCTGCTGTCATTAGCAATGGAATTAGAGTAAAACAACAAAACAAACATGCCACAAACATGAACAGGTATCCTGCCTAATGATGATGATGACGTAGACGACAAATGAGGATGCTTCTTCGTCAGTTGTGTGGAAAACCACCACCATCACAAGCAACAAGCCTTTTTGGGCTTGTGAATGAACTCTTTGCTACGCATGATCGGCTTAAGTGGCATATTGAAAGGATTATTATCTCGTTTTTTTTTCGTTGCGTTTCGTTTCTAGCACACTACTATTGTCCTTTGTAAACAGAGGCTGGGCTTTGTTGTATTATTCTCTTTGTTTGGCAGCTATCTCAAGCATCCTGCTGCGTGTGCGCATTTTACACGCATTCATCTCATTGTTTTGCCATTGTCTGGGAGTTTTTTGCGTAGTTTAGCTACTTTTGGGATAATATCCTCGTTTTTTGTGGGCACAAATACATTTCCTGAGATATTGTTAATGTCTGCCTCTCCCCCCTCTGCTCATTACTCATTGTGTTTGCAGACAAAACGATTAGCATTACAATCCGATTGTAAACGATATTGTTTTGTAACTTTTTAAATATTTCGACTCTTTGTAATAAGCCTCATAGGATTTTTTTGGCAAAGATGGAAGTAGAAAGAATTTTTGAGTTTATTTTCAAAGTGTCAAAATTCACACATTCGCAGGGTGTATAACAATTAATCGTCGCAAAAAAGTGGGGGAGTGTTCCCGTTGAAAGGCAACATTATGTTTCTGTTCTTTCAAAAGTTATCCCATCAAGCGTGTGATGAACAAGTGGCTGGCTGTATGACTGGCTTTTGTGCACCGTTGACACCCATTGATTGCCTGCCACCATAGTGATGAAATTCCCACATTAAAAGCGGCTTAAGTTGTTCTTCTCTCTGTTTTTGTTGGCAAAAATTCCACGCAACAAATTGGGGGGAGTTTTAAATGAAATTCCCATTATATGCTGTTGTGGAGGATAAGTGGAAACTTGAAAATTCACCAAAGCGTAAATCATTTGTATTCACTGTTAAGCTGCTACTAAATAACAATTGAGTAATTAAAGACACCGTAGCAACACAGAATTTATACATACATATTTTGTAAATCAGTTTTATTAATTGTTATTAGTAATGAGCAAATCTACGCATGTTATTTGACAATGACAAAAAATGCTTTATGTAATCGCGCACTAAAACTAAAATTAACTTAAATGAAAACGAATATTTAAAATTCCCACAACTTTACAACCACAGTATATGTATGTGACATTATTCAAAGACTAACAAAACTGCATCATATGTATGATATCACCATTTTAAAACAAAGAAATTCTTTGATAAACCTTCGGGAACTTTTTTATATAAAAAATGCAAATAAACCAACAACTCATCATCAGCAGCAGCAGCATCATCATCACAGGCAAATAACACCATCAACCGCATCGCCATGCATGTGGTGCCAAACTATTAGAAACACATTAGAACCCACTCAAACGTACAACGAACTGTTTCCTGAATGCAGGCGGCGAGAATTGTCACCCGCTGCTAACTAACTTGGTTTTGTAGTAGCCTAACTTATACAAGAAGATAGGAAAGAAACAAAAGAAATCTTCAACTTAAAGATGCAAAACAAAAGATGTTTTTGTGTTGCATATACGAAAAAAAGAACAACGAAATTACTAAATAGATGAAAAATGTGTCTGGAATTTGGAAGGAAGATACACTATAAGAATTTTTTAATGACTTGTAGTTATAAGCTTGTTTATGTATTCGAATAATATCTATAAGTGAACTGACATAATTTCGCATATGCATTTATCTAATGAAGTGCGATATATATTAGTTACCAAGCTTTGCCTTCGTCTGCCATACAAACAACATTCTAATACCCTGAAGATCGGCTTAATCACCTGTGAAACGTAGCGTAATGGTTGGATGTGTGGGACTTCTGTAGACTCCTAATTTTTCAATGTATCTCTTAGGTCATGAATGCACAACTCGAAAGAGAATTAATTAATTAAAATAAAAAGAACCCAAACGATGTTTATATTCTATTCTATACTCTATAATATAGAAAACCCTGGAGGCCCTCAATTCTACAGAAAATTCAACGAAGATCTTCCATTATATAGAAAACACCAACGGAGATGTTCTATTCCATAAAAGAGGTCTTCTATTATCCAGAAGACACCTACAGAGGTCCTCTATTTTCTAGACTTCTAAGCAAGTGTTCAGTTTTATTGAAGACATATATGGAGGTCTTATATTCTGTAGAAAACCCCCATACAGATGTCTTTTAATCTATAGAAAACCCCTACGGATATATTTTCATTCATAGAAGACCTCTACGGATGTCTTCTGATCTACTCAAGAAAACTTCTATGGATTACTTCTATTCTATTGACAGCTTCTACAGAAGTGTTCTACTCTATAGAAGACACCTGAGGATGTGTTTTACTCTATAGAAAACTAACATGGAGGCCTTCTACTCAATGGATCAACCCTATCAACGTTTGTGGGGGAGGTACCTGAAGGAGTGGACCGATATGGCTTATCTTCGAACTTAAACTATGTTTGGACAAAATACTACTAAGGCCAAATTTTGGATCGAATCGGCAGATCCGTTCGAGAGTTATCTTGCGCTCCAACTAGAGGTGGGCGCGTGTCGTGCCGTGAGTAGTGCGTGTTCGTGCCTTCTCGAAAAACGCCGTGTTTGTGCGTGTCGTGCCGGCATACATTTTTAGCCGTGCGTGATCGTGCTTTTTTGTTCGACACGGTTTTTGCACGACACTACTAACACGATCTGCACTATGTGACACGATCGTGCTAAATTTTTGGTCTCCCTTAAGAAGTCGTGCAAGAGATCATACTAAACACGAAAATCGAACAAGAATATAAAACCGACCAAAATATTCCTATAATTGTTTGCTTCGTTTTTTAGTCTAGTACTTATTTCAGTTTTGTTATGGACAGGCCAGAGTATGAGTGAAAAAAAGATGATGTTTGTTTGTCATTTGTTTTGTTCATGAGAGAAGCAAATACAAAAACTACTGAGAGGGTTAACGCAATATTATCTCTTTGCAAATCAGATGTTTATCTGACTGTATTATCTGTTATGGATGATGTTATTGAAAAACGACCTCTTCCCGAATTGGGATAACTGATTGACTGCCCAAAAACGTTGTAAGATATTTTAAACACTCGGAGCTAAACAAAAAATTGTCGATAATGTTAAAACAAGATATAAGAACACGTTGGAATTTCACATATATTATGTTGAGAGCATATACCAAGTTCACAATGAGATTAAGAGTACTTTGCTGCAAAATAATGAGTTGGATCATATATCTGACTTAAAGTTTTCATTGCTAGAACATCTATTGGGTTTTCATAAAACATTCAAAGGTGTTCCGAAAAATTAAGCTCGGAAAAGTACCCTACTATGTACATTTTTGCCCTTTGGTCTAAAAAACTTTTGAAAGTCTGCTCAATTGATACCATTGACTCTTAATTCATGAAATATTTGAAAGCTAAAACTAAACAATCATTGCTTAAACGCTTTGTACCAACAATGACACATCTTATAGGGACGTTTTATTTGCTGCTGAATTTTTTATTGACTAATGTAAAAGCCGCGTTACTTGATATACAAAGTGAGAACATAGAGTTTTCTAATGATGGACAGGAAATAACAATACCACGTTTATGAAAAAGTCTCCAATTGATACAGAAATTGATACATATTATCGATTGCCGTATTTAGCCATACTGATGTTTTAAACTTTTGGAAACAGTCTAATCTTAAATGTTTAAAACAATTAGCCAGGACATTTTTGGCTATACCCATCAGCTCTGCAACGAGCGAGAGATTTTTTCCACATCTGGAAACGATCTCAGCGAAAGACGTACTAACTTGGACAAAATAATGTTTTTTATACCCTACACCACTATGTGGGGAGGGTATTATAAGTTGGTTTTGGCCAAACAATTTGTAACGCATCGAAATAATGGTCGTAGACCCATACCAAATGAATGTCTGACGAGCTGAGTCGATCTGGCTATGTGCGTCCGTCCGTCTGTCCATATAAACCTTGTAATCACTCTACAGGTCGCAATTTTGATCGGGCCCCGGAGCGGAAGAAGCCTATTGTTTTTGGTGATGGTCGGATAATATTCAGGAGTCGGAATAAGCAATAAGCTTATGTGGAGAAAAGTCTGCGTTTTTTCTTATGCAAATATCTCCGCTTCCGGCAGGAGTATTCCAAAAAGGAACACCGTATATGGAAGAAGAAAAGATCTCCTTTATATTGATGCAAAGTATGTTGGCGTAATTGGCAAAGAACCGATATATCGTAAAAATCAGTAATATATCCAATTTTTCCATTTTTTGTAATCAAAAAATATAAGCATATCTTGGCTATAAGTTTTGATACATAAATGTTTAAATTTTTTTTAATATAATTTTTGAGAATTTACTAAATGTCAGAAAAGTGGCAATGCCGCCCCACCCATGGGGCAGCTTTGCCACCGACGTGGATGCCTACGCCAAGGGACTCTAAAACTTCATTTAACACATTTCCTCCTTAAATATCAACATTTTAGAATAAAATGACGTTTTATCTATTGAATATTCAAAAAATATACTAAAATTGACAAAAAGAAACAGATCCTAGCATTCAATTGAAGTTGGTATGTTGAATTTATATACAAAAGATATAATATTACATCAATACGATACGTTTAGCATAATATTTAATTTTGACTTCACATTATTATTATAGTGTGGTATATCTATAACATAACATATTTCTCACATTAACGCACCCCAGCCCCAACATATTTCATAGTATGAATAATTTTAAAAATTTATAATTATTTTTTAATACAAATTATTTGGATTTCTATTCTTTAGAAGTTGTCTTTTAACGGTATAAAATGTATTTTGGATATCACCAAAGGAAAACAAGATATAACAAAATATACCTTCCTTGAACTTTTTTCGCAATACCCCGAAAAACACAAAACTGCTTGCATCCTCAATCATGTCTTTGATACAAATGCCAGCTTTTGGGATATGATAGATCTTTTCTAAACTCAAAATTTTCCTCTTAACGGGGTTTTTGTAGCATTTGTAGTTTTCAAGAAAATCCGCTGTGACAAAGCCGCCCCATGTCATTTTTTTTTTGCAACTTTCAGGCTATTTTCTCAGGAAGTATGGACTTTCTCCTGATGAAACTTGTACTGTCGTATGGGGGGCAGTGAATACAATTTGCTAAAACAACAATCAAAGCGATTCGAGAGCAGGTCCTAAACTGAACTTTTCCGAAATTTTGTGTGGGAGGTACCCGAAGGAGTGGACCGATTGAGTCCATATTGGAACCTCATCTAAGCCTGGTAGACATTTCACTAGTTGCAAATTATGGACCAAATCGGCTGCTTCCTTCAAGAGTTATCGTACGTACAAATTTTCCGAACATTTTCGAACTTTTGTGGGGGAGGTACCGGAAGGAGTGGACCGATATAACCCATCTTCGAAATTAAACTAAGTGTGGACAAAATATTACGAAAGCCAAATTTTAGACCGAATCGCTTGATCCGTTCGAGAGTTATCGTGCGCTCCAGCCAGCCAGACAGACGGACGGACATTGCTCAATCGACTCCAAATTGTCTGAAACACATTTCGTCCAAACATACTTGGGGTCAAAAACCATTATTTCGATGAGGCACATTTTGCCCGTATGAATTTTTTAAACATATTTAAAAAACTCACGTCTGAATATTTAAAAAAAAAATACAAAAAGCCACGTGTGAATAGTTTTTCAATATATTTAAAAAATCCACGTTTAGACATTTCTTAAAAAAATATAAAAAAAGACTTTTGAATATTTTTTTTAATATTTAGAAAATACACATATATTTTTTAAATATTTAAAAATCCACATTTGATATGATTTTAAATATTTAGAAAATCCACGTTTGGACAAAAACAAGTTTGGATATTTTTAAAAATTTTTTAAAAACTCAACTCTGGATATTTATTTTTTTTTTTTTAAATACTATGTTTGGATAATTTTTAATTATTTAAAGAATCCACGTTGGTTTTTTTTAAAAAAAAACTAGGTTTGGATAATTTTTTTATTTATTTAAAAAAACACGTTGGGATATTTTAATAAATCTAGGTTTGCATAATTTTTTAATTATTTCAAAACCCCACGTTTGAATAGTTTTTTAAAATAAATACACATTTAAATATTTTTTTAAATATTTAAAAAAAAATTAAAAAATGTTTAAAATATTTAGGTTTGGATATTTTTTAAAATATTAAAAAAAATCTACTCATAGATATTTTTAAAATATTTTAAAAAATCCACGCATAGATATTTTTAAAATAATTAAAAACAGATATTTTTAAAAATATTTAAAAAACACGCTTAGATATTTTTATACCCTCCATCATATGCAGGGTATAATTAAATTTGTCAATCCGTTTGTAACACATCGAAATACTCGTCGGAGACCCTATAAAGTATATATATTATTGATCAGCATAAAATTCTATGTCGATTTAACAATGTCCGTCTGTCCGTCCGTCCGTCTGTCTGTCTGTTGAAATCAAGATACAGCTCGCAATTTTAAAGATAGAGATTCAATATTTGGTACAGAAGTTGTTATTACTTGCAGGATGGTTGGTATTGAAAATGGGATATATCTGTCCATGTTTTGATATAGCCCCCATAGAACGGTACCTCCCGATTTTCGGTATTTTTAAGGTTTTAGCTTCATTATCCCACCAAAATGGCTGAAATTTGGTATTTAGTTATCGTTGGGTGTATAGAACTTTTCATCTGAAATTTGTTGGTATAGGTTCACGCCTTAATATAGCCCCCATAGAACGGTACCTCCCGATATTCGGTATTTTGAAGGTTTCAGCTTCATTATCCCATCAATATGGTTGAAATTTGGTAATTAGCCTTCGTTGAGGATATAAAACGCTCCACCTGACATTTGTTGGTATAGGTCCACGCCTTAATATAGTCTCCATAGAACGGTACCTCCCGATATTCGGTATTTTGAAGGTTTTAGCTTCATTATCCCACCAAAATGGGTGAAATTTGGTATTTAGTTATCGTTGGGTGTATAGAACTTTCCACCTGAAATTTGTTGGTATAGGTTCACGCCTTCATATAGCCCCCATAGAATGGTACCTCCCGATATTCGGTATTTGGACATTTTTTAATATTTAAAAAATCCACGTCTGGGCATTTCTTAAATATATAAAAGAAATCCACGTTTGGTTATTATTTAATATATTTAAAAAAAAAATCCACGTTTCAACTTTAAAAAAACACGTTTTGATATTTTTTAAATATTTTAAAAATCCACGTTTGGATATTTTTTTTAATAAAAAATGCACGTTTGGATATTTATAAAAAATATTAAAAAATATTTGGCGCCATCGTGGTGCAATGGTATGCACACCGTCATACCCCTCTGTAAATTTGGCGACATTTTCTGAGTGTCTATTCTGGGACACGTTGGTTTTCAAATATTTAAAAAATCCGCGTTTGGATATTTTAAAATATGTATGTTTGGATATATTTTTTAAATATTAAAAAAAACGTCCATGCATAGATATTTTTTAAAATATTAAAAAAATACAATATTTAAATAATTTCAGCTTAAGTATTTTTTAAAATATTTAAAAAATTCACGTAAAGATATTTTTTTTTAAAAAAGTTAAAAAATCCAAATTTGGTTTTTTAATTTAAGAAATTAGAAAATTTGATTTGGTCTTTCTTTAATATTTAAAAAAAACAGGTTTCTATATATATTTTTCAAAATATTGAAAAAAAAATCCATGTTTGGTTATTTTTTAATATTTTAAAAAATCTGGTTAAGATATTATTTTACAATACTAAAAAAATCCACGTTTGGTTATTTCTTATTATTTAAAAAAATTCACGTTTGGTTATTTCTTATTATTTTAAAAAATCCACGTATGTTTATTTCTTATTACTTAAAAAAAAACCACGTTTGGTTATTTTTTATTATTTTGAAAAAAAAAACACATTTGGTTATTTCTTATTATTTTGAAAAATCCACGTTTGGTTATTATTTTTTTATATTTTAAAAACTCCACGTTTGGTTATTATTTTTTAATATTTTGAAAAGTCGACATATGTATATTTTTAATATATTTAAAAAATCCACTTTGGATATTTTTTAAATATTTTAAAAAATCTATATTAGGATATTTTTTTAAATATTTAAAAAAATAAACGTTTTGATTTTTTTTTAAAAAATTAAAAAAATTATCGCTTGTTTTTTTTGTTATTTGAAAAAAAAAATAAACTTTTAGTTATTTCTTAATATTTGAGAAAATTAAAGTTTGGTTATTTTTTAATATTTTAAAAATCCAGGTTTCGATATTTTTTAAAATATTTTAAAAAATCCATTTTAAAATATTTAAAATTGGCGTTTAGACCAGAATTCCGAACCTCCTATGTCGTATTAGATTTTCTCTGTGCATTTCCACTCCCTACTCCTTCCTGAAAATAACTTCAACAAAAACGTTTTCACTACAAAACAAAAACAAAACGTCAAAATGCAAACCCAAGTTTGATGAATACGCAAAGGTATGTCGGTAGGTACTATGTAAAAACCAAACAGTATAGCAGCGCCTAACTAAAATGTGAAAATTGTCCATCTTATTGCAGTTGTTTTTGTTTTTATTTTTCTCAGATCATTGAATACATGCTAAGCAGGCAGTAGGAGACAATACTTGAGATAACAAGATTCCTTTGTTCTTTGGTCTTCCGCTTTTCTTTTCTCAAGTAGCTGCATTCTTTGATGCTACTCATCAGTACTATGAATATTTAGTTTTCTTTTGTCTTCTCCCCCGAAGAAAAAGACACATTGCGTAAATGGCTATAAAAATACCGTTTAATGGCTAACCGATAATGGTAGTAGCAGTAGTAGTCAGCTTGTCATAAAATGTGTTTTGTTTTAACCATGTTTAGATCGATTGTGGTGAGGATCAGATAAAAACATTTGTTTTCTTCTTTTGGTGTTGGATAACCTTCAATCGATTTGGGTAATCGAGATTTATTTTGTTTTGTACAAAAACAAAAGAAAGGATACACGAATCTTGTCATTTGGTAACAGCTGTCTGTCTATGTTTTGGTTAAAATAAATGTCAAGATTTTAACCAAAATGCCGTTAATTTAGCTAGTTTATTGAGAATTTCCTTTCATTTTGGAATCAAAAAAGAAACCCAGTGGGAAAAAGTTTTATTCTTCAAGTTGATGAGAAAATTGTCTACATTTTTTGATTATTCTTATATTTCCGGTAATTTACATATTAAGGATGCAATTTAATGCTTATAACATGTTCCTGCTATTCATCCATTTTCCATTGTGCCTTTTGTGAAAAATATGTAATATCTTTCGTGCTTTTTAGTTAAAATTTCTTACAACGCCATGTATCCAGCTTATTATTAGTTATTATTATATTCAGATATTCAGATTGCTTTTTCAATATACATATGAAATTACATATTAATATCGGAACAGTGGGAGACAAATTTTCAAAGCATGAACTACATTTTATTCATTTAAAATTTCCTTTGTGGTGTACTATTATTGAGGATTTCTTATTGTGAAATAAAGAAACTGGCTTGAATATCAAAAGTTCTCCTCAACAAAAATCCACGCCTATTGCCTTGCAGTCCATCTAAAATATTTGTTAAAAAATCCACTTCTATTGCCTTGAAGTCCCTCTAAAATATTTTTTAAAAAATCCACTTCTATTGCCTTGAAGTCCCTCAATAATATTTTTTTTTAATTTACGTCTATTGCCTTGAAGTCCCTCAAAAATATTTTTTTAAAAATCCACGTCTGTTGCTTTGAAGCCACTTAAAAAATATTTTTAAAAATTTGCGTCTATTGCATTGAATTCCCTCAAAAATATTTTTAAAAAAATCCACGTCGATTGCCTTGAAGTCCCACAAAAATATTTTAAAAAAATCCACGTATATTGCTTTTAAGTCCCTCACAAATATTTATTAAAAAACCCACGTCTAGTGCCCTCATTTTTTTTAAATCAAAGTCTATTGCCTTGAAGTCCCCCAAAAATATTTTTTTTATCAAAAATCCACGTCTATTGTCTTGAAGTCCCTCAAAAATTTTTATTTTTTATTTTTTTATTTTTGCCTTATTAAGGCGAAGGTCATTTATGGTGATATTTAATTAATTCTCTTTCGAGTTGAGCTTATTAGACCTATTATATACATTGAAAAATTAGGAGTCTACCGAAGTCCCACACATTCAACCATTACGCTACGTTTCACGGGTTGTTCAGGCGTATTGAATGTTGTTTTTGTGGCAGACGAAGGCAAAGCTTGGAAACTAGTATATATAACACACTTCATTAGATAAATGCATATGCGAAATTATGTCAGTTAATTGAAACTCCAAACTTTTCCTATAGTCCTGCTTGGTAATCCCATTTTTCTATGTTCACAAATACTATGATAAGTTTTATTCCTACGTCATTAGTATTTGTTCTCCTATATCGGTAGATTTTGATCATCAATTATTGTCTACTAAACTTTTGACAAGTTGATGGTGGCTCAGAACGCTAAGACGCCGGCAACCTTGACACTCAGTTGTCGGAGACCCAGGTTCGAATCCCCGCCTGGCTCATGCTGAAATTATTTTTGCCTTATTAAGGCGAAGGTCATTTATAGTGACATTTAATTAATTCTCTTTCGAGTTGAGCTTATTAGACCTATTATATACATTGAAAAATTAGGAGTCTACCGAAGTCCTACACATTCAACCATTACGAAGTCCCTCAAAAATATTTTTTAAAAAATCCACGTCTATTGCTTTTAAGTCCCTCAAAAAATATTTAAAAAAACCACGTCTATTGCTTTTAAGTATCTCACAAATAGTTATTAAAAAACCCACGTCTAGTGCCCTGAAGTTCCTCATTTTTTTAAATCCAAGTCTATTGCCATGAAGTCCCCCAAAAATATTCTTTAAAAAACCCACGTTTATTGCCTTGAAGTCCCTCAAAAATATTTTTTTTTTTAATTTACGTCTATTGCCTTGAAGTCCCTCAAAAATATTTTTTTATACCCTACACCACTATGTGGGGAGGGTATTATAAGTTGGTTTTGGCCAAAAAGTTTGTAACGCATCGAAATAGTGGTCGTAGACCCATACTTATATATACCAAAATGAATGTCTCGACGAGCTGAGTCGATCTGGCTATGTGTGTCCGTCCGTCAGTCCGTCCGTCCGTCCGTCTGTCCGTCTGTCCATCTAAACCTTGTAATCACGCTACAGGTCGCAATTTTGATCGGATCGTCACGAAATATTGCATGTTGATGGGGGTCCCGGAGGGGAAGAAGCCTATTGATTTTGGTGATGGTCGGATAATATTTAGGGGTCGGAAAGGGCAAAAAACTTAGGTGGATAAAAAGACAACGTTTTCTTCCAAAGCGAATATCTCAGCTTCTATATGGGGTATACCAAAAGCAAAACCTGACAATTAAAGTAGAAAATATCACCTTTCTATTGATGTAAAGTAGGTGCTCGTAGGTGATCAAACAACGAAGATATCACAATAGTAGCAAATAAAACCCCAATTTTCAGTTTTGCGATTTTAATTATATTGACGAATATCACAGCTTTAGTTGTAAACTTTCCAAAAGCAAAGCCTGACTATGAAAGTAGAAGTTCCCGTCTTAACAATGATGCAAACTAGGTCGGCGTAGGTAACCAAATGACGGAGATATCGCAATAGTCGGTAATACATCCCATTTTTCTATTTTTTTGGAAATCACGCTACAGGCCGCAATTTTGATCGGATCGTCACGAAAATTTGAGGGTTAATGGGGGTCTCACAGATGAAGAAGCCTATTGATTTTGGATAATATTTAGGGGTCGGAATGGGCAAACACTTATTTGGAGAAAAGTCAACATTTTATTTCAAAGCCAATATCTCTGTTTCTTTAAGAGGTATATCAAAAGCAAAACTAGGCAAGGAAAGTAGAAAATATCACCTTTACAACGATGTAAAGTAGGTTGTCGTAGGTGGTCAAATAGCAGAGATATGGCAATAGTCGATATTGGATCCCATTTTCCGATATTTTTGTAATCCCGCTACAGGTCGCAATTTTGATCGGATCGTCACGAAATTTTGGGGGTTAATGGGGGGTCCCAAAGAGAAAGAAGCCTATTGATTCTGATGATCGTCGGATAATATTTAGGGGTCGTAATGGACAAAAACTTATTTAGAGAAAAGGCGTACGTTTTATTTCAAAGCCAATATCTCTGTTTCTTTAAGAGGTATATCAAAAGCAAAACTAGGCAAGGAAAGTAGAGAATATCACCTTTACAACGATGTAAAGTAGGTTGTCGTAGGTGGTCAAATAGCAGAAATATGGCAATAGTCGATAATGCATCCCATTTTCCGATATTTTTGTAATCACGCTACAGGTCGCAATTTTGATCGGATCGTCACGAAATTTTGGGGGTTAATGGGGGTCCCAAAGAGAAAGAAGCCTATTGATTTTAATGATCGTCGGATAATATTCAGGGGTCGTAATGGGCAAAAACTTATTTAGAGAAAAGGCCTACGTTTTATTTCAAAGCCAATATTTCTGTGTTTTAAGAGGTATATCAAAAGCAAAACCTGGCAAGGAAAGTAAAAAATATCACCTGTACAACGATGTAAAGTAGGTTGTCGTAGCTGCTCAAACAACAGAGATATCGCAATAGTCGGTAATGCATCCTATTTTCTGATTTGCTTGTAGTCACGCTACAGGTCGCAATTTTGATCGGATCGTCACGAATTTTTTGGGAGTGGATGCGGGTCCCACAGAGGAAGAAGCCTATTTAGTTTGGTGATGGTCGGATAATATTCAGGAGTCGGAATAAGCTAAAAGCTTATGTGGAGGAAAGTCAACGTTTTTTTTTTCTTATGCGAATATCTCCGCTTCTGGTTGGAGTATTCCAAAAGGAATACCCGTCAATTGAAGAAGAAAAGATCTCGTTTATATTGATGCAAAGTATGTTGGCGTAAGTGAGCAAACCGAGATATTGCAAAATTCAGTAATAAACCCAATTTTTCCATTTCTTGTAATCACGCTACAAGTTGGAATTTTGATCGGATGGTGACGAAATTTTGTTGGTAGATGGGGGCTCCACACAGGAAGACGCCTATTGATTTTGGTGATAGTCGGATAATATTTTGGGGTCGAAATGGGGAGAAACTCATTTGGAGACAAATTCAAAGTTTTATTCTTTGTGAATATATCGGCTTCTAGTAGTGGTATTCCAACGGCAAAGCCTGTAAATGGAAGAAGAAATTATTGCCTTTACATTGGTGTAAAGCAGGTTGGCAAGTTGGTCAAACAAGGGAGATACCACAATAGTCGATAATGCATCGAATTCTTCCATTTTTTGTAATCAAGCTACAGGTCGTAATTTTGATCGGATGGTCACGAAATTTTGGTTGCTTATGGGGGTCCAAGAGAGAAAGAGGCATATTATTTTTTATGGTAGTCGGATTATATTCCCTAAAAGAAATGTTTAGCAGTGAAAAGCTTATGCACAGGGGTAGTGGTGTAGGGTATCACATGGTCGGCCCCATCCCGACTATAGCCTTTGCTCACTTGTTTTAATTTACGTCTATTGCCTTGAATTCCCTCAAAAATATTTTTTAAAAAATCCACGTCTATTGTGTTTAAGTCCCTCAAAAAATATTAAGAAAAAATCCACGTCTATGCCCTGAAGACCCTCAAAAATATTTTTCAAAAATTCACGTCTATTGCCTTGAAGTCCCTTAAAAAATATTTTTATAAAAATTTAAGTCTATTGCATTTAAGTCCCTCAAAAATATTTTTAACAAAATCCACTTCTATTGCCTTGAAGTCCCTAAAAATATTTTAAAAAAATCCACGCCTATTGCTTTCAAGTCCCTCAAAAATACCCACGTCTAGTGCCAAAAAAACCCACGTCTAGTGCCATGAACTCCCTCAAAAATATTTTTTAAAAAATCCACGTACGTCTATTGCCTTGAAATTCTTCGAAAATATTTCTTTTAAAAATCCACGTCTACTGCCTTGAAATCCCTCTAAAATATTTCTTTTAGAAATCCACGTCTATTACCCGAAGTCCCTCAAAAAATACTTTAAAAAAATTCAAATCTATAGCCTTGAAGTCCCTCAAAAATATTTTTAAAAAAATACAGGTATATTGCCTTAAAATCCCTTACTATTGCCTTGAAGTCCCTCAAATACATTTTTTTAAATCCACGTCTATTGCCTTGAAGTCCCTCAAAAATATTTTTTTAAAAATACAGGTATATTGCCTTAAAATCCCTTACTATTGCCTTGAAGTCCCTCAAATACATTTTTTTAAATCCACGTCTATTGCCTTGAAGTCCCTCAAAAATATTTTTTTAAAAATACAGGTATATTGCCTTAAAATCCCTTACTATTGCCTTGAAGTCCCTCAAATACATTTTTTTAAATCCACGTCTATTGCCTTGAAGTCCCTCAAAAATATTTTTTTAAAAATACAGGTATATTGCCTTAAAATCCCTAACTATTGCCTTGAAGTCCATCAAATCCTTTTTTTAAATCCACGACTATTGCCTTGAAGTCCCTCAAATACATTTTTTAAATCCACGACTATTGCCTTGAAGTCCCTCAAAAATATTTGTTGAAAAATCCAAGTCTATCGCCTTGAAGTCCCTCAAAAAATATTTTTTAAAAAATCCACGTCTATTGCCTATAAGTCCCTCAAAAATATTTTTTAAAAAATTCACGTCTATTGTCTTGAAGTCCCCCAAAAATAATTTAAATAAAATCCACGTATATTGTCTTGAAGTTCCTCAAAATATTTTTTAAAAAATCCACGTGTTTTGCCTTGAAGTTCCTCAAAATATTTTTTAAAAAATCCACGTGTTTTGCCTTGAAGTTCCTCAAAATATTTTTTAAAAAATCCACGTGTTTTGCCTTGAAGTTCCTCAAAATATTTTTTAAAAAATCCACGTCTATTGCTTTAAGTCACTCAAAACATATTTTTTAAAAAATCCACGTCTATTGCTTTAAGTCACTCAAAAAATATTTTTTAAAAAATCCACGTCTATTGCTTTAAGTCACTCAAAAAATATTTTTTAAAAAATCCACGTCTATTGCTTTAAGTCACTCAAAAACAATTTTTTTAAAAAATCCACGTCTATTGCTCCAAGTCACTCAAAAAATATTTTTTAAAAAATCCACGTCTATTGCTTTAAGTCACTCAAAAAATATTTTTTAAACAAGTAAGCAAAGGCTATAGTCGGACGGAGCCGACCATGTGATACCCTACACCACAACCTCTAGGAATTAATTTCAATGGTGGCATAATACCTCTTTGTAATGCTGCCGATATTTCCTGATTATTTCAGCCATGAAAAACTTCTCTACAAGTGGCAACTTGTACACGCCTTTCGGATTCGGCGATAAAAATACGTCACATATCAATGACATAACATGAATTCATTCCCTCCCTGTCCCTACTGGGATTTTGTGGAAAAATTTTTTAAATTATACATTTCTAAACAATATGCCAAAATTGGAAAATTCAAAATTCAGAAATTCAAATAATTTGAATGCAAACAAATTTATAAATCCCAAAATTATTCATATTCAATTACACACAAAGTAAGATAGTACTTATAAGTCAGCTCCGCTTACGGTGATATACCCTCAGCATCTGACCAAAAAAGAAGCAAACACAATAATTATGCCGTATAAAAATATATATTTTGTAGGTATCGTAATGTAAGGCTTTACCAAATCTAACTTCTGATTTTTGAAAAAGTTTGAGAATTATTTTTTGGAAATTTTGGATCATTATCTCAGGAAGTATGGACTTACTCCGGAAAAATTGTACCGCTGCAATAGGTACCGTGAAAAGAACCTTCTTCAAAAAATGCAAATCGATCCGAAACTGGTCCTTAAATTGCACTTTTCCCAAATTTTGTGTAGGAGGTACTCGAAGAAAGGGACCGATATAGTCCATATTCCAATCTGATACATGACTGGATGGATGTGCAAAGTTTGGACCAATCAGAAAATCCCCTTGAGAGTTATCTTCCGGATTTGCCATTTTAGTTAGGTTTCATGCTTGTTTTTCAGGGTTTCTTGGACCTTTTCGGCCATAATCTCTGGAGGTATGGACTTGCCACTGCAATTGTACCATCGCAAAGGGGACCGCAAGGACAATCTGCTGAAGAAAATCAAAACGATTCGATAGGACTCTTAAATTACACCTTTCCAAATTTTTTGTGGGAGATACTTGAAGTTGTGGAATGATATAGTCTTACCGGATCTATATCTGGAAGGAATACTAATATATGGAAAGTTTGGACCAAATCGATTTCGCACTTCTACAATTATCGTTCACACAATTTTTCAGACAAATTTTGAACTTTTGTGGGGGAGGTGTTGAAGGAGTGAACCGATGTGGCCCATATTCGAAATTAAACTAAGTTTGGGCAAAAATTACGAAGTGCAAAATTTGGTTCCAATCGGTAGATCTGTTCGGGAGTTATCGTGCGCACCAGCCAGCTAGACAGTAAGAGAGACAGATGAACGGAACTGAAAATTTCTCTGTCATGATATAAGACAATTGGTAGCATGGGAGGAAATTATGGTTCTCTACAGAAACCCCATTACATATTAGGCATTATTCCCGTTATCTGGCAGACACATTCATGCAATTTGCATCAGGGGAAAGGTCAGTAGTTATAATTCCATATGTAGGCTACTTTGCCGGTATATGCCTTCCACAAATTAAAACATGGACCCAAAATAAAATCTGAATATTTTTCATACAAAATTAATGATCAATGTCACCCGCTAAATAATATCAGATCATCATTCAAAATAATAGGCATTTTCTTCTACCTAAACTCTTACCACGTGCAAAATTTCGTGACTATTGAACTATAATTGCGACCTCTAGCGGGTTTATAATTATACTACAAACAAAAAACTGGATATATTAGGCTGTAACTCTGCACGGTGCTCTTGAATCAAATTTAAATGAAAGGTGCTTACACCTGGGAAGTTTTTGCGGATTCTGAAACTGCAATGTTCATAGATGAGAAAAATCAAAAAACCAAAAAAATCGGCGGAGCGCTTTTTAAATAAATCGCGATTCAAGTTGACATTTTTAGGAGTTGTTTAGGTTTTCACGATTTTGCTTAGAAACTGCGAGTCCTATCTAAATGAGACTGAAGAAAATGTTGTAGCTATGAAAATTATCTACAAGATTGACATTCACGCTATTTTCGTAGGTTTTACCATTTTTGAGATATTGAAGTTCAAATTGGGACAATGCACTGACTGTATCGCCCCCTTATAAAACAATGTAATGAAGGGGGCGCCTTAACTAAGTTTTAATGAAAACCGCTTACACAGGGGAAGTTTTTGTGCATTCTGAAACTGCAATGTTCATAGATGAGAAAAATCCAAGAACAAGAAAAAATCGCTGTAGGGATTTTTAAATAAATCGCAGTCAAAATTCACATTTTCAGGTGTTTTTTAGGATTTCACGATTTTGCTTGGAAACCGCAAGTCCAATCGAAATGGAGCTAAGGAAAATTTTATAGCTGTGAAAATTCTCTACAGGATTGACGCTTATGATTTGTTCTCAGGCTGTACCATTTTTGAGATAAAGGAGCTCAGTTTACATTTTTATGTTTTGTTTGTTAGGGTTTCGCGATTTTGCTTGAATACGGCAAGTCTTATCGGCATGGAACCTGAGAAAATCGTATAGCTGTGAAAATTCTCTACAAGACTGGCTTATGTAATTTTTCCTAGGTTGTACCATTTTTTTAGATATACAAGTTTAAGTTGGGAAATTGCAGTCATGACATTGTTTTATAAGGAGACGATACAGAATTGAATTGAATTTGTATTGTCCCAATTTCAACTTCTATATCTCAAAAGTTGTAAAACCTACGAAAATATCATTAAGGCCAATCTTGTAGAGAATTTTGACAGCTACAACAATTTCTTTATTCCCATTTTGATGGGACTTGCGATTTCCAAGCAAAATCGCAAAAACCTAAACAACCCCTAAAAATGTCAACTTGAATCGCGATTTATTTAAAAAGCGCTCCGGCGATTTTTTTTGTTTTGTGATTTTTCTCATCTATGAACATTGTAGTTTCAGAATCCGCGAAAATTTCCCAGGTGTAAGCACCTTCCATTTAAATTTGATTCAAGAGCACCGTGTCTGTTATCTAATCACGTACATCAACATAATTGACATCAATTGAAAGGTCAAGAGATCGTCTTCGAAATGTAACTCATGAGTGGGGAATGTGTCTTTCAGGAATAAAGATATAAGCTGTTTATAAAAAAAATTCACAATTTTCACACAAAAGTTGTGGTCCATTTAACCCTCTAAATATCATCTGGTCGCCATCTCAAATCGCAAGCTTCTTCTTTGCCATATACTCTTATCTTATTTAAAATTTCGAGGCGATCGGACTATTATTGCGACCTACAGAGCAGCTACAAAATCGGATAAAAATTATGTTTTTGGTCCATTTCACCCGCTAAATATTTCACGATCATCACCAATTAAAATAACGATCTATTCTGATGTGAAACCGACCTCCATACCAAATTTCGTGACGATAGGTCCATAATTGCGGCCTGGAGTTTGATTACAATTTATAATGGACAGACGGACGGACGGACACACATCTCAAAATCGCTTTATCTCGCCGAGATATGAAGATTGGTATACCACATTGGGGGTCTCCGACGAATATTTCGCGGTGTTAAATGATTTTTTCCCAAAACAAACTTATAATACCCTTTCTACATAGTAGTGTAGGGTATAAAAATCCACGTCTATTGCTTTAAGTCACTCAAAAAAATATTTTTGAAAAAATCCACGTCTATTGCTTTAAGTCACTCAAAAACAATTTTTTTAAAAAATCCACGTCTATTGCTTTAAGTCACTCAAAAACAATTTTTTTAAAAAATCCACGTCTATTGCTCCAAGTCACTCAAAAAATATTTTTTAAAAAATCCACGTCTTTTGTCTTGAAGTTCCTCAAATTATTTTTTTAAAAAATCCACGTCTTTTGTCTTGAAGTCCCTCAAAAAATATTTTTTAAAAAATCCACGTCTATTGCTTTGAAGTCCCACAAAAAATATTTTTTAAAAAATCCACGTCTATTGCCTTGAAGTCCCTCAAAAAATATTTTTTAAAAAATCCACGTCTAGTGCTTTGAAGTCCCTCAAAAACTATTTTTTAAAAAATCCACGTCTAGTGCTTTGAAGTCCCTCAAAAACTATTTTTTAAAAATCCACGTCTATTGCCTTGAAATGCCTCAAAAAAATATTTTTTAAAAAATCCACGTCTGTTGCCCTGAAGTGTCTCAAAAAATGTTTTTTAAAAAATCCCTGTCTTTTGCCTTGAAGTTGCTCAAAAAATATTTTTTAAAAAATCCACGTCTATTGCCTGGAAGTTGCTCAAAAAATATTTTTTAAAAAATCCACGTCTATTGCCTGGAAGTTGCTCAAAAAATATTTTTTAAAAAATCCACGTCTATTGCCTTGAAGTCCCTCAAAAAATATTTTTTAAAAAATCCACGTCTATTGCCATGAAGTCCCTCAAAACATATTTTTTAAAAAATCCAAGTCTATTGCCTAGAAGTCCCTCAAAAAATATTTTTTAAAAAATCCACGTCTATTGCCTAGAAGTCCCTCAAAAAATATTTTTTTAAAAAATCCACGTCTATTGCCTGGAAGTTCCTCAAAAATATTTTTTAAAAAATCCACGTCTATAGCCTTGAAGTCCCTCAAAAAATATTTTTTAAAAAATCCACGTCTATTGCCTGGAAGTTGCTCAAAAAATATTTTTTAAAAAATCCACGTCTATTGCCTTGAAGTCCCTCAAAAAATATTTTTTAAAAAATCCACGTCTATTGCCATCAAAAAATATTTTTTTAAAAAATCCAAGTCTATTGCCTTGAAGTCCCTCAAAAATATTTTAATAAAAAATCCACGTCTATTGCCTTGAAGTCCCTCAAAAATATTTTTATAAAAAATCCACGTCTATTGCCTTGAAGTCCCTCAAAAATATTTTTATAAAAAATCCACGTCTATTGCCTTGAAGTCCCTCAAAAAATATTTTTTTAAAAAATCCACGTCTATTGCCTTGAAGTCCCTCAAAAAATATTTTTTTAACAAATCCACGTCTATTGCCTTGAAGTCCCTCAAAAAATATTTTTTTAAAAAATCCACGTCTATTGCCTTGAAGTTCCTCAAAAATATTTTTTAAAAAATCCATGTCTATTGCCTTGAAGTTCCTCAAAAAATATTTTTTAAAAAATCCACGTCTATTGCCTTGAAGTCCCTCAAAAAATAGTTTTTTAAAAAATCCACGTCTATTGCCTTGAAGTCCCTCAAAAAATATTTTTTTAAAAAATCCACGTCTATTGCCTTGAAGTTCCTCAAAAATATTTTTTTAAAAAATCCACGTCTATTGCGTTGAAGTTCCTTAAAAAATATTTTTTAAAAAATCCACGTCTATTGCCTTGAAGTTCCTCAAAGAATATTTTTTAAAAAATCCACGTCTATTGCCTTGAAGTAATTCAAAAATATTCTTTAAAAAATCCACGCCAATTGCCTTGCAGTAATTCAAAAATATTCTTTAAAAAATCAACGCCAATTGCCTTGAAGTAATTCAAAAATATTCTTTAAAAAATCCACGCCAATTGCCTTTAAGTGCCTCAACAAATATTTAAAAAATCCACGCCTATTGCCTTGAAGTGCCTCAACAAATATTCTTTAAAAAATCCACGCCAATTGCCTTGAAGTTCCTCAAAAAATATTCTTTAAAAAATCCACGCCAATTGCCTTGAAGTTCCTCAAACATTATTCTTTAAAACATCCACGCCAATTGCCTTGAAGTGCCTCAACAAATATTCTTTAAAAAATCCACGCCAATTGCCTTGAAGTCCCTCAAAAAATAGTTTTTTAAAAAATCCACGTCTATTGCCTTGAAGTCCCTCAAAAAATATTTTTTTAAAAAATCCACGTCTATTGCCTTGAAGTTCCTCAAAAATATTTTTTTAAAAAATCCACGTCTATTGCCTTGAAGTTCCTTAAAAAATATTTTTTAAAAAATCCACGTCTATTGCCTTGAAGTTCCTCAAAGAATATTTTTTAAAAAATCCGCGTCTATTGCCTTGAAGTAATTCAAAAATATTCTTTAAAATATCCACGCCAATTGCCTTGCAGTAATTCAAAAATATTCTTTAAAAAATCCACGCCAATTGCCTTGAAGTGCCTCAACAAATATTCTTTAAAAAATCCACGCCAATTGCCTTGAAGTTCCTCAAAAAATATTCTTTAAAAAATCCACGCCAATTGCCTTGAAGTTCCTCAAAAAATATTCTTTAAAAAATCCACGCCAATTGCCTTGAAGTTCCTCAAAAAATATTCCTTAGAAATCCACATCAATTGCCTTGATGTCCCTCACAAAATATTCTTTGAAAAAAAAATCCACGCCAATTGCCTTGATGTCCCTCACAAAATATTCTTTGAAAAAAAAAATCCACACCAATAGCCTTGAAGACCCTCAAAATATCTTTTTAAAAAATCCACGCCAATTTCCTTGAAGTTCCTCAAAAAATTTTTTTTAAAAAATCCACGCCAATTTCCTTGAAGTTCCTCAAAAATATTTTTTAAAAAATCCACGCCAATTTCCTTGAAGTTCCTCAAAAATATTTTTTAAAAAATCCACGCCAATTTCTTTGAATTTCCTCAAAAATATTTTTTTAAAAAATCCACGTCTATTACTTTAAATCCCTCGAAAAATATTTTTTAAAAAATCCACGTCTCTTGCCTTGAAGTCACTCAAAAAATATTTTTTTTTAATCTACGTCTATTGCCTTGAAGTCCCACAAAAATATTTTTTAAAAAACCCACGTCTATTGCCTTGAAGTGCCCCAATAACCCTCTAAATATCATCTGGTCGCCATCTCAAATCGCAAGCTTCTTCTTTGCCATATACTCTTATCTTATTTAAAATTTCGAGGCGATCGGACTATTATTGCGACCTACAGAGCAGCTACAAAATCGGATAAAAATTATGTTTTTGGTCCATTTCACCCGCTAAATATTTCACGATCATCACCAATTAAAATAACGATCTATTCTGATGTGAAACCGACCTCCATACCAAATTTCGTGACGATAGGTCCATAATTGCGGCCTGGAGTTTGATTACAATTTATAATGGACAGACGGACGGACGGACACACATCTCAAAATCGCTTTATCTCGCCGAGATATGAAGATTGGTATACCACATTGGGGGTCTCCGACGAATATTTCGCGGTGTTAAATGATTTTTTCCCAAAACAAACTTATAATACCCTTTCTACATAGTAGTGTAGGGTATAAAAATCCACGTCTATTGCTTTAAGTCACTCAAAAAAATATTTTTTAAAAAATCCACGTCTATTGCTTTAAGTCACTCAAAAACAATTTTTTTAAAAAATCCACGTCTATTGCTCCAAGTCACTCAAAAAATATTTTTTAAAAAATCCACGTCTTTTGTCTTGAAGTTCCTCAAATTATTTTTTTAAAAAATCCACGTCTTTTGTCTTGAAGTCCCTCAAAAAATATTTTTTAAAAAATCCACGTCTATTGCTTTGAAGTCCCACAAAAAATATTTTTTAAAAAATCCACGTCTATTGCCTTGAAGTCCCTCAAAAAATATTTTTTAAAAAATCCACGTCTAGTGCTTTGAAGTCCCTCAAAAACTATTTTTTAAAAAATCCACGTCTAGTGCTTTGAAGTCCCTCAAAAACTATTTTTTAAAAATCCACGTCTATTGCCTTGAAATGCCTCAAAAAAATATTTTTTAAAAAATCCACGTCTGTTGCCCTGAAGTGTCTCAAAAAATGTTTTTTAAAAAATCCCTGTCTTTTGCCTTGAAGTTGCTCAAAAAATATTTTTTAAAAAATCCACGTCTATTGCCTGGAAGTTGCTCAAAAAATATTTTTTAAAAAATCCACGTCTATTGCCTGGAAGTTGCTCAAAAAATATTTTTTAAAAAATCCACGTCTATTGCCTTGAAGTCCCTCAAAAAATATTTTTTAAAAAATCCACGTCTATTGCCATGAAGTCCCTCAAAACATATTTTTTAAAAAATCCAAGTCTATTGCCTAGAAGTCCCTCAAAAAATATTTTTTAAAAAATCCACGTCTATTGCCTAGAAGTCCCTCAAAAAATATTTTTTAAAAAATCCACGTCTATTGCCTGGAAGTTCCTCAAAAATATTTTTTAAAAAATCCACGTCTATAGCCTTGAAGTCCCTCAAAAAATATTTTTTAAAAAATCCACGTCTATTGCCTGGAAGTTGCTCAAAAAATATTTTTTAAAAAATCCACGTCTATTGCCTTGAAGTCCCTCAAAAAATATTTTTTAAAAAATCCACGTCTATTGCCATCAAAAAATATTTTTTTAAAAAATCCAAGTCTATTGCCTTGAAGTCCCTCAAAAATATTTTAATAAAAAATCCACGTCTATTGCCTTGAAGTCCCTCAAAAATATTTTTATAAAAAATCCACGTCTATTGCCTTGAAGTCCCTCAAAAAATATTTTTTTAAAAAATCCACGTCTATTGCCTTGAAGTCCCTCAAAAAATATTTTTTTAACAAATCCACGTCTATTGCCTTGAAGTCCCTCAAAAAATATTTTTTTAAAAAATCCACGTCTATTGCCTTGAAGTTCCTCAAAAATATTTTTTAAAAAATCCATGTCTATTGCCTTGAAGTTCCTCAAAAAATATTTTTTAAAAAATCCACGTCTATTGCCTTGAAGTCCCTCAAAAAATAGTTTTTTAAAAAATCCACGTCTATTGCCTTGAAGTCCCTCAAAAAATATTTTTTTAAAAAATCCACGTCTATTGCGTTGAAGTTCCTTAAAAAATATTTTTTAAAAAATCCACGTCTATTGCCTTGAAGTTCCTCAAAGAATATTTTTTAAAAAATCCACGTCTATTGCCTTGAAGTAATTCAAAAATATTCTTTAAAAAATCCACGCCAATTGCCTTGCAGTAATTCAAAAATATTCTTTAAAAAATCAACGCCAATTGCCTTGAAGTAATTCAAAAATATTCTTTAAAAAATCCACGCCAACTGCCTTTAAGTGCCTCAACAAATATTTAAAAAATCCACGCCTATTGCCTTGAAGTGCCTCAACAAATATTCTTTAAAAAATCCACGCCAATTGCCTTGAAGTTCCTCAAAAAATATTCTTTAAAAAATCCACGCCAATTGCCTTGAAGTTCCTCAAACATTATTCTTTAAAACATCCACGCCAATTGCCTTGAAGTGCCTCAACAAATATTCTTTAAAAAATCCACGCCAATTGCCTTGAAGTCCCTCAAAAAATAGTTTTTTAAAAAATCCACGTCTATTGCCTTGAAGTCCCTCAAAAAATATTTTTTTAAAAAATCCACGTCTATTGCCTTGAAGTTCCTCAAAAATATTTTTTTAAAAAATCCACGTCTATTGCCTTGAAGTTCCTTAAAAAATATTTTTTAAAAAATCCACGTCTATTGCCTTGAAGTTCCTCAAAGAATATTTTTTAAAAAATCCGCGTCTATTGCCTTGAAGTAATTCAAAAATATTCTTTAAAATATCCACGCCAATTGCCTTGCAGTAATTCAAAAATATTCTTTAAAAAATCAACGCCAATTGCCTTGAAGTAATTCAAAAATATTCTTTAAAAAATCCACGCCAATTGCCTTGAAGTGCCTCAACAAATATTCTTTAAAAAATCCACGCCAATTGCCTTGAAGTTCCTCAAAAAATATTCTTTAAAAAATCCACGCCAATTGCCTTGAAGTTCCTCAAAAAATATTCTTTAAAAAATCCACGCCAATTGCCTTGAAGTTCCTCAAAAATTATTCTTTAAAACATCCACGCCAATTGCCTTGAAGTGCCTCAACAAATATTCTTTAAAAAATCCACGCCAATTGCCTTGAAGTCCCTCAAAAAATATTCCTTAGAAATCCACATCAATTGCCTTGATGTCCCTCACAAAATATTCTTTGAAAAAAAAATCCACGCCAATTGCCTTGATGTCCCTCACAAAATATTCTTTGAAAAAAAAATCCACACCAATAGCCCTGAAGACCCTCAAAATATCTTTTTAAAAAATCCACGCCAATTTCCTTGAAGTTCCTCAAAAAATTTTTTTTAAAAAATCCACGCCAATTTCCTTGAAGTTCCTCAAAAATATTTTTTAAAAAATCCACGCCAATTTCCTTGAAGTTCCTCAAAAATATTTTTTAAAAAATCCACGCCAATTTCTTTGAATTTCCTCAAAAATATTTTTTTAAAAAATCCACGTCTATTACTTTAAATCCCTCGAAAAATATTTTTTAAAAAATCCACGTCTCTTGCCTTGAAGTCACTCAAAAAATATTTTTTTTTAATCTACGTCTATTGCCTTGAAGTCCCACAAAAATATTTTTTAAAAAACCCACGTCTATTGCCTTGAAGTGCCCCAATAAATATTTTTTAAAAAATCCACGTCTATTGCCCTGAAGTGTCTCAAAAAATGTTTTTTAAAAAATCCACGTCTATTGCCCTGAAGTGTCTCAAAAAATGTTTTTTAAAAAATCCCTGTCTTTTGCCTTGAAGCCCCTCAAAAAATTTTTTTTTTAAATTTCCGTCTATTGCCTTGAAGTCCTTAAAAAAGTATTTTTAAAAAAATCCAGGTCTATTGCCTTCAAGTCCTTAAAAAAGTATTTTTAAAAAAATCCACGTCTATTGCCTTCAAGTCCCTCAAAAAATATTTTTAAAAAATCCACGTCTATTGCCTTCAAGTCCCTCAAAAAATATGTTTAGAAAATCCACGTCTATTGGATTCAAGTCCCTCAAAAAATATGTTTAGAAAATCCACGTCTATTGGATTCAAGTCCCTCAAAAATATTTTTTAAAAAATCCACGTCTATTGCCTTCAAGTCCCTCAAAAATATTTTTTAAAAAATCCAGGTCTATTGCCTTCAAGTCCCTCAAAAAATATTTTTTTAAAAAAAAACACGTCTATTGCCTTGATGTCCCTCAAAAAATATTTTTTTTTAAAAAAAAAATCGACGTCTATTGCCTTGAAGTCCATCAAATTTTTTTTTTTTAAATTCACGTCTATTGCCTCGAAGTGCGCCGAAGAATATTTTTTTATAAAATCCAAAATGTCAATTGCTTTAAATCTCTCAAAAAATATTTTTCAACAAATCCACGTCTATTGTCGTGAAGTCCATCAAAAAAATTTTTTTAAAAAATCCACGTCTATTGCCTTGAAGTCCCTCAAAAAATATTTTTTAAAAAGCCCACGTCTATTGCCTTGAAGTCCCTCAAAAAAAAAATAGTTTTAAAAAATCCACGTATATTGCCCTGAAGTCCCTCAAAAGAAATTAAAAAATCCGCTTCATTTGAAGTCCCACAAAAAATATTTTTTGAAAAATTAACGTCTGTTGCCTTGAAGTGCCTCAAAAGAAAGTTAAAAAAATCCACCTCATTTGAGGTCCAAAAAAAATATTTAAAAAAATCCACTTCGGTTGCCTTGTAGTCTCACATATAATTTGTGACATTTTAGCAACGCAGAATACGACAGAGCTCCTACTGTGCTTTTAGACAAGCTTCCTTTTTAGCATTTAGTAGCTTTTAAATCCGTACATATTGTCATAAATTCCATAGTAATTTTATCTTTTGTATTCATGCATTCATAAAACATATGTAGATTACTTCATTATATATGGGCGGCAAATATCTTCCAACCATACCACACATCCGTACATCCTTTCTGCTACTACCCACACCTTGATGTCATGGCGTGTGTTTTTTATTCTTTTATACCACTTTAGGCTAAAAAATCGTATTTAAATGTTTCATATTCATACATACAGCAAAGCTATGACGATTATGATACAAAATATGGTGACGACAATAAGAACAACACGAAAAGGAGGACTTCAAGTGTCGTTGAGCTATGGATAATGATGTTATCCTTTTTGGTTGGCATTCATGGTGAGAAAGGCTCACAAATGTCGTCGAACCGACGACATTGTCATCGTTTCGTTAAGTGTTGTTGTATTTAAATTGTATCTTTCTGCTATTGTTGTGATGGCCGAAGTGCAAAAACCCATAAAATCGCATCAACGCTTAGTTGAATACCCAGCTACACAACCAACATTGAATTAAGTCGTCGTATTCAAATAGTTGTGGGTGGGTGTTCGTAGGTTGGGTATATGTATTATAACTTTGGCCCAAAGCAGAATTGTTGCAAGTAACCATAAAAAGGATAACACTTAAATACTTGAGACCCATCAACGATGGTCTGTGAGGTTTAAGAGCCTTTCTCTTGCTGTGTCACTACCACTGACTACTGCATAAACCCATTTTTATGAGACATCATAATTTCGTTCTTTTTACATCAGGTGCATGCAGTCCGTTTTTATCTGTGTGCTAAGAGGGTACTCAAAGCCTAACACTTGTCAAAATGTGTACGTACCACTGAATTCGATCATTTGCTGAGCGTTGTGATTTTCTTAAATGGTCATTGAAACAATGGGGTTACTTTATATCCTTTTATGTTAATTTTCCGAGTGGTTACAATATACTATGTTTTTTATGCATGAATGAAAGAATTCTAGAATCTTAATCGAATAACGACGTTTTATAAAATGCAAATATATTCCTTATCAGGAAACATTAAAAACGGATTTTAGGAGCTGATTTTTTTGAAATTTATTTTTTGAGGGACTTCAAGGCAATAGACGTGGATTTTGTAATATAAATTTTTTGAGGGACTACAGTGGACGTTGATTTTTTAAAAAAATATTTTTTAGGGAATACAGTGGACGTGGATTTTTTAATAAATATTTTTTAGGGACTACAGTGGAAGAGGATTTTTTAACAAAATATTTTTTAGGGACTACAATGGACGTGGATTTTTTAAAAAAAAATTTTTGGGGACTACAGTGGACGTGGATTTTTTAATAAAATATTTTTTAGGGACTACAGTGGACGTTGATTTTTTAAAAAATATTTTTTAGGGAATACAGTGGACGTGAATTTTTTAAAAAATATTTTTTGGGGACTACAGTGGACGTGGATTTTTTAAAAAATATTTTTTAGGGACTACACTGGACGTGGATTTTTTAAAAAATATTTTTTAGTGACTGCAGTGGACGTGGATTTTTTTGACGTACTTTAAGACAGTAGACGTGGATTTTTTTTTTGAAGTACTTCAAGACAGTAGACGTAGATTTTTTTAAAATATTTTTTGAAGTGCTTCATGACAGCAGACGTGGATTTTTTTTAAATATTTTTTGAAGTACTTCAAGACAATAGACGTGGATTTTGATAAAAAATATTTTTTGAAGTACTTCAAGACAATAGACGTGGATTTTGATAAAAAATATTTTTTGAAGTACTTCAAGACAATAGACGTGGATTTTGATAAAAAAAATATTTTTTGAAGTACTTCAAGACAATAGACGTGGATTTTGATAAAAAAATATTTTTTGAAGTACTTCAAGACAATAGACGTGGATTTTGATAAAAAAATATTTTTTGACAATAGACGTGGATTTTGATAAAAAAATATTTTTTGAAGTACTTCAAGACAATAGACGTGGATTTTGATAAAAAAATATTTTTTGAAGTACTTCAAGACAATAGACGTGGATTTTGATAAAAAATATTTTTTGAAGTACTTCAAGACAATAGACGTGGATTTTGATAAAAAAAATATTTTTTGAAGTACTTCAAGACAATAGACGTGGATTTTGATAAAAAAATATTTTTTGAAGTACTTCAAGACAATAGACGTGGATTTTGATAAAAAAATATTTTTTGACAATAGACGTGGATTTTGATAAAAAAATATTTTTTGAAGTACTTCAAGACAATAGACGTGGATTTTGATAAAAAAATATTTTTTGAAGTACTTCAAGACAATAGACGTGGATTTTGATAAAAAAATATTTTTTGAAGTACTTCAATACAATAGACGTGGATTTTGATAAAAAAATATTTTTTGAAGTACTTCAAGACAGTAGACGTGGATTTTGATAAAAAAAATATTTTTTGAAGTACTTCAAGACAATAGACGTTGATTTTGATAAAAAAAATATTTTTTGAAGTACTTCAAGACAATAGACGTGGATTTTGGTAAAAAATATTTTTTATGGTCTTTGAAGCAATAGACGTGGAAATAAAAAAATGTTTTTTAGGGACTCTGGAGCAATAGACGTGGAAATAAAAAAATGTTTTTTAGGGACTCTGGAGCAATAGACGTGGAAATAAAAAAAATGTTTTTAGGGACTCTGAAGCAATAAGAAGGAACTTCAAAGCAATAGAAGTGGAGTTTTTAAAAAAAATATTTTTTGAGGAACTGCAAAGCTATAGATAGACGTGGATCTAAAAAATATACATTTTTTATGGATTTTGGAGCAATAGACATGGTTTAAAAAAAATTAATGGACTTCACTGCAATAGACGTGAATTTTTAAAAACAAAAAAAAATTTAAGGGACTTTGAGGGGGACTTCATTGCCATGAAGAAAATTTAAGGAACTTTAAAAAATAATATTTTTGAAGAAATGGAGTTTTTAAAAAATATATATTTTTTGAGTAACTTTAAAGCAAGAGAAGTGGAGTTTTTTAAAAAAATATTTTTTGAGGAACTTCAAAGCTATATAAAAATATATATTTTTTTAGGAATTTTGAAGCAATAGACGTGGAGTTTTTAATAAAAATGTTAAGGAACTTCACTGCAATAGACGTTTATTTAAAAACAAAAAATTTTTTAAGGGACTTTGAGGCAATAGACGTGGATTTTTAAAAAAATAATTTTCTTGGGGGACTTCATTTCCATGAAGACTTTGAAGAAATAATTTTAGAAATAATTCTAAAAAAAATATATTTTTTTAGGGACTATGAAGCAATAGACCTGGATTTTTTAATTAAAAATTTTAAGGAACTTCACCGCAATAGACGTGAATTTTTAAAAACTAAATTTTTTTAAGGGACTTTGAGGCAATAATCGTAGTTTTTTTAAAAAATATTTTTGAGGGACTTCAAGGCAATATACGTAGATTATTTAAAAAATATTTATAAAGGGACTTTAACGTAATAGACGTACATTTTTTAAAATATCTTTTTTGAGGGGCGTCAAGGCAATAGACGTGGATTTTTAGAACTTCAAAGCAATAGACGAGGATTTTTTAAAAAATATTTTTTAGGGACTTTGAAGCAATGCACTTGGATAAAAAAATAAGGAACTTCACTGCAATAGACATGAATTAACAAAATATATTTTTAAGGAACTTCACTGCAATAGACGTAGATTAAAAAAATAAGGAACTTCACTGCAATAGACGTGCATTTCTTAAAAAATGTTTTTAGAGACTTCAGGGCAATAGACTTGTCGATTTTTTAAAATATATTTTTAGGGACTTCAGGGCAATAGACGTCTATTTTTTAAATATATTTTTGAGGGACATCAAAGCAATAGAAGTGACCTTTTTAAAGAATATTTTCTAAGGGACTTCAGGCAATAGACGTAGTCGATAGTTCTACCACCGCCGATTACATCGGCAATAAGGTTTCCTTGAAGAAGCGGGCTATAGACTACAAATGCACCACTTCAAAACAACAATTCTAAATTTTTAAAGAATTTGGTGCAATAGTAAGCACTCTTCCGCCTTCTTCGGACATTGCTGAAATAATAGCTCACATATCATTAAAAAATCTACCTTGTTTCCTCGTGGATTTTTGTAAGAACATAACTATGTATGTAATAAAATGTTTCCACAACTATTGAAAATTATTCATTTTGGACTTCGTACGATCATCGCATCCACTTTGTCGGTTACTAAGTCGCATTATCATTGAAATAATGAAATTGCGCATTTGTTTATTTCCACAACAAATTCATATTGAATTAACTAGTGAACCTACAAATTAGTGTCGTCTCAGATCGCCAGAAATTCATTCAATGGTAGCTGTTCGTTCGTTCGTTGTGCGAAAAAAGGTTCAGTAAATCGGCACAAAAGTTCAACATGTAGATCAGGCAATAAACATTGTATTTAATCATTTAGCAGAGTGGAAAAGTAGCTGGTGGTGGTGATAGGCAGCTTTTTTTACAATTGCGAAGACAACAATAACAACATGTGATTTAAATGTATTACTCATCAAAAGAAGAAAAAAATGTTAAATAATAACACAAAAAAAAAAAAACATTTTATAAATAGGCTGGGCCTGAAGATTTGCCACTGTGGAAAAGCGCAATTAAAAAATTAAAATTTTTACAGAATATTTTTGAATTTTTTTCTATTTGTATGGTTATTTATCTGTTGACTATTTCTAAAAGTAAAATTCAAATTTCACTTTTACATATTTTTTTCTCCAATAAATCCATCCCATAGTTACACAAAACTCACTATAAATTGTATTAAAACTTGCAATACTCATCGTCCTACAATAATAACAGTTTCTTAATGTCCGAAACTGATAAGACTTTAGAGGGAAATACCACACTTGTTTACTTGAAAAAGTCATAAATAAAAATATATATTCTTTTTATTTCATACATTTTTTCGTATTCATTTTTAACTGATACGAAAGTGAAAACAACTCATCACATTCTCAGTTGTCACTTATATTGTATAAATGTGTGTGTGTGTGTGTTTGTGTGTATTCCTAGATTTCAATAGACCGTAAACACGAACAGAAAATAATATTTCCATTTAACGATTTGATTTCACGCATTTAGTATAGATTATTTCTAAACATTTCTCAGACTAAATTTCAAGATTAGTTCAATTATTTTTGAAAAAGGTCGTGTGACCTTTTGTGGAATATGAAATGAGTGTATATGTAGATTTTGTTTCTTATCAGCATTATATATTTTGAATACGAAATAACAAAAAAAAAATAAAATATTTGTATAATTTATCAACATTGAATACAGTATTCAATAGAGATGGATTTTGACAACAATTTGTAATATTATTAACATTTTGCAGTGGCGCAATATGTAATTAGTTTTGTTGTGGCAGCGAAAATGTAATGACATAAATATATTTACATCAGCTTCTGACTCATCTGCTCCAACTCAAAGTTTGTGTCTTAAAGTCCCTTGAAGTACCTAAAATTTTTTTTTTTTTAAAAATCCACGTCTATTGCCTTGAAGTACCTAAAAGTATTTAAAAAACACGCCTATTGCCTTGAAGTATTTAAAAAGTATGTTTTTTAAAAAAAATCCACGTCTATTGCCTTGAAGTCCCTCAACAATATTTTTGTAAATATTCACGTCTATTGCCCTGAAGTCCCCAAATATTATTTTTTAAAAAATCCGGGTCCATTGCAGCGAAGTCCATAAAAAGCATTTTTTTTTAAAATCCACGTCTATTGCAGCTAAAAAGTATTTTTTAAATAATCCACTTCTATTGCAGCGAAATGCATAAATTGAAATCCTTAAAATATTTGATTAAAAACAAGTAAGCAAAGGCTATAGTCGGACGGGGCCGACCATGTGATACCCTACACCACAACCTGTAGGAATTAGCTATGTGCAACCGCCTTGCACGCTGGATGTCAGGGTTCGATTCCCATCAAATTGTTTACGGTTACAAAATACCCCTTAGTAATGTTGGCGATATTTCCTGAGTATTTCAGCCATGAAAAATGTCTCTACAAGTGGCAACTTAGGACACGCCGTTCGGACTCGGCGATAAAAAATAGGTCACATATCAATAACTTAATATGAATCCATTGATATAAGAGAAGCCTCCCTTGTCTTTACTGGGATGTTTGTGGAAAAATATATAAATTTTACATTTCTAAAATATATTCGAAAATAATATATTGTGATATCAAAAATATATTTTATACCGGTAGAAAAAATAATAACAATGAATAGAAATTCAAAAACATGCATGCAAACAAATTTATAAATCCCAAAATTATTCATGTTCAATTATACAGTAAAGAAGATAGAAGATGTAACACGAGTTTACTTCAAAATACGTGGAATCTGTAGGTATCGTAATATGGGGCTATACCAAATCAATTTTAGTAAGCTAACTTCTGAGTTTTGGAAAAGTTTGAGAATTATTTTTTCAGATTTGTAATTTTAGTTGGAGCCGGCAGGGGATTTTGGAACTTCTGAACTATAATCTCAGGAAGTATGACCTACCCCGGGAAAGGGACCAGAATAGGGACAGTAAAAAGAACATTCTTCTTCTTCAAAAAAAAAAAAGAAAATAATGATCAAATAGATGCGATACGGGTCCTCAAACTGCACTTTTCCCAAATTTTGTGTGGGAGATCCTCGAAGGACGGACCGATATAGTCCATATTCTGACCTGACACATGACTGGATGAAATAATACGATGTGCAAAGTTTCGACAAATCAGAAAATCCCCTTGAGAGTTAACTTGCGGATTTGCGGCGCAAGTACAATCTGCTGAAGAAAATTCAAAACAATTCGAGAGGACTCTTAAATTTCCCTTTTCCGAATTTTGTGTGGGAGGTACCCTAAGGACCGATATAGTCTTATCCGATCTATATCTGGAAGGAATAATAATATATGGAAAGTTTGGAGCAAATCAATTACTCAGTTCGCCAGTTATCGTTCACACAATTTTTCGAAAACAATTTTGAACTTATTTGGCGGAGGTGTGGACCGACATAGCCTACATTCGAACTTAAACAAAGTTTGGCCAAAATATTACGTTGTATAAAATTTGGTTCTAATCGGTAGATATGTTCGTGAGTTATCGTGCGCACCAGCCAGTTAGACAGTAAGAGAGACAGATGAACGGACAGCGCTAAATAGACTCCAAATTGTCTGAAACGAATTTCGTCCAAATATACTTGGGTCTAAAACCAATATTTCGATGAGACACATATTTGGTCGTATTTTGTTTGTATCCCCTTTACCCTAAATCCTGAGGTATAAAATATGTGGCGAGGCGACCCCATGTTGCAATATTTATATAAAAATCCAATTTGACAACTGAACTGAAAATTTCTCTGTCATGAAAGAGACAATTTGTTGCATGGGAGGAAATTGTGGTTCTCTGCACAAAACACATTGTATATCAGGCAGTAGGTGCGTTATCTAGCAGACACATTATTGCAATTTGCATCAGGGGAAAGGTCAGTAGTTATTATTCCATATGTAGGCTACTTTGCCGGTATATGCCCTCCAGGAATCAAAATATGAACCAAAAATAAAATTTGTATATTTTTCATACAAAAGTAATGGTGTATGTCAACCGCTAAATAATATCAGATCATCATGCAAAATTATAGGCATTTTCTTCAACCTAAACTCTTACCTCGTGCAAAATTTCGAGACTATTGAGCTATAATTGCGACCTCTAGCGGGTTTCTGATTACACTGCAAACAAAAAACTGGATATATTAGGCTGTAACTCTGTTATCTGATCACGTACATCAATATAATTGACATCAATTGAAAGGTCAAGATATAGTCTTCCAGATATAACTCACGAGTGGGGAATGTGTCTTTCAGGAACAAAGATATAAGCTGTTTATTAAAAATTTTCACAATTTTCACGCAAAAGTTGTGGTCCATTTAACCCTCTAAATATTATCTGATCGCCATCTCAAATTGCAAACTTCTTCTTTGTCATATACTCTTACCTTATTTAAAATTTCGAGGCGATCGTACTATTATTGCGACCTACAGAGCAGCTACAAAATCGGATAAAAATTATGTTTTTGGTCCATTTCACCCGCTAAATATTTTACGATCATCACCAATTAAAATAGCTATCTATTCTGATGTGAAACCGACCTCCATACCAAATTTCGTGACGATCGGTCCAAAATTGCGGCCTGGAGTTTGATTACAATTTATAATGGACAGACGGACACACGGACGGACGGACACACATCTCAAAATCGCTTTATCTCGCCGAGATATGAAGATTGGTATACCACATTGGGGGTCTCCGACGAATATTTCGCGGTGTTACATGAATTTTTCCCAAAACAAACTTATAATACCCTTTCCACATAGTGGTGTAGGGTATAAAAATCCACGTCTATTGCCTTCATATCCCTCAACAAATATCCTTTAAAAAAGCCACGTCTATTGCCTTGATGTCCCTCAAAAAATGTTCCTTAAAAATCCACGTCTATTGCCTTGAAGTCCCTAAAAATTAAATTTTAAAAATCCACGTCTACTGCCTTGAAGTCCCTAAAAAATTAGATTTTAAGAAATACACGTCTATTGCCTTGAAGTCCCTCAAAAAATTTTCTTTAAGAAATCCAACTCCTATTGCCTTTAAGTCCCTAAAAAATAAATTTTAAACAATTTAATTTTTTCCCAAAGGAAACTGTGGATGGAATCGAAAGGAAAAGGATAAAATGGACTATGACGGCACATTCCTTCAGGTAACTCTTTGGGAAAAATTCAACACATTAATCCTGTTCAAGGCCATTTCTCGAATCGCGATGAATATTTCACGAGATATGGGCGGCGAAATGCCCCAGTATACTTACTTCTTCTCTCTATTATCCATACTTTTGCATGGATGCATCATTCATAGAATCATTTTTCTAAGAGTGGATACCAATCCACTGCTCGGATATGGGTTTGATTGTTCTCATGGGTGAACGTGTTGCGAAGTAACGCAGAAAATCGTTCAATCTGGAACGGTTTATTGAGAAAAATTCAAACTGCCAAAATTAAACCATCCTATCCTATTTTAATTTAAGGAGACATGTTCAGATATTAGGCAAAGGCATATGCATGTTATCCCTTCACCTAACGTTTTCTTAAAAACTGACCGGTCATTAGCTGCCATCATTAATTAATTGAATGGACAACGGAAATTTCGGAAGAAAATGCGAAACTTCTTCTTTTTCTTTAACGGATAATAATGATATGTCCATGTGAAAGGATTTAAGTAGTGAACCATTTTCACACCTTTGAACTATAAATTGTGATAGCTCGATTAATTAATCATTACCAAAATTGCAGCAAATGAGAGGAGTCACAAAAGGAAAGACAAAGGATATGTACAAAACAATCATTAATTATCGCCTTAATCCATCAGCATCGATCAAACGGCAACGGTCAGCTTTGCAAATGAAGATCATTAAGTTGGAACTTTCTCACACACAGGGTGATGAACAAAATGCAAAACACCATTTTCCAAAAATCTTTAATAATTAACCATGAAAAATTGTTCGTTTTTCTTTTACGTTTTCAAATGATTGCCTTTAAACTGACCATTAGTGTTAAGGCGTACGGCGTTGACACCCCTTTTGTGTGGCGATAAAGTCCTTCTGCCATCTTTCTTCATGGTAGACAATCCGCAAACGCAATCCCTCTAACGGTCAGTCAGTCAATGTCAAAAACCATTATCTCGCTAATAACTCAAAACACACACTTTGATGAAAGAGGTATCCTTGTCTTAAGGTTCTCTTTGGTTTCGTAACAAAAGGATTCTTTTACATCTTGTGAAATTTGAGACGCACCAAAGCTCCAGGTAAAGATTTCCTTTCGTCTGTTCTTCAATGGGCTGCGATCAAGCAACCCTTTAACTTAAAGATTTCATTCTTTCCCTTTAACTCTTTTTGTGCGTGCCCGCTCGCATTGATGAGCAAGCGACATGATGGTGGTGGTTGGTGGTAATGTTGTCATGTAAATGCTGGTCAGTTTGAATTTTTCACGCTGACTGCATTCTTTTCTACCTTTTGTCCATCCATGGACTGGACACTCATTTAGTTTTGCATAATCAATAATCCTTGACGCCAAGGCTTTGTCCATCTTTGAGTTTGTGTGTTTTTCTTATTATCATAATTTTTTGTCTACTGCCGTGTCATAAACAGAAAAATATGGTCAAAGACAATGGAAAGAAAAATATAAATTATGGTTTATAGTCAAATTTGGCAGCAAAACTATAAATCCTTTGAAACCAAACTCTGCGTGTGTGTTTGGATGAACAAGAAAAGGATTCCTTTGCAGGATATAAACATCACATCGTGGAAGTTTGCATGACATCTGCCTTATTCGATACTCCATGAACTGGCTGACCATTTGAAGTAGTGGTCAGTTAGTTTCTTAAGTCGTATCCTTTTACTTTAAAGGTGAAGGGGTTTCTATTGTTTTTGTGGTATTTATGGCTATTCTTCGTGACATCTCGATTGCTCTTTTACCGCTTGGATGCTGTTGATTGCATGAGAACTATGTACTTCAACTTGAACTTTGTAACTGTTTATTGCATCTTTGGCCGTTAAAAGAAAACTTGGGTAGAAACATTATGGGTTATGTAGACATTCCCTTTATAATGAAGACATTTAATTTCATAGGCCATTAAGTTTGAAATGTATGAATTATTGAAGAAAATATTTCTTAATACAAGGAAAAAACCGTTAAACATCGATGGTATAGGGAAATAATATTTTCCCTTAGATAGCCTAAGTACTACTGTAAAATATGGTATAGTCCAGTCAAAATAGGCATGCGTATAAGGGGGAAATAATAAAAATTCAAACAAAGCTGAATTTTAGTGTACAGCTAGGGTTTGCCATCAAAAGTAACGTCCAAAAGTCCTCATCGATCCCACGTGTACAAACGAAGTTATACAGGATCAAAGGTCATTTTTTGCAGGCCTTATTCAGTTTTTTTTATTTTTCTCAAAAACGATAAGACCTATCGGAAATCGACTAAAGTAAAAGTTGTAGGCTTAAACATTGTCTACAAGAATGATCTTTATTATTCTTGAGATATCGCGATATGAGTGTCAAATTACACATGTGAAGAAGTAAACCGCGTCAAAACATCATGAAGCGGACCGGTTAAAATAACAACACCGTGTATTAGCTATTTCCATAAGCTTTCAAACGATACCCACTTTGCAGTAATCGGTTCAGAAGAATGGGGTCTAACCGGATTTTAAAGCTGACCTTTCGGATCAAATAACCGCCGAACCGGATCAGCCACCCATGAAAATTATACATTTCCGTATTCGTTCCCGTTGGGCTTTCGACTACACATGTGGGTTAAATGGTCTATTTTTGCATAAAATGACTCTAACATAAAATAATTCTACTAAACACGATCCGATTTTGTTGGAATTTTTTTAAGATAGGTAGACTTTCGCTCTTCAAGGAAACATATATTTTTGGGGGGACACACCAGGTTACTCCGGTTATTTTAGCCGTTTCACCTGAATATGTGCATATTTCCCTTATACGAGCATATAAAAAATGCATTTTCTAGGACCGCTATATCTCAAGAATACTTCCTACTAGGAAAAATATTATAAAGACCAAACTTGTAGAGAATTTGTCTGTCTACAATATTTGCCATAGTCACTTTTTAATTACACCCACCGTTTTTAAGAAAAAATCCGAAAACCTAAAAAATCCCTAAATTTTGATCTTTGTCCCCGAATAACGGTTTTTGCACACATGGGATTGATGGGGACTTTTAGCTCTCCGCCAAAATTCAGCTTTGTGGGAATTTTTGCTATTTCAATGCCTAATTTTACTGAACTAGTAGTAAAGGTTTTGCTTTAAATTAAAAAAATTAAATAACATTTAGAAGGTTGTGCAGGTTTTTCGGAAATATCATGTCATTTATGTTCTAAACTGAGGATTTCCAGAAAAAGAATTTATAGAGTCGACAATTACAACACCTTTGTCCCATAAACCGTACCGTGAACCATTGGATCATTGATAAGATTAAAAGTGGTTTTAGTCCCACATACACATATATTGAATCTAAATTCGTTACAGACAGTTTTGGCGGAAAGTTAGATAAAACCTGAACCAATTTGGTGGCCTTTAGTAACGTCCACTAAGACTACATGCGGTGTAAATTTCAATACGATTCAGAAGAAGACAAATAGATTTTTTATAGACAGAGGACTTCTTGAACTTATCTATTGACAGAAACTCTCTTCTATATCTAGAAGACCTCTTGCGGTATTCTGTAGACAGAAGACTTGTTGAAGCCTTCTCTAGACAGAAGACCCCTAGAGGAAAACTATTGATGTCTTCTACAAACAGGAAACTTCTCGAGATCTTTTATAGGCAGAAGATCGCTTGAAGTCTCCCATAGACGGAAGGCCTCTTGACGTCTTTTATAAACAGAATATCTCTTGAGATTTCTTACAGACAGAAGTTCTCGTATGTTATTTTATCGAGAGAAGCCCGCTTGATCTATAAATATAAAAAAGCAGTGAGGTGAGTGACTCACTGACTGACTGATTCATCAACGCCCAGGCGAAACGGCTGAAGCTAAAAGCATCATTTTGAGTGTGGGTTCTTTGAGGTGTGTAGGGGTGAGATAAGGCTGGGTTTTTGGAAATTCGAACTATAAGGGTACTAAAAGGTATTAAATTACTAATACTAATTTCAGAATTCTAGCTCTACCCGTTTGCCTAATACTAGGGTACCCTTTGTATTTGAGCTAGAATTCTGAGATTTGGAATTAGGGTCACTGATGGAAAGTTAGAAAGATATACAAAAGAATTTTTGGAGATTCGACCTAAAAGCGTATGAAAAACACTAAAAGTTACTAAATTTAGGACCAGTTGTATATTTTGAACTGATATCGCTAGATATTGGAGTGTAGGATTAAGATATGGAAGTAGTTTTGGAAATTCGTAGTTATTTGTACGATTTGGGTGAACGGATAGGGCTGGAATCCTGAAAATTGGATGAAGATTACGGTTGGAGTGGAGGATCGAGGTATTTTTGGAAATTTTTACGTATGTGTACGAAAAGATTTGGGTGAACTGATACACTCAGAATCCTGAAATTTAAAATTAACTTATTGTTGAGGTGTAGGATTGAGGTAGGGATGCAGTTGTGAAAATTCGTACTTATGTGTACGAAAAGTACTAAATCTAAATGTGATACAAATTGGACTTGGATGAACGGAATGAGCTGGAATCCTGAAATTTGTTATTAAGATTTCTGTTGAAGTTGAGTTTTGGTACTTTTTGGTATTTGCTGAAACTTTCGATATAAATGTTGGTATTAAATTTGCTGTTGGTATGTACAATGGAGGTAAAAATAAATTTCACGAAATTAATACTTATATGTATGAAAGTACTAAAAGGCGCAGAATTTAGTCCAAATTGTTTTTGCGTAAAGGGGTAGAGATGTAAATTCGATATTAGGATAGCAGTTGGCATTTAGAGTGAAGATAAGTACTAAATACTACTATAATTGGATTTGGGAGAACAAATAGAGCTGTAAATGAGTATAGGAGTGATATAGCTGGAATTTCGAATTTTTGTAATAGGGTCTGTGTTTTTGATGGTACTAAATTTGGTGTTGGGTGTATGAAGCTGGAATTATATAATTAGTGTGCGAAAAGTTACTTTAAAATATCCAAAGCCGAGGTAAGGTTCTAATAAAACATGGAAAAGGATGTGGAAATCCGAACTAAAGTGGTATGAACAGTACTTAAATGAAATTAAATATCAATAAAAAAGGTATTAGTACAACACAATTTTCAGGGTTTCCACTTTTCAATATTCGTATAGTTTATTTGTATTTTATTCCTTTTCCGCATACGAAGTAGCGGGCATTTTGCTAGTATCTTCATAAAACTTAAGATCTATTGCCATCTTCCATGGAAAGTAGACCTAATAAATTCTTCTACAAACATGAGACTTCTTGTAGTCTCCTAAAAAGTGAAAGACCTTATGATGCCTCCTATAGACAGAATACCTCTGGAAGTATTCTATAGACTGGCGCCCTCTTAGGTGTTCTAAAAACAGACGACTTCTTGAAGTCTTCTATAAACAGACGACGTCTAAAGGTCATCTATAAACACAATATCAAAAAAATAGTGAAAATTAGTAGATTTTTGCCGTACTGGAATAGACCAAAAATTGGGCAATACCGGCTATACTTAAACCTGGATATATTAGCTCAATGATATGGGACCTACTGTTTATCGCTGAGTCCGAAAGGCGTGTCTTAAGACACCACTTGTAGAGAAGTTTTATTTGGCTGAAATACTCCGGAAATGTTGCCAACATTACTGAGGGGTATTTTGCCACCGTTGAAAATTGTTTGATGTTGCCCCACGACCTTCAGCGTGCAAGCCGGTGTGCATACCATTGCACCACGGTGGCAACCAATCTTCAAAATACATATTGAAAATCGGGAGGTACAGTTCTATGGGGGCTATATTAAGATGAGGACCTATACCGACGAATTTCAGGTGGAAACTTTAATAGTAACAACGAAGACTAAATATCAAATTTCAGCCATTTCGGTGGGATATTGAGGTCACAACCTTCAAAATACGGAAAACCGTGAGGTACCCTTCTATGGGGGCTCTATGAAGACGTGGACCTATACCAACAAATTTTTGGTGGAAAGTTTACTACCCCCAAACGAAGCATAAATACCAAATTTCAGCGAATTCAGTGTGATAATGAGGCTAAAACCTTTAAAATACCGAAAATCTGGAGGTACCAATCTATATGGGCTATATGAAGGCGTGGACCTATACCAACAAATTTAAGGTTGAATATTGTATACCCTCAACGAAAACTAAATGCTAAATTTCAGGCATTTTAGTGGGATATTGAGGCCACAACCTTCAATATACCGAAAATCGGGAGGTACCGTTCTATGGGGGCTATATGAAAACGTGGACCTATACTGACACATTTCAGGTGGAACGTTTTTTACCCCCAACGAAGACTAAATATCAAATTTCACCCGTTTCGGTGTGATAATGCGGCTAAAACCTTCAAAACGTGGACCGATATAGCCCATTTGCAATACCAAGCATCCTAGGAGTAATAAAAACTTCTATACCACATAACAAGGCTAAAAAATTGCGAGGTGTATGGTATGGCGGACGGACATGGTTATATCGACTAAGAATTTTATGCTGATCCAGAATATATACCTTATAGGGAATATTTTGATGTGTTACAAACGGAATGACAAATTTAATTATACCCTCCATATTAGGGTGGAGGGTATAAAAAGGAGTTTCTATTCACAGTCTGTTGGGAAAATCGACAGATACTTTTTTCTTAGAGCTTTCAGACCATTTTTATGAATTATGAACTCGCTCAGAAAAAAATATAATTGTACTCGGGATACAAGAAAAAATTAAAACAATTCTCAAACTGGCCTTGATCCACATTACAATTGTTAAGCTTAAATTTGAAAAATATTATCATAGGGACTGAACGTGTTTTCTATAAAAAATCAGTCCTACGTCAATCCTCAATAACCATCATCCAAAGTCGTAGGGTGTTTTCTTTAAGAATATTAGTTCTAAGGAAATCATAAGTCCTCAGCAAACGATTTTTTTTAAATCACCAGCCTTGAGGACTGAACATGGTCATTCTTAAAGGGTCTGAAAATTGTTTCTAAGATAAAATATTAGCTCGTAGAACCTTAACACTTTTTATATAATTTTAATGCAACTATTTGTTATAAAAATATTGAACAATGTCTTCTTAACGCCCCTTTCAGAAATTGTTTTTTTTTTTCAACCACCTGGATGGTCTGCAAATATTTCTTGTTTTCCGTACATTTTAATTGATTTTTTATTCAAATATTTCGTAAATACCTTTGACAATCATTCTAGTTGACCTTTTTGTGACCAATTGTTGTACAGCACACAGAGATCTTTCTATTATCATTATTGGACACACACACGCAGGCTCGCACTCGCAAACGTATTGGCCAAACATTACAAGACATCATCTTGAGACATCCTCCTTCTGTCCAGCTGTACAAATGTTGATGCAAACGAAACGATGATGAAGAAAGTGTCAAAATTATCATTAATAATAACATTAACAAACTATGGCATGGCAAATGTCAAATGAGACGCCCAAGACGATGATCTGAGAAGATGCCAAAGGAAAGACAAACAACTTTGTCGTGTCCGAAGATGGATGAATGGATTGATGAAAATGCAAAATAACGAAGACAAGGAAGGTAGTTTCAGAAGCAAACATTTACACGCAACATCATCTAAACTGGACACTGCAAAATCATTTTTATTAGGAAAAACAAACAAGAAGAAGAAAGGGAGGAGGTGAGAAATACCCAACAACCTGGGTGCAAACGATTTCAACAATATTGGTTGGTCCCCAATGACATCACTACATTGGCGGAAGTTTAATTGAAAAATTATGATAAATAGCCAAAGGACAAACATAATCAACACTAACGCACACACACTCACATAAGCAAATGGTTTACCTTCAACAGGACACTCGCAGGCATACACACTTGGTCATAGGTGAAATAGCCCTCTACAGATATTAATATGCTTATGAAGAAGATGCAACACAACATCCATCCATGCGATGATAATAAAAATGATGAAGCATAACAACCCAGCCGAGTTTCTTAAGTATCTCACCATACATAGTTCCTTTTGAAAGGGTTGCTATGGGACACCACCACTCATCTACACATTAAAAAACGCCAAGGCAAATCCACTACAACTTTGAGAGAGCGTGAAAAATATTATCATCCCATTTTTTATGCGCTTTGAATCCTTTCGCTACGGGATATCATTTACGATTTGAATACAAAGGTATTTTTAGTTTTAGTATTTTTTGTTCTTCTTCGTTGGCTTTAGTAGCTAAACAAACATACAAGTTGGAAGTAACAGTGGGTTACCGGGATATGGAGAAGCCCAGTATTAAGTTTTATTCTAAGTGAGAATCTTCAACTATTGCTTGAAGTTCCTCAAAAAATATTTTTTTAAAAAATTCACGTCTATTGCCTTGAAGTTCCTCAACAAATATTTTTTAAAAAATTCACGTCTATTGCCTTGAAGTTCCTCAAAAAATATTTTTTAAAAAATTCACGTCTATTGCCTTGAAGTTCCTTAAAAATATTTTTTAAAAAATCCACGTCTATTGCCTTGAAGTTCCTCAAAAAATATTTTTACAAAATCCACGTCTATTGCCTTAAAGTTCCTCAAAAAATATTTTTTTTAAAAAATCCACGTCTATTGCCTTGAAGTTCCTCAAAAAATATTTTTACAAAATCCACGTCTATTACCTTAAAGTTCCTCAAAAAATATTTTTTTAAAAAATCCACGTCTATTGCCTTGAAGTTCCTCAAAAAATATTTTTACAAAATCCACGTCTATTACCTTAAAGTTCCTCAAAAAATATTTTTTAAACATATCCACGTCTATTACCTTAAAGTTCCTCAAAAAATATTTTTTAAAAAATCCACGTCTATTGCCTTGAAGTTCCTCAAAAAATATTTTTTAAAAAATCCACGTCTATTGCCTTGAAGTTCCTCAAAAAATATTTTTTAAAAAATCCACGTCTATTGCCTTGAAGTTCCTCAAAAAATATTTTTTAAAAAATCCACGTCTATTGCCTTGAAGTTCCTCAAAAAATATTTTTTAAAAAATCCACGTCTATTGCCTTGAAGTTCCTCAAAAAATATTTTTTAAAAAATCCACGTCTATTGCCTTGAAGTTCCTCAAAAAATATTTTTTAAAAAATCCACGTCTATTGCCTTGAAGTTCCTCAAAAAATATTTTTTAAAAAATCCACGTCTATTGCCTTGAAGTTCCTCAAAAAATATTTTTTAAAAAATCCACGTCTATTGCCTTGAAGTTCCTCAAAAAATATTTTTTAAAAAATCCACGTCTATTGCCTTGAAGTTCCTCAAAAAATATTTTTTAAAAAATCCACGTCTATTGCCTTGAAGTTCCTCAAAAAATATTTTTTAAAAAATCCACGTCTATTGCCTTGAAGTTCCTCAAAAAATATTTTTTAAAAAATCCACGTCTATTGCCTTGAAGTTCCTCAAAAAATATTTTTTAAAAAATCCACGTCTATTGCCTTGAAGTTCCTCAAAAAATATTTTTTAAAAATCCACGTCTATTGCCTTGAAGTTCCTCAAAAAATATTTTTTAAAAAATCCACGTCTATTGCCTTGAAGTTCCTCAAAAAATATTTTTTAAAAAATCCACGTCTATTGCCTTGAAGTTCCTCAAAAAATATTTTTTAAAAAATCCACGTCTATTGCCTTGAAGTTACTCAAAAAATATTTTTTAAAAAATCCACGTCTATTGCCTTGAAGTTCCTCAAAAAATATTTTTTAAAAAATCCACGTCTATTGCCTTGAAGTTCCTCAAAAAATATTTTTTAAAAAATCCACGTCTATTGCCTTGAAGTTCCTCAAAAAATATTTTTTAAAAAATCCACGTCTATTGCCTTGAAGTTCCTCAAAAAATATTTTTTAAAAAATCCACGTCTATTGCCTTGAAGTTCCTCAAAAAATATTTTTTTAAAAAATCCACGTCTATTGCCTTGAAGTTCCTTAAAAAATATTTTTTAAAAAATCCACGTCTATTGCCTTGAAGTTCCTCAAAAAATATTTTTTAAAAAATCCACGTCTATTGCCTTGAAGTTCCTCAAAAAATATTTTTTTAAAAAATCCACGTCTATTGCCTTGAAGTTCCTTAAAAAATATTTTTTAAAAAATCCACGTCTATTGCCTTGAAGTTCCTCAAAAAATATTTTTTAAAAAATCCACGTCTATTGCCTTGAAGTTCCTCAAAAAATATTTTTTAAAAAATCCGCGTCTATTGCCTTGAAGTTCCTCAAAAAATATTTTTTAAAAAATCCACGTCTATTGCCTTGAAGTTCCTCAAAAAATATTTTTTAAAAAATCCACGTCTATTGCCTTGAAGTTCCTCAAAAAATATTTTTTAAAAAATCCACGTCTATTGCCTTGAAGTTCCTCAAAAAATATTTTTTAAAAAATCCACGTCTATTGCCTTGAAGTTCCTCAAAAAATATTTTTTAAAAAATCCACGTCTATTGCCTTGAAGTTCCTCAAAAAATATTTTTTAAAAAATCCACGTCTATTGCCTTGAAGTTCCTCAAAAAATATTTTTTAAAAAATCCACGTCTATTGCCTTGAAGTTCCTCAAAAAATATTTTTTAAAAAATCCACGTCTATTGCCTTGAAGTTCCTCAAAAAATATTTTTTAAAAAATCCACGTCTATTGCCTTGAAGTTCCTCAAAAAATATTTTTTAAAAAATCCACGTCTATTGCCTTGAAGTTCCTCAAAAAATATTTTTTAAAAAATCCACGTCTATTGCCTCGAAGTTCCTCAAAAAATATTTTTTAAAAAATCCACGTCTATTGCCTTGAAGTTCCTCAAAAAATATTTTTTAAAAAATCCACGTCTATTGCCTTGAAGTTCCTCAAAAAATATTTTTTAAAAAATCCACGTCTATTGCCTCGAAGTTCCTCAAAAAATATTTTTTAAAAAATCCACGTCTATTGCCTTGAAGTTCCTCAAAAAATATTTTTTAAAAAATCCACGTCTATTGCCTTGAAGTTCCTCAAAAAATATTTTTTAAAAAATCCACGTCTATTGCCTTGAAGTTCCTCAAAAAATATTTTTTAAAAAATCCACGTCTATTGCCTTGAAGTTCCTCAAAAAATATTTTTTATAAAATCCACGTCTATTGCCTTGAAGTTCCTCAAAAAATATTTTTTAAAAAATCCACGTCTATTGCCTTGAAGTTCCTCAAAAAATATTTTTTAAAAAATCCACGTCTATTGCCTTGAAGTTCCTCAAAAAATATTTTTTAAAAAATCCACGTCTATTGCCTTGAAGTTCCTCAAAAAATATTTTTTAAAAAATCCACGTCTATTGCCTTGAGGTTCCTCAAAAAATATTTTTTAAAAAATCCACGTCTATTGCCTTGAAGTTCCTCAAAAAATATTTTTTAAGAAATCCACGTCTATTGCCTTGAAGTTCCTCAAAAAATATTTTTTAAAAAATCCACGTCTATTGCCTTGAAGTTCCTCAAAAAATATTTTTTAAAAAATCCACGTCTATTGCCTTGAAGTTCCTCAAAAAATATTTTTTTAAAAAATCCACGTCTATTGCCTTGAAGTTCCTCAAAAAATATTTTTTAAAAAATCCACGTCTATTGCCTTGAAGTTTCTCAAAAAATATTTTTTTAAAAAATCCACGTCTATTGCCTTGAAGTTCCTCAAAAAATATTTTTTAAAAAATCCACGTCTATTGCCTTGAAGTTCCTCAAAAAATATTTTTTTAAAAAATCCACGTCTTTTGCCTTGAAGTTCCTCAAAAAATATTTTTTTAAAAAATCCACGTCTATTGCCTTGAAGTTCCTCAAAAAATATTTTTTAAAAAATCCACGTCTATTGCCTTGAAGTTCCTCAAAAAATATTTTTTAAAAAATCCACGTCTATTGCCTTGAAGTTCCTCAAAAAATATTTTTTAAAAAATCCACGTCTATTGCCTTGAAGTTCCTCAAAAAATATTTTTTAAAAAATCCACGTCTATTGCCTTGAAGTTCCTCAAAAAATATTTTTTAAAAAATCCACGTCTATTGTCTTGAAGTCCATAAAAAATATTTTCTTCTTCGTTGGGTTTAGTAGCTAAACAAACATAAAAGTGGAAGTAACAGTGGGTTACCGGGATATGGAGAAGCCCAGTATTAAATTTTATTCTAAGTGAGAATCTTTAACTATTGCCTTGAAGTTCTTCAAAAAATATTTTTTAAAAAATCCACGTCTATTGCCTTGAAGTTCCTTAAAAAATATTTTTTAAAAAATACACGTCTATTGCCTTGAAGTTCCTCAAAAAATATTTTTTAAAAAATACACGTCTATTGCCTCAAAGTTTCTCAAAAAACATTTTTCAAAACATCCACTTCTATTGCACTGAAATTCTTAAAAAAATATTGTTTAAAAATCCACGTTTATTGCCTCGAAGTTCAAATTGTTTTTTTTTTAAATCCACGTCTTTTACCTTGAAGTTACTCAAAAAATCCAAGTCTATTGCCATGAAGATCCTCAAAAAATATTTTTTTTTAAAAAACCCACGTCTATTTAATTGAAAGACCTCAAAAAATATTTGTTACAAAAATCCATGCCTATTGCCTTGAAGATTCTCAAGAATTATTTTTTTTTTTTTAAATCCACGTCTATTGCCTTGAAGTTCCTCAAAAAATATTTTTTTCACAAAATCCACGTCTATTGCCTTGAAGATCCTCAAAAAATATTTTTTTACAAAATCCACGTCTATTGCCTTGAGGATCTTAAAAAAATATTTTTTTACAAAATCCACGTCTATTGCCTTGAGGATCTTAAACAAATATTTTTTAAAAATCCACGTCTATTGCCTTGAAGATCCTCAAAAAATATTTTTAAAAAAATCCACGTCTATTGCCTGGAAGTTCCTCAAAAAATGTTTTATAAAAAATCCACGTCTATTGCTTTCAAGATCCCCAACAAACATTGTTTTTAAAAAATCCACGTCTATTACCTGGAAGATCCTCAAAAAATATTTTTTTTTTTTAAAATCCACGTTTATAAAATATTTTTTAAATAATCCGCGTCTAAAAAAATATTTTTTTTTTTTAAATCCAAGTCTAAAAAAATATTTTTTTTTTAAATCCAAGTCTAAAAAAATATTTTTTTAAAAAATCCACGTCTATTGCCTTTAAGTTCTTCAAAAAATATTTTTTTAAAAAATCCACGTCTATTGCCTTTAAGTTCTTCAAAAAATATTTTTTTAAAAAATCCACGTCTATTGCCTTTAAGTTCTTCAAAAAATATTTTTTTAAAAAATCCACGTCTATTGCCTTTTAGTTCTTCAAAAAATATTCTTTAAAAAATCCACGTCTATTGCCTTAGAGTTCTTCAAAACATATTTTTTAAAAAATACACGTCTATTGCCATTTAGTTATTCAAAAATTATTCCACGTCTATTGCCTTGAAGATCCTCAAAACATATTTTTTAAAAAATCCACGTCTATTGCCTTGAAGATCCTCAAAACATATTTTTTAAAAAATCCACGTCTATTGCCTTGAAGATCCTCAAAACATATTTTTTAAAAAATCCACGTCTATTGCCTTGAAGATCCTCAAAACATATTTTTTAAAAAATCCACGTCTATTGCCTTGAAGATCCTCAAAACATATTTTTTAAAAAATCCACGTCTATTGCCTTGAAGATCCTCAAAACACATTTTTTAAAAAATCCACGTCTATTGCCTTGAAGATCCTCAAAACACATTTTTTTAAAAAATCCACGTCTATTGCCTTGAAGATCCTCAAAATATATTTTTTAAAAAATCCACGTCTTTTGCCATAAAGTCCCTAAAACAAATATTTTTTTTAAAATAATCCACGTCCATTGCCTTGAAAAATATTTTTTTTAAAATAATCCACGTCCATTGCCTTGAAAAATATTTTTTTAAAAAATCCACTTCCATTGCCTCGAAAAATATTTTTTAAAAAAATCCACGTCCATTGCCTTGAAAAATATTTTTTAAAAAAATCCACGTCCATTGCCTTGAAAAACATTTTTTAAAAAAAATCCACGTCCATTGCCTTGAAAAATATTTTTTAAAAAAATCCACGTCCATTGCCTTGAAAAATATTTTTTAAAAAAATCCACGTCCATTGCCTTGAAAAATATTTTTTAAAAAAATCCACGTCCATTGCCTTGAAAAATATTTTTTAAAAAAATCTACGTCCTTTGCCTTGAAAAATATTTTTTAAAAAAATCCACGTCCATTGCCTTGAAAAATATTTTTTAAAAAAATCCACGTCCATTGCCTTGAAAAATATTTTTTAAAAAAATCCACGTCCATTGCCTTGAAAAATATTTTTTACAAAAATCCACGTCTTTTGCCATAAAGTCCCTAAACCAAATATTTTTTAAAAAAATCCACGTTCATTGCCTTGAAAAATATTTTTTAAAAAAATCCACGCCCATTGCCTTGAAAAATATTTTTTAAAAAAATCCACGTCTTTTGCCATAAAGTCCCTAAAACAAATATTTTTTTAAACAAATCCACGCCCATTGCCTTGAAAAATATTTTTTAAAAAAATCCACGTCCATTGCCTTGAAAAATATTTTTAAAAAATCCACGCCCATTGCCTTGAAAAATATTTTTTTAAAAAATCCAAGTCCATTGCCTTGAAAAATATTTTTTAAAAAAAATCCACGTCTATTGCCTTGAAGTTCCTCAAAAAATATTTTTTAAAAAAATCCACGTCTATTGCCTTGAAGTTCCTCAAAAAATATTTTTTAAAAAATCCACGTCTTTTGCCTTAAAGTTCCTTAAAAAATATTTTTAAAATCCACGTCTTTTGCCTTAAAGTTCCTCAAAAAATATTTTTAAAATCCACGTCTATTGCCTTGAAGTTCCTCAAAAATATATTTTTTTAATAAAATCCACGTTTTTTGCCATGAAGTCTCTAAAACAAATATTTTTTAAAAAACCCACGTCTGTTGCCTTGAAGTCCATAAAAATATTTTTTTTTAAATCCACGTCTCCTGCCTTTATGTCCCTGAAAAAATCTTTTTTTGTTAAAAAATCCACGTCCTTTGCCTTCAAGTCCCTCAAAAATATTTTTTAAAAAATCCAAATCTATTACCAAGTAGTGTCTAAAACAAAATATTTTTTAAAAAAATCAACATCTATTGGATTGAAGTCCCTACAAATATTTTTTTTTAAATCCTGGGCTATTGCCATGAAATCCCGAAAACAAAATATTTTTTAAAAAATATTGAATATTTTTTAAAAATATTGAAGTACATCAATAAATATTATTTTAAAAAATCCACGCGCTAAAACAATTTTTTTTTAAATTCCACGTTTATTGCCTTGAAGTACCTCAATAAATATTATTTATATTAAAACAAAATATTTTTTAAAAAATCCAAATCTATTGCCTTAAAATCCCTCAAAAAACATATTTTAAAAAATCCACGTCTATAGCCTTGAAGCCCCTCAAAAAATATATTTTAAAAAATCCACGTCTATAGCCTTGAAGCCCCTCAAAAAATATATTTTAGAAAAATCCACATCTATTGCTTTGAAGTGGCTCGAAAAATATTCTTTAAAAAATGCATGTCTACTGCCCTTAAATACAAAAAAAAAAAAACATTTTTTAAAAAAAAAACTCAGGTCTATTGTCTAGAAGTCCCTCAAAAAATATTTTTTAAAGAATCCACAACTATTGCTTTGAAGTCCTTCAAAAATTGCTTGAGTGGAGTATTCCCCCATATCCAATCCCCGTCTATTGCCTCGAAGCCCTTAAAAAATATGCTTTTAAAAATTAAAGCCTTTGCTTTGGTGAGTCGAGGGTAAAACAGTTTGTTTCCCCAATATATTGCCCGAATACTGTATACCACCAATTGGTAAGGTACTACTATTAGATATTTTAGTTTAGCAAATGATAATCTCATGCACACGCACACACAGTCACATAAAATGGACATTCACATACTGTTTTGTTGACCATTAAAAGGATTCACTAGGATTCTTTTTTTGCTTGCACCCAAACTCCTTTGTTTGCAAATTCAGTTTTTTGTTTGTTTACTTTCCCTCTATTTCATCATACTATGCCACCATTGCTGGGATTTTTAGGCGTTATCTTTTGCGCAATAGTTCACACAAGCTTTGCTTAACTATTTGCAAATATGTGAGTAAAGAGTTGGGATAAGTAAGTAACCAACGTCAAAGGCTTCAAAGGGTATTTACTAACAAACAAAGTTTCTGTTTACAAAATATCATTTGTGTCTTACATATGCATGTGATAGTGTATTTCCATGTGTCCTTTCACTATATACCATCATCCCACCCCCGTGTAGTGCGAGGTGTTTTGGTAAAAGGGTTAGAAGGGGTGTTAACAAACTAATGTCTTTAAAGGATTTACTTATTGATGACCATAAAATAAGCCATTGGCATTTTTTCTTTGGTTGGTGGAATAAATGTTTTGTGGTTTATGTGACAATGTAATCCTGGGTTTAGTGTGATAATAATCTACTCATATATTGGTAGACAAAAGATTTATGAAGGACTTCGAAATAAAATTACTTCTGAACAATCTCATTCACGTGACTCGTTTCAGGGGTATAGTGATATGTATTGGCTGGTGACTGATATGTCGATTATAGCCTAATATAATATATATAAAGCCAAATGGCGCTGAGACTTTATTTGTTTATAGATCAGAACAATGTTTTTGTTGTAGCAACACAAAAATGTTCGTTCGTGTGTTATTCCAAGTATCTGCTTCCTCTGTATCCAGACCAGAGATGGCCAGCAACAACAAATTTCCTATGCCCGCGGGCATAGGCAAAGCGATCGTACTCAGAGGTATAGAGTACACATCTTCGTGTCGATGAGAAGAACGTTTGTTTGTTAGTGTAATACTAATGTTGGTCGTTCGGATTTTTTATACTCACACAAGCGCAATGTATAATCTGCAAATTTGTGTTTTTGGCCATCACTGATCCAGACCCAAAAGTTCTGCAACCTGAACTGGTTGCCTCCATAAAGAATTAGGAGACAGTTGACTGGGGCTATACATATGCAGTGTGTCGTGTGATCCCAATCCAAATGCAGGACATGTGTTGGGTAACGCGGCATCAATTCGGCACCAATACGAAATGAGGCGACTGCATCGTCCGGATCTTTTCTGGTCTAAAACAAATAGTTTTTGTCTTTCCAGCTGGCGTTCTTCTTGGTCCTCTCATGACGATTGTACACTGGTGTCAAGATGAGGCACCCTGTTGCACTCCGGCATTGTGAGTATTCGTCCACTGCGTAGCGCCGCATAGTTTACGACAGACCGGCATATTCCTTTGTAAGAGATCAACAAGGAAAACTGCTTCTCATTGTGGGGAGGAGTAGTGCCTTTAGAATCTTTGCTTCTGGCGATTACTGCCGGTTAAAATAACATGCGCACCTCTTTGGGCCAATTACTGTCACGCCGTTGAAAGTCACAGCCATTCTACCATCCTTCTTTCCCGGATTCGAGAGTGAGTTAACCATTGCCCACAATTTACCTAATCCTGTACCAATGTTGCATCAGGTGGTCTAGCAATTTTTCATTTCGCTCTTTTCTAGTTTTGCGCCTATGCTAGAATTTGGTCTGATTTGGTGTATTCGACCAGCAGGTATGTAGCGAGAGGCGGCTGCAGTGATGATGTCACGGAAAGTGGTCTCAGCTACTCGAGGATCTGAGGGAATGTGCAGCTCTCTGATGCGGTGTCTGGTAAATTCTCTGAACCCTTGCCAATCAGCTTTCCCGTGTTTCAAAAAAGTACGGCGTTTAGAGGTTGTAAAGTCGGTTGGTCCATTAGCGGAGACGATGATAGTAAGATGGTCTAAGCCAAGAGAAATAATGGGTTGCCAGACGCAGAAAAATATATGTTAGAAATATGTTTGGATCCACATAATTTGGTTGGGTCCAAACAAATATATGTTTGCAACATTTTGTAACAAACATATCCCAATTTTATTTATTTGCGTACCAACAAAAATTTTTATGTTAGAACATATTTTTTTGTGGGGGGGGGAGAGGATTTTTGTCAAAGAGCGTAACAACAGGGCTCTCACTTGTATTAAAATAAAGAGCAGTTTTTATGGTGCAATAGAAAACGCAGAAGCGACGACGAGAGGGTGAAAAACCTGTTTTTGCTTTGCGGTGTTTATGCGACCAAAAGCTAGTGTTTCGTTCGTTGTGTTGTTGTTGCGATTTATTCTTCAGCAGGCATTTTTTCTGTAGCTCATCCAAAGCGAGTTGTTCTTTTTGGTCGTTTTTGCGAGAAAGGCAGTTTGATTTATTTTGGCAGTTTCTTCTGGACTATCTTTTTTAGCGTGGGTCGCTCTAGTCGGTAAAGTGAATAAATAAATCAGTGTTTTGTAATAGTGATTTTAAGTAAATTAAAACCCAATACATTTTATAATTGGAAGTTTTATAATTGAATGCAAAAATGTGAATTGAAATATACTGCGAGGCAAAGAAGAAATCGCATTTAATATTGGTAATAACATCAATACATTTTCCATATACATACATAGATGTGTTTGAAATATGGCGATGTACCTGTTTATTACAATTTATAAACATTTGATTCCAGATACCGATTTTCGCTGATGATTTTAACTTTGACAGGAGAATGTGTTTCATTTCACAACTAACGAGAAGTGTACAACGATGTTTCTATATTTTTGTTTTCTTCTTTTTAAAAGTGTGACACTGCATTATTATTTACTTTTTTATAAATTATTCTATTCCGTTTTTCTTTCATTAAAATCTGCTATGTTTTTGTTGTGCGAAGTGGAATTTTGTGTATGTATCTACGCGTCAGTTGTTGCTTTTGTGTTTGGTATTTCTATGCCTTTCAATAAAAGAAAAAACACCACCATTTATAAATGTGTATGTATGTGTCTGTTTTTTTTTGTGGCTTTTGGGTTTGTATTTATATTACATCCAAACATATATTTGTTTCACCCAAACATATATTTATTTGTACCCAAACATATATTTGTTTACGCCCAAATAAATATTTCGTTGCAGGATGTTGGAGTGGTTGCAAACAGGGTTTCGGAGTCGAGGTATTTTTGGCTCGACTCCGACTCCAGACGAATTTTTTTCACTACTCCGGCTCCGACTCCGACTCCGGGTCGACTCCGAGAGTAAATTCCTATACCACTAAAAATGAATAAAATGTGCAACATTTTTTAACTTTTTCCCATATTTTGACCTATATAGGCTAATGTGTTAGTTTTTCCTTACATATTCATTAGAAAGTACATTCGTTCGAATACATTCGATCATATTAATATCGTTTCGGCCGAATCTTATGAAAGTTTCTGTCGGTTTTTTTCTCCATCTGAAAGAGAAAAATATTACGAAGTTTTGAGGCAGTCTACGAAATCCAGCTTTTATTAAAGCATTTTGCGGTGCCAACTCTCGCTCAAAAACTAATAAACCAATTGTCATATATTTTTGTGGCCGATTTCGAGAAAAACACTGTTCATATGCTGCATACAAAATAAAATAAATTGTTCCCATCCTCATACTAAGGCAATATTGTTCCGATCGACTTAAAAGTTTGACCTCATATTCTATGCTATTTATACTTTCTACTTTTTTCTGAAATTTATAAGTAGGGATCACCCCTTTAACTAAAGTTCAGCGCTCACATTTTGAATTTGGTGTGGAGTGGATAATTTTATTGAAATATTTGAGATATATTGTGGACACCACCCAGCACGTTGGCAGATGGATGTCTTCTGGAACTGAAAAATTAGCACAAAAATGTTGCTAGGAAAATTTTATGTATGGTCGGTCCACTAGGACAAGTAATCAATATTGTCATATTTTCATTGTCCTTTATCACTTTTACCCGATCCTTTTTTCATGAAAACCTATATGATTATGTATTTTATTGAATTTCGTATAAGCTATTGATTGTGTAGAAAACTCGGATACACATGAACTATATCTGTTCCTGGCGGACGGATCCGGTTATTGGAATATCTACATCTAAAGCCCTCATTGAGTATATAATGAATCCTAGAAGAAAGATGAGCCGTTTGTCAGACATCAGAGTTATGGCGGGATGAATCTATCGTTGACCAACAACGAATTTATGATGCCCTGATTCAGAAGCGAACATTATCGAAATACATAAACATACGATTTTTTTTTTTTTTTTTTTTTGAGAAAGTAATGGGTAAAACTGATAAAGGACAATGAAAACGTGACAATATGGATTTCTTGGATATGGGAAACCTACATATAATTTTCGATGGAACATTTTTGTCAAAAATTTCATTTTGTTTTACTTTTTGAGGTCAAGAACAAAAAGGACATCGAAGGAACTGAGGTAGAAGGACAGCATATTCGACAGAAGGGTTCCTCATTCTATTTAACTGAAAACATGACATCTAACAATGATGAAACAATATCTCGAAACAAACAGAGACAAAAAACTATTTTCTCAATGATTGATGGGGGTCAATTAAAAAATTCATTATGTCATAACACAGAAATTTCAGCTATGGGATCCTTTAGGTTTTCAATTCGGGTTTTCATCCCGAAAAGAAATTTTTCCACCCCCAGATCTAGACTTTCATTTTGTGTCACAGGGTATTCAGTAAGATTTCCCATAGAGACCACAATGTCTTTAATAGAAGACAAGGATAACTTCTCATAAAAAGAAGATGAGAATACAAATAGAACTTTGTGAGAATACCAGTAAAGAAGTTAAGTTAAGTTAAAGAAGTTAACGGTCCAATCTTAATTCGATTGTCAAAGAACTTTACTTTTGTTTGCAAAAATGTAAAAAATCAATTGGATCAACAAAATAGGGATGAATAGACTACACTTCAGAGGATACTAAATATCCTGTGAATTTTCCTTTAACTTAGTATAATATACTGTTTGCATATACGTTTTCTTATACCTTCCTTTTAAAAAAATAATAATTTAAAAAGAAAATGTTCTTGTTCCAAATTTAATGTTATATTTATATTTATACAGACTCCGACTCCAGCAAAATTGCTCGACTCCGACTCCGAAACCCTGGTTGCAAACAAATATATGTTTGCTGCAAAATATGTTTGGGTCATATGTTATAGAGGTCCTTTTTTCCTCCGTGCAATATACGTCATTTATCAGACCGGGTGCCACAATGGTGATATGTGGCGAGCTGTGACAATCTCCTCTCATTCATCATACAAAACGTGGAGCTACTTATTTGCTCGACCAGCGCTATACCCCTATGGCCAGTACCTGGGCCACCGACGATATATGTCCCTAATTGGACCAATGTCCAATTGGTTCGTAAATGCAGCTAAAAACTCCAAAATACCTGAAATCGGTTGGTACAGTATAACGAGTGGTTTTACCAAAGGCTGAGGTTAGCTCAGCCGCTGCCAGGGTCGACTCGAGGACCCACAGACCTTAAGTAAGATGAGACATGAGACGATTGAACTGTTCTTTAGAGTTTTATGTATATAATAAACATAAGTTTTAGATAGTATGGAGATTAGTTGATGTAGTATATGTTGGTAATGTTGGGGAACAGCCTCGGGTGGAATCGCTTCGAATTTGTCGGTATAAAGTTGGTGGTAATCGGCGGATACAAGATGGGGTTGGTCGTTGACAGTCGGTCGATAACACTCGGCTCGGCAATAGTGAAATCGGCAATCTTCTGATCGTCAGCCCTCGCTCGACAATACTCGGATGGGTAATGGGTCGGTAGTTCCCGTTGTTGGGGTATCGCACGGATCGGCGTTATTCGGATTGCTGTCGGCTCGGTAGTCTTCGGGTGTTGAGTTCGGTTCGTTAGTCTTCGGGTGTTGAGTTCGGCTCGGTAGTCTTTGGGTGTTGAGTTCGGTTCGTTCCTATTCGTATTTAAAGGAGTCGGATATAGTTAGACAACGGAGCGAACGAATCGCAGGGAGCAAACGAGTCGCAAGGAGCGATCGAATCGGCAGGGGCGAACGAATCGGCAGGAGCGAACGAATCGGCAGGAGCGAACGAATCGGCAGGAGCGAACGAATCGACAGGAGCGAACGTATCGCAAGGTCGATGGCTGATGCAGTCTTCCGTTGAATCGAATAGGACTGCGGAGAATGCCACACGTCTTCTCTTTCACGTCGTTTAACGCCAGCACTCGACAAATTCAGCGACGAAAACAAAAAAAACAAAAACATCTTATCCATCTGGGTTTACGGAGTGAATGAGAATTATTTGTAAGGCGAGACAACCAGGAAATACACTGAAGTTTATATAATGTATGAATGGAGTTGTAATTATGCATGAAGTTGGGATTATACATTCACTGATAAGGTAGTTTTGTGTTGATACTGGACGTAATATCAGAGGGGCGGTTTGCAATGTAGCGGTCACGTTACAACCGTTATATAGGGGCTATTCCAAAACGTGAGCTGTTATAGCTCATCTTCGAACATGACCTACCTGCAAACAAAAGACGAATCGAACGACGAAAACGAATCGGACGACGAAACTTCTTCTGTTTTGCTTTCTTAAGTACCGTTATAAATTACAACAAGTAAAAAAGGCGTTAAGTTCGGCCTGGCCGAACTTGTTATACCCTCCACCACGATATGGAAGTAAAATGGAATAATTAGTTTCCTTTCATGTATGAAGAAGACTTAATACTAAATTTCAGCAATTTTGGTAAAACAATGTGAGACACCATTCTATGAAAGCTATTTCAGAACGTCGTCAGAACAAATTTCTGACCGAAAGTTTTTAGACCCAAAGAAGACTAAATACCGAAAATCGGGAGATATCGTTCTATGGGGGCTATATAAAGGCGTTGACCTATACGACAAATTTAAAGAGGAAAATTGAGTATCCCCAACGTTGTCTAAATACCAAATTCCAGCCATTTCGCAGGAAAGTTGAGGCCACAACCTTCAAAACACCGAAAATCGGGAGGTACCGTTATATGGGGGCTATATGAAGGCATGGACCAATACCGACAAAATTCTGGTGGAAAGTTTTATACCCCCATCGCAAATTTAGTACCAAATTTTAGCCATTTCGGTGTGATAATGAACCTAAAACCTTCAAAATACCGAAAATCGGGAGGTACCGTTCTATGGGGACTATATGAAGGCATGGACCAATACCGACAAAATTCTGGGGGAAAGTTTTGTACCCCTAACGTAAACTTAATACCAAATTTTAGCCATTTCGGTGTGATAATAAATCTAAAACCTTCAAAATACCGAAAATCGGGAGGTACCGTTCTATGGGGGCTAGATGAAGGCATGGACCGATACCGACAAAATTCTGGGGGAAAGTTTTATACCCCGAACGTAGACTAAGTACCATAATTCAGCCATTTCGGTGTGATAATGAAGCTAAAACCTTCAAAATACCGAAAATCGGGAGGTACCGTTCTATGGGGACTATATGAAGGCATGGACCAATACCGACAAAATTCTGGGGGAAAGTTTTGTACCCCTAACGTAAACTTAATACCAAATTTTAGCCATTTCGGTGTGATAATAAATCTAAAACCTTCAAAATACCGAAAATCGGGAGGTACCGTTCTATGGGGGCTAGATGAAGGCATGGACCGATACCGACAAAATTCTGGGAGAAAGCTGTATACCCCCAACATAGACTAAGTACCAAATATTAGAAGTTGTACCGATGATATGTTTAGAGATAATTTGCTGAATTCTCATTGAAATTTGTTGATATCGATTTGTTTGTTTTTTGTCGCAGGTGGGACCACTTTATATGGTAAATGATTATTTCAAAACGTTACAAACGAAGGAACATATTAGTATGCCCTCCTTTCTATGGTGGAGGGTATAAAAAAGTCCTCTTATATCGTCGGTGTCACGCTTAAGTGTTCCATACGCCATATTTTTACTTTTTGAGATGCAGGTGGTTTCTAAGGTTTTCCGGTATGTTCTTTCAGAATTTTTGGTCGGCTTTCTCCTATCTGCTCTAATTTCCGAGATATTCACGCTTCGACGCCAAAGCTTAATTTTTTTCAGTTAGGAAATTACTATTTTAAAAGCTTACACGTTTAAAAACACATTTCAAAAATCAGGACTTTAATTTTCGATTTAGAAGTTTTTAATTTATTGAGACAAATATGGAAATTGTGTCATAAGTTTGGATTATATTGGTTTTAACTCAAAGGGAAAACATCGATGTCCGATTCTTTTATGCGGCACCCTCCTATAGTGTTTATTTTTGTTAGATTTTAAGATTGCCAAAAAATCCGACAACCACCCTAGTGTGGATATGGAACAAATCGACAAAAATTCTATTTTTAGAAAAATTTCTATGACTGAACCCGGTGCGCTTCGCTACCCCAATTAAGGTAAAGTATATTTTGATACATTTATTTGTAGGCCAATTTTCGTCACACATTCCAACATTCATTAAAATCGGGTATATATAGCGTGTTTGGTACATCAATACATGAAATCGGACGAAAATATATATGGGAGCTATATCCAAATCTGAACTAATTTCAATATAATTTGCCAAATGTATTGCTAGGCCCAATTCCGTCACACATTCCAAATTTCCTTGAAATTGAATATATATAGCGTGTTTAATGCATAAAATACATGAAATTGGCCGAAAATATATATGGGATCTATATCAAAATCTGAACCGATTTAAATATAATTTGGCAAATTTATTTCTAGACCAAATTCCTTCACACATCCAAAATGTGGAGACATTATCTGTTACCATTCTATAGATATTTGCATAGCAATCTAAATTTTTTGGAGGTATATCCGATTCTGATGCTATATTTCAGGATCAACAAGGAATTTCAGAAATTTGTATAGCCTTTCAGGCCAAGTAGTGATATACTCTGAAATTTTCAGGAAGATCGGTTCAGCGGTTTTTGAGCCCATAAACTTCAAACAAACGTACACACATTTTTCTACTTTATGTATATAGATATTCCTCTATATTTATACCCTACTCCAGGGACGTACGCAGGATTTCATTTCGGGGGGGGCCCAACTTGACAAAAAATCATGAAAATTAAAAATGTTGTGTATCGTTACGTAAAGCTATTTTAAAGGGGTTTTAATTGATTTTATGTATATTCAATATTGCCACAAAGTATATACATTCAAAAGAGAGAGATCACAATATTTTAGATACAAGATTAACATTGGAACTGATTATAATATATTAGTCCTTGGATGAACCATATCAGACCACGTTCGGCATAGTCTCCTTACAAAAGTTTTTAACCAAATTCTCCAACAGAAATGAAGCAATAACTAAAAAATCTTTCAAATTAATATTACCCATATAGATGTACGTTTTGGTGTATCCCAGAATTTTCAACCACATTAGCTCTTATTTTGGCATTTTGGGTTCTAAATCCCGCAGCGAATAGCTTCCGAAACATTTTTTCTATTTTCGAGGCTATTAGCATAGTTTTTAAAAAAATATCGTCAGTAATATGGATTTCGGAAATCATTTTGTTGGGAGAACTTCCATGCAAAAAGTGGTGAAAATAGATCCACGTTCGAACGCAGGGATTGCATTCGCGAATATTTCGAATAGATACATACATACATTGTTTGGAGGATATAAACAGTTCGATCTGAACATAACGCCGTTTCTTCTTTATCACACACTAAGTTCAGTGCCATTAAAAAAAGTTTTGTGTTATTGTAAGAAAATAATATTCTTTAGTGCATAAAAACACCAAAACTTTACTATTTTACCAGAAGTGATAGAGTCCGTAAAAGCCAACTAATAATTCAGAAAATTACATTAAAAAAAGAAAAAAATATCAGGAGCCGGGCGATGCAATCTACGACTCATAGACTCCGAATCCAACTCGCAGTACTGTTTGAGACCACGCTAACACATGGTCGAAAAAATATCTCTAAAAACGCTCGGCAACATTTTAGCTAAATCATGAAAAAATAGTTTAAGACGAAAAACTCCATCTGATACATCAATGGTTGTTGTTCCCGCTAATTTCTATCTTAATTGTACGACTAGATGTTTATGGACTCTATGACCTTAAAAACTTTCCAACGACCAATCACTCCTGTCGGCACAGCGGAGACAAACTTATGAAAATGCATAACTTTTGTTTTCTGGAAAACAAGTAAAAAGTTACAGTCGGGTTTGCCTACAGAGATATACCCTCAGCCTGTGTGAGTTGAGACTTTTATATATAAACAGATCGAATACGGGCTACATAGCCAATTTTTTTCTATAAATTGTATAGCCAAGAAGTTTCAGAATTTGATATGTACGTAATTTTAGGATGTTTCCGTCAAATCGGGTAATTGAAATTTTGTGTTGAAGGTATTTGAAGGAGTGAATCGATATAATCCATATTCGAACCTACTCTAGGTCTCGAAAAAATCGGATTGGACTTTGCTCAAGATTTGCCCCATACGACGGTACAAGTTTCATCAGGGGCATGTCCATACTTCTTGAGAAAATAGCCTGAAAGGTACAAAAAAGCACCTGTGACACCGTGTGTAGTGGTTGGAGCGCAAGATCACTATCGAACGGATCTGCCGATTTGGTCCAAAACTTAGCTTTCATAATATTCTGTCCAAACTTAGTTTAAGTTCGAAGATGGACCATATCGGTCGAATCCTTCAGGTACCTCCCCCACAAAAGTTCAAAAATTTTCGGAAAAATTCTGCGCACGATAATTCTTGAAGGGAGTAACCGATTAAGTCCATACTTTGCACATCGTAAAATTTCTAACAGACTTAAATGAGGTTCCAATATGGACTCAATTGGTCCGCTCCTTCGGGTACATCCCACACAAAATTTCGGATAAGTTCACGTTAAGACCTGTTCTCGAATCACTTTGATTTCTTTTGAAGCAACTTGCATTCGCTGCCTCAATTACGACGGTAAAATATTTTTCAGGGCCAAGTCCATACTTTTTAAGAAATAAGCCCGAAATGTGTAAAAAATCCATATGTGGTGGCTGGAGAACAGGATAGCTCTCGAACTGATCTGCCGATTTGGTCAAAAATTTGGCATTCGTCATATTTTGTCCAAGCTTAGTTTCAGTTCAAAGATGGGCAATACCGTGCCACAACTTCCGGTACTTCCCCCCAATATTTATAGAATGTCGCTAAAATAGTATGCACGATATCCCTTTTAACGGGGCAATAAAATTCAGAAAACACGTTAAATACATTCCAGCTGTCAGTAGATGAAATTTTCAATTCACATAGGCTGAGGGTATATCTCTGTCGGCCAAGCCGACTTTTTTAGGATTTTTTTTGTTAGGTTTTCACGATTTGCTTCAAAACAGTAAGTCTTGTCGAAATGGGACTACAGAAAATCGTGTAGCTGTGAAAAATCTTTACAAGATTGGGATTCGTATTTTTTTTACTCGGTTGTACAATTTTTGAGATATATAAGTTTAAGTTGGGAAATTGTAGTCATGACATTGTTTTATAAGGCTACGATACAGTCAGTGAGTAGTCCAAATTTGAACTTCTATATCTCAGAAATGGTAAAAACTACGAAAATATCATATAAAAACAATATTGTAGATAATTTTCACTGGTACAACATTTTCTTTAGTTCCATTTTGATGGGGCTTGTGGTTTCCCAGCAAAACAGTCAAAAACTAAAAAACCCTAAAAATGCAATTTTTTGTTTTTCGATTTTCTCATCTAAGCTTCTTTCATTTAAAGCTGGCTCAAGAGCACCGTAATATACAATACAAATAACAGCAGATTTTAATACAATACCATATAACGAAAGTTTGAGCATTAATTTCGTTTACGGTTGTTTTCAGCTACAAATTTGTTATTGACAGGAAAAAATTCAGATGGGCACGCTATTTATAGCAGATATTATCACTTTATAATGCACAACAATACATTTTTCTACATTATGTATTTTATCCCACTGTTTAGCAACAAGTTAATATAAACTAGGAATACAAAATTTTGATTAAGGCAGTAAAACAATTTTCTAACTGCTTTTCGAGATATACTCCACGGAAAACCCTTGATATGTCGTACATATTGTCCAATAGACATTTCATTTTATGTACTTCTAATCCGCACAATACTGAATTTGTAAATGTTTTGAATACAAAATGAGTTTAAAGCCTCAAGATCTTTATATTCATTACAGAATTCCAAAACACTGGCATGGCATAAAGAAGGAATTCAGTTTTACTGGACGTATCTCTAAAAAGAGTATTCAAACAAAAAAAAATTTTAATATTTCTTAGACAACTTGATGACAAAGTACATTTTCAGTACAGAACCTTCAGGATAATATCAGTTTTCATTTGAAATTTTAAAAACAAAAATTATTTTAGAGAAAAAATCGTAATAATTTGTTAAAGTAGCTCAAAAAATTGTAGTCGACCAAACCATTTCGGGGGGGGCACGGGCCCCCAGTGCCCTACTCCACAATGTGGGATGGGTATTATTAGTTTGTTTTGAAAATATGTTCTATATACTATTATTAATAATTTAAGTCAAAAATATAAATATTTGCTTTAATCAGCTCCACGCAGTTGTGAGGCAAAACCTTAAAATGCGATTATCTCAAATCGGGCAAACAGCGTATGGAAACTTAAGCATGACACTTAAGCATGATATACCGACTTTATTATCAAATATGTGAAAGAACTTTCTTTGGTTATTCCCCTCTCCATTCACCTCGCCATACAAATAAAGTAGCTAATTGCAGAATTAGTATTTTCATTAAAGTTACATCACCTCATCCCCAATAAATTGCTCTATGCTCCCAAAACTTTCTCACACATTATTTAATGTCAAACTAAAATTACTCCCAATATCCTTTGGAAATACGATCAATTATATGAAATTTACAATATATTGGAAACCAATAAAGTTCCGGCACCCCTTTTACACAGAGACGGAATGTAAAGCAATATTGCTGTTCATCGAAAAGATATTAAATGTTTACAAAACGTTTCATACGATTTTGAGAACTTTACTGTGAAATGTATTTCTTTTAAAGCACAAATGATGACAACAATAACAACAACGACGACGACAACGAATGGCAGCAAATTAAACACGTAATTTAAAACGCTTCTGATGTCATTTAACAGAGTAGATTGGGAAAAAGTAAATCTGTGGCAGTAAACAACTCCATTGAAAGTGCTAATTTTATGTTATGATACCGATCAAAAGATCATATTTCTATATAGTATAGAAACACACATACACATGAAGGCAAACATACGGAAAACAAGAAATCCCTGTGCTGCTGCTGCTGGCTGACAAACAAACGATAAAACCCACCAAACAACAACAGATCGCCTGTTTAAAGAAAGGGGGAAATCATTTTGTTGGTGTGTTGTTTCTATGCCTTTTTTGTCCGTCTCTCCTGTAAGCATATTTTATCGTATCTCCCATATATCTTTTGTCGAGGATAGTGACATAAAGAGTTCTGTATTTTATACTTTAAGATTTCTGTATGTAGTTGTTGTTGCTGTGTGGTATTGTCTTTCTTTTGGAAGAGTTGCTGTTATTTATGTTATGTCAACAGCGATTAAAAGATAAAAATCTAAGACAACAAAAAACAAATCTTATGCGCCATGATTGCGGTAAACACAAATGTTGATTTTCAATCAATGACGTTTTCAGGAAATTCAAAGTGATCCATTGTTTTATTTGTGATGTGTTTTTAGACTTTTTGTGGTCATGTTTTATGAAAGTGAATGAGCTTTAGCCTTAATTAGAGTCGCATGTAAATTTGTTGTAAGTGGGGTGTTTAGAATATGGAATAAAGCACATCACACCAAATGTTATTGTCTAAAATAATTAACATAAGCACAAAAAAGCACAATATTTTTTTTTGGGTTAGAGGGAATGTATTGAAGTATAATGTTACTACCTACTGGCTTCTTCAAAATGCTGAAAATACTAATTGAATTAGCAACCATATAATGTAGAGTGAAATTTCCTTTCATCATAAATCATACATTGAACTATTAGTCCTAGACCCACATTTTTAGTATACCAATGTTCGTATCCAGTCATGATAAAACGATCGTCAACATATCGCTCATTTACACAAAGCGTGTCATAGCTCAAAAAATGCGTTTTCTGAGTTAGCAATTTCTATATTTTCTACGACTTCTACTTTATCTTGTACTTTAACTTGGAGGCACGGTTCCATGGTGGCTATATCAAAACGTCGATCTATACCTACAAATTTCTGGCGGAAAGTTTTTAGACTCAAAAAAGACTAAATACCAAATATCCGATGTTTCGGTTAAACCTTCAAAATACCGAAAATCAAGAGGTACGCTTCTATGAGGGATATAGAAACCCGCGGACCTATACTGATAATTCTTCTTCGGAATGTTTTATAACCCCATGGAAGACTAAATAACAAGTTTCAGTCTTTCGGTGGGATATTGACGTCACAACCTTCAGAATTGCGAAAATCGGGAGGTACCGTTCTACGGGGGCTATATCGAAACGTGGACCTATACGACGAAGACTAAATACCAAATTTCAGCCGTTTCGATGGGAATTGAGACTACAACCTTTACCGACGAATTTCAGGTGGAAAGTCTTATACGCCCTACGAAGAGTATATACCCAATTTCAGCCATTTCTGTATAATATTGAGGCTAAAACCTTCAAAATACCGACAATCGGGTGGTACTGTTCTATGGGGGATATATCAAAACGTGGACCGATATAGCACATTTGCTATAACAAACATCCTAGGAATAATAATAGAAATTTCTACACCAAAATACAAAGCTCTATCTTAAAAATTGAAAGCTGTATCTTGATTTCAACAGACGGACGGACGGACAGACGGACATGGTTATGTCTACTTAGAATTTTACCCTGATGAAGAATATACATATATACTTTATAGGGTCTCCGATGAATATTTCGATGTGTTACAAACGGAATGACAAATGTAATTATTCCCTCCATATTATGGTGGAGGGTATAAAAAGATTTTCACCCTCTCGTCGTCGCTTCTGCGTCTTCTATTGCACAATAAAAACAGCTCTTTATTATAAAACAAGTGAGAGCTTTGTTGTTACGCTCTTTGACAAAAATCATCTCTCCACCCATAAAAAATATGTTCTAACATAAAAAATATCTTGGTACCCAAACAAATAAAATTTAGATATGTTACAAAATGTTGCAAACATATATTTGTTTGGACCCAAACAAATTATGATTGGATCCAAACATAAATTTGTTTGCAACCAGTCCCAAACAAATATTTTTTTGGATCCAAACTTATTTCTAAGATATATTTTTCTGCGTGTAGGAGTTTGGTATAATTCAACAAAACAGTTTTTTGGGTTTATGAAGCAGTAAAACACTTCAAATCATGCTTGATCTTGCACAAAAATTCGAAGCTGATATCTGGCTAGCTGCTTGCAAAATATGGTCCAAGGGGTTGTTCCATTTTTTTTGTGTAATAATCTTTTTAAGTTGGCAGGTCAAATTTCAATCGCCAATTTAAAACGCGTTCTTCTCGAAACTAGATTTTTTGAGATGTATTCTAGGGCAGGTCGAGTCGTGTGCGCAGTCTTCCTACTGGCGAACTTTACGAATAAGTGCATTAAACTACAGTAAACCTTCCAAAATATTTAACCTTCCTATTTACGATACGAATTGGGGTAGAGGGAATGTTTTCTGCTAATAATTGTAATCACACACCGCACTGTGGTTCCGCCCGTGGACAAAAATCGAAAAATGTATGGCGTCAAATTTGATTGCAATTGAAATAAATATTCTCTAAACACATTAAATTGTTAATATCCAGTATTATTTTTCCCAATTTACAGCGGTAATATGCCAAGTTAGGTCGATGAAGTTGAGATGTGTATGTGGTGCCTTAAAAACGTAAAATAGATCTGCATAGCATTCCAAGCTTATAAGTGAAATTATAAAAAATTGAAGAGGTAAATGAAAAATTTTCAAAATCACACTTATATTTGATGGCATTGACAATATTCTTACGAAGAACCAAATTCATAATTCGTTTTCTAACTTCCTTAAAAATAAATTCTTTGTAAATCACTTTTTGTGCTATTGATATTAAATCATTACTATAAATTTATGTTGAGTTTTACTAATGAAGGCCCCGTAAGGGCAAGCCCGTATTTTTTTTAAAATACAGGGGAAGTCTCTAGTTTACGATAAAAAGAAATCCAGCTGCCCCTACCTGCCACCCTGTAAGTTATTCCCATTATAAGACGCACGCCCCGCCTGTAAAAGCACGCACCTCTATATGTAAAAATGGAATGTACGAGTACGAACATTGTTCTCAGCAGACAACAAAATTCGAAATTAACGGATTTAGTTTATTTCACATCATATGTTTATTTTTTATATAACTGAAAATAAAAGTTTAGCATCTCGGTAAGAGACTTATTTTTGATATGAATATTTTTCTTTAGTCGACAAAACGACTAAAACTTGGATGTACCATTATAGAGAGGGGGACTATAACAAAGTGTGGATCTATATGGAACATTTTTTGCAAGGGGGTATTTTGTTCACTAAGAAGTGAAAATACAGAATTACAGCCAAATCGGTTCGAAAATGTGGCTTAAATAGTTCAAAATACCGAAAATCGGACGGTACCTTTATATGGGGTCAATAGCTAAACGTGGATCTATATTGAATATTTTTTGGTAGTTGGTCCAAAATGCAAAATTAGTTTTGCTAAAATCGGTAAAACCAATCAGTGGTCTACGAAAATATCGCATAATAAATTTAAAGGCTATTCAATAAAAATTTAGAGTTATAGCAAAATCGGGGAAAAATATATATGACGGCTATATCCAAATCTGAACCGATTTTTGTTAGAATCAGTAAAACTAATAAGTGGTCTAAGAAAATATCGCATATTAAATTTGAAGGCCATTCAATAAAAATTGACCGAGTTACAGCAAAATCGGAAAAAGATATATATGTGTCTATATCCAAATCTGAACCGATATGGACCAAAGTTGGAATTTTTCATTCCTATGCCGTCAAAATTAATTGTACAAAAATTCATCAATCTAGATCAACTCACTCTATTTTTGTCCACGTTTACAAAGAAGCGGCACCACTGTGCACCGAGGAAAAAATGCCTCTCTAACTTATGTCTCATACATATTTTGCAGCAAAGATATATATGTTTGCAACAGTCCCAAACATAACAAATGTATGTTTGGGTTCTGCAAATAAATATATGTTTGGTGCAAACTAATATGCGCTTAGGTGCAAACAAATATTTGTTCGGGTGCAAACAAATATATGTTTGGGTACAAACATATATTTGTTTAGATGAAATATAAATACAAACACAAAATCCACAAAACCATACACATACACCAGATTAAGGCAATGGGTCTCCCTTGAGCGTAAATTTACTCTCGCTCACAACCTGTGTAGACTCTAACTGGTGGTGAACGAAAGTAAATTTACGCTCAAGGGAGACCCATTGCCTTATTCTGACATACACACATTTATAAATGGTGGTGGTGGTTTTATTTTATTGAAATTTATAGAAATACCAAACACAAAAGCAACAACAGACGCCTAGATACATACAAAATTCCAAATAAGAAATAGTGTCACAATTTGCAAAGAAAAACAAATAAAAACAAGTGAGCAAAGGCTATAGTCGGGATGGGGCCGACCATGTGATACCCTACACCACTACCCCTTTGCATAAGCTTTTCACTGCTAAACATTTCTTTTAGGGAATATAATCCGACTACCACCAAAAATAATATGCCTCTTTCTCTCTGGGACCCCTATAAGCAACCAAAATTTCGTGACCATCCGATCAAAATTACGACCTGTAGCTTGATTGCAAAAAATTGAAGAATTCGATACATTATCGACTATTGTTGTAACTCCCTTGTTTGACCACCTTCGCCAACCTACTTTACACCAATGTAAACGTAATATTTTCTTCTTCCATTTACAGGCTTTGCCGTTGGAATACCACTACTAGAAGCCGATATATTCACAAAGAATAAAACTTTGAATTTGTCTCCAAATGAGTTTTTCCCCATTCCGACCCCTAAATATTATCCGACTATCGCCAAAATCAATAGGCTTCTTCCTCTGTGGGGCCCCCATCTACCCCCAAAATTTCGTCACCATCCGATCAAAATTCCAACTTGTAGAGTGATTACAAAAAATGGAAAAATTGGGTTTATTACTGAATTTTGCAATATCTCGGTTTGCTCACTTACGCCAACATACTTTGCATCAATATAAACGAGATCTTATCTTCTTCCATTGACGGGTATTCCTGTTGGAATACTCCAACCAGAAGCGGAGATATTCGCATAAGAAAAAAACGTTGACTTTCCTCCACATAAACTTTTCGCTAATTCCGACTCCTGAATATTATCCGACCATCACCAAACTAAATTGGCTTCTTCCTCTGTGGGACCCGCATCCACTCCCAAAAAACTCGTGACGATCCGATCAAAATTGCGACCTGTAGCGTGACTACAAGCAATTCAGAAAATGGGATGCATTACCGACTATTGCGATATCTCTGTTGTTTGAACAGCTATGACAACCTACTTCACATCGTTGTAAAGGTGATATGTTCTACTTTCCTTGCCAGGTTTTGCTTTTGATATACCTATTAAAAAACAGAGATATTGGATTTGAAATAAAACGTAGACCTTTTCTCTAAATAAGTTTTTGCCCATTCCGACCCCTGAATATTATCCGACCATCATTAAATTCAGTAGGCTTCTTCCTCTGTGGGACTCCCATTAACCCCCAAAATTTCGTGACGATCCGATCAAAATTGCGACCTGTAGCGTGATTACAAAAAAATCGGAAAATGGGATGCATTATCGACTATTGCCATATCTCTGCTATTTGACTACCTACGACAACCTACTTTATATCGTTGTAAAGGTGATATTCTACTTTCCTTGCTAGGTTTTGCTTTAGATATACCTCTAAAAGAAACAGAGATATTGGCTTTGAAATAAAACGTTGACCTTTCCCCAAAAAAGTGTTTGCCCATTTCAACCCCAGAATATTATCCGACCATCATCAAAATCAATAGGCTTCTTTCTCTTTGGGACCTCCATTAACCCCCAAAATTTCGTGACGATCCGATCAAAATTGCGACCTGTAGCGTGATTACAAAAAAATCGGAAAATGGGATGCATTATCGACTATTGCGAGATCTCCGTCATTTAGTTACCTACGCCGACCTAGTTTGCATCATTGTAAAGACGGGATCTTCTACTTTCATAGTCAGGCTTTGCTTTTGGAAATTTTACAACTAAAGCTGTGATATTCGTCAATATAATTAAAATCGCAAAAATTAAAATTGGGGTTTTATTTGCTACTATTGTGATATCTTCGTTGTTTGATCACCTACGAGCACCTTCTTTACATCATTAGAAAGGTGATATTTTCTACTTTAATTGTCAGGTTTTGCTTTTGGTATACCCCATATAGAAGCTGAGATATTCGCTTTGGAATAAAACGTTGTCTTTTTATCCACCTAAGTTTTTTGCCCTTTCCTACCCCTAAATATTATCCGACCATCACCAAAATCAATAGGCTTCTTCCCCTCCGGGACCCCCATCAACATGCAAAATTTCGTGACGATCCGCTCAAAATTGCGACCTGTAGCGTGATTACAAGGTTTAGATGGACAGACGGACAGACGGACGGACGGACTGACGGACGGACACACATAGCCAGATCGACTCAGCTCGTCGAGACATTCATTTTGGTATATATAAGTATGGGTCTACGACCATTATTTCGATGCGTTACAAACTTTTTGGCCAAAACCAACTTATAATACCCTCCCCACATAGTGGTGTAGGGTATAACTATTAATTATAAAATAAAGAAACATCGTTGAACGCCTCTCGTTAATTGTAAAATAAAACCCATTCTCCTCAACATTAAAATCATCAACGGGAAATCGGCAACTGAACTCTTGAACCAACTTTAAGTGAAAGGAGCTTACGCCTGGGAAGTTTTTGCGGATTCTGAAACTACAATGTTCATAGATGAGAAAAATTGAAAAACAAAAAAAAAAGCGATGGAGCGCCTTTTAAATAAATCGCGATCAAAGTTCTCATTTTTAGGATTTTTTAGGTTTTCACAATTTTGCACAAATATTGTAGCTGTGAAAATTCTCTACAAGATTGACCTTTATGATATTTTCGTAGATTTTACCGTTTTTGAGATATAGAAGTTCAAATTGGGACAATGCATTGGCTGTATTGCCTTCTTATAAAACAATGTCATGTACACCTGGGGAGTTTTTGCGGCTTCTGAAGCAGCAATGTTCATAGATGAGAAAAATCCAAAACAAGAAATGGAAACATTTTTAAATAAATCGCAGTCAAAGTTGACATTTTTAAGTTTATTTTAGGTTTCCCCGATTTTCTTGCAAACCCCAAGTCCTATCGAAATGAGTTAAAGAAAATGTTGAAGCTGTGAAAATTCACTAGATGATTGTCCTTTATGATTTGTTCCCAGGTTTTACCAGTTTTGAGATATAGAAGTTCAGGTCACATTTTTAGTATTTTTGTTAGGTATACGCGATTTGCTTGAAAACAGTAAATCTTATCGAAATGAGACTAGAGAAAATTTTATTGCTGTGAAAGTTATCTACAAGATTGGCTTTTATAGTTTTTTTCCTAGGTTGTACCATTTATGAGATATATTCGTTTAAGTTGGAAAATTGCAGTCCTGACATTGCTTAATAAGGAGAAGATACAGTCAGTGAATTGTCCCAATTAGAACTTCTATATATTTAAAATGGTAAAACCTGCGAAAATATCATTAAGGTCAATTTGTAAAGGATTTTCAAGGCTGTTCGCACAGAAAGTTTTTATGCGCCCGAAACCGAATCAAATAAAAAACACGAGAGTTTTTCTAATTTAAAAATTCACAATTTATTTGGTTTGTTTGTTTTGCCGGCTATAAGTCAACTAAAAATTGTTCTAATTTTCTAATCCCTTCTTGGGCCACACAAATAAGGGGAACAAAAATGAATCGAAACGATCAAAACAAATAAACGATCAACATTAAAAGCGATTAGCGAAAGAAATAATCGCAACAAAAACAATACAAAGGGCCACAGTTATGGGTACTTTACACGATATGTTTTTTACATATGAATTGTCACTTCTCCCATACAAAATGTATATGCAAAGTGACAACTCATATGTAAAAAACATATCGTGTAAAGTACCCATTACTGATTTGTATGTACGAATATGCATACAAACAGAACTGACCATATGTAGGCATTGTTGTTGTTATCTCTCGTTGCGACGAACAAAATTGACACAAAGTGCCCAACGTACCTGCGTAAGTTAGGGTGGGACGAACAATTGACGATTACAAATAACATTAAGGTGGGTCTAATAAAATGTAAAAACTTGAAAATTATCAAATTTCAAATTAATTTATAAAATGCAAAGACCCAATAACTATAAAATGAAAATTAATACAAATAGACAGAAATACATAATATTCTGCTCCAACAAAGGCTACAATATTTTCTCAAATACCATTTCGATCATCTTGTGGTTTTCGAGCAAAATCGTGAAAACCGAAAAAAACCCTAAAAATGTGCATGTACATGAAAAATGTATTACCGCCTGTTCATGTATGTCGCACGGAAACCTGTACGAAAGGAAAGCAGTCACTCGCTTCCGTCTAAAAATGCGTTCATGTATTTCGCAAACTATCGTGCGACTGCCGTTACGTATCTTATGCGAAATACTACTAATTTGAATGTACATTTGTACAACTATGTTCCATAAATGAGAGCTAAATGAAAAATGAAAACAAAATCCACATATACATACAAATATTGGAATATGTGTGATTTGTTTTGTTTGAAAAATAAAATGTGTCGGTGTTTTGAATTATTTTATTTAATTGATTTCTTCAAAATAATGAATGAAAGCGCCATTGAATCGTATCTGTAAAATTTTTATTTTGTTTCAAGAATGTGTTGCATAAATTTGTTTTAAGATTTTCTGTGTTATTCGCGAGTTTACGTTCTACTCGGCAGCTACAAAGCAAGTGAGTGATTTTGACATTCTCTTTCTATAATAGACAGTCCTTTCGAAATACATAAACCCAAATTTAATGGAAAAGTGTACGTTTACGTGTTATTTCGTATGGCTTGTCGGTCGCATAGATTTTCGTTTCGAAGGTGTTTACATGAACAGAAAATGATTTTTTTCCACTTCCGAAGCGCAAGAAACCTTTCGGTCGACATACATGAACAGGCTGTTAATGTTATTACCAATTATAAATGCAATTTCTTCCTTCTCCAATAAAATATTTCCATTCACCTTTTTGATTCAATTATAAAATTTCCAATTTTAAAATGTATTGGGCATTTAATTTACTAAAAAGCGTCATTTCTTTAAGAACTCAAAAAACACTGATTTATTCACTAACTTTACCGACTTCATTCAACGACTGCCTTGGGGGAACTGAAGATAAAATATGTTTCTCGCAAAAAGAACAAAAATAATTCATACCAATTTCTCTTTTCATCCTCGCTTACTTGTTAACTGTTACAAAAAAATTACTGCTTGTGATGAATAAATTGCAACAACAAAGAACGGAACACATGTGTTTGCCGCATATCGCATACACACCACCAAAGCAAAAAAAAAACTTTTACACCCTTCCGTCGTCGCTTCTACTTCTATTGCACCACACACACAGCTTTTTATAACGAAATAAGCGTGAGCCCTGTTGTTACGCTCTTTGATAAAAATTCTCTCTCCACCCATAAACAATATGTTCTAACATAAAAAATATGTTGGTACCCAAACAAATAAAATTAAGAAACATATGTTACAAAATGTTGCAAACATATACATATCTCTTTGCAACCAGTCCCAAACATATACTTGTTTGGATCCAAACATATTTCTAACATATATTTTTCTGCGTGAAGGCCACAATCGTTAATACAATTTTGGTGGTGATAAGGAATCGAATGTAAATATCACCTCTTCTATTCCAAAAGATTACAATAACGAATATCCCAGTATTGTTTGGGAGCATTTCAAAAAAACTTATCAATAACAAGTAAAAAAGTATCAGTCGGCTTTGCCGACAGAGATATACCCTCAGCCTGTGCAAATTGAAACACTTTTTTCACAAAAAACTTATGTATTTAGGGGGTTTCAAAATTTTGGTCGTATGAACCGACAAAAATGTTGATTAGGATTAAAGTTCAAAAATTTTGCGGAAAAGGTACTTAAAGGAATGGACCGACATAGACCATGGGGGTGCCATAGGGGGTTTTTACACCCTTCGGGCTGTTTCTCAAGAAGTATGGACTTGCTTAAACTAAATTTAAATTAAAATTGGAACTTAAACTAAATTTGGAAACAATATTACGAAGGCCAAATTTTGGCCGGAATCGGCATATCCGTTCGAGAATTATCTTGCGCTTCCACCCATAAACATGGTGTCATAGGGTTTGTTTATCAACTTTCAGGCTATTTTTTCAGGAAGTATGTACTTACCCCTGAGGAAACTTGTACCTTCGTATAGGGGACAGTGAATACAAGATGTTACAACAAAAACCAAGGCGATTCGAGAGCAGGTCCTAAACCGAACTTTTCCGAAATTTTGTGTGGGAGGTACTCGAAGGAGTTTACCGATTGAATCCATATTGGAACCTCATCTAAGTCTGGTAGAAATTCCATAATGTGCAAAGTATGGACCAAATCGGTTACTCCCTTCAAGAGTTATCGTACGCACAAATTGTCCGAACATTTTCGAACTTTTGTGGGAGAGGTACCGGAAGGAGTGGACCGATATAATCCATCTTTCAACTTGAACTAAGTTTGGACAAAATATTACGAAAGCCAAATTTTGGACCGAATCGGCAGATCCGTTCGAGAGTTATCTTACGCTCCAACCACTACACACGGTGTCATAGGGTTTTTTGTAACTTTCAGGCTATTTTCTCAGGAAGTATGGACTTGCCCCTAATGAAACTTACAGCGTCGTATAGAGGACAGAGAATACAACTTGCGTAAACAAAAATCAAAGCGATTCGCGATCAGGTCCTAAACTGAACTTTTCCGAAATTTTGTGAGGGAGGTACCCGAAGGAGTGGACCGATTGAGTCCATATTGGAACCTCATCTAAGTTTGGTAGAAATTACACGATGTGCAAAGTATGGAGCAAATCGGTTATTCCCTACAAGAGTTATCGTGCGCACAAGTTTAGCGACAATTTTTGAACATTTGTGGGGGAGGTACCTGAAGGAGTGGACCTATATGGCCCATCTTCGAACTTAAATCGAATCTGGACAAAATATTTCGATACCCAAAATTTGAACCGAATCGATTGATCCGTTCGAGTGTTATCGTGCGCACCAGCCAGACAGACAGACGGACAGACAGACAGACAGACGGACAGACAGACAGACGGACGGACATTGCTAGATCTACTCAAAATTGTCTGAAACGGATATCGTACAAACATACTTGGGGTCTAAAACCATTATTTCGATGAGGCACATTTTTGGTCGTATCAAAGTGTAAATACCCTCTTTAGCCTAAAGGCTGAGGGAAGAAGACGTTTTGAGTCTACAAATTATCATAGAAGATACACGCAAAAAAACGGCCTCTCTAACATATGTCCCAAACATATTTTGCAGCAAACATATATATGTTTGCAACAGTCCCGAACATAATATATGTTTGGGTCTGCAAACAAATATATGTTTGGGTGGAAACAAATATATGTTTGGGTGCAAACATATATATGTTTGGGTGCAAAGATATTTATGTTTGGGTGCAAACAAAGATATGTTTGGGTGGAAACAATTTTATGTTTGGGTGCAAACATTTTATATGTTTGGGTGCAAAAAAATACAAACCCAAAAGGCACAAAAAAAAACAAACACATGCACCAGTGGGCGCTTACTGAGAGCAAGGGAGCGTAAAATTCAATGTAAAACACTTTGAAATGTGTGCTCACTTGCTCTCAGTAAGAACTCACTGGCTATCTCTATAGTATACACACAAATGTTGAGGTTGTTTATTGAAAGGCAAAACAACAACAAACACATAGGTACATACAAAATTCCAAAGAAATACATAACACACTTTAATAAAAGAAAAACTGATTGAAATAATTTGTAGTCACACTTTTAAACAGGAAAAATATATAGAAACGTAGTTTAACGCTTCTCCTTAGTTGTGAAATAAAGCAAATTGTCCTCATAGTTGAAATCATCAGCGGGGAATCGGCATCTAGAATCAAATGATTATGTAATGTAATAAATAAATATGGATATGCCATATTTCAAATATACATAAGTATGTATGTAATTACCAATATTAAATGCGATTTCTTCCTTGTCCAATAAAATAATTCCATTCAACTTTCCGATTCAATTATAAAATGTATTGGGCATTTAATTTACTAAAAAGCACAATTTCTTTAAGAAAACACAAAACACTGATTTATTCACTCACTTTACCGTCTTGACTCTACAAAGGCATCTAAAACACTGAAGAAAGAAAAAAATATAATTCATATCATTTCTTCTTTTCTTCTTCGCCTGCTAAGTTGGTTAACAACAACAGAACAAGAAACACACGAGTTTGACGCATACATGCCACCAAAGCCCCCTTCTTCGCTTCTACGTCTTCTATTATACAATACACACAACTCTTCATTATAAAACAGCATTCCACAGCCGCGAGAGCACTGTTATTACTCTCGTTGACAAACATCCTCTCTCAACCCATGAAAAAATTTTCTAACATAAAAAATATGTTTTACTCAAACATATCAAATTGAGATATGTTACAAAATGTTGCAAACATATATTTGTTTGCACCCAAACATATTATTAGGTGTGGCCAATGTAGTCCATTTTCGAATGTAAACTAAGTGTCGACAAACTATTATGAAATCCAAAGTTTGGACGATACCGATTGCTCTGTTTAAGTGATATCACGCGAACCATTTTAGCAAATATTTTCGAATATTTGTGGGGGAGGAAACTGAATGAGTATACCGAAATATTACGATATGCATAGTTTAGACCAACGCAGTATCCGGTTCGAAAGTTGTCGTACTCAGCCACCCCTTTCGGGCCATTTTCTCAGGAAGTATGAACTTGTCCCTGAAAAATATGTGTACTCTCGTAATATCAATCAATCTTTTGCCAAAAAATCAAAACGATTCGAGAATAGGTCTTAAACTGCACTTTTCCGAAAATTTGTGTCTCTATAGTTAGTCAAAAAATCTGAAAATAAACTGAAGTATTTTGGTGACGAGCAGCATAAACACAGCAGAAAATAAAGGAAATCAAAAACCAGTTTTTGAAAAAGTGCCCGATTTCACTCAGAAATCCCCCTATACACTCGTCAGCCTAATGTCAGGGTATACAATTTTCTCTCTCAATTTCAAAGGAACTTATTTTTATTAGCAAAATGACTTGACGTAGACCATCGGCTTTTCTTCGATTATTTTTTATAAATTTCTTCAACTAAAAATAATCAGCTGACAATTTGTTCGGGTACTTAATCAATACCTCCGTCCTCTCATCTACAACCTGTCGCAACTGTTCCACACAGGAAATCAAAAACAATTTACCATACTTGCCCCGAATATCCTAACAGGATATGAACAAATAAAATTAAGAAAAATTGTCAAATTTTACATAAACCTGTCGTAAAATCAAAATATTTATTTACCCCTCAACCAGAGAAAATTAAAGAGGCTGGGAACGACAATTTGAAGTTAATGTTTCTAACCGCATCAGAAACCAAAAACACACGCACACAATCTATTACGAAGAGAAATAAGAACAAAAAAATATTACAAAATTTTCCCAAGGATATAAAAATAGCTAACACACAAATAGCTTGTGAATGTCAGACTTAATGGTTGTCCTTACAAAACAATTACGCCTGCGCACAAACGTGCCTCCAGAAGGTGCCACACAAATTAAGCAAAGCAGACACATCAACCCACCGGCAAACACAACACACATCGTCGTAATACAGTGTGGCATTTGTGTGGAAGGGAATTCTCTGCCTCTAAAGGAAAATTTGATTACCGCGAGAAACAATTTTTCTCAAAGACAGACACACAGAGATGGAAGGACGGACAGACGACATATAGTATGAATGCTCCAAATCTAAAACCTTGTTTTAAGATTTCCACTATCCTTAAAGAGTGGGGGAGTGGAGAAGTACAATGTACTGTGAAACATTACTCATAATAAAAGTAAACATGATGTACGACTAATTTGAATTTGAAACACATACTCTGTCATGCCACACAAAACTCCTGCACCAGCGAGTAATGCACTCAGAGCAGCTAGCTGTCTGACGTGATTTCCTATGTTCGGTAATATGTGTGTGTTGTTTTTTTCGTGGTTCCCACACTATTTTTCACTTCTTTTGTCGTACTGAACAAATTTGTAACACATTCGTGTGTACGTGAAAATTACGTGAAGTGGGATTATTTTTAGTCGAAGAAATTTCTAAAAAAAAGGCCAAACAGATACACTAGTAGAAATTTTGGAGGTAATTTTAAAAAGGCCATACTTTTCATTCTTAAAGAATAGAATTTCTCTTTATCTTGGTATTATTTGTAAATTAAATTTATTTTAATAAATTTAATTATCTAAATAAATTTAAATGTATTTATCTTATGACTGTGGTCATAGGAAATATATTCCTCCAAAACTATGGATGACTTTTTCTAATAATAGTAGTTAGAATAAGAGAAAAAAATAGTTTAAAACAAGGAAGAAAGTATCAGTCAGCTACGCCGACAGAGATATACACTCAGCCTCGGACATAAATAAATAAATTGAAGTAGTGCAATGTGGACTAGTTCTTTCTCGGCATGTTTTATGCAGTTCAAACGGAGTCGTGAAAACCGCATTTGGATGCAATCCAAAGAATCACATCCATTTGTCACATTTTAACAACATCCGGAGGCCGTTCAACGGAGTCGTGAAAAAGGCACTCCAATTCCTCACATTTTAACAGCATCCGGATGCAGTTCAAATGGAGTCGTGAAAAAGGCACTCCGTTCACTACATTTTATTAGCAGTTGTTAGAGATCCCTACATGTACATAAATCAGTTTGTACATCTCTACAGGCAGCGGAATACATTTCCAAAAAGAGATAATCGTGTTAACACTTCCAAACATTTGTTAATACAAACTAAATAATATTTAATTTGTGAACATTTTTCCGGTAACTCACGAGAAGAAAATTTCCCAATGGAGTGCTGTTGGAGTACATGTCGAAATCTTAAGTGGTGATGGGAAGACAATATCAAACCCATTTAGCAGATGAAGCAAAAGCACTTAAGCTTGGATTAAATGAAGAGCGGAGGAAACACACATGTTAGCGATTGAATTAAATAGAGAATTTTCATAATTTGTGTTAATTTAATAAAGTTATTAATATTTTTGTTTTACACAAATAATAAATGCATTTTATATTGTTATTCAAAACACGTGCTCTGGACTGCCTCCTATTCTACCCCAAAGGGTCAGTTAAAATGCAATGCCAAAGGGTCAGTTAAAATGCAGTGCCAAAGGTTCAGTTAAAATAAAATGCCAAAGGGTCAGTTAAAATGCGGTGCAATAGAGTGCCTCTTTCCGAGGTCACTCCCTTGTAAAAATCATGAGTGAAAATGCATAATTTGATGCACTTCCAAATCACTTGTACATTAGGGTTATGACTTTTTGACATTTTTCCTCAAAAATGATTTCCTGTAGCAGGGATGAATGAACTTTTGCCTATTAATCGCTATGCTATCATTTATTCCATTGAAATATAAAAAAAAAGTTCACGCACAAATCGATTTTAAAAAAATAATTTTTTGAAAAAATATATGAAATGAAATTTTTTTTTTCAAAAAATGATTTTTTGTTGCACGAATGAATAAATATAAGCCTACTAATAACTATAATAACGTTTATTTCATTCAAATATTAAACAAGTCGCAAAAAAGTCACTTTGAAAAAATTTTAAATTTTTTGTTTTTTGTTAAAAAATTATATTTTTATATAAAAGCGTTTACGACATTTTTACGATTCTCAGAATTGTAGAAAAATAGTGCGAAATAAATTTTATGTCATTTTAATTATCTCATGTGGCTCTAAAGTTTATTTTCAATTATATATCTGTTTTCAGTGACTTCAAAAAATTGTCCATAATTTTGATAAATTCAAATTTTAAAATCATTTTGTGCGTGAGGTTTTTTCACCGAATCACCTTATAATTAAGATTTTATGTAATCTTATGGCAAAACTCATCACGCTATGATACAGGGATATGAGGTTGTAAAAAATTCATAACCCTATTGTACATATCATTTAACTACCTCTTTGGAGGCAAACTTTTCGCTGGGAAGTAAACACAAAACTTCTGAATCTGTGGGGGTTCGCTTGAACTATTCATCGAAGTTCTGGCATTCCGCTTCTACGTGAATCGTGAAAACGCTCGTGCAAGAAATTGTCTAAATTAGACCACGTTTTCGTAAAGCCGCCATATGGGCATATACCTTCCCAGCAAAATTTGAAGGAAGGGGTACCATGCGATGACGTGATTTCATGGCATCTTTTGCATTGGTTTAAACGAAGTCGTGAAAGATCCGATCTTTTCATCAGCATTTGAACCCATTCCAATAGAGATGAATTTAGTGTTTTTATTTATACACATTTTTCTAAGTATATAAGATTAATCATTTACAAAAGACTTGATGTTGTCGGAGACTCGTAATCACAACCAACGTTGTTAAAACTCTCGTGGTAATGATAATGTCATTGCAAAGGGTTGGTGAAAATTACATGCCAAAGCATTGGTGAAAATGACATGCTTTGGATCCAGAAATGAATAGCATCTTTTGGGTTCCACGCTCATATAAAATTCATCTATGAAAATGCTAAAAAGATGACATGCCAGATCACTTGCACCCATGATTGAATGAAAGTTAGAAAATCAAGGGGCAGTTTGGACTTTTACGCTGCATCAATTTTCTGTGAGTTCACTTTCACCTGTTGAAGTCTTCTATTAAACAGAGAAGACATCTTCAAATCTTCTATAGACAAGGGAAGAACCCTTAAGGTCTTCTATAGACAAAAGAAGACCTCTTGACGTCTTACATAGACAAGATATTTCTTCTATAGACAATACAGGTTTGCTTGAGGGCTTCTACACTCAAGAGAAGACCTCTTGAATCTTCTATAGACAAGAGAAAACATCTTGAGGTCTTCTACAGACGAAAGAAAACCTCTTGAGTTCTTCTATGGACAAGAGAAGAGCCCGTTAAAGGAATTCTACGGACAAGAGAAAACTTCTTGAGGTCATCTATAGACAAGAGAAAACCTCTTGAGGTCTTCTATAGACAAGAGATGACCTCCTGAGGTCTTCTATGGACAATAGAAGATCTCTTAAGTTCTTCTATAGAAAAGAGAAAACCTCTTGAGGTCTTCGATGGACAATAGAAGGTCATCTTTAGACAAGAGAAGAGCTCATAAAGTCTTCTATAGGCAAGAGAAGACCTCTTGAGGTCTTTTATAGACAGGAGAAGACCTCCTGAGGTCTTCTATGCGAAAGAGAAACCTCTTGAGGTATTCTATAGACAAGATATGACCTCCTGAGGTCTTTTATGGACAATAGAAGATCTCTTGAGGTCTTCTATGGACAATAGAATATGGACAAGAGAAGATCTCTTGAGATCTTCTATAGAAAAGAGAAGACTTCTTGAGGTCTTCTATGGACAACAGAAGATCTCTTAAGTTCTTCTATAGAAAAGAGAAGACCTCTTGAGGTCTTCTATGGACAATAGAATATCTCTTGAGGTTTTCTATGGAGAAGAGAAGACCTCTTGAGTTCATATATGGACAAGAAAAGCCCGCTTGAGGTTTTCTTTCGACAAGAGAAGATCTCTTAAAGTCTTCTACGGACAAGAGAAAAACTCATGAGGTCTTCTACAGACAAGAGAAGACCCCTTCAGTTCGTTTTCAGAAAAGAGAAGATCTCTTGAGTTCTTCTATAGACAAGAGAAGACCTTTTGAGGTTTTCTATAGACAAGAGAAGACCACTTGAGGTCTTCTTTAGACAAGAGAATACCTCTTTAGGTCTTCTACAGACAGGGGAAGACCCCTTGAGGTCGTTTTCAGAAAAGAGAAGATATCTTGAGGTCTTCTATGGACAAAAGAAGATCTCTTGAGTTCTTCTATACCTCTTGAGGTCTTCTATGGACAATAGAAGTTCTCTTGAGGTTTTCTATGGGGAAGAGAAGACCTCTTGAGTTCATATATGGACAAGAAAAACCCTTTTGAGGTATTCTGTAGACAAGAGAAGATCTCATAAAGTCTTCTATAGGCAAGATAAGACCTCTTGAGGTCTTTTATAGACAAGAGAAGACCTCCATAGGTCTTCTATGGACAAGAGAAACCTCTTGAGGTCTTCTATCGAAAAGAGAAGACCTCTTGAGGTCTTCTATGGACAATAGAAGATATTTTGAGTTCTTCTATCGAAAAGAGAAGACCTCTTGAGGTCTTCTATTGACAATTGAAGACCCCTTGAGGTCGTTTTCAGAAAAGAGAAGACTTTTTGAGGTCTTCTATAGACAAGAGAAGACCACTTAAGGTCTTCTATAGACAAGGGAATACCTCTTGATGTCTTCTATAGACAAGAGAACATATCTTCAGGAGAAGACGAGACATGGTGAGGTCTTTCACGGACAAAAGAAGACCTCTTCAGGTCTTCTATAGAACAGGCAAGGCCTCTTGAGGTCTTCTATATACAAGAGAAACCGTCTTTAGGTCTTTTATAGGCAAAGAACATCTCTTGAGTTCTTCTATAGCAACGAGAAGATCCCTTGAGGTCTTCTATGGACATTCTATAGACAAGAGAAGACCCCTTGGGGTCGTTTTCAGAAAAGAGAAGATCTCTTGAGTTCTTCTATAGACAAGAAAATACCTTTTGAGGTCTTCTATAGGCAAGAGAAGACCACTTGAGGTCTTCTATAGACAAGAGAATACCTCTTGTGGTCTTCTATAGACCATTGGTGATCACTTCCTTAGGGTAGCGTAAAACCAACCACACGTATCGTCTCTTTATTTCTCATTTGCTATTGCTTAGTAATGGGGAGAGTGTCTTACCACTACTAATACACCAACTATTCTGTGCACCCCTGCTATAGGTAAAATATTCTTCGCGAAGCTTAAATAAAAATTTTGAAGATACATACATATATATTCATTACAGAAGCTAAAATTTTGTTATTTATTTTTGAGTACAAATATGTTTTGACAGCAAATGAAGACATCAGTTGGTGTTATTGTATCACCTTCTTTCTTCCTTCGTTTATAGAAAAGAGAAGATCTCTTGAGGTCTTCTATAGACAAGAGAAGACCTCTTGAAGTCTTCTATAGATAAGAGAATACCTCTTGAGGTATTCTATAGACAAGATAAGGTCTCTTTTGCTTTTCTATTGAGAAGAGAAACCCTCTTGATGGCTTTTATTAACAATAGAAGATCTCTTGTGGTCTTCTATAGATATAAAAAGACTTCTTGAGGTTTTCTATGGACAAGAGAAGACTTCATGAAGTCTTCTATGGACACGAGACGACATTTTGAGGTCTTCTTTAGGCAAGAGAAGACCTCTTGAAGTCTTTTATAAACAATAGAAGATCTCTTGAGGTCTTCTATAGATATAAGATGACCTCTTGAAGTCTTCTATGGATAAGGGAAGGCCTCTTGTGTTCTTCTATGGACAAGAGAAGACCTCTTGACTTCTTCTATGGACAAGAGACGACCTGTAGTGGTCTTCCTTAGATAAGAGAAGACCTCTTGCGGTCTTCTTTAGCAAAGAGAAGACCTCTTGAGGTCTTCTATCAACAAACGAAAACCTCTTGAGTTTCACTACAGACAAGAAAAAACCTCCTAAGGTCTTCTAAAGACAAGAAACGACCTCTTGAGGACTCCTATTTTTCCACAGACAATATTTCACGAGGATGATTTTATTATACAACAAGTAAGAACGGCGTTAAGTTCGGCCGCGCCGAACTTGTTATACCCTCCACCACAAGTTGTATTGAAGTAAAATGGAATAATTAGTTTCCTTTCGTGTATGAAGAAGACCTATTACTAAATTTCTGCAATTTCGGTAAAACAATGTGAGGCACCGTTCTATGGGGGCTATTTCAAAACGTCGATCTGTACCGACAAATTTCCGATGGAAAGTTTTTAGACTCAAAGAAGACTAAATACCAAATTTCCTATATTTCGGTAAGAGAATGTGGCTAAAACTTAAAAAATACCGAAAATCAAGAAGTACGCTTCTTGGAAGGCTAAATAACGAATTTCGGTGGGATATTGACGTCACAATCTTCAGTATTACGAAAATCTAGAGGTACCGTTCTAAGGGGGCTATATCGAAACGTGGACCTATCCGACGAATTTTAGTCGGAAATGGGGCAATATGAAAGCGTGGACCTGTACAGACAAATTTCTGGCGAACAGTTTTATATCACATTGAAGACTAAATACCAAATTTCAGCCATTTTGGTGGAATATTGAAGCCACAACCTTTAAAGTACGGAAAATCGGGAGGTGCCTTTCCATGGGGGCTATATGAAGGCGTGGACCTATACCGACAAATTTAAAGGGGAAGTTTGAGTAACCCCAGCGAAGTCTAAATACCAAATTTCAGCCATTTCGGTGCAATATTGAGGCCACAACGTTCAAAATACCGAAAATCGGGAGGTACCGGTCTATGGGGGCTATATGAACGCATGGACCGATACCGACAAAGTTCAGAGGGAACGTTTTACACCACCAACGTAGACTAAGTAACAAATTTCAGCCATTTCGGTGTGATAATTATGCTAAACCCTTCAAAATAACGAAAATCGGGAGGTACCGTTCTATGGGGTCATATAGCCTCCGTGGACCGTGGCGTGAACCGATACCTACAAAATTCTGGGGGAAAGTTTTATACCCCTAAAGAAGACTACGTACCAAATTTCAGCCATTTTGGTAGGATAATGGAGCTAAAACCTTAAAAATACCGAAAATCGGGACGTACCGTTCTATGGGGGCTATATCAAAACATGGACCGATATATCCCATTTTCAATACCAACCATCCTGCAAGTAATAAAAGCTTCTGTGCCAAATATTGACTCTCTATCTTTAAAATTGCGAGCTGTATCTTGATTTCCACAGACAGACGGACAGGGTTAAATCGACATAGAAATTTATGCTGATCAATAATATATATACTTTATAGGGTCTCCGACGAATGTTTCGATGTGTTACAAACGGAATCACAAATTTAATTATACCCTCCATATGGTGGAGGGTATAAAAAGCCCTCATAGCTGTTCACCTAAACTTATCACCTAAATATGAAATATTTCTGTAAATCAAACCTCGGGATCTAAGAGTGCTTTCTGACAAAAATCGACTTTTAGACCATTCAATTAGCATTTAGATGTTTAGATTTTGAAAGTTTTGTTAAAGGTCGCCTTTCGATTTTCCGCCATAAAAATATGTTGTTAACAGAGGACGCCATTCCAATGTGTTAAAAAGTCGACTTCGACTTTTAGACTTTGTACGTCAAAAAACGGCGACCAATCGAATAATCAAAAGCCTACTTACCTATCCCTAGATTTCAGATCATCGCTCAGGTCCAAGGCTTATACATCATTATTATTCATGATAAAATTATTACCAGTATTTTATTTTCTCAGTGTATTTTTGTGTGTATGTTGTCATAGATTATATTTTTGTGTGTATATGAGGGGGAGAAACCTTATGAATTATTAGACAATTTATATTTAATTAGTATTTTTAGGAAAATACCCAAAACGCACACACACACACCTCAACAACAAATCTTGCTAAATCCATGACCAAACATATCACATTTCGCCTTGTAAGTTTTCTTTCATTGATAGTGGCATTATAAGAAATCTTCAGATTTTATAATCCCCCTCCATAGAGAAGAAATGTTATTGATATGTGTTTTTAAAAGTCTCTCACACTCTCGTAAAACTGTAATTCATTTACATCATGGGACTTCCTTTCCTTCGTGTGTGTGTGTGTATGAATTCAAAAAGGATATATCCTGTATTTTGACATTTAAGTTCATCGGAGCAAATATGCACCTTGCGCTTTGTGGTTTTCCTTGGGAAATAAGTCTGTGCATTTATAAATTTTGAGATTTATTTCAAGCGTAATAAAATGCCATTCATTGAAGTGACTGTTATTTAATATAACACTGAAAACTGACAAAAAGCAATTACATGACCTTCCCACACCGTGCAGAGGAACAAGTGCCGTACCGATCCCTACCAATCCCTAACATAACAGTGTTATCCTTTCAACCACCAAACATCAACACGAGTGCAATTAACCACAAAACACAACACAAGTGTAAACGGTAAAAGGTCAGCAGCAGTAGTAACCATAGCATGCCTGTAAGGTAATTGTGTTCCCTTTTATTGTTTTGCGTTTGTTTTTGTTACTTCGTCATTGTGCGCAGCCGCAACCTTTTCAAGTGCGTTTCTCACTCAAGTGTTGCAATACACAAGTGTTTCATTTAATTCTCGCCCTCTATTGTTTTTACTCCAGTTCGACCAGCATTAACGTCCACTTGAGTTGTGGTATGTCCTTTTTCATTGCTGCTGTTGTTGTTGCTGTGAATTGTGAATGTGGTGCAAAGTGTGTTCACTCTTTTGCCAGACATCAGGTCTGACTTAAGTCCAATTTGGAGTTTTTGTTTGTCTTGACATGTGTTTGCTGGTGGTTTTTGTTGAAATCATGAGGCCAGGATTAAAATGGGTTTGAACACAAACATTACAATTTTTAAGGGAAAACCGCAAGGATGTGACTGATTTAAATATTAGGAGTATTTATTTGAATATTGAGCTCTCCAACAGGAAGAACTTTAAGGCTTTTATTAAAATAGTATTGGCCTTGAATAACAAAAAAAATGCAAACCTATAATTTTAAATACTGCCTAACTGAAAACTTAATAAAAACTTACCTTTTGAACATTGTGACAAAGTATATAGTTACGAGTTCGGGCTAGTATCCAAATTTTAAAAATAGACTAAAATGATAAAACAAATTTCAAGTAGAACCACGTAGAAAATCTGTAGCTGAATACGCTCAAACAGAATAGAACTTCTACCATGGTGCAATCGGAAGAAAGCGCTCTTTAGACGCCGAAAATTGTGGTTTAAAAACTCCGTAGTCTTCTTAAAAAAATAGAATATTTTTGAGGTGTCTTAAAGACAAGGGAAAAACTATTGTGATTTTTTTAAATAGACTAAAAACATAAAACAAATTTCAGGTAAAACCACGTAGAAGCTCTGTAGCTGAATACGCTCAAACAGAATAGAATTTCTACCATGGTGCAATCGGAAGAATGCGCCCTTTAGACACCGAAAATTGTGGTTTTTAAACTCCGGAGTGGAGTCTTCTTAAGAAAATAGAATATTTTTGAGGTCTCTTAAAGACAAGGGAAAAACTATTGTGATTTTTGCGGCTAGAGAAGACTTTTTGAGGTCTTCTATATCCATAAGAAGATCTCTTGAGGTATTTTTTGGACGAGAAAATATCTTCTATAGGCAAGAGAAGATCACTTGAGATATTCAATAGACGAGAAAAGACATATTGAGATCTTTTATAGAAATAGAATATTTCTTGAGGTATTTTATTGACAAGAAGAGACATCTTGATCTTTAGACAAGAGAAACTCTGTTGAGAATTTTCTATGTCATGAGCACAGCTTTTGAGATTTTCTATAGACAAGTAAAACCTCTTGAGGTTTTTTTGTGGATATAGAAGACTTTTAGATATCTTCTATGGACTTTCTGAGGTATTCTATAGAAGGGGTCTTTCATGGGCAAGAAAAGATTTCGTAAGGTATTATATAGATAAGAGCAGACCTCATGAGGTTTTCTATGGACAAGAAGAGACCTCTTGAGATTCTCTGTTAACAAGAGAAGACCTATTGGGGTCTTCTGTAAACAAGAAATTACCTCTTGAGGTCTTCTATATACATAATAAGACCTCACGAAATTTCTACTGACAAGAGAAAACCTCATCAGTAGTGCGTTTCGCTAACTCATTTTTTGAGTTACCGACAAAAATCGGTAAAATTAAAATGCTTGTAATTTCGGTAATTAACGATAATATTCGGTAAGTTAGCGACCAATAAAATGTATTCGTAAAGTTCTACCGACAGTAACAGTGTTGTCAACATTTATTTAAACTTTTCATGCATAATTTTCCATTTTGATGATACCGATTTTTGTCGGTAACTCAAAAAATTAGTTAGAGAATCGCACTACTGCACACTGGTCCCACTTGTATGGAAAGGAGTGCCAAAAATATTTCCAATCGAGTTAACGACTCAAATTTTAAACATAGTTTTATAACGAGCCCAAAAGGGAGAAAAACAAATTTAATGAATGTAGGTCCACATTTGGGTGTAGCCCCCATACAAAGGTACCCCCCGATTTTTTATATTTTAACGATTTCAGCCAAATTTTCCAGTCGATTTGGCTGATATTTTGCATTTTGTGTTCTGAGGGAACAACATACCACCTTGCAAGATATGTTCAATATAGGTCCACGTTTAGATATAGCTCCCATATAAACATACCTCCCTATATTCGGTAATTTGTCGATTTTAGCCAGATTTTCTAACCGAGTTGGCTGTAATTTTGTATTTTGACTTCGGAGGGAATATCTTATGTCCGTGCAAAAAATTGAACATTTTTTGGTTTAGGTCCAAGTTTAGGTATAGCTCCCATATAAACGTACCTCCCGATATTCGGTATTTTGACGATTTTAGCCAATTTTCCAACCGATTTGGCTGTAATTTTGCATTTTAAGTTCTGAGGGAACACAATACCTCCTTGCAAAAAATGTTCAATATAGGTCCACGTTTCGGTATAGCTCCCATGTAAACGTACCTCCCGACTTTCGGAATTTTGGCGATTTTGCAGGCGTGGTATAAGGGGAATAACTTACAGGGTGGCAGATGGTGGCAGCTGGATTTCTTTTATCGTAAACTAGAGACTTTCCCCTGTATTTGCCCTTATGGGGCCAACATTAGTAAAACTCAACATAAATTTATAGCAATGATATTAAAAATAGCACAAAAAGTGATTTACAAAGAATTCATTTTTAAGGAACTTAGAAAACGAATTTTGAAATTGTTTTTTTCGTAAGATAATTGTCAATGCAATCAACTATAAGTTTCATTTTGGAAATTGTACATTTACCTCTTAATTTTTTTATAATTTCACTCATAAGCTACGAATGCTTTGCGGATCTTTTTTCGTTTTAAAGGTACCACATACAAATCTCAACTTCTTCGACTTAATTTGTAGTTGTCATTCTCCCACTGAAGACAAGGACGAACAGACCAAAGATATATTTTATGAGCGCTTTGAAGAAACATATGACCGTTGTCCTGCCCATGACATTAAAATTATTCTAGGCGATTTTAATGCCAAAATTGGAAAGGAAAATATCTTTGGACCAACAGTCGGAAAATTCAGTCTCCACAGTGAAACATCTGACAATGGTATGAGGCTGATAGACTTCGCAGCGGCAAAAACATGGTAGTTAGCAGCACCAGATTTCAACATCTCGACATCGATAATGGCACCTGGCTGCCTCCAGATCAGAAAACAAGAAATCAAATTGATCACATTGTGATAGATGGAATACATTCATCGAGCGTATTGGATGTGCGTTCGTTCCGAGGAGCAAACATAGACTCGGACCACTACCTTGTTGCAGCAAAGGTACGCACCCGGTTAAACGTAGCCAACAAAGTACGAACAGACACAACACGAAAGTTAGACATCGGTTAGCTGCAATCACAACAGATAACCACAGCATATTCCACTCAACTAGCCCAATTGCTTAATCAAAGCACTCCTCATCCCGATAACATATCAGCGCAATGGCAAAGTATTGCCCACTTCATGCAAACACCGCAAAATCCATACTTGGATAGCAGAGACCTTCACCAAGGAATCCATGGTATGATCAGGAGTGTCGTGCTGCTACCGAAGAGAAAAATGCGGCATATAGGGCTACTTTACAATCCGTAGCAACGCGTAGCGCACAAGAGAGATATCGGAAAGGAGAGAGGAGAAACGTCTTTTTCGCAGGAAAAAGAGGGAGATGGAAAAGCGGGAGTGTGAAAAAATCGAGATGTACAGGAACCAGAATGAAGTCCGAAAATTCTACCAAAGAGTCAAGCATCAAACTGATGGCTTTGCTACAGGCACATCCTCCTGTAGATACCAGAATGGTAATTTGGTAACTGATACAGATAGTGTGCTAAGGATATGGAAAGAGCATTTTTTCAAACTGTTGGTATCCAATAGTAGCGAAGTCGACGAAGATACCAAATATCCAATGCCAGAAGATGGTATTGAATGTATATCACCCGGCCAAGATGAAGTAAAGACAGCAATAAACCGGCAGAAGAATAATAAGGCAGCAGGAGATGATGGCCTACCAGCCGAGCTGTTTAAACCGGAGGCGACTCACTGATAAGGTGTATGCATCAGCTAATCAGCTCCATCTGGCAGGAAGAGCGCGTACCCAACGATTGGAACCTGAGCATCCTGTGTCCCGGCCATAAGAGAGGAGATAAGACTTTATGCTCCAACAATAGGGGCATAAGTCTACTCCCTATTGCCTACAAGATCGTGTCAGGGATATTGTGCGAACGACTAAAGCCTATGGTCAACGAGATAATTGGACCATACCAATGCGGCTTTGGACCTGGCAATTCCACCATTGACCAGATATTTACCATGCTGCAAATCCTGGAGAAGACCCAAGAGATGCAGATCGACACCTACCACCTTTTTGTCGATTATAAAGCAACCTTCGACAGTCCGCTGCGTCCAAAGGTATTTCAAGCCATGTCTGAATTTGGTATCCCCGCAAAGCTCATCCGGATTTGTAAAATGACTTTTACTGACACGAGATCCTCAGTTAAAATAGAAAAGAACCTCTCAGAAGAGTTTTGTACCAAAAGAGGTTTCAGACAAGGAGACAGCCTTTCGTAGGATCTCTGCAACATCTTGCTGGAAAAGGTTATACGAGAGCCAAACGTCAAAAGAAGTGGCACAATCTACACCAATAGCCACATGTTACTTGCTTATGCTGATGATATAGACATCATGGGACGATCAGTAAAAGAAGTAACCGATACCTTTATGAAGGTCGAAGGAGAATCTGCTAAGTTGGGTCTGGCGGTAAACGGCGAGAAGACCAAGTTGATGGCGTCGACGAGCAATGCGTCCATTGAGCTCGGACCAACTGTGGAAGTTGGCCCCTATAATTTTGAGGTAGTAAAAGACTTCGTCTACCTCGGCACCTCCGTAAACACAACAAACGACATCAGTTGTGAAATAAAAGGAAGAATTGTATTGGCCAACAGATGCTACTTTGGTTTAAGTAAGCAGTTCAAAAACAGAGCCACATCTCGTCAAACAAAAATAACGCTCTACAAAACACTGATACTACCCGTGCCGATGTTTGGTTCCGAAGCCTGGATACTTGCGCAAGCAGACATGGCAGTGCTTGGTGTGTTTGAGAGAAAAATTCTTCGAAAGATCTACGGACCAATCTGCGTTGACGGTGAATATCGACGTCGCATGAACCACGAGCTGTATCTGCTGTACAACGACATCAATATAGTTAAACGTATCGAGATGCAACGATTGCGTTGGCTAGGCCATATCAAAAGAATGGGCGAAGATGAACCCGCTAAAAAGGCGGGTGCACGCAGACTTGGCAGGTCAAAGAATAGATGGCGCAAACAAGTGGATGAAGAATAAAAGGCGCGGTATTCCAGAGTGCGAAGCAACAAATAGGGAGAATTGAAGATCTTTTCTTAGTTCGGCCTATGGAACAAATATTCTGTAATAAGCCAGCCAAGTAAGTAAGAAGTAATTTAGTTATCGTTTTATTTCGTTGCCTTATTTTCTGATAATTTCATTTAAGCGCAGAGAACTTTAAATCTAATTACGAAAAGGGTATTGCATTCAACAAACCGCACCACAACTTCAAATGCAATAGGAAGTAACAATTATTATGTCACCCTCACCTTGTTTTACACACTCAATAAAAAAACTATGACAAGTAGAACAGATTTTCACAATTCACCGCAAACTCAAAAAAAACACAAACTTAAACAAAACTCCCCATTGATAAGCAAATAAATACAAGAAAAACTACCTTCAAAAATTACTCCCTGATTCCTTGCATTGTTATTTAACTGACAGACGCATTGTTGACTTTTGTGCGGCGGTAGGAAGTTAGTTGCGTTTAGGTTTTGTTTTTTAGTGGTGCAGGTGGTTTTAGTTAAATATTTGTTCCGCTGCAACAACATTTTGTGGTGCACGGAAAACATGCAACACAGTGATTTTCCAAAGGCAGATTTGAAATGTTTTCCCCTTCAAACGTTCACTTTATCACTCTTTTTCTCTCTTCCTCTCTTCCGCCGAGCCTTCAACAGACATAGTTGATGTTTAACTTTATATCCTGTGAGATTGTTGTTTGTATGACTAGATTGCATGCATGTCCTTATTTAAATGTCCACCATACACAAGCGGGTACTTTTGTTGTTTCCGGATCAAAGGATCACTTCCTGACAGGATATAACAGAAAGAGAAATTTTCGTACAAATGTTTAGATTTCTGTGGGAAAATTATGAAAAAATAAAGTTAAATAAAAAACGCGGACAAAATAAATATTTCCTCTCCGTGAAATGACCACAGGGGAAAATGATTTCTCTAACGGTCATTTCAATTAATTTTAATGAATTTCAGGTTTTTAATTTAAGTTTCCTTTCTCTTCAAATTTGAGACAAAATGTCAAAGCATCATCTTGAAAATTGGGTCAAAATGTTAACGTTTTGTTCCCAAAGACAAAAAGATGCTGTTAATATTTGTTGTCTATTAATATTTGCTGTCTTTGAGGTACTCTATCTCACCAAAAGGGTTGCAAAGATCATTTACCCCTTCTTTTCCATTAGCTCTTTGGCTAACAAAGAAATGTTTAGCAAAGTTGCTGGCAACTAGTTTTTCATCTCATTTAAATTGTTTTTGTCGAAGATCACAACATTTGAACCCTTTGCAAACTCGATTTTTGTAAGAAAACAATTTGTCTAGCATTTTGATGTCTTTTAATTCCCTTTCTTTACAATTTGTTTTCTTTTGTCTATCTATGCGCTTACCCAACAATCATATTAAAATGTTAAGTTCATGTTTTGTGACATTTCTTTGAACCTCAATGTCAAATTATTGTTGTTTGTGAAGACATTTCGCTATTAGCTTATTTGGTACTTGAGTCACTACATATTTCTGTTCATAGCAGCAGGTTCAGCAGTTCTAAACTCTGCGGCAATGCTAATGTTAATAACGGTATAAAACAATATTTGGTAAAAAAAGATAATGGCGATGTTAGGTATAACACACGTACATACATACTTTTTGGTAGTAGAAAATGATTTTGGAGATAAAAGAAGATATTTTATCCCTCAGCCTTTAGGCTAACGTGGGTATATGGATAATATTTTTCAAAAATTAACCTAACTGAAACCAAGAGTTTACCATTTTATAACGCGCGAATTGTGGTTATATTACACTGTGAACCGAAATTTTGGGGGGTGGAAAATTCCTTTTAGGGCTGAAAGCCCTTGATGAGTATATACAGAACGACAAAGGGCAGATCCGCCGTGAGTCGAACTTCTGAGTTATGGCGTGATGAATTTTTCACTGGAGACCCTATAAGGCATCAGCAATTAGCGTTATATCTATGTTCTCTGTTGTTTTGGCTTATTTTGAGATTACATGTCTTCTGTCAAATCGAATGAGGATTATTTTCGTAGAGCACTTCGACCTTCTAACTCGCCTTCTTCAATATCCTTTTCGTCCTTTATTTCAAGAACCGCAATAAAAGTACCACAAGATGACGATTTTCAGCTTCGAAATGTTCTGCAAAAATGTCGCTCAGAAAATTTTAGGTACGGCTCTCATTGACATTTTTGCGATTTTGTCGCGTTTTCGTGGTCGTTTTGTGCATTTACCCTGTTTTTGTTCAGAAAAAGAAAGATTATATTTTGTTTTTTGTATATTCGTTACAGAACATACAAAATCACAAAACACAGTTTTTTTCTGAGCAAATAGGGGTAAATGTAGAAAATGACTATGAAAACGCGACAAAATCGATTAGCTGTCAATGAGAGCCGTACCTAAAATTTTCTGAGAGACATTTTTGCAGAACATGTCGAAGCTGAAAAATGTCATCTTGTGGTACTTTTATTGCGGTTCTTGAAATAAAGGAACAAAAGGACATGGAAGGAAGCGAGTTAGAAGGTCGAAATGTTCTACGAAAACGATCCTCATTAGATTTGACTGAAGATATGTCATATCAAAAATAAGCCAAAACAACAGAGAACAAAGATATAACGCTAATTTCTGATGCCTTATAGGGTCTCCAGTGAAAAATTCATCACGCCATAACTCAGATGTTCGACTCACTGCGGATCTGCCCTTTGGGGTTCTGTATATACTCATCAAGGGCTTTCACCCCCAAAAGGAATTTTCCACCCCCCAGACCTCGAGCTCCATTTTGTTGCACAGTGTTATACAAATTAAATGCTTTTAGAAAAAAGGGATATGTTTTTGGATGTGACAAAAAATATTGTTCTTAAAAGTTAATTTACCCATTAACAAGTAAAAAAAGTATCAGTCGGCTTTGCCGACAGAGATATACCCTCAGCCTCTGTGAATTGAAACGTTCATCTACGGACAGATCCAATGTATTTAGAGTCTTTTCTGAATTTTGTGGTGGTTCATCGTATAACTTTTGGACCAGACACACGGACGGACGGACACACATCTCAAAATCGCTTTATCTCGCCGAGATATGTAGATTGGTATACCACATTGGGGTTCTCCGACGAATATTTCGCGGTGATACATGAATTTTTACCAAAACAAACTTATAATACCCTTTCCACATATTGATGTAGGGTATAATAAGAACAAAATTTTTGAATTTTTTTTTAAGAAACTCTTATAACCTCTATAAAAACTCAAATATTAACTTTCCCAAATATATTCGACATTTAGTAATGTTTTTACATAGGCAGATTATTTTTGACACTAAAAGGGTTAAAAAATATCCAATTGTGTAAAAAGCTATAATTTATATTAGTAATTTTAAAAAAATTTGAAAAAGTTGAAAGAGCTGAAAGAGGACACTCTCCAGCATCATTCTGCGAAAACGGAACATTGTTCCAAGTTGCTTCCTAAAAGTTGTAGTCCACTAAATTTGGAATTTCACTAAAATTTAGTACCTGAGGAAAAATAGAATAGCTCACTTCGTGTAAACGCTGCGGTAATTGATTGAAACGGTTCTTAAAGACACAATCCTGCCTACCTAACTAGAAAATAATTAACACAATATATGCTATAGTTTCCGAAAAATTGCTATTTGTTTTTCTAGAAATAGGTAACTTTTGGGCAGGAAAATCGATTTCTGAACCTCTGTGCGCCGATGTAGTCTCTGGTCAGCTACGGGCCAACAAGTAATATACAACACTTACAAAAAGTCCAGAAATAGGTATACGAGGTTGTAAAAACTCATAACCCTAGTGCACAGTTCTAAACTGTTGGAATCAGGGTTTCGGAGTCGAGCCATTTTTCCTTCGACTCCGACTCCGACTCCAGGCCAGTTTTTTGTCACGACTCCGACTCCGGAGTCGACTCCGAGGGTAATTTCCTATACCACTAAAAATTAATACAATTTGCTAAATTTTTCAACTTTTCCTATACTAGGACCCACCGACGTAGCCAGGGGGGGGCCCGGGCCCCCCCCCCGAATTGATTTTAGTTCCCATAGGATATTAGCTTATGTTACATATTCTTTATTTTTTTAGTAAAATTTTAAACTGTTTTAAATTGTTCAAGAAATGTCTAAAGTAGTTGGAAGTATTGCAGAGAATTATTTAACTACATTGGTATAGTTATTGTCCAAAATATTTGAAAATATAAAAATAATGAAGTTAGGCTTTTTGAACAATTTTATGCAAAGTTCTTGTTAAGTTTTAAGGTGTTGTGTAAACGTTCAATCGGAATTTAAGGCTGACTGTAAGTGTTACTGAATTAAGAACAAAAAGTTTGGCTTATAAACAACATCCAGAAAAAACATTTTTGCGATATTTTGTTTTTGAAATTTGTTATAAGAGCAATTCAACAATAAAATATAAAACCGTTGCTTAATCTTTGTGGTTTTAAGTGTTTGTATATTTTCTCTAACACGTTTTTATAATGAACTATTTTGAAATTCATAACAATTACAACTTCTTTATTATGTTTGAAATTTGCAACAAAAAAACTATTATATATTATTTTTATTATATAGTTTCTCTTCCACCGCAGTGTCGTAAATGTCTATTGAACAAAAGGATTTTTCTGTCGAATTTTTATGTTTTGTTCGACCTTTCGAATGTTAATAAAATCAAGATTATTGATCTTGAGGTCAATGTTTATATTTTACTAGCTGAACCCGGTGTGCTTTGCTATCCCGAATAAGTAAAATATATTTTAACAAATTTATTTGTAGGCCAATGTTCGTCACTTATTCCAGCTTTCATTAAAATCGGGTATACAAAGCGTGTTTGGTGCATCAAATACATGAAATCGGACGAAAAGATATATGGGAGCTATATCCAAATCTGAACCGAGTTCAATATAATTTGGAAAATTTATTTCTAGACCCAATTCCTCCGCACATTCCAAATTTCATTCAAATTGGACATACATAGCATGAAAATATATATGGGCACTATATCCAAATCTGAACCGATTTCAATATAATTTGGCAAATTTATTTCTAGACCAAATTCCTGCTCACATCCAAAATTTGGAGACATTATCTGTTACCATTCTATAGATTTCTGCATAATAATATAAATTTTTTGGAGGTACCTCCGATGCTGATGCTATATCTCCGGATCAACGCGGAATCTCAGCAATTTTTATAGCCTATGTTATTTTCAGGCCATGTAGTGATATACTCTGAAAATTTCACGAAGATCAGTTCAGCGGTTTTTGAGTCCATAAACTTCAAATAAACAAACAAACGTACAAACATTTTTCTACTTTATATATATTGATTTATTACATATTATTTCCAATATTTCAAAATTGCAATGAATTTCATCTTCAGGGATTTTCTGTCGATTACTCTTTGAATAAAACCAGCAGAAAACGTCATAGAAACCCATAGCAATTGTATTTTGGGAAGTGTTTTCAATGGATCCACATTTCTAGATATGCTAATTTTTCCTCCTTCGGTAAAGGATTTTGTGACGACAAACGAAATCTAAAAACTGATCGGAAACAGGTTCTTCTTCGTCAAAATTTGAGCCTATGTGAATTAAAACTTTCATCTATAGACAGATCGAATAGCGGCTACACAGCCAAAATCCTTAAACCCAAAAACTATGTATTAGGAGATTTTCAGAAATTTGTAGCCATTTTCGGAGTATGAACTTGCAAACAAAATATGGATTTGTATCATTGATCACAAGTGTTGCGGTGCAGGTATAGAGGTATGGAGAAATGGGCCGGATCGACATAGTTCATTTTGGGAGTAGATCTTATTTTGGGAGTCATTCCTTTCAAAAGATATTGCGCCCATCAGTCATTTCAGTTCGCCACAGTATAATTTTCACCTTTAGACCCTTATGTCAGGAAATATGGACTTGCCCACGAAAAACATAATACCGCTCTAAACACAAGGAATGCCTTCAGTAAAAATTTTTAAAGATCCTCAAATAGACCTTAAACTTCCCTTAAACCACTATTTTGAAAGTTTGTGAGGGAGGTATCCCAGTATGGCCCATTTTCGAGCAAAAACTAAGTTTGGAAAAAATATTACGAAAATAGCAGAAGAAATATACCGAAAAGCACCGTTTTATAATTTTATTTTATTTTTATATTTCATATTTTTACTTATAACTAAATTATAAGCATAAAGTGAAGGCATGACCATTGAGGTCTTAAACTTACACATCTTATCCAGGGAGGTCTTAAACTGCACTTCGCTGAAATTTTTTGAAATACTCCGCGGAAGATTGCCGAAAGGTTAGATCGATATGGGCCATCTTCGAAGTTAAATTATCGTGCTCTCCAGGCAGCTATCCAGACGAACGGACATAGCTAAGTCGACTCCAAGTTTTATAAAACAGATTTCTTCCAAACACACTTTGGCCCTAAAGCCATTATTTCGATGAGGAACATTTTGGCTAAAGGTTGAGAGTATAATAAATGTAGATTGGGAAAAATTGTGTTTATGGATTTTTGCTAAAAGAATGTATACAGGTATAGACCTTGGATTGGGCGACATAATTTCATTTTAAAAGAATTTAAGACTGGATTCCAGAGTTTCCCTTGTTCCTGATCAATTTATGAGAAGATCCAGGACAGGAACCAGAATTTCTATAAGTGAAATCCGACGATTGGACGCCAAAATTAGTCTATTGACAGATGCACGATTTGGCGACAGAATTTGTCATTTACATAACCACGATTAGGTGCTAGAATTTCTTGATGGATAGACTAACTACTGCTAAGCATTAGTTCTCGGCCTTCATAAATTCTTTGTGATAAGTAGACATAGAATTTTTGCATATATTTGAAAATTATAATGTTAAGATATTTGAAAATTAAATGTTATGATATTTCTAAGTTTTTCCGATTGTATTCGTTATCTTTTGGTCTTACCGAAGTGATATCACTGAATTTCATAACATTCACTGTAGCTGTGAATTATTTGATAAATGATACGTCCAAAAATATATGGGATTATTAATATATTCATTGTTTTGACCATATATTAACTGTGACATATTGTCACAAGATACAATTGGCCAAGAAGTCTTACACCATTTGAATTAAAAATAGTAATGAAAATTATTTCATCAGTAAAATAAGTCTAAAAAAAGGTTTACATCTTTGCTAAATAAGACATGTTCGCTAACATGAACTTTCAAAATTTTGGTCAGGTGGGCCCCCCCCGAAATGAAATCCTGGCTACGTCCCTGCTAGGACCCTATATGCTTATGTGTTCTTTTCTCTAAGACAATTTGTAATGCAATGCGATGTAAAATTGATGTTCCGTATTGAATCTGCTGTATCTTATATCAAAAAGAACAACAACAACAGAAAGAATATAGAAAGTTTCAGTAGATTTTGCCGAAATATATGTACGAGTATACCCTCCGATTATCAATTTAAAACAAAAACAAGTAGAAATGACGAGTTTGATTAAATTTTTTTTGTACGGACGCACAGAGGGGAAACATAGGCATAAAGTTGCTCAAAACTCAAAATATGAAAATAGTTTTTTTTATGAAAAAATGTTGATAAACGGCAACCAGACTCTTTTCTACATTTGCTATAACCATCCTCGACTTTGTAAGATTAACCAATCCAATGCAGCAGTCGATTGAACTCAGCCTTACTGAAAACAAAAAGTAAATTTTCGAAAACTAACTAAATTAGGTGAACATTAAAATGACATTATCCTCTTTATGAAAATTGTTTATGATCATTTTTAAGATTACTACAATTTCAATAGTGAAAAAGTCTATTTCCCCGTCGTTTTCCGACCATAGTTTCTTCTAATGTTTTATGCGATTGAGCCTCAAATATCAGATTCAATCATAAAAAATTGCGCATATTTGCGCCATTCCGAAAATTGAATTGAATTGAAAAATTGAATTGAGAAAAATTTTATTTAAGTAAATTTCAAAAAATAAAATTTGGAATGAAATATATGTACATATATGGGACTATATATACATCTGTACTGATTTGTTTGAAAATTGGCTCAATGTTTTTTAAGGCTAGTTCAGGTTGCATGTGTCAAATTTCAGTGATTTTGGTACATTTTTATCTCATATCAGATGCGAATATATATGGAAGCTGCATCCAAATCTGGACCGATTTTCATTATTTTCTATAGGATTAATCCTTGTGCAGAAGATATGCTTTGTGAAAAATATTATATCAATCGAAGTATAAATGAGCTTTCTAGGACTTTTGATCAACTTTTAACACAAATTTCCCCTCTGTGGGACGGGTCACATATCTTTTTCGTTTTATTTTGTCGAAATATGAAGATGGGTATGCCAACAGTAATTTGTTACTTACAGATTTTACGAAAGCGAAATTTTGACTTCTACAGTTCCCTTTTTTTAAATGCATATTTTTTAATTCGTTTCGCTTAAATACGCGATTATTATGTTCTTAATGATCCCACAAAAACATATGCTGATCGGTTTATTCGTTTTCGAGCTTCAGTGGTCACCGCAAACTGCTTTAGTAAAAACAGTGTTTCGTAGGTGGCCATTTGTCAGAAAACTGTGCAATATTTTTCAAAACAAAAAAAAAAAAAAAAAAAAAAAAAAAAAAAACTGAAAGTAGCTCAAGGTATTATAAATCAGATGAAAACAATATCTTTTGGAAAAAATTGGTAGATTACTTGTAAAAATTCATGAAAAATTTCATTTTTCGTGCACAATAAGTGACCATAACCCCTTAATTGTGGCCAAAATAAACTTATAATACTTTTTCCACATTATATTATATTGTCATCTAAATCTGAAAAGTGTGCAAAGTTTTATTTCGATTGGTCAACTGCAACCGCTTTAAAAATCAGTTACCAGATTTGAAAAGGGGGTTAATTTAGACACCGTAAAACACTGTAAGAATGGTCCAATATTGGTTTTGATTTCATATTCATGTACTGTCATCCAATTCTGAAATGTGTGCAAATTTTAAGTTCGATTGGTCAACTGCAACTGTGTGAAAAATTAGTTACCAGATTTGAAAAGCAAATTAGATAAAACACTGTAAAACAGTGTAAAAATGGACCAATATTGGTTTTGATTTCATATTCCTGTATTGTCTTCCAAATCAAGTTAAATAAAACACTGTAAACACTGTAATAATAAAAAATAAAAACTCTTTTGATAAATGTAGAAAAAAACATTTTGCCCGGAGTCGGAGTCGAGCTTTTTTTTCACGACTCCAGACTCCGACTCCGACTCCAGCAAAATTTGCTAGACTCCGACTCCAGACTCCGACTCCGACTCCGCAGCCCTGGTTGGAATCCAATAGTGAAGACGACGAAGATACAACAGATCCAATCCCAGAAGATGGTATTGAGTGTATCCCGCCCATCTGCTTGTTAGCGCCATGTGTCTGGAAGAACGCGTACATGCCAAATTACCACGAATGAGGCTCAAATTAAAGGGACATAAGTCTGCTCCCTCTTCCGTACAAGATTGTATCCACAATATTCTGTAAACGACAAAAGCGATTTAGGTCTGAAACAACCACCATTGACCAGTAGTGGAATTCTGTAACTACTTTTTTGAGTTACCGACAAAAATCGGTAACATTAAAACGCAAAATTATGAATGAAAAGTAGCAATAAAAGCTGACAGTACTGCTGCTATCTGTAGGATTTAGGAACAGCTTTATTTTTATTATTAACTCACCGAAAATTTTCGTTAATTGCCGAAATTATAATCATTTTATTTTTACCGATACTTGTCGGTAACTCGAAAGATGAATTACAGAATTCCACTACAGATATTTGTCTTGGGGCAGAACCCAAGAGATACCGATCGACACTTGCCATATTTTTGTCGATTATGAAGGAGCCTTCGATAGCGCTATGTCTTCAAAGGTATTTCAAGCAATGTCTGAATTTTGTTTTCGCGAAAAGAGCATTCAATTTTTAAATGGAATAAAAGTTATTATATTCAAGAATAGGCAAAGGTCAAACAGTGAAAATTCTCTACAAGACCTTGAGATATAGAAGTTCAAATTGGGAAAATGCACTAACTGTATTGCCTCCTTATAAAACAATGTCATGACTACATTTCCCAACTTAAACTTATATATCTCAAAAATGGTACAGCCTAGGAAAAGCTTACAAAAGCTGAACTTGTACAGAATTTTCACAGCTATAAGACTTTCTCTGGTTCCATTTCGATAAGACTTGCCGTTTTAAGCGAAATCGTGAAAACCTAACAAAAAACATAAAAATGTGACCTGAACTTCTATACCAAAATGGTAAAATCTAGGAATAAATTATAAAGGTAAATCCTCAAGAGAATAAACCTAAAACTGTGAACTTTTACCGCGATTCAATTTAATTTAAAGGCGCTCCGGCGATTTTTCCTTTTTTGTTGTTTTGATTTTTCTCATCTATGAACATTGTAGTTTCAGAATCCGAAAAAACTCCCCAGGTGTTGTAACGTGACAAATTGATCACATACATAAAACCAACGACAGCGCTGCCCCACTACCACAACAACATTACAACCGGCCAACGGAGATTAGCAAAGCCCCACTACCCAACAGCGTCATAACCTGCCAATCCATACTAACTGTTGGGTTCGCTTGCGTTTCAGTGGGATGTGTGTGTTACAGTGCAATTTTAGGCAAGCGACAGCATAACATCTGCAGAGTAATTCTCAAATGCTCTGTGCGACTGTACACACTAATATTTCAGTTTCGTTGGCGAAAGACAGGCTTGCTACTGCAGGGAGCCAGCCATACGGGCTTGAGTACAGTTGTGTGTTCGTGGTCCGCCAACCGGCACGGGAGTGTAGAGAGGTTGGGAAGTATTTTTGAGAGCTACCCCTTTGCGCGGTGGCTAATACATTCACTCCACCTTCGGGTGTTGTTCCACTCCACCTTCGGGTGTTGTTCCACTCCACCTTCGGGTGTTGTTCCACTCCACCTTCGGGTGTTGTTCCACTCCACCTTCGGGTGTTGTTCCACTAGTCAGTACTCGTAGAATACCGTAGAGGCTAACGTAGAACTAACACTAACGAACGACAACACGAACAGCCGAGCCGAGTGCAGAATCACCGAGTAGCCGAACACCGAATCCCCGAGTGGCCGAACACATACAACACGAATCACCGAACACTGAACCCTAAACACCGAATCACCGAGTGGCCGAACACATACGAACAACGAGTGGACGAATATCTACAACACGAATCACCGAGTGGCCGAACACATACGAATCACCGAGTGGCCGAACATCTACAACACGAATCACCGAGTTCCCGATTATCTTCAAATCGTCGCCGAACAGCGAATCATCGAGTTCCCGATTATCTTCAGATCGCCTACTACCGAACGGCGAGTCACCGAGTTCCCGATCATCATCAAACCATTTACTGAATCCAAGTTGCCGATTCCCCAGCCAATGGTCCTTCTTATCGTATTTAAACATAAGTAGATTATAAATTAGTTTTACATCAATAAATATCCGATTTAACCCCCAGGAAAGGGAGAATACTCGTCTTATTATTCCGTAAGGTTTAGTGGGCCCTTATGGCGACCCTGGACACGACTAAGTCTACCCCAGCCTACGACAAAACCACGTTACAGTGTAAGCACCTTTCATTTAAAGTTAGTTCAGACGCACTGTGGGGAGTAACCAATTTTGTCCAACATTTGCACTTCGTAATATTTTTTCCTGACATAGAACTGTTCCAAAACTCGGATTGGACATGCATCCGATCGTTTAGAAGTTTCTTGCAGCATGTTGTGCTCGCTGCCCCCATTACGAGGATGCCAGGACGTACACATGGTGTTTTTAGGGGGGCCGGTGGAGAAGTTCATTGACTGCAGCGAACTTCGAATGTCAAATTACGGAACTAACCGTATACCCGTCAAAAAATGTAGCTAAAACCTTCAAGACACCGAAAATTGGGAGGTACCGTTATATGGGGAACTTATGTTGATAATTGCTGATGGAGAAGTTTTGTGACCACTGGGAACCTCAAATGTCAAATAAGCGGGAGGTACCGTTATATTATACCTAAACAAGCAGCAGTTTCAAATGACATAAAGTCTCATAAAGTCTTCTCTAGACAGAATACATCTTGCTGTCTTCCATAGTCAGAACACTTTTTAGGTCACCTATAGACAAAAAACCTCTTCAGTAGTGGGATTCTCTAACGCATATTTTGCCTACCGATAATAATCGGTAAATTTAAAATTAACGAAATTTGTCGGTAAGTTAGCGACCAATAAAGTTTTCGGTAGGTACTACCGATAGCAACAGTGCTGTCAACGTTTATTGGTACTTTTCATCCATAATTTTGCGTTTTAAATCTACCGATTATTGTCGGTGACCAAAAAACGCGTCAGAGAATCCTACTACAGGTCATCAATGGATAAGCTTTTCTATAAACTTAAGATCTCCTGAAATCTTCTATAGGAAAATACCTCTTTAGATATTCTACAGACGAACAATCTCTTAAGATCATCAACAGACAGCAAACTTCTTGAGGTCTTCTATTGATAGTATACCTAAAGATGTATTCCATAGGAAGGATATCTCTTTAAAACATCTACAGACAAAAGACCATAGAACGAAGAAGACCTCTTGTGGTGTTCTGTAGACAAAAGACATCTATAGAAATCATCTATTGATCTATTGATCATCAATATATAGAACTCTTCATGAGGTATTCTATAGACAAAAGATCTCTTGAGGTAAATATATAGAAGATTTCTGAAGGACTTCTGTTGAAAGCAGACCTCTTATATAGTCAGAAGACCACTTGACGTCTTCTGTAGAGAGAAAACCTGTATATAAATGTTATAGACACTATCGATACGAGTAATTGACATTGGTTCAACGCCGTAATATTTCTCAAACACCTCTATTAACTTCGATTATGGACTATATCGGTGCACGCCTTCTGAGTCCCAAATTTGGTTCAATCTAAACTTACTCCCAAAAATTAAACGTTATTTCGGAAAGTGCTGGCAGTTCTTATTACAATATTAACGTACTCGTATTGAAAAACAAAAACAAGTAAAAAAGCGTTAAGTTCGGCCGGGCCGAACTTTTCATACCCTCCACCATAAAATATTCTGAACTAAAATGGAATAATTAGTTTTCATTCCTGTCCCCAACTTTAGGTGGGTACGTTAAAATGTCAGATAATGTACATAAAATGTTTCATTCGGTAGGCCCTTTTTTATGGTGCCTATATCTAACTATGTGGGTGCCACCGTGGTGCAATGGTATGCACACCCGCCTTGCACGCAGAAGGTCGGGGGTTCGATTCCCCGGCCAGTCAACATCAAACATTTTTCAACGGTGGCAAAATACCCCTCAGTAATGCTGGCGACATTTCCTGAGTATTTCAGCCTTGAAAAACTTCTCCACAAGTGGTGTCTTAAGACACGCCGTTCGGACTCGGCGATAAACAGTAGGTCCCATATCATTGAGCTAAATATGAATCGGGGTGCACTCATTGATATGAGAGAAGTCTCCCTTGTCCCGTATGGGATGTTGTGGAACAATGTTTTTTTGTTTTATATCTAACTATGTATGTTGGCAATTTGGTGGGCTAGAAATTGGGAGGTACCGTTACAGTTTTTGATGGGAGCATTTAATGTCAAATAACTCCTAATTCGGTTAAAAATTGTAGCTAGAATCCTCAAAATACCGAAAATCGGTACATAACGTGGGAACTTCAAATGTCATTAACAGCTAGTTCGGAGGTATCTGGGCTATACGAAAATATAAACTTAAATGAACAATTTTTGTTGGCTTTTAAATTTTAAATTAAATAAAGTTCGTCCAAAAAATAAAGCTAATGTACGGAAAATCAGGAGGTTTGTTTTGGGGCTATACCAAAACATGGACCTACGTTCGGTTAAACATTTTAAGTAAAATCCTTAAAGTACCGAAAATCGGGAAGTATCGTTATATTGGGGCTATGTTGAAAATTGTTGATGCCGATGTGTGGTGACCACTACAACCTTCAAATGTCAAATTACAGTTAGTTCGGTTAAAAATTTTAGCTAAAATTGCCAATTACTGAAAATTGGGAGGTACCGTTATATGGGAGCTATATCCGAACATGGACCTATGTTGACAATTTTTTATGGATAGGTGTTGTGACCACTAAGAACTTCAAATGTTCAAATTACAGATAATTCGGTTAAAACTTGTAGGTAAAATTCTTAAAATACCGAAAATCCGTTATATGGGGTTACCGAAATCCGTTATACCGTTATACCAAAAAATAAAGCTAATGTACGGAAAATCGGGAGGTTTGTTTTGGGGCTATACCAAAACATGGACCTACGTTCATAATTATTTCGAATATAAGTTTTTTGGTCACTAAGAACCCTACATATCAAATTATAGCTAATTCGTTCTAGAAATGTGAATTTAAACGTCAAAATACCTGAAATCGGGCGGTAACGTTATAAGGGGGCTATTCCAAAACATGCACCTATGTCCACTAGTTATATAAGTTATTGACATTTAAGAACCCTAAATGTCAAATTATAGCTACATCGGTCTGAAAATGTAGCTAAAAACGTCAAAATACCGTAAATCGGGGGTACCGTTACATGGGGGCTATACCAAAACGTGGACCGAACTTGACCTGCCTGCAAACAAAAGACCCATTTTCCCAAATTTCAGACAATTTTGGTGGAGAGGTGTGGTGACCACTAACAACTTCAAATGTCAAATGTTCAAATTACAGCTAATTCGGTTAAAACTTGTAGCTAAAAATCTCAAAATACCGAAAATCAGGAGGTACCATTATATGGGGCTATACCAAAACTTGTACCTATATTCACAATTTTTTCGAATATAAGTTTTTTGGTCACTAAGAACCCTAAATATCAAATTATAGCTAATTCGGTCTAGAAATGCGACTTAAACCGTCAAAATACCGTAAATCGGGGGTACCGTTATAGGGGGGCTATACCAAAACGTGGACCTATGTCCACAACTTTTGTTATATAAGTTTATTGACACTTAATATGCCTAAATTTCACATTATAGATAAATCGGTCTGAAATGTAGTTAAAAACGTCAAAATACCGTAAATCGGGGGTACCGTTATATGGGAGCTATACCAAAACGTGGACCTATGTCCACAACTATTGTTATATAAGTTTATTGACACTTAATAACCCTAAATGTCACATTATAGATAAATCGGACTGAAAATGTAGCTAAAAACGTCAAAATGCCGTAAAGGGGGGTACCGTTATATGGGGGCTATATCAAAACGTGGACCTATGTCCACAACTTTTGTTATATAAGTTTAGTGACGCTTAAGAGCCCTAAATGTAAAATTAGAGCTAAATCGGTCTGAAAATGTAGCTAAAAACGTCAAAATACCGTAAATCGGGGGGTACCGTTATATGGGGGCTATACCAAAACGTGGACCTATGTCCACAACTTTTGTTATATAAGTTTATTGACACTTAAGAACCCTAAATGTCAACTTGTAGCTCATCGGTCTGAAAATGTAGCTAAAAACGTCAAAATACCGTAAATCGGGGTACCGTTATATGGGGGCTATACCAAAACGTGGACCGATATAGCCCATCATCGAACTTGACCTGCCTGCAAACAAAAGACGCATTTTCTCAAAATTTTAGCGTCCTATCTCCATTTTTGTGGATGCTAGAGTGATTACCACAGACGGATGGACGGACGGACGGACGTGCACAGATCGACTCAGAATTTTACCCTGATCAAGAATATATATACTTTATAGGGTCGCAAATGAGTATTTCAATGCGTTACAAACGGAAAAACAAACTTAATATACCCTCCATACTATGGTGGAGGGTATAAAAACAACCCATATTGGGTTCGCTTCTTTTTTATATCACAGGCTGAGGGTACATATCTGTCGGCTTTTTTTACATGTTTTCAAATCAAGTCAACAGGGAACGCCAATGAAAGTAAAAAATAATATCTTAGTAATACTCCCTCATTGCTGCAAATTTTGCAACGTTACTGTGGAGTTGACATTTTCAATTACGAGTAGAAGTACATATTTTACCGTTTTAACTCAAATGCGGAAAAGATCTTCGCTCATCTGTTGCTGTTGTTATTCCAGTTGTCGAAGTTTTGTTCAATTAGCATTTAATTAAATTCATTATTGCTGCTAATCTTATTGGGTGGTCTTCCAAGCAGCTACACCAAAAACCGGGCTCCTCTTGTTACATTGTATCTTCTAAAAAGAAAATGTTTTGATATTTGCCGATCCACATTATTGAACGAGTGCGCTAATTAGCATTCAAAGAGTGATGATGCTGATGATAAGTAGAGATATTCTATAAAGATCAATTTATGAATGAAATGGGAAAAAGCGGTAATTCATTCATTGTTGTGGAAGCAGAAGAAGCTAAAGCTATGAATGGGAAATAAATTAAGCAAATGTATTTCCTATGGCGTTTTTGATTAATTGGTAGTTGTTGAAGCTTCTCTCCCTAGCATTGACAGCAGTCTGGTGTGGTTCATTCATAAAAGCTGATGTTAAATGGAAGCTGCTGGTAATGAATGGCTAATTGAATGAATGATTGATTTCCGAATAGAAGGAATAATTAATAATTTTTTAATTAAACGATTTTGTAGAGATTAAAAGACCAAATCTAGTTCAATTGAGAGCAAATTCTTTTTTAGCGGATATGCTAATTAGGTGCTAAGCAAACCGGATAGATAGGTACATACATACATATACATGCATATGTTCCCAGAAACATCCGAGAAGGTACAAAGGAGACTTCACTCATATAAACGAGTGCGAACCGATTGATATTGACTTAATTCTCTGGGACCAATTTTTTGATTGTCGATTCCAAACAGCATGTCTTAAGACACCATTTGTAGAAAAGTTGTACATGGCTGAAAATAAATATTCAAGAAATGTAGCCCACATTACGCAGAGGGTCAGTTATGTACTACATAGTTATGTTACATTCCTTATATCTTTTAATTTTATTTTTCGTCGTTGATATAATATAACTAAATTGTATTTCACTATTTCAGACTGTACTTTTTAAGCTATCTTCCATAATATTTACCTGAATATACACATATAATAACATATAAATCAAGTATAACCTTCCTTATGAACTTTCACAAGAAAAGGAATATGAACCAAAAATACCGTTAAGTTCAAAGGTCAGCAGAACGAATGGAATCCTGTTTCAAACAATTCCATGGCTTTTCAGGATATTTTCTTTAAAATTTTGTCCACTAATATAATAAAAACTGGGAAATATAAAAATAGCCGCCAAAAAAAAACAACTAAAGCCTGAGAAGTTTTTGGCCAAATTTGACCTTTGACACTGCCAAGCAACCAAAAACAAGGATTTACCACCCCTAAATTAAAATAGAGCAATGTCATGCTACGGTTCATGCAAATCACTATTGACCTCAACTGTAATGTGGAGAGTGAAAAACTGGTTTTAAAACACACATTTTTTCTTGTACAAAATACAACAATTTCAATTATTTACGACAAAAATACAACAAGCGATTACCGCTCAACTCTTTGCAGGGTCGTGGAAATTGTCCCAAAAGAAGAAGATTTTTTCTCCCTTTTAGTTTGCATATCTTAAACAATTGGGTGACCAAATTCTTGACTGGACATTTGTTGCATGGTAAACCATGATTCAGTTAGTTTGTGTGTTTCATGTTGTTTTTAAATATTTAGTTTCTAGCAAATTTCTAGCTTCTGCTTAATGTCATAAAATATAAGATTTTTATTGCGTTGTCATTTCATAGCAACCGGTCAATATTCATAGGACCATCATAATTCACATACGCAAATGGACATAACACATTGGAGTATCCACCCAAAATACAAAAAAACACTTCAAGTCTTCATGGCATAAACATGCAGATGATCCGCTTTGACTACCACTCAAAAAAGAATAGGGAAATTTCAAAAGGAGATAGGGACCTTGAAGAAGCCTATAATTTTGCATGATGATCAGATAATATTTAGCGGTCCTAAATTTTGCGTAAAAAATTTTAAAATGATTACATTAAGCTATATACCCTTTTTACTGAAGGACAGATTCTGATTTTATGGAACTGAAACTCTTTACAATTCCATTGATATCACTTATGTAGAAAACTGGGTTGGTGCCACCATGGTGCAATGGTTCTCTTCCCAGGGCCAGGTAACATCAAATAATCAACAGTATCAAGATAACCCTCAGTGTAATATGGGTAACATTTTGTGAGTAAAACTTCTCTATAAGTGGTGTCTTGAGACACGCCGTTCGGACTCGACGATAAACAGTATGTACCATTGATATTAGAGAAGAGGAAGACTTCTTTCTCTCTGCCTTCGGGAATGTTGGTGGAAAAATGTATTTATGTAAGTTGATAAATGTGGTCAGTTGACGGACCTCGGCAACCAGCAGTACTACTGCGATAAGAGCCTTCAAACTTCATCGTCGAAATACGCTTGTTTCACACATGCCAGACGAATACCCGAAATAAGACCAACTTTCCCAGCAGGGGCCAGAGGTCAAGTAAACCAGCGTCATGAGATAGGTCGTACGAACCCTGCAGACCCAAGAGTTAAGGAACCTATTCTTCAAATCAACAGGATAGTAGGCGCACAAGCGAAGAAACTGGCTAAAATACCTGAAGCAATCCTACAATGATACATTATTGACATCTTCTACAGACATTCAACCTCTTCACAGAGAGGTGGGAATCAAGACACCGCCATACAATACGTTCCGAGAGATCCCCATTTCATCCTAGTAGGTCAACGGTGTGGCAATAGGTTGAGCGGTCGACATTTCCATCTTCTTCAGTTGGAAGAATTCCTATGCACGATCTCAACTGGTCTCCTGTCTGTAGAAGACTTCAGGAGTGAACTTTTCGAAATATAAAGTTCTGAGGAGGTCTCTTGTCAATAAAGACATCGAGAGGTTTTCAAGACTTCAAGAGGGAGCTTTCTGTCTATAGAAGACCTCTAGAAGAGGTATTCTGCCTATAGGGGCCTTAAAAAAGGTATTCTGTCTATAAACCACCTCAAGAAGAGGTCTTCTGTTTACAGAAGTCCTCAAAAAGTTCCCAATTGTCTATAGAAGACATCAAGAAGAGTTATTTGTCCATAGAAAACCTCAAAAGAGGCCTTCTGTTTAAAGAAGACCTCAAGAAGAGCCCACTTATCTATAGAAGACTTCAAGAGTTCTTCTGTATCTAGAGTACCTCATGAAGTTTTTGGTATATAAAATTCTCAGGTCTTCTCTATATAGAAGACATCGAGAGGTCTTCAAGACCTCAGAAAGGGGTTTTCTGTCCATAGAAGACATCAAGAAGAGGTCTAATGTCTATAAATGACCTCAAGAAAAATTCTCTGCCTATACAAGACCTCAAGAAGAGGTCTCCTATCTATAGCAGACATCTAAAAGAGGTCGTCTGCCTATAGAAGACCTCAAGAAGAAGAAGCCTGTCTATGGAAGGCCTCCAGAATAGGTTTTCTATAGACAGAAGAGGCCGCCTGTCTAAAGAAGACCTGTAGTGCGATTCTCTAACTAATTTTTTGAGTTACCGACAAATGTCGTTAAAATTAAAATGCTTATAATTTCGGTAGTTAACGATATTATTCGGTAAGTTAGCTACCAATAAAAAGTAGTCGTACAGTTCTACCGATAGCAACCGTGTTGTCAACATTTATTTGAACTTTACATTCATAATTTTGCGTTTTAATATTACCGATTTTTGTCGGTAACTCAAAAAATGTGTTAGAGAATCGCACTACTGAAGAAGAGGTCTTCTGTCTATAGAAAACTTCTAGAAGAGGTCTTTGATTGAATTGATGACCGCAAGAATAGGTCTTCCGTCTACAGAAGACCACAAGAAGAGGTCTTCTGTCTAAAGAAGGCCTCAATAAGAGGTCTTCTGTCTACCGAACACCTAGAGAAGAGGACTTCTATATATTGGCCTATAAACCTCTTGTCTATAGCAGACATCTTCTGACTATAGAAGACCTCAAAAGGTCATAAGTATATGGAAGAAGTATATGTGCCATCCATTTTATTTATCACCTTATTTCGTTTTTCTACATCAATCTTTTTGCGGTGGAAAAGACGTTTTTTCACTCTCGTGATCTATGCGTTGCTTCTGATTGCACACTTGTCCTAAATGCGGAATTATTCTCTTCGACACTCCTTCCTTGCAATACCATGGATTCCTTAGTGGACGCTTTTGGCTATTACATTGGGTGGGAAATCTGTTGAAATTGCAGAGTTCCAGTGGTGTATCAGATCGTAATTTATTTCCTATATTTCATTAGGTAAGTATTTTTTCTGCAGCAAGATAGTTAAGGAACGCATTGAAATAATCATTTGTGACCTTATAAAGTATATATTCTTGATCAGAATAAAATTCTGAGTCGATCTAGATATGTCCGTCTGTTGTAATATCTCTGCGTCCACAAAAATTGAGCGCTCTATGTTTTTGTACCAGAGCGTATTTTTTAGGTAGGTCAAGTTCGAAGATGGGCTATGTAGGCAAACATTTTCGTATAACCACCACATAACGGTACCTCAAATTTGTCGGTATTTTGAGGATTTCAGCTAAATTTTTCAACTGAAATAGCTGCAATTTTACATTAAGGACTCTTAGTGGTCACAAAACTTCTCCACCAAAATTGTCAATACAGCTCCCGATTTTCGATATTTTCAAGGGATTTAGCTAATTTTTTTTTTCCGAACTGCCTGTGATTTCACATTTTAGGTGCCAGTGGTCTCAAAATTTCTATAAAAATTGTGTTCACCTTGGGTTCATGTTTATACCCTCAGCGTTTAGGCTAGAAAGGGTATATACACTTTCATACGGACAAAATGTGCCTCATCGAAATAATGGTTTTAGACCCCAAGTATGTTTGGACGAAATGTGTTTCAGACAATTTGGAGTCGATTTAGCAATGTCCGTCCGTCCGTCTGCCAGTCTGTCTGGCTGGCTGGTGCGCGCGATAACTCTCAAACGGATGAGCCAATTTGGTCCAAAATGGCTATCGTAATATTTTGTAAAAACTTAGTTTAAGTTCGAAGTTTGTGCCATATCGGCCTACTCCTTCAGGTACCTCCCCCACAAAAGTTCGAAAATGTTGTGCGCACGATAACTCTTGAAGGGAGTGACCGATTTGGTCTATACTTTGCACAACGTGAAATGTGTACCAGACTTAGATAAGATTTCAACATGGACTCAATCGGTTCACTCCTTCGGGTACCTCCCACACAAAATTTCGGAAAAGTTCAGTTTAGGGCCTGCTCTCGAATCAGTTTGATTTTTACTGTAGCAACTTATATTCACTGCCCCCATACGAGGGTACAAGTTTCATCAGGGGCAAGTTCATACTTCCTGAGAAAATAGCCTGAAAGGTGCAAAAAACCCCTATGACACCGTGTGTAGTTGTTGGAGCACAAGATAACTCTCGAACTGATCTGTGGATTCGGTCCAACATTTGGCCTTCCTAATATTTCGTCCATACTTAGTTTAAGTTCGAAAATATAAGCCACTCATTTAGGTACCTCCCCAAAAACTACCATTATTGGTCCTCTCCTTAAGGTACCTTCCCTGCAAAAGTCCAAATTTTTGTTCAAGTGCAGTTTAGGGTCTGTTCGAAGATCCTTTGGAAATGTATACCGATTCTATTCGTTGTGGTCCTGTTTACAGCGATATAATATTTTCCGTGGACAAGTTCATGCTTTCTGGCCTACTGGTCCAAATGTTATACGATGACCCACTGAAATGACTAGAGGGTGCGATATCTATCGAAAACATAAAACTCCCAAAATAAGATCCACATTCATAATGGACTATGTCGATCTATTCCTTCAAGTACCTCCTCCGCAACACTTTAATCCTAATCTACATTTTTGTCTGAAAGTTCAAATGTTCAAAAAGAGTCTCAAAATTCTGAAAAGACCCTAAATACATTCGATCTGTCCGTAGATGAAAGTTTTAATTCACATAGGCTGAGGGTATATCTCTGTCGGCAAAGCCGACTGATGCTCTTTTACTTGTTTGTCTATAGAAGACCCCACGAAGAGAAGAGAAGACTTCAAGAAGAGGTGGTCTGTCTATAGTAGACCTCAATCAGATGTCTTTTGTCTATAGAAGAACTCAAGAAGAAGTCTCCTGTCTATGAAGGTCTGAAGATGAGGTCTTCTGTCTTTAGAAGACCAGAAAAGGAGGTCTTCTGTCTTTAGAAGACCAGAAAAGGAGGTCTTCTGTCTTTAGAATACCTCAAGAGGAGGTCTTCTGTCTATAGAAGACCTTAAAAAGAGGAATTCTGTCCATAGAAAACCTTAAGAAGAGGTCTTCTGTCTATAGAAGACTTTAAGAAGAGGTCTTCTGTATATATAAAACTTCAAGAAGAGTTATTCTATCTATGGAAGACCTGATGAAGAGGTCCTCTATTTATAGAAGATACGAAGAAGAGGTTTTCCGTCAATAGAAGACCTCAAGAAGTCTTGTGTTAATAGAAGGTCTTCCTTCAATGGAAGACCTCTAGAGGTCTTGTGTCAGTAGAAGACCTCAAGAAGAGGTATTCTGTTTATAGAATACCTCAAGAAGAGGTCTCTACTTCTTGAGGTCTTTTGTCAATAGAAGTCCTCAACAGGTCTTCTGTATATGGAAGACCTCAATAGGACTTCAGTCTATAAAAGACCTCAAGAAGAGGTCTCAAGAGGTCTTCTCTCAATAGAAGAATTCAGCAGGTCCTCAAGAGGTCTTCTATCCATTGAAGATCTCAACAGCTTTACTGTCTATGGAAGAACTCAAGAGGCCTCAAGAAGTCTTCTGCGTATAGAAGAGCTCAAGAGAGGTTCTCTCTATTGAAGGTGCAAACAGGTCTTCTGTAGAGGTTTTTTGTATATAGAAGTCTTCAAGAGATCTTCCGTCTATAGAAGACTTTAAAGGATATTCTATCAATAGAACACTTCAATATGTTAACCTCAAAGGTCCTCCGTCGTTAAAAGACCTCATGAGGTATGTTTTCTATATAAGACATCAGAAGGTCTTCTGTCTAAGGTGTGCCATCAATTTGATTTTTCATTTCATGTTAGGATTTTCAGACTACATCTCGATTCTTTCACACTACCGTTTTTCCATAACAATCGTTCTCCTCTCTCGTGCTATACACGTTGCTTCTGAGTGCATATTTGTCTCAAATGTCGGATTATTCTCTTCGATAGCAGTTCGACACACCTTCCTTGAAAGATATATTGACCATATTGACAACTTTGCAGGAAAAAAAAAGAAACCATAAAATTTTGTGGCATATTATACAGGTTCTCGGCTCCGTATTTCCATGAACAAGTTAGTAATTTATGTGGTTTAGTCCAGAGAGCATGGTCTGAATAATGAAAGGTTCCTGGAATGAGTCAATATGCATCGTTGTTTTAAGCCTTGGTTCCCTGTTCTTTCTTGCTTGCTTCTACGTTTAAGACGTAGAAGGCCATGTCCTATGCCTTTATCATACTGGCCATTGCGTGATGACCTATTCCGACCACAAGGGTGTACTGCTTCACTACCATCATGTGGTCCTCATTCCCCTTATTTGGGATTTCCACAAAGATTTTATCTGTTTTGCTTTTATTATCGATTCAGTGTAATACGCAACTTGTGCCCTGTGATTGCTTGCTATTTGCTCACGATAGCCTGATGACGACGGGGTTTATCTCGTACGCAAATCAACAATACCCGTCGGTATTTGGTACCGATCGCAGCATCGTAACATAATTACTCTCTCTTCTTAACCTAACCTAAATATTGTCTTATCTTTATAATTATTTTGCTATATTATTTCTAACTTACTATGAACCTCGCGGAAAATCGTAAAAAGATTCTTCTTCTCAGCAGCTTCTCATACAACTGTGACCACTGCGTATTTCTGGTGTGTCCACCCAAAAAGCAACAGGCAATTCAGGTCTGCTGAATTTATGGCTAAAAGATGCAGATGATCCTCTTTTTCTACCACTTGAAAGAGAATATGCTGCTTCAATAGAAAGCTATGATAGTTGCTGCCATAAATTACAAGTTCTAGATACACAACGAGGAAGCTTTTGAACCTTTCATAACATGTTGGTGTTATTGAATATTGCGAAAAAAAAATCGTGATATATTCAAGACCATGACAATTATGATTTATTGGATTGACCTACCCCAATTATGCTAATGGTTCAATTGACAATTTTTTTCAACTTTCAATAAAATTGGTAAACGATTGGTTAATCTACAACACTCTAAATGTCTACTTGTTTATTAATGGCTTGCTTAAAGCTTTGTTTAATTATGTCTTAACATTTAAACACATCTCTATCTCAATCGCTTCCTACGTATTATTTTTGTCTTTATTTGTCTTCATGTTGGGGTATTTATACCCTATACCACAATGTGGAAAAGGGTATTATAAGTTTGTTTTGGTAAAAATTCATGTAACACCGCGAAATACTCGTCGGAGACCCCCAATGTGGTATACCAATCTTCATATCTCGACGAGATAAAGCGATTTTGAGATGTGTGTCCGTCCGTCAGTCCGTCCGTCCGTCCGTCCGTCCGTCTGTCCATTATAAATTGTAAACACGCTCCAGGCCGCAATTATGGACCGATCGTCACGAAATTTTGTATGGAGGTCGGGTTCAGATCAGAATAGATCCCTATTCTTATTGGTGATGATCGTGAAATATTTAGCGAGTGAAATGGACCAAAAACATAATATTTATCCAATTTTCTAGCGGCTCTGTAGGTCTCAATAATAGTCCGATCAACGCGTAATTTTAAATAAGGTAAGAGTATATCACATAGGAGAAGCTTGCAATTTGAGATGGCGATCGGATAATATTTAGAGGGTTAAATGGACCAAAACTTTTGTGTGAAAATTGTGAAAATTTTTAATATACAGCTTATATCTTAATTCCTGGAAGTGACATTCCCGACAAGTGAGATATACTTGAAAGTGCAACGCTTGACCTTTCAATTGATGCCAATTATGTTGGTGTGCATGATCATATAACAGAGTTACAGCCTAATATATTCCGTTATTTGTTTGTAGTGTAATAATAAACTCGCTAGAAGTCGCAATTATACATCAATAGTCACGAAATTTTGCACCGGGTAAGAGTATAGGTCGAAAAAGATGCCTACAATTTTGAATGATGATCTGATAGTCTTAAGCGGGTGAAATGGACCATTACTTTTGTATGAAAAATGTAACAATTTTATTTTTGGTCGATATTTTAATTCCTTGAGGACAAAGTAGCCTACATATCGACACCTCCAAATAAAAGTATGCTAAGTCTAAAAAGTGAGTTTTGCAGGAGAACCTCTCAAAGTTTGGAAATTTTTTTGAACTTCAGTACTATGCTAAGTCAATATTTGTTTATAACTTCTGTTCGGATTGACCGATTACCAAAATTACCAAAATTAGACAGAATTTAAGTTAAAGGACGTTCGACACCTCCAGATAATAGTTTGCTAATTCTGAAAAGCGAGTTTTGCAGGACAAGCTCTAAAAGTTTGGAAATTTCTTTGACCTTCAGTACTATGCTAAGTAAATATTTGTTTATAACTTCTGTTCGGATTGTCCGATCATTACCAAAATTTGACAGAATTTAAGTTGAAGGACGTTAAATATAAAAATGTAAAGAACTTGAAAACATGCTAAGTCGACTTAGCATACTATTGTTTGGAGGCGTCGATATGGGAAAAAACTACTGGCCTTTCCTCTGATGTAAATTGCAATAAAGTTTTTGCTAGATAACGGGCCTACTGCCTAATATATAATGGGCTCTGTGTGGGAATTTTTATCCCATGCTACATATTGTCTCTCCAAAAGTTTATGTAACACCACGAAATATTCGTCCTATACCCCTTATTTGGTATGCCAATATTCATATCTCGACGAGATAAAGCGATTTAGCGATGTGTGTCCGTCCATTAAAAATTGTAAACAAGCTTAAGGCCGCAATTATGGACCGATTGTAACGATTTTTTTAAGGAGGTTGGGTTCGGGCCAGAATAGAAATGATTAGTTTTTGGTGATGATCGTGAAATGTTCAGGGGATGAAATGGACCAAAAACAAAATTTTAACCAATTTTGTAGCGGTTTTGTAGGTCAAACTAATAACCCGCAAATTTTTAAACAAAGTTTGAGTTTATGATGAAGAAGAAGCGTCCAAACCAACGTGAAGATCAGATAATACTTAGCAGGTTAAATGGACTGAAACTTTTGTGTGAAATTGGTAAAAATTTCAATAACGTAGCGGTTAAACAACGGTAGTAGTAGTACTACATAAGTGGGTTTCATTACATTTTAGTTTGTGTGAAATAAATTTTCCTTTCCTGCTACAAAAATGTCTTTGTCATGCTAGATAACTTTTTGGTTTTGGTCATAAGTATTATATATTACATCTCTGATATTTGATAATTAAATTTTCACAATCATTGAAAAGAAGTTCCGTGGAGAGCGATTGTCCAGGGATAGTGGTATAGGGTATCCCATGGTCGGCTCCGTCCGACTATAGACTTTTCTTACTTGTTTTTTATTGTTTTGTGAAGATTTCTTTACTTTTCCCATGTTTTTAGTTTCACATGCTGCCGTTAAGTTTGTCAAACACAACAATCTCCCCAGTGACCTTTAATGATTCGAAATCTGTGTTTTTTTGCTTATCTCGGTCTGTCTGCCTGCTTCCAATGTTAGCAGCAGCCGCAGCAGCACTAGTTGCGCTTCTTATCAATGATAAGTGTAACAGACAACAGTTTTGTTTATAAAACAGCGGCAATATTTTGTATTTTTAGATAAATGTGACTGCTTCACAAAGCAAATAGTCAAAGAAAAAACAAAACAAAAACTACAAAAATACATATTTATTTTAATTAGATAAAAATCTAATCTTAAACAAGACGACAGCAAAGAGTGGGAGACGACAGACCGACCACTGTTGGAATTTACATTTTTCAGATGCTTATTTTCACATGTAATTGGATATTTTTATGAATGAAATCATTTATAATCGGGGAGTGATTTTATGGTGCGACTTTATGATGCGTAACACGGTAACAATTCCAAAGTAAATAGTTTGGGGAAAATTAACTGCAACTGCACAAAGATTTGAAATTTAAATATTTGCTAAAGCGAAATAAACATCTAAAAAGTCAGAACAGAAGCGCTACATTGGGGTCAGTTATCTTTGAACGCTACGAATCACGTTTTGATTTTTGTTCTTTTTTTGTTTTAAAAAATGCTACTGGAAATAACGGTAGTTGGTAACACTCCCATTGTGGTTAAGGGAGATTGAGAAATTCTAGATATGAGAAATTTCGGCACTGCTTTTTATCACATTTTAGTTATGCATAAAACAGTTTGTTATCTTTTTTGGAATGCACCCGGCTCACGTTTTTGTGGTATTTGAGGCATATTTTTTAGTTGCAGATAGGGATGAGCACATAGTAAGGAATTTTAATGATAATAAAAATGCAGTATTTAGCTTCAAATGTTTTTAACGCTTTTTTTTGCAAATGTAAACATCATTTAGAAAATCCTGAGGATCTTGTGGATTTCATTGTATCTATACGCAATGCAATTGGCACTTCATATCCACTGGATTTCGTAAATGTAAATAGGCTCAAACACTCGCTTTAAATATTTTCATAAATGATGACATTTATTATTTCGCCAAAAGTCATAACTAAAACCAAAAGGGTGGTTGTTGACAATATCAGAACAAATAAAATTGTATCACATTTCCCCAAACCAAATGATATCGGTCAATTGCCAACTGTTGAGTGAATAATTTACATAAAACATGCATGAATAGTGAATGAGTTAGTGGAGTGACTGGCGATAACACCGCTACTTCCCTACCCAAAGTGGTATTATGTTACATGTAAAATATATGCCGTTGAAATGTATTATTTAATGTAGCCTATTAAATTTACATTTACACCCTATGATCAATTTACATTACACACTAGTTTGGTATGTAAAGAGCGCTTGAGGCACCCATACCCAAAAGGAGTAACGATGTAGGGTTTAAACGTGCAAATTTGTGTGTTCCGTAATTTAATAATGCAATGCAAATGTGTTGACTTTTATAGCTTCCTGTGAATAGCTTAGGTGATGAAATAAAATAACATGCATTAAGTGAATGGAATTATTAAAAGTTGTGTTCTAATCGAATAGAAGAAGACATCATTCTTTATAAGAATTTTGAAATGTAAAATGATCGGCCGGCCGATAATACCAAAGTTGGCGAACTCTTTTAATTTTGACTTTCATTAATAAAATCGGGGAAATTAATAAGGATCACATAATGTGTTCGTTGGTTAGTCAGTAACACACTGAAATATTCGTCGGAGAATCTATAAAGCAATGGTGTTTTTATACCCTCCAACATAGTATGGAGGGTATGTTAAGTTTACTTCTTCGTTTGTACCGCATTGAAAGAATCATTTGCGATCCTATAAAGTATATAGAGATTTCTGAGTGAAATCGTACCCTTTTGAAAACAAATTCAATTTAGTAAATTTATTCCCAACTTGTAAATAATAGCGAAACCATTTTAAAAACCGAAAAATGAAGTAGTGTTTAAGATGTCTAACATAAATTCCTAAATTAAACTTCACAACAAATGTTAATAAGTGTAACTTTTTATTTATTTATTTTTTTTAGTTTTTTTTTGTTTTTGTTAAAACAACAAATGCTTCACACTGGTATAAAGGAAAGTGTTCCTAATAAATTAAAATAAAATAAGAAACAATGGTAATTATTCGAATCCTACTACAAAAGGGTCTTAAAATTTTTATAATTGACGGTAGTTTAATACAAACAAGTAAAAAAGAGTCAGTCAATGTGAAGTGAAACTTTCACCTACGGACAGATTGAATGTATTTAAGGTCTCTTCAGAATTTTGTGGCCCTTTTTGGACATTTGAACTTGCCGACAAAAATCTGGATTAGGAATTAACCGCACTAAGACACAAATGTGAAACTTTTGTGGGTGAGATACCCTTAGGGAGGACCGATATGGGTCATTTTAGAAGTTAAACTAAAATTTGACAAAATATAATGAGATCCATAGTTTGGACCAAATTGGTTGCCGCATTCAAGTAATATCGTCATCGCATTTTAGTGGCATTTTTTCTAAATATTGGGGAGAAATACCGGAAGTTGTGGGACCGGTATTACCCCATGAAACAAAGTTTGGATATAATATGACGAAAACCCAATGTTGGACCAAATTGGTTGAACTGTTCGAGAGTTATCGTGCTCTCTGACCGCCACATATGGTGACATAGGGGTTTTTTACACCCTTCGGTCTGTTTTCCCAAGAAATATGGACTTGTCCCTGAAAAAAAGTTTTACCATCGTAATGGAGGTATCGAATGCAAATCGCTTCAACAAAAATCAAAGTGATTCGATAGCAGGTCTTAAAGTGAACCCAGCAAAATAAATTTGGTAGTAGTGCAATGTGTACTAGTTCTTTCACGGCATGTTTTGATGCAGTTCAAACGGAGTCGAGAAAAAAGCGCTCCATTCCTCACATTTTAACTGCGTTTGGATGCAATCCAAAGAATCAGATCAACTTATCACATTTTAACAACATCCGGATGCAGTTCAACTAAGTCGTGAAGAAGGCACTCCGATTCCTCACAATTTAACAGCATCCGGATGCAGTCCAAACGGAGTCGTGAAAAAGGCACTCCGTTCGATACATTTTATTAGAGATCCCTACAAGTACATAAATCAGTTTGTACATCTCTACAGGCATTGGCATATATTTTCCAAAAAGAGATTTTCCAAAAAGAGAGAGTTTGTTGCGAACATTTTTTCGGAAAGAAAATTTCCCAATGGAGTGCTGTTGGAGTACATGTCGAAATCTTAACTGGTGATGGGAAGACAATATCAAACTCATTTAGCAGATGAAGCAAAAACAGTTCAGCTTGGATTAAATGGAGAGCGGAGGAAACACGCATGGTTGCGATTGAATTCAATGGAGAATTTTCATAATTTGTGTTAATGTAATAAAGTTCTTAATATTTTTTTTTTTACACAAATAATAAATGCATTTTATTTGTTCTGGGATATTTTGTAATGGCTTGCACACATTCCGCAGAATGTATCAAAACACTTGCTTTGAACTGCATCCTATTCTACCCCCAAAGGGTCAGTTAAAATGCAGTGTCAAAGGGTCAGTTAAAATGCAGTGCAATGGTGTACATCTTTCAGTAGTCACGCTCTTGTAAAAATCATGAGTGAAAATGCATAATTTGATGCACTTCCAAATCACTTGTACATATGATTTAACTGCCTCTTTGGAGACAAACTTTTTGCTGGGAACTTATCCGAAATTTTGTGTGAGTGGTACCAGAAGGAGTAGACAAATATAGTCCATATTCGAACCTGATCTATATCTGGTAGATATAATGGGATGTGCAAAGTATGGATTACATCGGTCACTCCCTTCAAGAGTTATCGTGCGCACAGTTTTTCCGAACATTTTTGAACTTTTGTGGGGGAGGTACCTGAAGGAGTGGACCAAATTTCGGACCGAATCGGCAGATACGCTCGAGAGTTGTCTTGCGCTCCAACCACTACACACGGTGTCATAGGGGCTTTTTGCAACTTTAAGGCTATTTTCTCAGGAAGTATGGACTTGTCCCTGATGAAACTTATACCGTCGTATGGGGGGCATTGAATACAAGTTATTGCAACAAAAATCAAAGCGGTTCGAGAGCTGGTCATAGTCTGAACTTATCCGAAATTTTGTGTGGGAGGTACGCGAAGGAGTGGACCGATTGAGTCCATATTGGAACCTCATCTATGTCTGGTAGAAATTTCACGATGTGCAAAGTATGGACCAAATCGGTTACTTTCTTTAAGAGTTATCGTGCGCACAAATTTTCCGAACATTTCCGAACTTTTATGGGGGAGGTACCGGAAGGAGTGACCGATATAACCCATCTTCGAACTTAAACTAAGTTTGGACAAAATATTACGAAAGCCAAATTTTGGACCGAATCGGTTGATCCATTCGAGAGATATCGTGCGGACGGACGGACATGGCTAAATCAACTACAAATTGTCTGAAACACATTTCGTCCAAACATACTTGGGGTCTAAAACCATTATTAAACATTATTAAACCATTAACTTTGAGGAAATGTTGGTTTACTTCACAGCTAAGGAGAAGAGTTCAAAGATGTTTGTATATAATTTTTTCTTTTTAAATTGCAACTTTTTATAAATTATTTCATTCAGTTTTTCTTTTATTAAAGTCTGTTATATATTTCATTGGAATTTTTTATGTACCTATATGCCTGTTGTTGCTTTTGCTTTTTTTCTATGCCTTTCAATAAACCACCACCATTTATGAATGTGTGTATATGTTTGAGATAGCCAGCGAGCGCTTACTGAGAGCATGTGTTTGTTTTTTGGCTTTTGGATTTGTATTTGTTTGCACCTAAACAAATATTTGTTTGCACCAAACATATAATTTATTTGCACCCAAACATATAATTCGTTTGCAGGACCCAAACATATGTTATGTTTGGGACTGATTGCAAACAAATATATGTTTGCTGCAAAATATGTTTGGGACATATGTTAGAGAGGCGTTTTTTTCCTCCGTGTAGATACAAGTATCAATTCATTTAAGCTGAGGGTATATCTCTGTCGGCAAAGCCGACTGATTCTTTTTTACTTGTTTTTTGATTCTTTCACAAAAACTAAGTACATTCCTGTATTCCGCGTAAAACTGCCTATTTCTGAATCAAAAATCGGAAAGTGCTACAAAAACCGAAGTTTTTCCAATTGTAGCCCAGTCAAAATATATATTGAAATAGCAGAAATTCCCACAAAGCTAAATTTTGGTGGACAGCTAGGGTTTGCCAGTAGAAGCAATATTCTAAAAGTCCTCATCGATCCCATGTCTGCAAAAACAGTTATTCGGGGTCAAAGGTCGAAATTTAGGGATTTTTAGGTTTTTTCGATTTTTCCTAAAAACGGTGGGTCTAATCAACTACAGCAAATACTTTAGACAGAAAAAACGTCCACAAGTATAGTCTTTATATTTTTTTCCTAGAAGGAACCGTTCTTCAGATATAGTGGTTCTAAAACACACATCATTTATTTGCATTTATAAGGGAAGTACGTATATATTCAGGTGAAACGGCTAAAATAACAGGAGTATACGGGTCTGTCCGCCAAATAATATATGGGGATTTCTGAATGAAATCGGACACTTTTTCAAGATGAGGTTTTTGATTTCCTTTCTTTTTCGCTGTGGTGATTATTAGCAAAACATTTTAGTATATTTTCAGATTTTTTGACTTACGGTTCCAGAGATATCGCGCCTTGAAAAAGTCAAATTCTGTAAAAACTATATGCAAAGAAATACTCATAACTTCTCTGATATTGGTCCAATTTGAAAAAAAAAATTGTTTGTATGTTTTGTTGTTTTATTAGCTATTATATTAAAAAAGCAAAAAAAAATGCGCAGTGGGCTTGGATGCTATTTTCGCGATTTAATATTTAAAATCAATTTTTAAAGATGTTCGACCCCTTCGATTTTCTTTAAATATTTTTGTATTAAACTACCTTCAATTACAAAAATTTTAAGTCCTATGTGGTAATGGGGTTCGGACGATTACTATTTTTTCTGATTTTTTTAAAATTTGTGAATTCAATTTTCCCTTTATACCTTTGTGCAAATTGTATCATTTTATTAAAAAAAATAAAAGTTTCATTTATAAATATTTGTTTTGATTTTATATTTATGAATTAAATCTTATGAATCTTAAGCGAAAATTCCATTAAAGCCCACTTATTAAATCGCGAAAATAGCATCCAAGCCCTCTGTGCAATTTTTATACCCTCAGCATTTATGCTAACGAGGGTATATACACTTTCATATGGGCAAAATGTGCCTCATCGAAATAATGGTTTTAGATCCTAAGTATGTTTGGACGAAATGTGTTTCAGACAATTTGGAGTCGATTTAGCAATATCCGTCCGTCTGTCTGTCTGTCTGGCTGGCTGGCTGGTGCGCACGATACCTCTCGAACGGATCAACCGATTCGGTCCAAAATTTGGCTTTCGTAATATTTTGTCCAAACTTAGTTTCAGTTCGAAGATGGGTTATATCGGTCCACTCCTTCCGGTACGTCCCCCACAAAAGTTCGAAAATGTTCGAAAAATTTGTGCGCACGATAAACTTTTGAATGGAGTATCCGATTTGGTCCATACTTTGCACATGCTGAAACTTATACCAGGATTAGATGAGGTTTCAATATGGACTCAATCGGTACACTCCTTCGGGTACCTCTCACACAAATTTTCGGATAAGTTCAGTTTAGGACCTGCTCTCGAATAACTTCGATGTTTGTTGTAACAACTTGTACTCACTGCCCCCCATACGAAGGGGCAAGTCCATACTTCCTGAGAAAATAGCCTGAAAGTTGCACAAAAACCCTCCAATACCGTCTGTAGTGGTTGAAGCGCAAGATAACTCTCGAACGGATCTGCCGATTCTGTCCAAATGTTGGATTTCGTAATATTTGGTCCAAACTTAGTTAAAGTTCGAAGATGGGTTATATCGGTGCACTCCTTCAGGTACCTCCCACACAAAATTTCGGATTTCGAATCGCTTTGATTTTTGTTGAAGTAACTTGCATTCGCTGCCGCAATTACGACGGTAATAGTTTTTTCAGGGTCAAGTCCACACTTCTTGATAAAATAGTCCGAAAGGTGTAAAAAATTCCTATGGCGCCATATGTAGTCGCTGGAGAGCACTATAACTCTCGGGCTGATCAACCGATTTGGTCCAACATTTGGCCTTCGTCATATTTTGTCCAGACATAGTTTCAGTTCCAATTGGCCCAACTTAGGATCATTTAATATTTTATTCAAATTTAGTTTAATTTCTAAAATGACTATTTAATTTCTAAAATGACCCATTTCGGTCCTCTCCTTAGGGTACCTCCCGCAAAAAAGTGCAAAATTTGTGCCTAACTGCAGTTTAGGATCTGTTCGAAGATCCTTCGGAAATGTATACCAATACTGTTCGTTGTGGTCCTGTTTAAAGCGATATTATATCTTTCGTGGACAAGTCCATGCTTCCTGGTATACTGGTCCAAAAGATATACGAAGACCCACTGAAATGACTAGTGGGCGCGATATCTATCGAAATGATATGATTCCCAAAATAAAATTCACTTCCATAATGGACCATTTTCGGCAAGTTCAAATGTCACGCATGCTGAGGGCATATCTCTGTCGGCAAAGCCGACTGATACCTTTTTACTTGTTTTATTTTTTAATTTTTCTCATCTATGAACTTTGTACTTTCAGAATCCGCAAAAACTTCCCAGGTGTAAGCATCTTCCATTTAAAGTTGCTTCAAGAGCACCGTGATGTCTATTTTGACTGGACTATTGGGTTTATCTGTTATACGTCCCAGCAAAATAAATTGGAAGTAGTGCAATGTAGACTAGTTCTTTCACGGCATGTTTTTATGCAGTTCAAACGGAGTCGTGAAAAAGGCACTCCATTCCCCACATTTTAACCGCATTTGGAAGCAATCCAAAGAATCACATCCATTTGTCACATTTTAACAACATCCGGAGGCAGTTCAACGGAGTCGTGAAAAAGGCACTCTAATTCCTCACAATTTAACAGCATCCGGATGCAGTGCAAACGGAGTCGTGAAAAAGGCACTCCGTTCACTACATTTTATTAGCAGTTGTTAGAGATCCCTACATGTACATAAATCAGTTTGTACATCTCTACAGGCACCGGAATACATTTCCAAAAGGAGATAATCGTGTTAACATTTCCAAACATTTGTTAATACAAACTAAATAATATTTAATTTGTGAACATTTTTCCGGTAACTCACGAGAAGAAACTTTCCCAATGGAGTGCTGTTGGAGTACATGTCAAAATCTTAACTGGTGATGGGAAAACAATATCAAACCCATTTAGCAGATGAAGCAAAAGCACTTAAGCTTGGGTTAAATGAAGAGCACACACATGTTTGCGATTGAATTCAATAGAGAATTTTCATAATTTGTGTTAATTTAATAAAGTTATTAATATATTTGTTTTACACAATTTATAAATGCATTTTATTTTGTTATTCAAAACACGTGCTCTGGACTGCCTCATATTCTACCCCAAAGGGTCAGTTAAAATGCAATGCCAAAGGGTCAGTTAAAATGCAGTGCCAAAGGTTCAGTTAAAATGCAATGCCAAAGGGTCAGTTAAAATGCAGTGCCAAAGGTTCAGTTAAAATGCAATGCCAAAGGGTCAGTTAAAATGCGGTGCAATGGAGTGCCTCTTTCAGTAGTCACTCCCTTATAAAAATCATGAGTGAAAATGCATAATTTGATGCACTTCCAAATCACTTGTACATATCATTTAACTGCCTCTTTGGAGGCAAACTTTTCGCTGGGGTGGCATACCATTATGAATATTGCTATCTCTGAAGCAAATATTCTGTGATTTGTTCATATAGAGAATCTTAAGATATATTTCTTTGGCCTATTTGCCAAGTGTAATCTTTTTTGAAGCAATGTAAAATATAATAAAAATTTAACTTTGACTCCGAATATATATTTTGAACAATAAGGACTATTAGGAAATTAATTGTTATGACAAACTCTAACTAACCACCAAATTCTACTTTTTTGGAATTTTTGCTATTTCAATGTCTATCTTAACTGACTACCGCTAAATTCAATTCGCTTTACGCGCACACACATACCTGTTTAATATTTATTTGTTCACCTCATAAGCAATAACACGTATTAAAATTGCATTGCGGCCAGGGATAATAACAAATCACAATTTTCAATACAGTTATAAAGACTGTTGTGATTTTTTTCGATAAATACCCCTTTTTATGGGATAGCGCGTAAAAACCAATAACCCCTAATGGTCGTAATACGATATTAATAAAATGTTACAACATCGTTGTGGTATTGAAATCGACAAGGTAATCGACACAGTCACAGAAGGGTACGTGAAATAAAACTGAAACAATTTTGACTTCCGTTTGATTTGAAAGGTTTCCGGGCCAGAGAAGGGTTGATTTGTTCTGTTGCCCCTTTTGTTTTTTGCGTTGGCTTATTTATGATTTTGTTGACCAACAAAACCAAAATAATATTTATAACAATTTCATATTGGTAATATTGATTGTTTTTCCCTCTTGGAGGAAGCAAGGATTGCCGAAGGATAATTATGGGTTATCGTTATATATAGGGCGGTAATTGATATTTGTGTATTGACAACATTCGTGGCAATAAGAAAAATTAATTTTGTGTGAAATATGATTTTTGTTTTATTACTTCAAGGAAAATATTAAGGGGTTCTAGAGGAGGGTAGACGGCGATTTTTTATGAGTTGTGGGAAAATATTAAAAACATAATTTTCTAGAAAACGATTAGCTGGTTTTTCAAGTGATTACTTGTGGTTAAGGTAAAATATGATTAGGGTGGGAAAAGCTTGTCATAAATTTATTTAAAAATATACTACATCTCCTAGACATTTGATTTTTTAATTTTTGTGGGGAGCCATGTCAAACACATTCCAAAGTTCTAAAATATGTTTTATATCACATAAAACATGGTTTTCTCCCCTTTCCTGGATCCTTTCTTTCTTCCTTCCTTTCCTGCTTTCTTCCATAACAAATTCAAATATTCCCATAGTTTCCCCATCAATTAGAACGAAAAAAAAACACTCAATTATAATAAAATAATATGTCAATTACAACTACAACAGCAATAAAAAAATTCAACATCATCCACTTTTTATTTTAATAATTTTCATTATCCCCACATGACTTGTTTTAAAAAACCAAACCAAAAAAATTTCTACGACAAGGAATAGTAAAAACAATTTTTTAATCATAAAAAAATGTCATTTACATCCTTAAAACCGTGAAAGGAATTCTAAACCAGATGTTAAACGTCAATGTTTTTGCTCTAGAAAAAATACATCGTCTTCGCTTTTCTTTGAGATTTTCTCACACTTTTTCTTAGTCGTCGACGACAGCACTTGGCTTGGCTAATTTGTGTTTTCGTTTCCCCAATACACCGGGTATTGAATTCCCTACGTGTTGTTGCTGATGTTGTAAACATGGCATTTGTTTACGAAGTTTTTCATGAATGTGAGATTTTGCGTTTTTTTCTTTTCGAAAACTATTTTCCGGTCATTGATATTTAAATGGCATATCGATGGAAAATAAGCGAAGAAATTTAAATGATTTATGATGTTAAGGGTTTCAATTTGAAATGCTTTGAGTATGGTTTGGTGTGAAACACCAATGAAGTGAGTGTTATAAATAGAATAAGGTAATATTGGGGGAGAATATTTTTGGTGGTTTAAACGTGTAGGTGGAAGTTATTACTTAAACAAGAAAAAATCGCTTATACACTCCGTCGTAAAAAAAACTACATTGGCATTGTTATTTTCCTTTCCTGTCCCACAGTTATAGGTAGAGAATTTTTTTTGAACATTTATATGAGTGAACCCCAAATGTCAAATAACATCCTTAGAGTACCTCAAGTACCCTTATATTAGGGCTATTCCAAAACATGGACCTATATTGGCAATTTTTGCTGGAGAATTTTCGTGACTACAGGGAACCTAAAATATCAAATTGCGGGTAGTTCAGTCAAAAAACAGTAAGGAAAGGATCAAAGTCGGGCGAGGCCGACTTTATGATACCCCACACCACTGTGAATATGTAAAATATATATGGAAGCTATATCCAAATCTGAACCGATTTCGATATAATTTGATACATTCATTTCTTGACCAACCACACATTCCAAATTTCATCGAAATCGGACGCATACTGCGTGGTTGGTGCAGCAAAAACGTGAAATCTGCCGAAAATATATATTTGGGGGCTATATCTAAATCTGGACCGCTTTCGATATAATTTGGCATATTTAATTTTAAAACGAATTCAGACTTAAATTTCAAGTTTCATCGAAATTGGACATATATAGAGTGTTCAGTGCAGCTAATACGTGAAATCGGCAGAAAATATATATGGGAGCTATATCCAAATCTGAACCTATTTCGATATAATTTGGAACATTTATTTCTAGATTAAATTTAGTCACATATTCCAAATTTCGTATTTGGTGCAGCAAATACGTAAAATCGGCAGAACATATATATGGGAGCTGTATCCAAATCTGAACCGATTTCGATATAATTTGTTTCCAAATGTTTTCGCACGCTCCAAAAACCTTATAATGCTTAAAATCGGAAGGTAGCGTTATATGGAGGCCTATGCCAAAACACGGACTTATTTTTGCTGGAGAAGCGTTGTGACCACTGGAAACCGCAAATATCAAATTGCAGATAATTCGGACACAAATGTAGCTAAAATCCTCAAAATAACGACAATCGGGAGGTACCATTTTATGGGGGCTATTTCACAACGTTAGCCTATGTCCACAATTTTTGATGGAGAAGCGTTTAGCCACTGAGAACCATAAATGATAATGACATCTTGTCCAAAAATCTAGACAAAAACAAGTAAAAAAGTATCAGTCCGCTGTGCCGATAGAGCTATATCCTCAGCCTCGGATCTAAAGAAAATATGCCAAAACAATTTCAAAGGAAATATAGATTCGCCTCAGAAAAAATTGGGCCGCGTTAATTAGGGCCCCATACCCAACATGTTGACAAAAATTTAAAGATCCCAGACGAGTCCGTAAAACTACACTCTTTCCCTGACGAATTCGTAAAACTACACTCTTTCCAAAGTTTGTGTGGGAGGTACCCGAAAGAGTGGTTCGGACATAATTTGAGGCTGTAAGAAATAATACGATGTAAAACGTTTGGACCAAATCGGTTTCTCCCTTAGAGGGTTGTCTTACGTACTACACAAAGGAAGGATGAACTTGCCCCGAAAAAAATTGTGCCGTCGTAAAAGGGTACGCAAGAAGAACTTTCGAAAAAAAAAATCAAAACAATCCGAGGCGAGCTCTTAAGCTGCAGTTTTCCCAAATTTTGTGTGGGAGGTACCCCAAGGATGGGACTGATATAGTCCATGTTCTAAACTGATACATGACTAGATAGATTAATACGATGTCCCTCTTGCTTATTTGCCATTTTGGTTGGTACCGTCCGGGTTTCTTGGAGCTTTTAACCCATTATCTTGACCGCGAAAAAAATTGTACCATAGAAAAGACGGCCGCAAGGACAACCTGCTAAAGAAAATTTCACAACGTTCCGAGGGGTGCTCTTAAACTTCACATTTTCTTAATTTTGTGTGGACCGATATAGTCGATAGTCGAACAAGACCTATGCCTGGATGCAATATTACCATACGCAAAGTTACAACCAATTCGGTTACTCCCTTTGTGGAATGCCAAATTTTGGTCCCGAACGAAGCAACCGGTTCGAGAGTTATCGCGCGGACCAGCCAGCCAAACAGACGGACGGACATGACTAAATCGACTCCAAACTGTCTGGAGTCTAAAACCATTATTTCGATGAGGCACATTTTGGTCGTATCAAAGTGTATATACCCTCGTTAGCATACATGCTGAGGGTATAACAATAAAAAAGTATGAGTCGGATGGGCCGACAGATCTATACCCCCAGACTGTGTGAATTGAAACTTTCATTTATGGACAGATCGAATACCGGCTACACAAGCGAAATACTTTTCCTAAAAAATTGTGTATGTAAGGGGGAATTTTGCGGCTCTTTCGATTAAAGCCCAAAAGTGTAGCGGAGGAGGTACCTGAAGAAATGGGCCGCATTGTACATTTTGGAAGTGGATTTTATTTTCGGAGTCATTTCTTTTCGATAGATAGCGCACCCTCCAGTCATTTAAGTTGGTCACCGTATAACTTATAGGCTTTGGAGCACTATGTCCGGAGACATGGGCTTGCCCACAAAAAATATAATATCGCAGTAAACAGGACCACAAAGAGCTGTAGTTAGGGTGGGGTACCCTACCACCTTGTGGTAAGGGGTATTATGTCTTTGAGCATTAGTTTGTAACATGTAAAAGGAAACGAGATAGACCCATAGTTCCTTTTAGGGATATAATTAGAATCACTTTCTGAGTCGATTAACGCATGTCCGTCTGTCCATGTGTTTTTGTAAACAAAGTACAGGTCGCATTTATTGTCCGATTGAACATGAAAATTGGGGAAGACAGTTTTTTTGGCCAAAGGACGAACGCTATTTATTTTGGTAAAAATCTGTTCAGATTTGGATATAGCCCCCATATATATTTCCGCCCAATTTAAGGCATTTGGTGCACGAAACACGCTATATATGTCCGATTTCAATGAAATTTGGAATGTGCGACGGAATTTAATCTAGAAATAAGTGTGCCAAATTATATAGAAATCGGTTCAGATTTGGATATAGCCCCCATATATATTTTCGCCCGATATAAGGCATTTGGTGCACGAAACACGCTATATATGTCAGATTTCAATAAAATAGGCCTAGTGTTTGCCGGGATTAGGCCTAAAAATAAGTGTGCCAAATTATATCGAAATCGGTTCAGATTAGGATATAGCTCTCATATATATTGTAGGCAGATTTGAGGTATTTGATGCTCGAAACACGCTATATTTGTCTGATTTCAATGAAATTTGGAATGTGTGACGGTGGTTCGTGTAGAAATAACTGTGCCAAATCATATCGAAATCGGTTCAGATTTGGATATATTTCCCATATATATTTTCGAACGATTTGAGGTATTTGATGCACGAAACACATTTGAACGGTTCAATCAATTCGTTCCAACCTTTGGATCTGCTAATATTTTGTCCAAATTTAGTTTACCTTCAAAACCAGTAAGCAAAGGATCAAAGTCGGGCGGGGCCGACTATATAATACCCTACACCACTGTGAATATGTAAAATATATATGTGAGCTAAATCCAAATCAGAACAGATTTCGATATAATTTTTCACATTTATTTGTAAACCAAATTCCGTCACATAGTCCAAATTTCATAAAAATTGGACACATATAGCGTGTTTCGTGCATCAAATACCTCAAATCGGTCGATTTGATATGATTTGGCACAGTTATTTCTACACGAACCACCGTCACACATTCCAAATTTCATTGAAATCAGACAAATATAGCGTGTTTCGAGCATCAAATACCTCAAATCTGCCTAAAATATATATGAGAGCTATATCCAAATCTGAACCGATATCTCACGTACCATTTTATTGAAATTTTAAAAAGTTTTGGGGTGAGGTACGGGAAGGAGTAGATCGGTATGACCCATCTTGGAACTTAAACTAAGTTTGGACAAAATATTAGGAAGGCCAAATTTTGGACCGAATCGGTTAATCCGTTCGAGAATTATTGTGCGCTCCAGCCACTACATGGTTCCGTAGGGCTTTTTACAACATTAGGACCATTTTCTCAGGAAGTATGCCTCTGAAAAAACTTTAGACAAAATATTACGAATGCCAAAATTTGGACTGAATCGGTTGATCCCTTCTAGAGTTATCGTGCATTCCAGCCACCACCCATATTGCCATAGGAGTTTTTTACAGTTTTGCAGCCATAGGAGTAGCCAGGAATGATAAGTTTAACCACTGCATATTACATATAATTCCCGAACTGTAGTTATTTCATCATCAGCTTAATTAGTTTATTATCCGACTGGTACAGTAATTGCTAATCCATTTTCAAAATCGAAAAGTAACTCTGTTTTTAAGATGTATAAGATAAATTCCTAAATAAAACAACAGAACAAAAGTTACAAAATTAAATTTTTTATCTTTTTGGTAAAGTAAAAATGTTCTATGGGGGCTATATCGAAACATGTGCCTATAACGACGAATTTAAATCGGAAAGGTTTTTACCTCCAACGTAGACTAAATACCGAAGTTTAGCCATTTCGATGGGTTATTGGGAGGAGGTACCGTGCTATGGAGCCTATATGAGCGCGTTGTCCTGTACCAACAAATTTCTAGGGTAAAGTTTTATACCACCATCGAAGACTAAATACCAAATTTCAGCCATTTCGGTGGAATATTGAAGCCACAACCTTCAACGTACCAAAAATCGTCAGATTCCGTTCTATGGGGCTATATGAAGGCGTGGGGCTATACCAAAAAATTTCAAGGAAAAATTGTATACCCCTAACGAAGACTAAATACCAAATTTTAGTCATTTCCATGGAATATTAAAGCCACAACCTTAAAAATACCGAAAATCGAGAGGTTCCGTTTTATGGTGGCTATATGAAGGCATGGACCTATACCTACAAATTTCAGGTGGAAAGTTTTATACCCCAACGAATACTAAGTATCCAATTTCAGCCATTTCGGTGGAATGTTGAGGCTAAAACCTTTCAAATACCGAAAATCGGGTGGTACCGTTCTATGGGGTTATATGAAGGCATGGACCTATAGCAACAAAATTCTGGAGGAATGTTTCATACCCCAACAAAGACTTAGTACCAAATTTCAGCCATTTCGGTGTGATAATGAGGCTAAAACCTTCAAAATACCGAAAATCGGGTGGTACTGTTCTATGGGGGCTATATCAAAACGTGGACCGATATAGCCCATTTGCAATACCAAACATCCTAGGAGTAATAGAAACTCCTTTACCAAATTACAAAGCTCTATCTTAAAAATTGCGAGCTGTATCTTGATTTTTGATCGACGTAGAATTTTACCCTGATCAAGAATATATATACTTTGCAGGCTATCCGATGAAAATTTCGATGTGTTACAAACGGAATGACAAACTTTATTACACCCTCCATAATATGGTGGAGGGTATAAAAATGGTGGGGCGGGGAACCTCCCCACAACTGACTTTCCAAAAACGTGAAATCAAGCTGATTATTAGACGTATTGGTATTCAATACAATAGTAATTGTGACCTTTATCATTAATTGGAAGAAGAAAATCGCGATAGCGACCGATATTTTTAAATTTCATAATTGGAGGTAAGATTTTAAAATTTATTAAATGGGACTGCGAAAACGCCGTGTACATTGACGTAAATGCTTGAAACAACTCGATGAAGACCACATTTTTGAATAAAGTAAGGTCCTGATAATTGCAACTTTCAATTAAAAATCATTCTTTGTAAATTACTAAGGTTTTTTATATTAACGCGTTTAAAATGATAATGTGTTCAATGAAACAATATTATGTTTTTTTTTTTTTTTTTTTTTTTGGAATCTGGAAATAAGATTGCATGATGGTTATGTTGAAGTGGTTAGTTATGCTAAATTTTGTACGAAAATTTTCTGAAAATTAAACATATATAAATTCAGGAAGTATCAATATTTTGACCCTTTCTAAAATAGGGGAAATTTATCAGGGAAGCTTTTGCATACTGAAAATGTTCCGCAGGAAGGATACCCTCTGGAATATGGCCAGAAATACTAAATATATAGATTGATATGTTCGGGAGGCCCAATTGAGATAAGATGGAGGTTATGTCGGGCAGTCATATTGGCCTTGGCCAAGTCTACTCCAAATTGTCTGGAACGGATTTGATCCTATATAATTGTTCCCCTTACATCTCAAAATGGACAAGGGAATCTTTTCTCATGCCAATAAGTTCACGTCTTAATTATATGGGACCTACTATTTATCGCCGAGTCCCGGCGGCTCGCCTTACGACACCGCTTATTGAGAAGTTTTCCATGGCTGGAGTACTCAGGAAATGTCGCCTATATTACGCAGAGGGGTATTTTGCCATCTTTGGAAATTATGATGTTTTTGCCCGGCTTGTGAATCGAACCCAGGCACTCTGTATGAAAGACGGACTTGCTTACTATTTCACCACGGGTGCCAACCAGCGTTGCCGACAGTTTTTGACCGGAAATCGTGAAAAAAATCGTCAAATCGTCAATAAATTTTGGAAAATCGTCAAAACTCGTCAACATAGTCCAAAACTAGGTTTGGTTTCCGCTTAATGTGAATTTTTCGTTTATAGTTGTGACAATGAGACTTACTACATAAGACAGACAACCCGCAGCAGTAAAAGATTTGTTCCTTTACTTTTTTTAATGATAAAAGTGATAAAAGAGAAAACTGTCAAAATTGTTCTCTCGTGACCAGTTCTACCAGAAAAGTAAAGGAACGGAAAATTTTATATCTGGTAACAATGTCAAAAATAAACATAAAAAATCATTTTTCTTCTTTTATTTCACTGTTTTTAATTTTATTTTACCAGCGTTCGCTCTTTTCTTTTGTTTTTGTTAATTTTTTTCTTCATTGCCAAATAATTGTCAAACTAATTTCAAAAATCAGTTTTACTATTTTAACCAGAAGAAATCTGTCTGGTAACCTGTGGTAGAGAGAACAACATTTTTGATCTCTCTCTCTTAAAAATTGCTTCCAGTTTTATCATTTTTTGAGCTTAAAGAACGCTTTGCAGGTTTATAATGGTAAGAAATGATACAAATTGTAACCTCAGGCAAGTAAAGGAACACAACTAAAGCTAACTTATTCTCACTTAAATACCGCCATAAAAAGCTTTCACCAGATGAGAGTTTCCCCTATGAATATCGAGTTTGCAACAATGCAGCAAGGTAAATTACACTGCTAGTTTTGAATGAGAGCTTTGCTCAAAAATCGCCTGATCAACTGTATGACCGTCGATGTCATTCGGTCATGAATGAGGGTAGAAAGCTGGACCCCAAAATTGTTCACAACGAAATAGACGATTTTCATGTATTAACAATCCTAAACGAAAATTTTCAACTGATATAATTCGAATGTGAGACAAAAAACCTGTTTTCCAGATATGTACCTAAATATAGCCAATCTAGCTGGAAATTGCTTAGAACATTAAAAAACTCATAAAGTTGAGTTTCCAACATTGTCTTCGTTGAATTCTTTCAAATCGTCATTTTCCAATTTTGGGCCAAAAAATCGTCAAATTCGGCAACACTGGTGCCAACCCGGATTTGATCGTATGGTTATGTGAACAAGTGTATATCCATAAGGCTAATGTTATAAAATTCAGCATAATTTATGTTTATAATAAATGACAATTATTAGTCAATCTCTCTTTAATTAAGACATCATTTTCGAATAATTACTATTGTAATGAGACAATAAATAAACATCTAACAACTGTTCCTTGACCAATTACAAACAAAAACACCAAAAGTTCCTCATTCAGTGTATTTATTTAGAACAACTCTCAGCCAAGCCAAAAAAGGAAGCCATGGTGATGACCGTAAAATTATTTTCGGAAGTTCAGATGTTAGCCATAACACAATACATGAAGAAACAAACTAGAGAGAGAGCGGGCAAGAGGAACTACTAAAACTACAAAAAGGACCACAAGTGACACAGGACATACATACTAGCCGAACTAGCCACCAAAACAATATGTTTATTGTAAAGGCTAAAATAACCATAAATATGGTCAATTATTCTTATCAAATGTACACAAAATCGTAGTAAAAGAAACCGGCGGGCCATCCTTCCTTTGACAAACAGGAACTTACATATTGACCACCAGCCAGCCCTCTGGCATATGTTAAAGGTAAGAAGAACTAAAACAAAGAATGAAATGAAGACTTTTTTTCCACACGCACAAAAATGTCCTTTCAACAGACCACAAATCACTGTAGAAAGGAAGGGGCAAGCCATGGTAGCACATTATCTGATTAGTAGGCGTAACACTGAATGGAAAAGTACTGCTGTGTTACATTTGCCAACTTGTAATGTCCATGCATGACACCTTCTTCTTCTTCTTTGACCACATTATAAGGCATTTCAGGTCGACATCTGATGTCTTGGGACAACACAAGGCAATAACTAGCCTTCCTCCAGAATCTCCTATAGGATTTTATTTTCCTTATTTCTTTTGCCGACAAAGCATTTTTGTTGCCCAAAAAAGGTAGCAATGTGCCATAATTACTTCTTCATTCATTTCTTCTCATTCACTTAGCCCAAAACCTAAATTATTTTCAAAACTAGAACGTATTTCTTTTGTCTGTTTTAACCTGCAAACAATTTTGTTCAACCTTCCAACACCTTCTCTATATCCTCTTTATTTCAACTAATGAGTGTCTGAGTGATGGTTCTTCGTTTGTCTTAACTGAAATAGGTATGTAGTCCTGTTTTAACATGTGCCATTAGTTTGTGGTGTTGTTGTTGCTGTTGCTATTATTGGTATTTGTTTAATGTTTCCACAAAACAATGAATGACCACCACAGCAGACCGACCCTGTTTCCTTTTACTATTGTTTTCATGCTGTGGGCCTCGCCCCCGTAGCTGGTTTTTGGCACTTAGTTTGGTGTGTGCGTAAATGTTTAGTTGTTGTTGTTACTGTAAATTTGTTAACTATTATGTCATACTGACCAGATGTCGGTGATTAGGAAGGTGACTTTTAGTGTCTAAGCGGATAATTGGTTTATGTTTTTATTCTTTGTAATAGTGGAGGGTATTAACGTATTAAGATATAAGCTGATCTGTTTTGAATATTCTTTTTTTTTTTTAATATTCAATCACAGCTTTTCTTTAGGCAGTTGTTGGAATCTTATTGCAAAAATGTGCATAATGAAAAAAATTTTCGAATCCTTGTAGAATTAGCACATGGTCCTCTCTAAGGTTCTCAAACAGCTGGTCTTGTCTTGTTGATATTTTTCACCCCCACCATAATATGTAGGGTATAATTAAATTTGTCATTCCCTTTGTAACACATCGAAATATTCGTCCGAGACCCTTAAAGTATATATATTGTTGAACAGCATACAATTCTAAGTCCATATAACCATGTCCGTCGGTCATTCTGTCTGTTGAAACTAATATACATCTAGCAATCTTTAACATAGAACTTTATAATTTGGTTCAGAAGTTTCAATTACTCGTGGGATGTTTGGTATTGAAAATGGGTTATATCAGTCCACGTTTTCATATAGCCCCCATACAACGGTACCTCTGATTTTCGGCATTTTGAAGGTTATGACCTCACTATCGCACCGAAATGGTTGAAATTTGGTATTTAGGCTTTGCTAGGGGTAAAAAAATTATAACAGATACAAAACATTCCTTGGTACACGTTTTGGTATAGCTCCCATATAAGGGTACCAACCAGATTAATGTAAGTTGTTTGAGGATTTTAACCACATTTTCTACCGAATTGCATTATAAAAAAATATTTTTCAAAACATCCACGATTTATGAAAGAATATTTTTTAAAAAATCCACGATTTATAAAGAATATTTTTTAAAAAATCCACGATTTATAAAGAATATTTTTTAAAAAATCCACGATTTATGAAAGAATAGTTTTTAAAAAATCCACGATTTATAAAGAATATTTTTTAAAAAATCCACGATTTATGAAAGAATAGTTTTTAAAAAATCCACGATTTATGAAAGAATTTTTTTAAAAATTTACGATTTATGAAAGAATTTTTTTTTTAAAATCCACGATTTATGAAAGAATATTTTTTAAAAAATCCACGATTTATGAAAGAATATTTTTTTTAAAAATCCACGATTTATGAAAGAATATTTTTTAAAAAATCTACGATTTATGAAAGAATATTTTTTAAAAAAATTCACGATTTATGAAAGAATAGTTTTTAAAAAATCCACGATTTATGAAAGATTTTTTTTGAAAATTTACGATTTATGAAAGATTTTTTTTTTAAAAATCCACGATTTATGAAAGAATATTTTTTTAAAAATCCACGATTTATGAAAGAATATTTTTTAAAAAATCCACGATTTATGAAAGAATATTTTTTAAAAAATCCACGATTTATGAAAGAATAGTTTTTAAAAAATCCACGATTTATGAAAGAATTTTTTTAAAAATTTACGATTTATGAAAGAATTTTTTTAAAAATTTACGATTTATGAAAGAATTTTTTTAAAAATTTACGATTTATGAAAGAATTTTTTTAAAAATTTACGATTTATGAAAGAATTTTTTTAAAAATTTACGATTTATGAAAGAATTTTTTTAAAAATTTACGATTTATGAAAGAATTTTTTTTTTAAAATCCACGATTTATGAAAGAATATTTTTTAAAAAATCCACGATTTATGAAAGAATATTTTTTTAAAAAATCCACGATTTATGAAAGAACATTTTTTAAAAAATCCACGATTTATGAAAGAATATTTTTTAAAAAATTCACGATTTATGAAAGAATATTTTTTTAAAAAATCCACGATTTATGAACGAATATTTTTTTAAAAAATCCACGATTTATGAAAGAATATTTTTTTAAAAAAATCCACGATTTATGAAAGAATATTTTTTTAAAAAATCCACGATTTATGAAAGAATATTTAAAAAAAAAAATCCACGATTTATGAAAGAATATTTTTTTAAAAAATCCACGATTTATGAAAGAATATTTTTTAAAAAATCCACGATTTATGAAAGAATATTTTAAAAAACAAATCCACGATTTATGAAAGAATATTTTTTAAAAAATCCGCGATTTATGAAAGAATATTTTTTAAAAAATCCACGATTTATGAGAGAATATTTTTTAAAAAATCCGCGATTCTTGAAAGAATATTTTTTAAAAAATCCACTATTTATGAAAGAATATTTTTTAAAAAATCCACGATTTATGAAAGAATATTTTTTAAAAAATCCACGATTTATGAAAGAATATTTTTTAAAAAATCCACGATTTATGAAAGAATATTTTTTAAAAAATCCACGATTTATGAAAGAATATTTTTTAAAAAATCCACGATTTATGAAAGAATATTTTTTAAAAAATCCACGATTATGAAAGAATATTTTTTTAAAAAATCCACAATTTATGAAAGAATATTTTTTAAAGAACCCACGATTTATGAAAGAATATTTTTTAAAAAATCCACGATATATGAAAGAATATTTTTTAAAAAATCCACGATATATGAAAGAATATTTTTTAAAAAATCCACGATTAATGAAACTGTATTTTTTAAAACATCCATGATTTATGAAAGAATATTCTTTAAAAAATGCACGATTTTATAAAGAATATTTTTTCAAAAATTTACGATTTATGAAATTTTTAAAAAAATCCACGATTTAGAAAGAATATTTTTTCAAAAATTTACGAAATATTTTCTGAAAAAATACACGATTTAGAAAGAATATTTTTAAAAAATCCACGGTTTAAAAAGAATATTTTTAAAAAATCAAGGATTTAGAAAGAATATTTATGAAATGCTATTTAAAAAAAAAAATCCACGATGTATGGAAAAATATTTTTTTAAAAAATCCACGATGTATGAAAGAATATTTTTAAAAAAAATCCACAATTTTTGAAAGAATATTTTTAAAAAAAAATCCACAATTTTTGAAAGAATATTTTTAAAAAAAATCCACAATTTTTGAAAGAATATTTAAAAAAAAAATCCACAATTTTTGAAAGAATATTTTTTAATAAATCCACGATTTATGAAAGAATATTTTTTAAAACATCCACGATTTATGAAAGAATATTTTTTAAAACATCCACGACTTATGAAAGAATATTTTTTAAAAATCCACGATTTATGACAAAATATTTTTTAAAAAATCCACGATTTATGAAAAAATATTTTTTAAAAATCCACGATTTATGAAAAAAATATTTTTTAAAAAATCCACGATTTATGAAAAAATATTTTTTAAAAATCCACGATTTATGAAAAAAATATTTTTTTAAAATCCACGATTCATAAAAGAATATTTTTTAAAAAATCCACGGTTTAGAAAGAATATTTTTTAAAAAATCCACGGTTTAGAAAGAATATTTTTTAAAAAATCTACGATTTATGAAAAAATATTTTTTAAAAATCCACGATTCATAAAAGAATATTTTTTTTAAAAAATCCACGGTTTAGAAAGAATATCTTTAAAAAATCCACGATTTATAAAAGAATATCTTTAAAAAATCCACGATTTATGAAAAAATATTTTTAAAAAATCCACGATTTAGAAATAATATTTTTAAAAAATCCACGATTTATGAAAAATATTATTTTTAAATCCACGATTTATAAAAGAACATTTTTAAAAAAATCCACGATTTATGAAAGATTATTTAAAAAAATCCACGATTTATGAAAGAATATTTTTCAAAAATCCACTATTTGTGAAAGAATTTTTTTTTTAAAAATCCACGATTTATAAAGAATATTTTTTTTAAAAATCCACGATTTATAAAGAATATTTTTTAAAAAATCCACGACTTATAAAAGAATATTCTTTTAAAAAGTCCACCATTTAATAAAAAATATTTAATCAAAACTTTACGATTTACGAAATAATATTTTTTAAAAAATCCACGATTTATGAAATAATGTTTTTTTAAAAAATCCACGATTTATGAAATAATATTTTTTAAGAAATCCACGACTTATAAAAGAATATTCTTTTAAAAAGTCCACCATTTAATAAAAAATATTTTTTCAAAACTTTACGAAATAATATTTTTTAAAAAATCCACGATTTATGAAATAATGTTTTTTAAAAAATCCACGATTTATGAAATAATATTTTTTAAAAAATCCACGCTTTATGACATTTTTTTTCTTTAAATCCACGAGGTATGAAGGAATATTCTTTAAAATTCCACGATTTATGAAACAATATTTTTTAAAATTCCGCGATTTATGAAACAATATTTTTTTAAAAAATCCACGATTTATTAAAGAATATTTTTTTGAAAAATCCACGATTTATTAAAGAATATTTCTTTAAAACTCCACGATTTATGATAGAAAATGTTTTAAAAAATTCACGATTTCTGTAAGATTATTTTTTAAGAAATTTACGATTTTTGAAAGAACATTTGTTAAAACATCCACGATTTATGAAAGAATATTTTTTTAAATCCAAGATTTATGAAACAATATTTTTTAAAAAATCCACGATTTATGAAAGAATTTTCTTAAAAAATCCACGATTTATGAAAGAATATGTTAAATTTTTTTTTAAATCCACGATTTGTGAATGAAATTTTTTTTAAAAAATCCACGATTTGTGAAATTATAATTTTTAAAGAATCCACGATTTATGAAAGTATATTTTTTTAAAAATCCACGTTTCATGAAAATATATTTTTTTAAAAAATCCACAATTTATGGAAGAATATTTTTTACAAAATCCAAGATTTTTGAAAAAACATTTGTTTTTAAAAATCCACGATTTATAAAAAAATATTTTCAAAAAAAAAATCCGCTATTTTTAAAAAAAAATATTTTTAAAAAAATTGACGATTATTGAAAAAATATTTTCAAGAAAAATCAATTATTATTAAAAAAAATATTTTTAAAAAAATTGACGATTATTGAAAAAATATTTTGTAAAAAATCCACGAATTGGGTTTTGGATTAATTCAGTATTTATACCCGACACCACTATGTCGGGAGGGGTATTATAAGTTTGTTTTGGGAAAAATTCATGTAACACCGCGAAATATTCGTCGGAGACCCCCAATGTAGTATACCAATCTTCATATCTCGACGAGATAAAGCGATTTTGAGATGTGTCCGTCCGTCCGTCCGTCCGTCTGTCCATTATAAATTGTAAACACGCTCCAGGTCGCAATTATGAACCGATCGTCACGAAATTTTGCATGGAGGACGCGTTCAGACCAGAATTGATCCCTATTCTTATTGGAGATGGTCGTGAAATATTTAGCGGGTGAAATGGACCAAAAACATAATTTTTATCCGATTTTGTAGCTGCTCTGTTGGTCGCAATAATAGCCCGATCGCTGCAAAAATTCGAACAAGGTAACAGTATATGACAAAGAAGATACTTGCAATTTGAGATGGTGATCGGATCATGTTTAGAGGGTCAAATGGACCAAAACTTTTGTGTGAAAATTGTGAAAATTTGTAATATACCGGTTATATCTTTATTCCTGCAATACACATTGGAAGGCCACCTCTTGCCCTTTCCATTGATACCAATTATGTTGATTTACGTGTTCAGATAACAGACCCCTCATACCAATTGCGGATATTATTCGAATGTTCGGCACAACTTTCGAAAACGATATCACATTCGAAGAATTGGCAAATGTTTTTCGGGTGTACATAAGCACGTTGTTCTTTTGTTCGCCAAAAGTTTAAATACGATATCGTTTTCGAACATTTGGCGAATGTTTTTTTCTTCACAAGAAAAATTGTTTCGAGAAACATTTTTACTTTGAAATTTTTTTTTGTTTCAAATACAATTAATATTGTTCGTAAAAAATTCCCATTTGCTTTTTTCAAATAATTTCGATATAAGTGCTACGTATAATATAGACAATAAGTGTTGATAAAGACAATATATGGGTAGGTTGCCAAACACAACCCTGCAAACCATTGGAAGATTGTTGGACAATTTTTCGACCAGATTTTTCTTCAACGATTCTTTCTGGCGATCTTTTAACGAATTTTTATATAAAATTCACCCATTCGAGTAATTTGCCATTCGTAGACGATTCTCAAAAATTATTGTTTATAATCAATCGCTACGACAAATTACCTGTTATGCTTCTCGGCGATCTTTCCGCGAAGTTGTGTTATGTTCCGCTATTGTTAGAGCAGGCGAAAAATATATTATTCTTCAGAACCCCAATTTTTGATTTGGTTGCTTTTAATTCTCATATACACATTCTGCATAACTTTGGTATAAATGGCACGTATTATATTATGAGTATTGACAAACATAGTACATGTCTGGGTTTTGCCAAGTGAAATTAAGAAAGGCCCGAGAAGCAGTATAAACCACTATATCATAAGGAATGATAAAAAATTATAACAAATCAGAAAATAAAACAAAAAGTATAAAAATCAAAGACAACAAATGAAAGAAACAAAAAACAAAGAAGAATGAAATATAAATTTCCTTTAATTTTTTGTTTATATTTTCTTCTCCTTAAGATCTTCCAAATGATTTGTCAGCGAATCTTGGTCGCAATTCGCATTCCATAAACGCTTACTTTAGGTTGGTGTTACGCGGAAGATTTTTAGGCGATATCGCCTGCGAAAAATTATTCGCCCAGGAAAATCGCGTATTATTCTTAGGCGATAGAATGGTTTGCAGGGAAGACACAAGAAAATGTTTATCAACAGTTACATATCGAGTCGCAAACATAAAGAAATAAAAACGGAAAAGGTACATAACAGAAACATCAAGAAACTCCACAAAAAATGTTTTTCGCCACTATCGTAAAAACTATCATCTTTCATTCGCTAATAATATTATTAACGGTATTCGAATTCGAAGGTTTTCCTGCCACAAACTGAGCGACGAATGAATCGTTTTCAATTCGTTCTCGTGTGTCGTTTTCGAACAAAATATCCGCAAAACTATCGAAAAACATTCGAAAACGAATCGTTTGCGATAGCAATGGTATGGGGGGGGAGTTACAGCCTAATATATCCTATTTTTTTGCTTGTAGTATGATTACACTACACACTAGAGGTCGCAATTATAGCTCAATAGTCACGATATTTTGCACGAGGTAGGGGTTTAGGTCGAAGAAGATGCCTACAAATTTGGATGATGATCTGATATTATTTAGCGGGTGTAATGAACCATTACTTTTGTATGCAAAATAAAAACATTTTATTTTTGGTCCATATTTGAATTCCTGGAGGGCATATACCGGCAAAGTCGCCTACATATGGAAAAATAACTACTAACCTTTCCTCTGATGAGAATTGCAATAACATGTGTGCTTGATAACGGGCCTACTACCTAGTATATAATGAGTTTTGTGAAGAGAACCACATCTTCCTCCGATTCTACAAATTGTCCCTATCATGACTGAGAAATTTCCAGTTTTTGCAAATTGCGTGGAGCCCTAGCGTATTACTTGTCCATTTGTCCAAAATTTAAACATGTAGCTGAAGGGGCTAAACAACGCCAATTTTCCAAGTAAAGAATATTTATTAAAAATGTATAACATATAATTGGTCTACAAACATCCCAGTAGGGACAAGGGACCCTTCTCTCTTATCAATGAGTGCACCCCGACTAATATTAGCTCAATGATATGTGGACAGCGGAATTTTATGCAACACCTATTTTTGTCAAATTTTGGGACTGGGCATATTTTTGGCTTCTGAATAAATAGCAATCAAAATATATCACATATGTTAAAATAAGCAAAATGTATAAATTATGCATATGCAAATATTATTTTTTGCATATGGAAAATTTATGTATTTTACATATTTTCGTAAGCTATATATATTTCAATAATATCTTCGAAAATGTTTATGTGTACATTTTTTTTGTTTGAAATTCACTTCAGACAAGTCAATGAAATAGAGAAATCTGTAACCAGAGCCACAATCTTCAAAATGTCGAAAATGGGGAGCTATCGTTCTATGGGAGCTATATGAACGCCTAGACCTATACCGACAAATTTCAGGTGGAAAGTTTAATACCCCCAACGTAGACTTAATACCAAATGTTAGCCATTTCGGAGGGATATGAAGACCATAACCTTCAAAGTACAAAAAGTCGGTAGGTACTGGCTTTGGGAGCTATATGAAGACGTGGACCTATACCGACAAATTTCAGGTGGAAAGTTTTTTTTACCTCCAACGAAGACTTAATACAAATTGTCAGCCATTTCAGTGGAATCTTGAGGCCACAACATTCAAAATACCGGATATCGGGAGGTACGGTTCTATGGGAGCTATATGAAGACATAGACCTATACCGATAAATTTCAGTCGAAAATTGTATACCCCCAACGAAGACTTAATACAAAATTTCAGTCAATTCGGTGGGATATTTAGGCCACAAAGTCTTGCATATGTTCATTTTATGCAAATATGTCAAAATATGCAAAAAATTAGGTCCAAACTGAATGTCCTTGGTAAAATTATTTATTGGTGCCACCGCCTTGCACGCTGAAGGTAGGGCGTTCGATCCCGGCCAGCAAACATCAAATTTCCAACGATGGCAAAATACCCCCCAGTAAAGTTGGCAAAATTTTCTGATTATTTCAGCCACGTAAAACTTCTCTACAGGTGGTGTCTTCAGACGAGCCTTTCGGACTCGGCGATAAACAGTAGGATCCATATCATTGATGTAATATGAATCGTGTTGCACTCCCTGTTACTTCTGGGATGTTTGTGGAACTATTATTATTTAAACTTAATGTGATAAGGTTGCAGACTCCAAAAAGTTATTTCTTACAATGAGTTTAATTGTCCAAAAGGAATTTTGATTTGCTGAAAGCTAATTCGCATGGTAGTGGTGTAGGGTATCGTATGGTCGGCCCTGTCCGACTATAGCCTTTGCTTACTTGTTTGGACTGTCAATGGGTAGAAAACCTCCACGAAGAAAATTGTAAATATAGCCTGGTCGAACTTTACTCCATTCTTACATGTTTTTAATGACCTGTCAACATGAGTTGGTGAGAGCTATTAAGAGGATGTTTAAAAAATATTTTTGAAGGATTAGCTGAGCTGAAATTAAGTTTTTTTAAGAATATACACATGAAGTCGCCATAGAATTCCCTTAGACATTCCAGTTGACATCAAGTAAAGAGTTGTCTGCCTTCGATATACATACATGTGTTTGAGGTTTAGCTTAAAGGGTAACACTATGTTTACATTTCCGAAATCCACTCGATTTCAACTGTCAAATCCATTGCTCAAACGTCAAATGAAATCCAGTCGATTTCGGATGAGTTTTTATTTGACGTAAAGGCAAAGGAATTGACAGTTGAAATCGAGTGGATTTCGTAAATGTAAACATAGTATAAGTTTATGTTTGTTAAACTTGTCATCAAACCAACATTCAAATAAAAAACGAAATTAACTTTTTTCTGATTCTGTAATTGTTATTTCCTAAAACTCCTTCTTAGATGTTTTGACAATAAAATGTTTATTTTATTATTTCCTCCACTTGTGGTTTGGCAATAAAACAAAAACAATCCTTTTCTTTTCGTGGCGAACTCATTTGTATCTAATTAACATAACGCCGGTGTACTTTATGACCCAGATATGCAAAAGGATACAAGGCATCAGTAAAAGAAGGAAATCTGCTCTTAATTATGCCACAACAAAGTAATTTAAGAACAACAAATTGTTTTATAATGTTACATTTAAATCATAATAAGGACATGCCACAATGCCGGTGGCATCATCCACAAATGGGATAAAAATTAAAAAAGTAGAAAAAAATAGAAATTAAGAAAAGATGCTGTGTTGAAACTGAAACCTTTTTGTATTGTTGAGAGCCATAGAAGAAAGGGGTTGTGTGGTTTTTCTGTGTGTAACACTCTGTATTTCAAAATCAAGGAATTTGAAACTGTAACAATTTTTAATGTTAGAACACACTTACACAAACGCGTACAATGAGAGTGCCTAAAGTATTTCTTTGGGACATGCACATGTACACAATCAAATGCCATGAAGGTATCACTTTCACAAAATTATGTTGACAATTACTATTTTCCAAAATGCTACGCATACCAAAATGTCACTCAGTTGCCCAGAGATGGACACAAAACTCTTTTTTTCTCATTTAAGTATCAAATTACCTCTATTCAACCAGAGATCCAGATAAAAAACCTAAAACATTTTAGATTGCAATCTTAGCCATTCGATAGAGTTGGTTGTGGTATGCCACCACATAACCGTCTCGGATAAAATGTCAAAAAGTTGTGATTTTGTCTCAATGATTGTGGATAATAAAACTTCAAAAAGGGTCATATACGCAATTGTGGCAATTCATCAATGATGCTGCAAAGGGTTTCAGCCAATATGTCTATCTAATGAGAGCAAAAAACGGCAAATCGCGTGCCGTTGATGGAAGATAAGGATTTTGGTTTTTTGTTTTAGGTTTAAGTGGATTGACATTTTCATTTCATTTACAAAGTATCAAATGACAAAATTTTATGGTGCACTGATTTCGAACAAACTATTTCAAAATGAAGTCATTTAATATTTTTTAATATTTGTTTGAAGATGTGTTGTTTAGCTGTGGGTTGTACAATATTTGTCATTATCAGTTTTTTTTCGCTGGTGAGTAAAACATTTTTAGGATTTTGTTGATAATTTTTTATGACTCTTTTTTTTCTTTAGAAATGAGACATTAAATATAAAACGCTGATTATACGACCGATACATTGGCTGTCTTTCAGGGATCTTATCTTTTTCGAGACAATGACAATAAATTCAATGAAGAAATTTGAAAATTTAAATAAGCAGCAGTAAAATATCATCCAGAGACGAGCAGACGATTTGATATTTTAACATTAGAAAAACAGTATAATATGTACTTACTTACTTAGCTGGCCCATTACAGAACATTTGTTCCATAAGCCGAACTAAGAAAAGATCTCCAATTCTCTCTGTATGCTGCTTCGATTTCTGGAATGCCGCGCCTTTTCATCTCTTCGGCCATCTAAGCGTAGGCCTGCCAATTCTGCGTGCACGTATTTATACGCCTTTTAAACGGGTTCATCATCGCTCATTCTTATGATATGGCCTAGCCCACGCAATCGGTGCATCTCGATACGTTTATCTACGGATGTCGTTGTATAGCAGATACAGCTCATGGTTCATACGACGCACAATGGTTCAGGAATCGATTTTCCTGGCCAAAAATCAAAATTTTGTTTTGTCACAGATATTTAATTTCTATATGGGATTCGATAGTAAACATATTGAAACTAAGGAAACCAAAAAATTAGGTAAAAATATTGGAAGGCGTGGGCGTGGTGTGCCCCTAAAGACGAACATTTTCCCCATTTTTGTGAAATACATAATTTTTGCAAATTCCTGGAGGAAGACGTAGCTATTCCTCCGAAACTATAACAGATATTGTGTTCATTGTATTTTCGTAAGGAAGGTAGGATTGTGGCCTTTAAAACTCGTTTTAGTAAATTACCGTAGCGTTTACACAACATGAACTATTTAATTTTTCCATAGGTACTAAATTTTATGAAATTCCAAATTTAGTGGACTAGAACTTTTGTGGAACAACATGGAACAAAGCTCGGTTTTCACAGAGAGATGCCGGAGAGTCTTCTCTTTCAGCCCATATATACTTTTGTACCCGTCCCGTTCCGTTCGTTTAACACTTTTTTTAATTTATTAAAATTACATGGGTAAAAATGTGTATTTTTCTATACTGTTTCCATATGAATTACAGCTTTTTGACACAAATTAACATTTATTGAGTATATGAGTTTTTATACGAAATATATAAGTTTTATGAAAACCCACGGAGCATTTTTTTAATTTTTGAAAAAATTAAAATTTTTTTGTAAAAATTTGTTTACAAATTTTTGAACAAAAAATTTTTTTCGACATTTTTTCGAAATTTTTTTTAGTGTTTTTTTTTTTGTAATTTTATTGTCTATTTATTGGTGTTTGACCATCTTTAATACATAGGAAGATATAAAAACAACAAAAACACTCATAATTGGATGAAAAATGGTTAATAAACTCAAAAGTTGAAATTTGACCTTGAATTTCTCTGCCACTACCAGACTGAATTTGATCGCTTGTAATTCGTCTGAAAGCTGATTGTGTTATACGTCTTACAAAAAACATAAATATGAAAATGTCTCTATCCGTTCAAAAGTTACAGAATTTTGACCAGGAAAAAACGATTCTGAACGACTGTGCGACGTCGATATTCACCGTCAACGCAGATTGGTCCATAGATCTTTCGAAGAATTTTTTGTTGTTTTTGTTTTTTTTTTTTTTTTTTTTGTTTGTTTGACGAGATGTGGCTTTGTTCTTAAACTACTTACTTAAGCCAAAGTAGCATCTGTTGGCCAATATAATTCTTATTTTTATTTCACAACTAATGTTGTTTATTGTGTTTACGGCGTAGATGAAGTCTTTTACTGCCTCCAAATTATAGGAAACAACGTTAAAAGTTGGTCCGATCTGTATGGACGAATTGCGCGTCGACACCATCAACTTGGTCTTCTCGCCGTTTACCGCCAGACCCACTTTAGCAGATTCCCTTTCAACTTTTGAAAAGGTATCAGTTACTTTCTTCATCGATCGACCTATAACGTCAATCGGCATAAGCAAGCAACATATGGCTGTTTGTATATATTGTGCCACTCCTTTTGCATCTCGTATAACCTTTTCCAGCAGAATGTTGAATAAGTCAGACGAGAGGCCGTCTCCTTGTCTGAAACCTCTTCTGGTACTAAACTTTTCGGAGAGATTCTTTCCCATTTTACAAAGACGAATGAGCTTTGCAGGGATGCCAAATTCAGACTTGGAATACCGTTGAACGTAGGTGGCTGCTCGAAGGCTGCTTTGTAATCGACAAAAAGGTGGTAGGTGTCGATCTGCATCTCTTGGGTCTTCTCCAGGAAATGCCGCAGGGTAAATATCTGGTCAATGGTGGATTTGCCAGGTCTAAAGCATAGCCGACCAAGAAGAGCGAGCGCTTAAATTGTTTTTGTGTGGGTAAAATTACACTGACAGAACAGGGTGATGATTTTTCATATTGAGTGTGAAATGAAAAAATATATTGTTGGCGCGTTCGCTTTGTATGACATAAATTAAAAATAATATAAATAATAATAATAAATAATAATAAATAAAAATAATAATAATTTGAAGAGTATTTTTCTTGATATGTTAATTTTTTTGAGAGAAAAAACAAATTGTATATAAAAATGATTTTTTAAGACTTTCTAAGCATAAAAAACATTTTTTCTATGAATTTCGGCGGACTATTGTGAACCGAGATAAAGGCACCTCTTTGAAAATGTCTTCCATTTTTCTACCAGTATCTCCAAAAAAGGTAATACTGACATAAATACGTCTTTAAAAAACCCCCTTCTTCAAAAGGTCTAAATTTCTTGGCCAATTTCAAAGCACTCTTATATGAGGCCTTGATTGTCTTGAGCTGGTATATTATTTTTTTCGCTCATATCGCGTCATTAAATGATATATTGTATGCGTATTATAATGACGCCTAAGGTAAGATGGATATACATTTTTTATTGTTGCATTGCAGACGAGGCCTCCTGCGTCATTAAAAATATTAATACAAAACAAAAAATCATTATCAAACTCTTCCCTCCACATATTTGTTGTACAACTGCAAAATCTTTTCAGTGTACCCAAAAAAAAAAAAAAAAAAAAAACAAATAAAGCTGCATCAACCTGCTTGCATGACATTCGGTACAAAACTGAAGTAAAAATTCAAAACATTTGCTCTCTTAGTTTGCGTTCGGGTCGCGTGTGTGTGATTTGCCGAAAAACTTCGTAACCTTAACAATATTAACGAACGGGTTTGGTCTAAAGCCGTATGGGTATGGTCCAACTATTTCATTGACCATAGGCTTTAGTCGTTCGCACTACATCCCTGACAATATCTTGTAGGCAGCAGGGAGAAGACTTATGCCCCTATAGTTAGAGCATACAGTCTTATCTCCTTTCCTTGCCAGTTTGTGCTAACTAGGTGATGAATACACCTATTCAGCGTTTCGCCTCCGGTTTTGAACAGCTCGTCTGGTAAGCCTTCGGCTCCTGCTGCCTTGTTATTCTTCAGCCGGTTTATAGCTGTCTTTACCTCGTCTTGGCTGGGCGGTATACAATCAATACCATGTTCTGTGATTGGATCTGTGGTATCTTCGCCGTCTTCGTTACTGTCGGATACCAACAGTTTGGAAAAATTTTCTTTCCATATCCTGAACACACTATCTGTATCAGTTATCAAATTACCTGTACCAAAGCAATCAGTTGGATGCTTCACTCTTTGGTAGAATTTACGGACTTCATTCTGAATCCTGAACATCTCGATTTTTTCACACTCACGATTTTCCATTACTCCCTTTTTCCTGCTCTCTCCTTTTCTCTCTATACCACTCTCGTGCGCTACGCGTTGCTACTGATTGTAGAGTAGCCCTATATGCCACATTTTTCTCTTCGGTAGCAGCACAACACTCCTGGTCATACCATGGCTTCCTTGGTGGAGGTCTCTGGTATCCAAGTATGGATTTTGCGGCTGTTTGCATGGAGTGGGCAATATTTTGCCATTGTGCTGATATGTTATCGGGAAGAGGAGTGCTTTCATTAAGCAATTGGGCTAGTTGAGTGGAATATGCCGTGGCTATCTGTTGTGTTTGCAGCCTACCAATGTCCAACTTCTGCGTTTTACCTGTTCGCATTTTGTTTGCTACGTTTAATCTGGTACGTACCTTTGCTGCAACAAGGTAGTGGTCCGAGTCTATGTATGCACCTCGGAACGATCGTACATCCAACACGCTTGATGCATGTCTTCCATCTATCACAATTTGATTACTTGTTCTTTGATCTGGCGATAGCCAGGTGCCCTTAATATCGAGATGCTTAAATCTGGTAACCACCATGTTTTTTGCAGCTGCAAAGTCTTATCAGCTTCATACCATTGTCGAATGTTTCACTCTGGAGACTGAATTTCCCGACTGTTGGGCCAAAGGTATTCCGCTTTCCAATTTTGGCATTAAAATCGCCTAGAATAATTTTAATGTCATGGGCCGGGTAACGGTCATAAGTTTCTTCTAAGCGCTCGTAAAATATATCTTTGGTCTGTTCGTCCTTGTCTTCAGTGGTAGCATGAGCGCAAATAAAGCTGATGTTGAAGAATTTTGCTTTTATTCGAATTGCAGCAAGTCTTTCATTCACTGGGGTGAAGCTGGAGACCAGATGTTTTAACCTCCGACCAACTACAAATCCGCAACCAAACTTATGCTTTATGTCATGGTAGCTATAATACAGTGCATCACCTTTAGGTGTTGTTGTGAAGCCTTTCCCAATCCATCGTATTTCATGTAAGGCAGTAATGTCGGCTTGTACTTTTCAAGTACATCTGCCAAATCGTATACTGCACCTTCTCTATAAATTGTGCGAACATTCCAGGTGCAGATTCGCAGATCATGGTCCTTAAAACGTTTGCAGGGTTCGTCAACTTTAGAGGGGTTTGTTTTTCTTGTCCTTCGTGTTTAAATAGTAGGCTGCTTTTTCTTGGGGAGGGTTACTAACCCGACGCCCAAACCCAAGTTCTTAACGTTCTTGTGGGTGAACGCGCGGCGCATGTTAGCTCGCCACCTTTAACGGGTGTTAAAGGCAGCTCCCCAGTTGACACCACGGTGAGGTCAGTGTCCACTTGAGATGAAAGAGGGACCAAGATAAATCCTGGCCTTTGCCAGGTCAGGACCGTTCAAAATTTGTTTTCAGAACAATTTAAATTGTTAATAATATGCATATTTATAAAAAAAGGAATAAAATATAAAACATAAAATATAAACTATAAAATATAAAGTATAAAATATATAAAACTAGCCGGCCGGGTCCACGTTGCTGGCCCTTGAAACAGTTTTATGTTACCTTTTGTTAATTAAATTATATTTTTCTTGCGTCGCAAAATAGTAGGGAACTGCAAGTGGCTATAAATAACACATCTTCAGAAATGTTGGTGTCTATATGAAATTTTGGCGGTATGTTAACTGATGGCTTGAGGCATCCATTTATTTCATCTGCTGGAATAGTATAACAGGGAGTGTTTGTCTGAAATCTAAACGTGAATTGCTCTTAAATCCTTTAAGAATCGTTCCAAAGCTTCTTGGGAATTTTTATGTGCCATCGTACATGCGTTTCAGATGATACCTTATATTTAATATTGCATGTGTGCAATTCAATCAAAAGAATGTCGAGTGGCAACTTAAGGGTCGACTGTGTCGTCCTTGCACCTTCTTATAATGTATACTTGATGAAGCTATAGCTATCGATATCTTGGCTTCTAAACTGAAGACTTGCTTCCCAATAAGACCAAAGCTTCGTTATGCATAACATCTGGTATTTCTGGTCGGGTCTTACGGCTAAAATATGTGCCCAGGGTTGGGGAAACGGACACGTTCGTAAGTTTATATAGCCTATTACCACCAGGGGGCTTCCCTGTACATCATCTGAAAATGACATGGAAATCGGTTCAGAAGTTTTGGAGATATAACGTATTTAAAAAATGGGCGTGCTAAAAGGGTTTTAAAATAGGGAGGGTCCCCTCCGAAATTCAAAAATATATATAGCCAATTTTGACAACGGGTGTTCATGGTGGACCATCGCTGTACATTCTCTGAAATTTTAAAGAAAATCGGCTCAGTAAAGCAAAGACAGAGTATTAATAAAATAGGGCAAAGGGGAGGTACCCCGCCTCCTCAGATATTCAACAAAATATATAGCCTATTTTCTCCAGGGATCATCCCTATCCATTCCCTGAAATTTTCAAAAAAATCGGTTTAGTAGTTTTGGATATATGTATAAGATATTTAAAAAGTGGTCGTGGTCTGGTTCCAAATGAGTACATAGGATCGGAGACACAACCACCATTGTCCCCAAATTATTTTTCTCTCCGATACGTTCGTCAGTTTTGCTAAAATAACGTTTTTAAAAAATTGGGCATAGGGGAGGTGCCGTCACACATTCCAAATTTCATTGAAATTGGGCATACATAGCGTGTTTGGTGCATCAGATACAGTAAATCGGCCGAAAATATATATATTAGCTATATCTAAATCTGAACCGGTTTTTTATATAATTTGGCACATTTATTTCTATACCAAGTTCGGTCACACATTCCAAATTTTATTGAAATTGGACATAAATAGCGTGTTTGGCGCATAAAATGTTGAAATCGGCCGAAAATTTATGTATATGGGATAGGGTGGGGCGATTTGTGTGGAAGCAAAAAAACCTTAATGAGCCCTTCGCGTTTCTGATTCCTGGGATTGAACTGAGCAAAAAAGTCCACTGGACCATATATCTACCGTGAAAATCGAGCCTCCCGATTTTTACTTTAAGTTTTTTATTGACGTTTTTGGATATTTTGGCATATAACAGCCAAACCATTGGGGTTTTCGATCCAACACAAAGACAAACAATGTAGCCAAGACAGTAATTGAAAACTCTCTAATACATCGCAAAAGCATTGGAACGCTCCTTCAGGCAGTTTTGGCCTTAAGAATGTGCAAACTTTTCGGAAAATGTCGATAAATGACATTGTGCTACAAAATTTGACTCGAAAAATATTCAAGTGTTCTGATGCAAAATTATATTGTGTTGGGATCCATGGACAACGACAATGCCTTTATTTCGTTTGGATCACTTCGTTTTATTTTTTTATAACAGTAAAAGTAGGTAAAATCTGGGTTTCTTACATTTTCAAATTTAAACGGGCATATCTTATTTTTTCCACAACGGATTTCTTTTGATCCTTCTTCCTTTTAAAGGGGTGAATAATGTCTTTTGAATAAGCTATTATTGTTTTAAATCGGTTAACAAATGGCTAAGTTATAGTGGTGTATGTCTGAAAAGCCCCACAAAAAACCTATAAAGGAATTTCTCATAATTTTCAAAATAAATATTGAACAAAACAAAAAAACATTATATTTTTGAAAATTATGAGAAATTCCTTTATAGGTTTTTTGTGGGGCTTTTCAGACATAAACCACTATAACTTAGCCATTTGTTAACCGATTTAAAACAATAATAGCTTATTCAAAAGACATTATTCACCCCTTTAAAAGGAAGAAGGATCAAAAGAAATCCGTTGTGGAAAAAATAAGATATGCCCGTTTAAATTTGAAAATGTAAGAAACCCAGATTTTACCTACTTTTACTGTTATAAAAAAATAAAACGAAGTGATCCAAACGAAATAAAGGCATTGTCGTTGTCCATGGATCCCAACACAATATAATTTTGCATCAGAACACTTGAATATTTTTCGAGTCAAATTTTGTAGCACAATGTCATTTATCGACATTTTCCGAAAAGTTTGCACATTCTTAAGGCCAAAACTGCCTGAAGGAGCGTTCCAATGCTTTTGCGATGTATTAGAGAGTTTTCAATTACTGTCTTGGCTACATTGTTTGTCTTTGTGTGGGATCGCAAATCTCAATGGTTTGGCTGTTATATGCCAAAATATCCACAAAACGCCAATAAAAAACTTAAAGTCAAAATCGGGAGGCTCGATTTTCATCGTAGACATATGGTCCAGTAGACTTTTTTTTCCTTCCACACAAATCGCCCCGGCCTAATATATAGTCTACGATGGAAAAAAGCCATTGGCTGTAATATGAATGTAATTTTGAACAAGTGAGAAAAGGCTATAGTCGGTACGGGGCCGACTATGTGATACCCTACACCACTCCCTCTGTGTATTATCTTTTCACTTGAAAACATTTATTTTAGGGAGATACGAAAGTTTTCACCTATCTGGCTTATATACCAAATGACTTACGGCGAACTCAACCAAAATAATTAATATTTAATTTTATATTTGACTACTATCGACATCACCAACATCAATATGCTTCTATCTCTCGTGATGATCCGATGAAAATTCCGACCTGTAGTGTGATTACAAAAAAAAGTGGAAAAAGGGACGCATTATCGACTATTGCGATATCTGTATTATTTGACCACCTACGCCAACCTACTTTGCATAATTTTAAAGATGGGATTTTCTACTTTCTTAGTCAGGCTTTGCTTTTAGAAGGTCCCCAACCAAAGGTGTGATATCCGTCGCTATTATTAAAATCGCAAAAATGAAAAGTTGGGTTCAATTAGCGACTATTGCGATATCTTCGATGTTTGACCACCTACGACAATCTACACATCGTTACATCGTTGTAAAGGTGATATTTTCTACTTTCATTGCCAGGTTTTGCTTTTTGTATACCCCTTATAGGCGCTGAGATATTTGCTTTGGAATAAAATGTTGACTTTTTCTCCAAATAAATTTGTTGCTCATTCCGACCCATAAATATTATCTGACCACCGCCAAAATCAATAGGCTTCTTCCAATGTGAGAAATCGAAATCTCGTGTGATATTTGTCATTATAATTATCTTCGTTGTTTGATCACCTTATTTTACATCAATAAAAATGTGATATTTTCTACTTTCATCGTCAGGTTTTGCTTTTGGTATACCCCATACAGAAGCTGAGATATTCGCTTTGGAAAAAAACGTTGTTTTTTTATCCACATAAGTTTTTTGCCCATTCCGACCCCTAATTATAATCCGACCATCACCAAAATCAATAGGCTTCTTTCCCTCCGGGACCCCCATCAACATCCAAAATTTCGTGACGATCCGATCAAAACTGCGACCTGTAGCGTGATTACAAGGTTTAGATGGACAGACGGACGGACGGACAGACACACATAGCCAGATCGACTCAGCTCGTCGAGACATTCATTTTGGTATATATAAGTATGGGTCTACGACCATTATTTCGATGCGTTACAAACTTTTTGGCCAAATAATACCCTCCCCACATAGTGGTGTAGGGTATAAAAATTGATTTCTGGAATAGAACGGGCACAAATTAGTCGTCTTTGGAAATAAAAAGCTTTAATTTGAAATTCACAAATGCAAATTTGCAATCTTGGATGTATAAATAGGGGCTCCAAATGGCGAGAATTGTCTAGCAACAACAACATCTAATATGCCTGAGGATGTTAGCCTAGCCCGCTAACGAAACTATCGTCGCATAGCGGTTGTGTGTGTAGGACTTCGCTAGGTATCCATTTTTCAATGTAATCTCCTTATGTCATAAAGCTCGATTAATTAAATTAAATTAATTAAAACATTTTTCTATTTTATATATATAGATAAAATATAAACTATAAAAAACATGAAATAAAATATGTAATTTTCAAGTTTTGTGTTATTCAATATTTTCCTTTATGAATTTGAAATATTTACAAGGCATTTCTTTCGTTCGTTTTATAACATATTTGATTATGATGCTTAAGGAACCCCATATAATTTTTCACATTCTTTCCAGCTTCTCATTTCTGTGACGATCAGAGTTTATGACACATTAACTAACGGATTGAACTGTAACTCAATATAATGTGGACAATTATAAATGAATGTCTCAACCCTTTCAACCATGACTACCACCTTTGACTTTGAGAGAAAAAAAGGGAGATGCAAACTACTGGTCAAACAGCATCCACAAACAAATGGTCATCGGCAGAAAGCGGTAGGGTTAAAAACAAAATTAAAATGCTTGGACACAACAAACGATCAACTCTTTTTAAGTGAACTTTAACCGAAAAACATTGTGATCTTTGGAAAAAAAATTCATAATAAATAAAGGGAGGTTAAGCGGGAAAAAATAACGTTTAGATGTTTTAAGCAACAGCATCCAACCACCCATCAAACAAGAGGTGACAAACTAGGCATTGCAGAGATTGGCAACTACCCCCGAAGGTTAAAGTTTGTTCAAACAATTAAGGCAATTTAATTGTTGCATTGTGGAGTTTGATTGATATGAGAGAGATTAACATTTGACAATGAAATTGATATTTGAAAAAAGTGAAATGTCAATCATATTTTTAAGGGAAAAGTATTTTTAAAATCCAAATTTCTTAAAGTAGTTTTTTCGCCCCAATTAGTTTGCAAAGATTTTGGTTGACACCAATTGATTTAGGTGTGAAGTGATCCTGGAAATTTGAGAAGATTGCAGCAACTTTAAGACACCTTAAAGATGAAATCAAGGAATTCATTTTTAATTGGCAAAAATGTTGGCAATGTACAAAAATTAAATGGAATCACTAAGAAAATTGTTGAGAACATTCCCCGTAGTGGGAATTTTAAAACATTTCTTTTTTGTTTTTGGTTTAACAAAAGAAATTTCTAACGTCCGTTGTTTACTCTAGAAAGTTCCCAAAGCCTGTCTGTCCTTTTGAGTATAAATGAGAACATGTAAAATCCTCAAAACTAGTTTCTATCTTTTTTTTCTTTCTTACTTAAAATTGTAATTAATTTTTGTTAGTTTTCACCCAAAAAAACTACAAAATTTTTCTATTATTTTGCCCTAATTTTTAATGAATTTTTGTAAAGCAATTCTCAGCGATTTTTCAAAAGAAAACGGCGGCATTTACCAAGAAACCCTCTAAACATCTGCATGCATTCACATCACATCTTGTTTTTTTGGGGAGTAATGTTGTATGCAAATAGCCAAGCTGGTCAACAACATCTTAAGGTCATCAAAGGTCACTACTGGTCATTTTCGAACAAGCCTTGGTTGTTGTCTTTCTTCTTACGGCATGCAAAACGTGTCTTCCATTTTGGGTGCCTTTCTTCTTGACATGCAAAAGAAAAAAAAACAAAAACCTCCCCGAAAAAGGGGTGTTTTTTCGATTGTCTCCTTACTCTCTGCTGTTTGCTTTGCAAAACCTTAGCTGAAAAATCCTGGCCATAGTCCAGTCCAGCCAATTTGTCTGTCCATTCCCCTTGTCTAGTTTTCAATGACCAGGTGTGTGGTTTCTGTTGCTCTATCTTGCACAAGAATCACAAGATTGCTATTGGCCCAGGTTTCTATTTAAAATTCTATTAGAAAATCATAAAAATTTCTACACAAAAATTTTATCAAGATATTTCAGCAAAACCATACTCATGGATGGATGTTTATGCGTGACAGCTATAAAAACCACATACAAATAGATTTCTGTTTTTCTTGTTCAAAGAAAAAATAATCAAATGCGTTATTGTTTTGATCTTTCGATGATGACGATGTTGTAGATGATGACGAAGGATATGAATGGCTGTGTCATGCCATTCAAATTATCGTCTTGTAATCAGTGATATGTTGCAGATGCTGTTCATCCATTCATTGTCTTTATGTCTTTCTTATTGCGGCCAAATCTCAGTTGGTTGCTCCAATTAACACTTGAAATTCATTTTCACTTTCCTCATTGATCATCGACCATCGTTGCACAAAGTTTTTTTATATTGCATAACGAATTTTGAAATTTTATTGCCATTAGTGTAGGCCAAAATTTCGCACCTCTAGAAGTTGCATTGCTACAAGTCCTGCCGTGTAAGAAAACGTTTTATGACCTGTAACAAATTTAGGGAAAAGTTAGCACCAAAGGAACAATAGTTCCAACTTCCATTGATGACAAAATTTTTCAATTATAGTTCCTATTTTGAGAAGAAACGGGCAATAAAGAAGACAGAAGAATTTCAACTCGAGTTATTAAGTAAAATGACTGGATATATCCTTTTTGTGTTTCACAATTCCAAATTTTTCTTCCTTATAAAGAAAAGTATAAAATTTTCAATGGAGTTGCTCTCTTCAATCCATTCATAAGACAAAAGTCGGTCAAACATATCATGATAAAATCCAAAAGGGGCTAACTCCGAGTCAAAATACAGTAGAATCCCGATAATTCGTAACACAAGGGACGGACTAGTTTTACGAATTATCGAAGTTTTCGATTTATCGGGGTTAAAACGCTAAACAAATCGCCTCACGATACCGAATTATTGAGGATTTCCATTTATCGAAATTATGTACAGTATTATCGCATTGATACATCACTCTTATTTGAAATGAGAATTCACACCTAGGATGATCGTCATTAGGATTTTAAGAAGCAAACCAGTAAGGAAAGGATCAAAGTCGGGCGGGGCCAACTATGTGATACCCTACATAACTGTGAATATGTAAATTATATATATAACCAATTTCGATATAATTTGGCACTTTTATTTCTAGATCGAATTCACACATTCCAAATTTCATCGAAATCGGACATATATAGTGTGGTGCAGCAAATACGTGAAATCGGCCAAATATATATATGGGAGCTATATATAAATCTCAACCAATTTTCCCCAAAAGCAATAGCGTTCTTCCTATGGCTAAAAAAATTATATTCCCCAATTTTCAACAGCACAATAATGCGACCTGTACGATGCGAACGGACGGTTGGAAATGCATAAATCGGCTCAGAAAGTGATTCTTATACACGTTACATACAAATGCACAAAGACATAATACCCCTTACCACAGTATGGTGTAGGGTTTAAAATTATTAGAAAATATTCAGAGAAAAAATCTCAATTTTTTTAATGCCATAATTTTTCATGACATTTTGTTCACATCCCTTCTAGCATCTGCCTCCCTTGCTCTTCAAGATCAAAGTTTATGACACAAACAACCAAATTTAACATTAAGATGAAAAGAAAAGAGGACAATTACAAAGAGATGACCACTTCTCAACCCTTTCAAACACGTTTGACTCAAGGAAAAGATGCATGAGACTGGTCAAACAGCATCCAAAGACCAATGGTCAATTGTTTTGATTTGAAAACGCTGTTATTTATAATGCTAACATTTGAATGTGGAGTCATACCGGAATTGACATTGAACTACAAAACAAAAACACAAAAAATCGCTGCACAATATGAATAATTGAGAAAAATAAAAATAAATTCAGGACAAATTTTCTATAACATAATGAAGATGTCATGTATGACGAATTGGTTCATTATTGCACACACACCCAGATCAATCCTAGTCCACTATTCAACTCAATTGCAGACTTTAAAATTGCATTGGTGACCCTAGAAAACCGCCTTTAAAACGCATACATGGGTGTAAACCCACGTCTATTGAACCCATGCTTCGACAATCAGTAACGCCGTCCATATACATAGATCTGAAATCCACCCGTTCGTCTGTTATAATCACTCGAGAATCCAAACAAATTAAAATACATGTGTATCTAAAATATTGCTTATATGCTTTGCAGGTAGATTAAATTCGAAGATGACTATACCGGTCCATGTATTGCCCCCATATTACAATACCACTCGATTTTAAATACTTTAAATTTTTTCTAAATGGACCAAAACAATGTTGGATAAAGCTTCACGTTTTGCTATAGCTTTCCCATTCGATACCGCCGATGTTAGGTATTTTAATTGACATTTTGTGTTCCCAGCAGTCAGGAAAATTCTCCACCAAAAATTTTAAATATAGGTGCACGGTAAAATTCAGTTTTGCTCAAAAATGTTGTAATAATTCGAAATGCTGGTCCTAGACGAACGCTGATTTTCACATGCTGATTTTCATGTCTCGACGAAATGAAATGATCTAGTTATGTGTATCCGCTTGCCAGTCCCTCCCTCTATCCATTATACATTGTAATCAAGCTCCAGTCCGCAATTATGAACTTGATTATTTTGAATTCAATTATTTTCAATGAAGTTCGTATGTAACCTCCGATGTAAAATACATATGTGTCACGTATAAAATATGGTAAAAACCAAAAATGTGAATTAGTTTTTTTACGCGACGGATCTAATGAGCCCTTCCTCGATCTAATCCATCCACTAAAACCGCGGTTATAGATACCTTGGAAATAGGAAAATCAGCAAAAATATATTTTGACAAATCCGCGAACTAAACCGAGATTTCCTTTAAACATTTTTGCATAAATGGAATCCTTTATACGCGATTAAAATATTTGCAAAAATTTCAATTTTAACGAAACAAACTGAAAACTTTTTCGCCATAAATCTATAATTTTTTTAAATCTCTCGCTTACAGACAAGCTTTAGTTTACCGCATACGAAACTCAGTTTTTACTGAAGCTTTTTGCGGTGCCCAATGTAGCTCGATTTTTTGGTATCATTAATCAGGTAACAATCTTGTCCTTAAGCGAAGCGGAACGCTTACGGACGAGCTTTTTTATGTGGATAATAATCCCACAAAAACATATGAAGATCGGATCATCCGTTTTCGAGCTACAGTGGGCACCGCTTTCAAAAATGCCATTTCGAGAAAACCTCGTTGCGTACAAATCACAATGAATTTTTCCTTTATAACGCTTAGATAGACTCTAAATTTATTGCAACATATTCAATTCTACCAACACTTAAAAATGAACCAGTAAAAAATCGATTTCGATTTTGTGAAATTTGCAAGGGAGTCGTCCAAAATGTTTCAATATATAGGGTCACTCCTTTATATAACTCTCGCACTAAAATTTTTAGTAGCCTTAGCGGTTTTTGCTATAATTTTATTCTTCATACTTCTACTGGTAATGGGCCGACGATTTCAAAAATTTAGCCCAATTGCTATATATATTATATTCCTGATCAGGAATAATATAACGATATGCGTTTGCCTGTTGAAATCAAATCAACTTACACAGGAGGTACGCGTCTTTCAGGAAGAACGGTACAGGATCTATATTAAAAAATTCACCAATTTTCAGACAAAAATTTTGGTCTATTTAATTTTTTATGTTGTTTTGGTTCCCCCTGACCATTTTTGCATCATGCGATTATCGGTACTTATGTTTATGACATTTTTATACCCTCAGCCTTTAGGCTAGAAAGGGTATATGGCGAAAAACAAAAATCCTTTGCAATTCCATTTGAAAAAAATTAAAAAATTTTTTGTGAGCGCATCTACAATTTTAGGCATAGAGGTTAAAGAAAAAATCTGGTTTCAAATCTGTTCGCGCTCACAAAATTGGACGATGCGCGCAAAAGTTATAGTGGTTTTTATTCTCATATAAAGAAAAAATATTTAAAACAAGTAAAAAAGTATCAGACGGCTTTGCCGACAGAGATATACCCTCAGTCTGTGCAAATTGAAACACTTTTTTCACAAAAAACTTATGTATTTAGGGGGTTTCAAAATTTTGATCTAGTATGAACCGACAAAAATGTTGATTAGGTTCAAAAATGTTGCTGAAAAGGTACTTAAAGGAATGGACCGACATAGACCATGGGGTGCCATAGGGGGCTTTTACACCCTTCGGGCTGTTTTCTCAAGAAGTATGGACTTGCCCCTGAAACAACTTTTACCATCGTAAGTTGCTTCAACAAAAATCAAAGCGATTCAATAGCAGGTTTAAAAAAAAATTGTGTGGGAGGTACGGGATGGAGTGGACAAATATAGTCCATATTCGAACCTGATCTATATCTGGTAGATATTATGAGAATGTGTAAAGTATGGACCAAATCGGTCACTCCCATCAAGAGTTATCGTGCCCACAATTTTTCCGAATATTTTTGAACTTTTGTGGGGTAGGTACCTGAAGGAGTGGACCGATATGGCTTATTTACGAACTTAAACTAAGTTTGGAAACAATATTACGAAGGCCAAATTTTGGTCAGAACCGGCATTTCCGTTCGCGCTTCCACCCATAAACATGGTGTCATAGGGTTTGTTTTTCAACTTTCGGGCTATTTTTTCAGGAAATATGGACTTGCCCCTGAGGAAACTTGTACCTTTGTATAGGGGACAGTGAATACAAGATGGTACAACAAAAACCAAGGCGATTCGAGAGCAGGTCCTAAACTGAACTTTTCCGAAATTTTGTGTGGGAGGTACTCGAAGGAGTTTACCGATTGAGTCCATATTGGAACCTCATCTAAGTCTGGTAGAAATTTCATAATGTGCAAAGTATGGACCAAATCGGTTACTCCCTTCAAGAGTTATCGTACGCACAAATTTTCCGAACATTTTCGAACTTCTGTGGGGGAGGTACCGGAAGGAGTGGACCGATATAATCCATCTTTGAACTTGAACTAAGTTTGGACAAAATATTACGAAAGCCAAATTTTGGACCGAATCAGCAGATCCGTTCGAGAGTTATCTTGCGCTCCAACCACTACACACGGTGTCATAGGGTTTTTTGTAACTTTCAGGCTATTTTCTCAGGAAGTATGTACTTGCCCCTAATGAAACTTACAGCGTCGTATAGAGGACAGCGAATACAACTTGCGTAAACAAAAATCAAAGCGATTCGAGACCAGGTCCTAAACTGAACTTTTCCGAAATTTTGTGTGGGAGGTACCCGAAGGAGTGGACCGATTGAGTCCATATTGGAACCTAATCTAAGTTTGGTAGAAATTACACTATGTGCAAAGTATGGACCAAATCGGTTATTCCCTACAAGAGTTATCGTGCGCACAAGTTTTGCGACAATTTTTGAACATTTGTGGGGGAGGTACCTGAAGGAGTGGACCTGTATGGCCCATCTTCGAACTTAAATCGAATCTGGACAAAATATTTCGATACCCAAAATTTGAACCGAATCGATTGATCCGTTCGAGAGTTATCGTGCGCACCAGCCAGACAGACCGACAGACAGACAGACGGACGGACATTGCTAGATCTACTCAATATTGTCTGAAACGGATATCGTACAAACATACTTGGGGTCTAAAACATAGCCGTCCAAGAAGAGGGCACACAAAATTCTCAATATTTGCAACTTTTGACAGTGTGTTAGTAACGTTGTATGCACGCATGCTGCAAAACAAAAACAAATCAAAACATTTGTGTGCTCTTTCGTTGCGTTCGGGTCGTGTGTGTGTGAATTGCCGAAAAACTTCGTAACTTTAACTATACCAAAGCACGACATTGGTCTAAAACCATTATTTCGATGAGGCACATTTTTGGTCGTATCAAAGTGTAAATACCCTCTTTAGCCTAAAGGCTGAGGGTATAAATATCTTATTTGTTGTTATGAAAAAATGTATGCATAAATCGTTAACAGCATTCCATATCTATCTATTCGTAGATGTTGAAATAGTTATAAAACTTATTATTTTTTTCGCGGAAAATCATCAAATAATACAAAAAAAAATTAAAAAATCCAAATTATCCAGTCCCAGAGTCAATCTAGACAATGCGTAGAAAAATATGATACCAAATTTATAGAGATTGGGTACATAAATTGCATATTACAGCAACAACAAAAGAGAAAAACTTATTGTTGGAAAATATTTACTTCATCAAGAAATATGGTTTACCATCGTGAAAGCTTATTCGCTTACTGTGATAACTTATAAGGATAGGAAATTAAGAGTAATATTGAAATTACAATCATTCAAAAAATGTGGAAATTAAAAAGGCCTATTATTCGCGAATTAGTTAAATCAGTTCATGCGCATCCGTTTTTGGATACAGCGAATCAGTCTCTTTCAATATTTATGCATATTTCGATGTTTGACTCAGCGGTCAAAGTGTGCCGCCAGTTGCATCACACAATGCAAAAAACATTAAACATTTTGATGCGCATCCGGTTTCAGTAGCACCCATCAAAAATACGTCTATATACACATATTTCAAACAGATTCTTCAAGAACCGCGGATGTGCCACCACATTCTATTTTTGGTAAAAAAAACCCATATTACTCGCGAATCTCTGTAATTTATGACACGCATTTTCGCATATATTATAATCGCGTATAAAGGATTCCATTTACGTAAATAATTTTATAGAAAATCGCGGTTTAGTACGCGGATTTGCCAAAATAAATTTTTGCTGATTTTCATATTTTAGGGTATCTATATCCGCGGTTTTAGTGGATGGATTCGATCGCGTATGGGCTCATAAAATCCGTCGCGTAAAAAAACTAAATTCACGCGGGGTACAAAGGAAATTGAATGACACTTGTAAATGCAAAAAATAGGTTTTTTAAACAAATTCACGCATCAAATATTGGCCTTTAGACTCCAATTACTAGGATGCTGTAAGGAGCACACTTATGAGATACGTAAAATCACGAGTTTTATAATCCTTTTATTAGTTTTGAATATTATATTGTTGCGCGTCCGAATTATTAAAAAAATTCAAAAAACACCGAAATTCCGGCTTCAAAATGTCAGCATCAATTTTAGGTGAATGCAGTGGATATATCAAAAAATGATACACTAGTATCATATTGCCCATGAAGTATTCTTTGAGTCTTTCTTTGGGCATATGTCTATAAAATGTAAGGTTAAGCCAGAAATCGGAAGGGAGCATAAAAAAACTTGTTGGCTTCAACCCATTTTTACCTATTTTTCTACATTGATGCCAACACAGCTTCCACGTAAATTAATTTTAATGATCGATATTATGGGATCCCTCCTAAAACACTTCATTTTAAAGAATGTATATCATACTATATAGAATATGTTAACAGTTCGCGAATTCTGAATGGGTGAAACTCGGATTCATCGATTGTAAAACATTTTTGGTTTTCGCCATATACACTTTCATGCGGGCAAAATGTGCCTCATCGAAATAATGGTTTTAGACCCCAAGTATGTTTGGACGAAATGTGTTTCAGACAATTTGGAGTTGATTTAGCAATGTCCGTCCATCTGTCTGTCTGTCTGGCTGGCTGGTGCGCACGATAACTCTCGAACGGATGAACCGATTGCACAGTGGATCCACCCATTGGCAAAAATAAAAAAATGAATGTCAAAATTTTGGTACAACATCTGGCAATTCTGACAGCTATGACATGGACCTTTATAAAAATATATTAGTTTTTGTTTCATCCGAACGCGATCTTCTTAAGAATAGCTTCAAAAATCGGAACATTTTACTAATATTTTTTGTTGTAAGTACAACATATATTTTAAAATATTATAGTGGATTTTGAAGGAGGTGGTAATAGCTTAATTTTCATTAAAAATAGTGTTTTACCGTGTTGTGGAATTCTAGTTAGCTGCATATTTTCTTAGCGTATTTTGTAATGCCATTTCGATCATATACTTAAATTTGAACTAAGATTTTAGTCATGATGCCCACCAGTGCCCACCTTGGGAATAATTTTCCAAAGTAGGTAATGGGTTTAAGATTATTCAGTATTAAAATCAGCTGCCATTTAGTGCCAGACTATAAATGGGGGGTCGCTGACTAAAGCTGCCCTGGAATATGGTTTCTATGCATATATTAGCGTATAACTCTGTTATCTGACCGCGTACATTAACATACATAATTGGCATCAGTGGCAAGATGAAGAAACCTTCTTCCAAATTTGTCTTACGTTGGCGGTACGTGCCTTCCAGGAAGAACGCTATAAGATCTATATTGAAAATTTTACCAATTTTTAGACAAAAAATTTTGATTTTTTAATCCGCTTAATTGGTTGGATTTTATGTTGTTTTGGAGATTGTTTTGTTTCCCTAAGCCTATTTTGCATCATAAGATAATCAGGAGCTTTGTTCATGTCATTTTGTATTAACAGCATAAAACAATTCTTACCGTATACCCCCTCCAGAGGGGAAAGGGGGAGAATGTTACGCTCGTGGTAACCGGTGCATTGGTTTGATTTTTGCACTCTAAGTATTTTTGACCACTTTCTCCATACAAGTGGATCCACTGTGGATTGGATTCAAATTTTGGCTTTCGTAATATTTTGTCCAAACTCAGTTTAAGTTCGAAAATGAGCTATATCGGTCCACTCCTTCCGGTACCTCCCCCACAAAAGTTCCCAAAATGTTCGGAAATTTTATGGGCATGATAACTCTTAAAGGGAGCAACCGATTTGGTCCATACTTTGCACATCGTGAAATTTCTACCAGAATTATATAAGGATTCAGTATGGACTCAATCGGTTCACTCCTTCGGGTACCTCTTACAGAAAATATCGGAAAAGTTCAGTTTAGGACCTGCTCTCGAATCGCATTGATTTTTGTTGCAACAACTTGTATTCACTGCCCCCCATACGACGGTACAAGTTTCATCAGGGGCAAGTCCATACTTCCTGAGAAAATAGCCTAAAAGTTTCAAAGAGCCCCTATGATACCGTGTGTAGTGGTTGGAGCGCAAGATAACTCTGGAACGGATGTGCAGATTCGGTCCAAAATTTGGCCTTCGTAATATGTTGCCCAAGCATAGTTTAAATTCGAAGATAAGCCATATCGGTCCACTCCTTCTGGTACCTCCCCCACAAAAGTTGAAAAATGTTCGGAAAAATTGTGCGCACGATAACTTTTGAACGGAGTGACCGATGTAATCCATACTTTGCACATCCTAATATATCTACCAGACATAGATCAGGTTCGAATATGGACTATACTTGTCTACTCATTCTGGTACCTCTCACACAAAATTTCGGATAAGTTCACCTTAACACCTGCTCTCGAATCACTTTGATTTTTGTTGAAGCGATTTGCATTCGCTATCTCAATTACGACGGTAAAAGTTGTTTTCAGGGGCAAGTCCATATTTCTTAGGAAAACAGCCCGAAAGATGTAAAAAATCCCTATGTCACCATATGTGGCGGTCGGAGAGCATGATAACTCTCAAAATGTTCAACAGATTTGGTCCAACATTTGGTATTCGTCATATTATATCCAAACTTAGTTTCATGGGGCAATACCGGTCCACAACTTTCAATACTTCTCCCCAATGTTTAAAAAATATAACTAAAATGCTAGGACGATATCACTTGAATGGGGCAACCAATTTGGTCCAAACTTTGGATCTCCTAATATTTTGTCAAAATTTAGTTTAATTTCTAAAATGGCCCATATCGGTACTCCCTAAGGGTACCTCCCCCACAAAAGTTCAACATTTGTGTCTTAGTGCAGTTAATTCCTAATCCACATTTTTGTTGATTCCTAATCCACATTTTGTCTTAATCCAAATGTCCAAAAAGGCCAACAAATTCTGAAGAGACCTTAAATACATTCGATCTGTCCGCAGGTGAAAGTTTCACTTCACATCGGCTGAGGGTATATATGTGTCCGCAAAGCCGACCGACACTTTTTTACTTGGTTTTACTATCCTTAACAGGTGCTAAAGTTATCCCCAGGTGACACATCGAGGAAGTCAGTATCTACTTGAGATGAAAAAAGCCCCAAGATAATTCCTGGAATTTGTCATGTTAAAGTCTGTCAGTTCACTTGCTTGGTATCTATAATCCTTTACAACGAAGGTGGTGATGCCTTTTATGTGCTGCTTGAAATTTCATTGTCTTTAGTCCCATGAGGTGCTGATTGTATTATTGAGTTCATTCCATATTATTATCAAAACCATTTCATGGCTTTCCTTTATATTTGAAAATTATTGTTTCTGGTTAAAGGTCATGTAATTTACAAATATTGGCAATTATTCAATTTTCTTCGAAAAAAAACAAAAAAAAAAAAACAATTACCTTAAAATATTATCCCTTTTTTTGAGGAAAAATCCCTTAATCTTACGATGACTTTAAGGAGTTAAAACTCTTTGACATTTAACCCAGCATCCTTTCCGTCATTCATTGTTTACATGTTTACACAAATAAAAAACAACCTTTTAAGGGTTAAGTATTTTTAAAGATCAGCAAATTTAGGTAAAAATTGCAACAAGTAAGAAAGTATCAGTCAGCTGAGCCGACAGAGATATACCATCAGCCATGTACCCGAATAAAGGGTTATTTTACACATTAGCCAGTTTAGGTGGTACCGGTAGGATTTTCTGGACCTTTTTGGGTCATTAGCTCAGGAAGTATGGACTTGCCCACGAAAAAAATTACAACTTCGTAACAGGGGCCGCAAGTGCAACTTGCTGCATCACAAATTAATAAGATCAGAGAGGAGTTGTTAAACTATACTTTTTCCAAATTTTGTGTGGGAGGTACCCAAATGAGTGGACCGATATAGTCCATATTAGAACCCGATCTATGCCTGAAAGTAATATTACAAATAGCAAAGTTTGGCTCAATTCGGTTACTCTTTCCTAGCGTTATCATGCCCACAATCGTGGAGAAAAATTTTGAACCTTTGTGGGGGAGGTACCGGAAGGAGAGGACCGATATGGTCTATCTTCGAACTTAAATTAAGTTTGGACAAAATATTGAAAGTCTCAAAATTTGAACCAAATATGTTGATCCGTTGGAGAGTTATGGTGCGCTTTAACTACGACACATGGTACTACATGGGTTGTTTGCAGTTTTTGTGCTGATTTCGGAGGTATGGACTTGCTCCTGAAAAAATTATATCGTCGTAATGGGTTTAGTGAATACAAGTGGCTGCAACAAAAATCAAAGTGATTCGAGAGCAGGCCTTAAACTGCACTTAAGCAAAATTTTGTGTAAGAGGTACCCGAAATAGTGGACCAATAGGGTCTATATTGGAACCTCATCTATGTCTGGTAAAAATGTCACGATGTGCAAAGTATGGACTAATTCGGTTAGTCCCTTCAAGAGTTATCGTGCGGACAATTTTTCCGAACATTTTTGAACTTTGTGGGGGAGGTACCTGAGGGAGTGGACCGATATGGCCCATCTTCGAACTTAAATCAAATCTGGACAAAATATTTCGATACCCAAAATTTGAACCGAATCGATTGATCCGTTCGAGAGTTATCGTGCGCACCAGCCAGCCAGACAGACAGACGGAAAGACAGACAGACAGACAGACGGACGGACATTGCTAGATCGACTCAAAATTGTCTGAAACGGATATCGTACAAACATACTTGGGGTCTAAAACCATTATTTCGATGAGGCACATTTTTGGTCGTATCAAAGTGTAAATACCCTCTTTAGCCTAAAGGCTGAGGGTATAAAAAAAACCCATAAGGATTAACTGGATTTTCAACAAAAAAATCTCAAAATCCCTTCAGATGTTACCGTTTTTTGCAATCAGTAATTTGTTGGCAAAGCAGAATGTTCTTCTTCCCTTACCCTTAACAAATCGAAGATCACGTTGTTGGGGTTAAACCAGAAATCACTTGACACTTTTCATAGGGAACTTTTTTCAATATTCAAAAATGGAATTGGGTAAATGTTAAAGAAAAAAGCTTATCGAAGTCTTTTTGACATATCCCAGTGTAGCTTAGCTTTTAACTTATACCTGTGGTACCGTAATACCCTATATTGGGAATTCTACAGAGTTTTGTGCTAGTATCATTAACTATTTTTGTTCCTATATGTCCTATTCACATGACAAATTTTATTTCCTTTTTTTCTATAATTTAAAATCTAAAAAACCGTTAGATTTTACTTTTAAAAATCTCTAAAGCCTCCTCTAAACATGTGTCATTTTTTAAGGGCAATAAAATCTTAATTTGTCACACTGCCAATTAAAAACCACCTATTTATTATACCTCCATCTCGGTGACCATCGAACAATGTGACCAACAATCAAAAATACACCCCAATATTAATGATTGCAATCACTGAACAAATTTTCAGTTACAAAACTCAAAACTCTGCATGACCACAGTGAAAACATGACAAAAACAACCCAAAAAATAATGACAAATTTTTGGGAAAGCGTTAAGTGTAACAATTGTGATGTGTCATGAAAAACTGTCCTGTAAATTTATCAAAAAAATGAAAATCTATGCGCCAATATTTTTGCATACACCCTGCTAGGATTTTGGGTAGACGAACAAATAAATGTGTAAAAATAAAATAGCATGGCAAATTGTTGCATATCGATGTAACACCACCCAACTCTCATCACCGGAGAAGAAAAAAACTGGGATGGTTGTTGTATTTTTCGGGTGGCAGGGTGTTAATGATTATTGCCGATTGTAAAACAAATGTGTTTGCTTAGTTTTGCAAAAAGTTCAAATCATTACTGCCGGCCGGCCTCTGCCTGCCTTGTAAAACATCATCCCCACCCCGAAAAACTGTTCAATATTCACCTTTGACCTGTTGTTACTATTTTTATAAACGGACCCGATTTCTTTCTTCTTTTGTTTTGTTTTGTTTCGTTTTCTTATTTTTATTATTCAAATAGGTTTTGAGTTTCTTTATTCATTTCGCCAGTGTTTTGGTGTGCTGTTTGTTGTTTGCATATAAAACCTCAGCAGTTTCTTTATCTAAAGAAGCGATTGAATTTCTTTTCAAACATACATACGTGCATATATTTCTATTTTCTCCTTCTTTAGATGTTTTTGTAATTTGTAAGAAAATGTTGCATATGTTGATATGTGTGTTGATATGCCTTTCCATTTTTACATATTGCACTCATTGAATGGTAGAGGTGCTGTAGATTGGGTATGGGGAAATTTATGCTGAGTTAGTTATTCTTTCTTTTGCCATTGTTCAAATATTGATTTGATTTAGACATTTTGAAGTACTATTTGTAAGGGGAGCATTTTGAGAGCTCCGTTTTTTTTGGTAATTTTCTTTTGTTGTAAAAAGAACAATTTTAATTAAGATACATTTTCTTTGATGTGTGAAATATTTTATGGCCGTTGGTAGGTTTTCTTTTGGTTCGATTTTTATTTTAATCTGTTAAGGATTTCCAATATACCATAGATTTTTGGGTGCAAATTCCCATAATCATAAAAAATGTCCGTTAATCTTGGAGGAAAAAAGGAAGGCAAATAACAAAAGAAGCAAATGGAATAAAAAGGAATTATGATTATGTAAAGGTTTCGAATATTGAGAAAAAAATCTAAAAAATAATTGAAAAATATAAGAATGCCCTGGATCGATTCCCACCCAGCTAAAAGTTTGTCTCCAATGGTGCAGTTATATAATATGTACAAGTGATTTGGAATGACATCAAATTATGCATTTTCAGTCATTACTTATACTAGAGCGTGACCCTCGAAAGATGCACTGCATGATTCAGTGTTTCGGATTGAATTTAAAGGCATTCTGCGGAATGTGTTTTTAATCACACTCTAAACTTTTTCTGTTGATGATAATGATAATGATAGGCAACAGGATGCGACACAAAAATGCGCAATTTTCAACAGCTTTGTTGTTGTTAGATTTTACGCAAAATGTGTTTAAAATGTACACATTTTGATTTGAGATTTTAAACAAAACAGAACTTATTTAATTTATGTAATTAAAATACTAATCAAAGTGAATATATATAAACTGTATTTACTTAATTATATGTACATAAAATTTGGTTGCGGACTTCTAAACTTTAATTTAAATTATTTACGACAACTTTTTCGGCTTTTAAGCACTTTGTTATACTCTCAGCATTTATGCTAGCGAGGGTATATACACTTTCATACGGTCAAAATGTGAATCATCGAAATAATGGTTTTAGACCCCAAGTATGTTTGGACGAAATGTGTTTCAGACAATTTGGAGTTGATTTAGCCATGTCCGTCTGTCTGTCTGGCTGGCTGGAGCGCACTATAACTCTCGAACGGATCAACCGATTCGGTCCAAAGTTTGGCTTTCGTAATATTTTGTCCAAACTTAGTTTCAGTTCCAAGATGGGTTATATCGGTCCACTCCTTTCGGTACCTCCCCCACAAAACTTCGGAAATGTTCGGAAAACTTGTGCATACAATAACTCTTGAAGAGAGTAACCGATTTGGTCCATACACATCGTGAAATTTCTACTAGACTTGGATGAGGTTCCAATATGGACCCAATCGGTCAACTCCTTCGGGTATCTCCCACACAAAATTTCGGAAAAATTCAGTTTAGGACCTGCTCTCGAATCGCTTTGAGTTCTGTTCCAACAACTTGTATTCACTGCCGCCCATACAACGGTACAAGTTTCATCCGGGGCACGTCCATACTTCCTGAGAAAATAGACTGGAAGTTGCAAAATGACATTCTGTGTAGTGGTTGGAGCGCAAGATAAATATCGAACGGGTCCGCCGATTCGGTCAAAAATATGGCCTCTGTAATATTTTGTCCAAACATATTTTAAGCTCGAACATAAGCTATATCGGTCCACTCCTTCAGGTACCTCCCCCACAAAAGTTCAAAAATGTTCGGAAAAATTGTTCGCACGGTAACTCTGGAAGGGAGCGACCGATTTTGGTCCATACTTTCCACATCCTAATATACCTACCAGATATAGATCAGGTTCGAATATGGACAATTTTTATCCACTCCTCCGGGTACCTATCACATAAAATTTCGGATAAGTTCACTCTAAGACCTGCTCTCGAATCACTTTGATTTTTGTTGAAGCAACATACATTCGCTGCCTCAATTACCACGGTGAACGTTTTTTCAGGGGAAAGTTCATACTTCTTGAGAAAACAGCCCCAAAAGGGTAAAATAACCCCTATGGCACCATATGTTGTGGCTGGAGAGCACGGTTACTCTCGAACTGATCAACCGATTTTGTCCAAAATTTGGCCTTCGTCATATTTGCACGATATCTAGGCACTATATCTCTTGAACAAATTTGGCCCAAACTTTGGATCTCTTAGTATGTTGTCCAAATTTAGTTTAGATACCTTAGGGTACCTCCCCAACAAAAGTTCAACACATGTGTCTAAGTGCAGTTTAAGGTCTGTTCAAAGATCCTTTGTAAATGTTTACTGATGCTGTTCTTTGTGGCCCTGTTTACAGCGATATTATGTTTTCCGTGGACAATTCCATGCTTCCTGGTCCAAATGTTATACGATGTCTCACTTAAATGACTGGTGGGCGCGATATCTATCGAAAAGGTATGACTCCCAACATAATATCCACTTCCATAATGGACTATGTCGGTCCATTCCTTTAAGTACCATTATTGGGGGTCCTAGAGAGGAAGAAGCCTATTGAGTTTTGTAATGGTCGGATATTTTTCAGGATCGGAATAGACAAAAAACTTATGTGGAGAAAATTATACGTTTATTTCTTATGCGAATATCTCTGCTTCTGTAAATGATCTCTTTTACATTGGCGCAAGGTAGGTTGGCGTAGGTGGTCGAACAAGGCGGATATCGTAAACTCGGTATAATCACGAAATTTTAGGGGAACAGAGGAAGAAGCATATCGATTTTGATGATGCTCGGACTGGGCAAAAAAAAACTCAAAAAATAAAACTTTTATTCACACGCGAATATATCCGCTTGTAGTATGAATATTGGAAAAGAAAAGCCCGCCAACGGAATAGAAAATGATCGCCTTTACATTGATGCAAAGTAGGTTGGCGTAGGTGGTCAAACTACAGAGATATCACCAAAACTCGGTAATGCATCGATCGGATAGATCGGATCATCACGAAATTTTGGGAGTTGATGCGGGTACCAAAGGGGAAGAAGCCTATTTATAACTGTAGTTTTAGCTTATTTATTGGTCGGATAATATTCAGAGGTCGAATGTGGAGAAAAATTCAATAGTCGGTAATGCATCCAATTTTTCGGAATTTCTACTGCAAAACGGCTACTGCAGTAATTTAATAATTTTATAATTTTTAAAAATTGAGAAAAATGTTTTTGAAAATATCGCGGATTTAACAGTATTTTTTGTGAACCGTTTACACTTCAAAAAAGAAACTGACTTCCCATTCGCGTTTTTGCGCAAATAGAGGTTCAAAAAATTAAGTAAAATGAGAACTGTATCCGTTTTATCCCAAAAATCGTATGTATTGAAATAGGCTAAGAGAAATAGAATTTTCTAGTGTCCTTATAAATAAAGCACTGTACTAAAATAAGTTTTTAATTATATCTTTTTGTTTTTACACATTCTTTAACTAACTCACAAAATAAATTTGTATAACGATTTTTTATTACTATTTTGTTTTAATTTGCCCAATATATTTTTTGTTTTTGCAATAATAGCGAACCGGTAAACAGATTTGTATAGTTTAGCTTTCATTTGAATCTTCGCGATGTTCAGATCATGTACATATTTTTCAAATATTTTTAAGATTCATAAACAGCTTCAATTTTGTTAAAACAAGTTTCAAACTTTTTTTAATATTTTAACACTTAACACATTTAATGAATATAGTGAGTAGCTTTTGACACCGCCATATGGACATTTTTTCTCAATTCAAGTTCCAAAAATCTTGCATGTGGCTCCAAAAAAATTATTTTTTTAAGTGTAATATTAAACAATTTGTACTTTTAGCCATACAATTTAGTGTTAAAAATTAAGGGGTTTCGGAAACAAGCCAACCCATACACATACATTTTTAAAAAACGTCAATGGTTCCCGCTTGCATTACTAATTTTCAAACAAATATTATTTAATAAAAGACCAATAACACTGTTACAGAAAATGGAGGTGAAAATCTGGGGCAGGGTAATTCCTTTTGGGGATGAAAGTCCTGAACAAAATCCGGGTAAATGCACAAAAGGACTATGAAAACGTTACAAAATCGATTAGTTGTCAATGAGAGTCGTATCTAAAATTTTCTGAGCAACATTTTTGCAAAATATTTCGAAGCTGAAAATCGTCATCTTGTGGTACTTTTATAGCGGTTCTTAAAATAAAGGACGAAAATGACATTGAAGGAAGAGAGTTAGAAGGTCGAAATGCTCTACGAAAATAATCCTCACGCAATTTGACTGCAGACATGTCATCTCATAAATAAGCTAAAACAACAGTTAACAAAGATATAACGCTAATTTCAGATGTCTTACAGGGCCTTCAGCAGAAACATAATCACGATATAACTCGGAAGTTCGACTCACAGCGGGTCTGTTCTTCGCGATTCTTAATATACTCACCAATAGTTATTATCCCCAAAAGGAATTATCTTTGCCCCAAAATTTTGGTTCACAGTGTAATATATCAAATTTTGAAAATACAATAGCTTAAAGGGTTATCCCTAGTTGTGCTGGCCACAAAAAAACTCAATTTTCATAATTTTTTTCTGATAAAACTACCAATATTTTTAGGTAAATCTTTTATTCCTATGAAAGAGCACATCTTAAACTACCTTTGGAATTTTTGTTGTTGAAAAATATTGCACTGTTTTGTGGTAAATGGCTACCTGCGAAACCCATTTTTTGAAAAAGCGTTTTGCGGTGCCAACGCTTGCTCGAAAACGATCTTCATATATTTCATATATTTTTCCGAGTTTTAAGAACCAAATAATAATTTTCAAAAATCTATTTTAAAAAAATAGTGACCTGTAAAAATCTAAATTTCGATTTTAACGAAAAAATGGACCGATTTTTGCCAAAAAATCGGCAAAAAAATTTTAAAAAAATCTGACTCACTTAAAGACAAGGTTTTTATGTATTTAATAATCTCACCAAAATATACGAAGATCGGTCTATCCGTTTTCGAGCTATCGTTGGCACCGGCTTCAAAAATGGCATTTCGAGAAAAACGCGTTTTAAGTTTTTATTTCGGTTTACATGAATAAAAAATGTATTTTTGGTAAAATAACAAGGAGTCATCTATTCCTGGTCCATACAGGAGCACTTCCGCCGACGATGCAGCTTGTAAAATGGAAATTTGGTGTTGCCTTCGCAGCATTCTTCCTCCGATCGACTTGAAATTTTTTGCGGCACACTCTATACTATCTGTACTTCAAAATAAGCCTATAATTTTTTTCGATGTTTTGAAATTGACAATTAGGGATAACCCCTTAAGGGTCAAATGTAGTCAAATATTATACTTTTTAGGACAAGTCTGATGGTTTAATATACGGCTTAAATACTTGCAAAAAATAGTCATAATAGAGCTAACTCTTTAAATTTTTTAACTCAAAATCAAAGCTATGTGTTAGGATAAACCAAACACAAATCATTAATTTTAACCTCCATTCGTTATTAAGAAATGTTAGATAAACATTATAGCATCTTAACGGCTAAATGTTGGTCAAAGGTCAAGCAATCAGTAAAAAATATAAAATATTTGCAGAGAATAACCCCAAATTCATTATATATAGGTTATTTACTCGATTGAAGGAAACCAAGAAACCCATTGACACCATACATTTTCCCAAAGAATTTATTCTTTTAGGTAAAAACATTGCAAAAAATGTATCCTTTTTAATCATGCTGCATCTTAAGGGTTATTAGTGATCAATAACTAAGAAATAACCTTTAATGTACACAAAAGAATTGTTTTATGTTGGATTTGTATTGAATGGAATTAACTGTGGGGTTAATTCCATTTGTTTTGATTTTTTCATAAAAAAAAATTAACCAATCTCTTGAAAACATAATCAACTCATTGACTTTTAACCCCAGCATCACATCACATTCCCCTTTCAAGGCACGATTTTTCTTAAAGAAATTTTAGGTAAAAATTGCAAAAAAATGTATCCTTTTTTTCAAATTTGTATGTTCTTAAGGGTTAAATGTTGTCAAAGATCAAGGACTAGAGAAAAAGAACCATAAAATAATTGAGAAAATATGGGTACCTATATAATTAAATTGCCATTTAAGAGTTAATTTGGCTACTTATTAGAAGCAAAATATAGTCTTGATGTTTAAATAAAATGTACACCAACTATTACATTTATATATGTACATGCAGGAAAATTGGAGTAAATCTTCACGTCAATCTTTTTAAAAAATATGTTTGAAGGTGCTCATTCTAAAGTTGTTTCAAAAGTAAATACAAGTCTTTTTGCCTAAACTTTGTTGAACCTTTTAATAGTAGGACATAATTTGGCATACCTATATTACTTAATATTAAAATATATATTACATTTATTAGATATATGTATATTATAATTTTAATTTATAACGAGAAGTAACAACTGTACAATTTTCCTAAATTTCGTTTTTATAATTGACTTTCGTTAAATTTGTAAGCCATATAGGTATTTTTAATTTATTTTTTTTTTTTTCAAAAATTTAAATTACTTTTTCAAAATTTAAATTGTTTCTGTTTGACAAACTTGGCAATGCAGTCAAAATTAATCATCAAAAATACAATGTTGGGTACGGTACCTATCAACCGCAAAATAAGTTAATTATTTAAACAATATTCTTTATTTTAATTGCAAACACGTTTCAATGGCAAGACTATTTGTTTTGATAACAATTTTTAAAGTGATAATAAATGTTATTAACAATGTTGCAGTAAAATAAAAATAGACATTTTAAAATAGCAGATCCAACAAAAAAAGATAATATTTTGGTTGATAAAATTAAAAGATTAATTTCAAAATTTAAATGTACTTAATATATCCTATACCATTATTATTATTTTGTTCAAAAAGTATTTTTAATAATCTTATTTTTTATTATTCCCTAACCTTAATATAGTAGTTACAAGAGTTCACATAGCAACCGTGAATGTTATAATCATAACTTTAAGTACAACATTTGCAATTGAAAACTTTTTTCTTTATTTTTTTATATCAGCAAAATGTAGAATTACAAAACAGAACATATTTTGTATTTTGTCCCTGATTCCCACATCTAATTTCCTCCAAACAAAAAAAGCAACGAAACAGATACTAATATATTTTTTAAATAAAAAAATGTCCCTAGTTTTAAATTTCCTTTTTGTTGCCTTTAACACTACCAAAAAAAGGCAACAACAAAAATTCAACCAACTTTCATTTCCCTTTAAATTTTTTTAATAAAAAAAGAGGAAACTCAACGGAACAAAATAGCTAAAATCGTTCTTTTTTGCGCTGCGGATACACAAACACACAACGAATTTAATGTGTCACTAAATGCCATACTAAAAGCAGTATACAGGCTCCCCTTTTTTTCCAGACGTACATACAAACGTACAACAACTTCGTCCATGTGAGAGTGTATGACAAGCCAAGACCCCATATTTATTAGAGCGAGACAACAGACAACCAGGGCATACATTTAACTATAACCCCAAAGTACATACACAGATACTTAACAAACACACACCTACATTCGAACAAACATGCTGCCATAGGTAAACATGCTCATTTTATTCCATAAGCAAATATCGCCAACCAAAGTCGCTCATTGCCATACTTACTCACCGCTAAAATTACTCAAATAATTCCAGACTCCATATTTCAAATAGAGGGCGGAGTTATGTCTCATTTGAAGCTCTTTTCAAAAGAGTATTTTTACTATGAGATTGAGTTTCGTTAAGTTTCAAGTCTGATAAGATTCCAAATGGAAAATAAACAAAGTGGAATGTTAACAGAGCCAATTTGATAACAGCCCAGCAAACCAATCGTACCGACATCGTAACGAAATCTGATCAAAATTCGGACAATACATCCGAAATCTGATCCGACATCGTAACGATATCTTAACGAAAGTTGTATGAAGTGGTTGACATAATTTCGGAACGAAATGTCGGAGCGACGTCGGATCGATTTCGGTCCGATTTCGTAACGAAATCTGAAGAAAATCCTTGGGAAATTCGGAAAGGAAATTTCTTTCCGACATTCGTTCCGAAATCGGAACGAAATCTGTACAAAATCTGAACTATTTCCTGTCCGAAAAATCGTTTAGAAATCGTAACGAAATCTGAACGAATTTGCTTCCGAAATTGTTCAGACTTGTCGGACATCAGACATTTGGTTTGCTGGGAGGGTTGACTGTTAACAACATTTTAGTTACATTCATCGGAATGAAGGTTGTTGGGATAGCGGACTGTTGTGAAGGAATTCTAAGAGACAAAGATTCATTCATTCTAATTCACTATAAGGGAATTCAAATATATAAGATTCAATCAGGAACAAAGAGTGGCTTTTTAAGGATATATCCAACATTTAAAAAGGGCAGATTTAAAAAAATATCAAGGACCAACAAATTGCGAGTTCTTAAAGATTACTTTTGAAGCGTGAATTTTTGTAAAACATATTTTTAAGGACCACTATGCCGTGGATTTTTTAAAGAATATTTTTTCAAGCACCTCTATGGCGTGGAATTTTTTAAAAATATTTTTTTAAGGACCACAATGGCGTGGATTTTTTGAAGAATGTTTGTTCAAGGACCATTCATAAACGTGGATTTTTTAAAGAATATTTTTTCAAGGATCTGTGTAACGTGGATTTTTTAAAGAATATTTTTCCAAGTATCTGTATAACGTGGATTTTTTAAAGAATATTTTTTCAAGTATCTGTATAACGTGGATTTTTTAAAGAATATTTTTTCAAGGATCTGTATAACGTGGATTTTTTAAAGAATATTTATTCAAGGATCTGTATAACGTGGATTTTTTAAAGAATATTTTTTCAAGGATCTGTATAACGTGGATTTTTTAAAGAATATTTTTTCAAGGATCTGTATAACGTGGATTTTTTAAAGAATATTTTTTCAAGGATCTGTATAACGTGGATTTTTTAAAGAATATTTTTTCAAGGATCTGTATAACGTGGATTTTTTAAAGAATATTTTTTCAAGGATCTGTATAACGTGGATTTTTTAAAGAATATTTTTTCAAGGATCTGTATAACGTGGATTTTTTAAAGAATATATGTTCAAGGATCTCTATAACGTGGATTTTTTAAAGAATATTTTTTCAAAGATCTGTATAACGTGGATTTTTTAAAGAATATTTTTTCAAAGATCTGTATAACGTGGATTTTTTAAAGAATATTTTTTCAAAGATCTGTATAACGTGGATTTTTTAAAGAATATTTTTTCAAGGATCTGTATAACGTGGATTTTTTAAAGAATATTTTTTCAAGGATCTGTATAACGTGGATTTTTTAAAGAATATTTTTTCAAGGATCTGTATAACGTGGATTTTTTAAAGAATATTTTTTCAGGGATCTGTATAACGTGGATTTTTTAAAGAATATATTTTTTCAAGGATCTGTATAACGTGGATTTTTTAAAGAATATTTTTTCAAGGATCTGTATAACGTGGATTTTTTAAAGAATATTTTTTCAGGGATCTGTATAACGTGGATTTTTAAAGAATATATTTTTTCAAGGATCTGTATAACGTGGATTTTTTAAAGAATATTTTTTCAAGGATCTGTATAACGTGGATTTTTTAAAGAATATTTTTTCAGGGATCTGTATAACGTGGATTTTTAAAGAATATATTTTTTCAAGGATCTGTATAACGTGGATTTTTTAAAGAATATTTTTTCAAGGATCTGTATAACGTGGATTTTTTAAAGAATATTTTTTCAAGAATCTGTATAACGTGGATTTTTTAAAGAATATTTTTTCAAGGAACTGTGTAACGTGGATTTTTTAAAGAATATTTTTTCAAGGAACTGTATAACGTGGATTTTTTAAAGCATATTTTTTCAAGGACCATCAATAAACGTGGATTTTTTAAAGAATATTTTTTCAAGGACCATTCATAAACGTGGATTTTTTAAAGAATATCTTTTCAAGGACCATTCATAAACGTGGATTTTTTGAAGATTATTTTTTAAGGACCATTCATAAACGTGGATTTTTTAAAGAATATTTTTTCAAGGACCATTCATAAACGTGGATTTTTTAAAGAATATTTTTCAAGGATCGTCCTTAAACGTGGATCTTTTAAAGAATATTTTTTCAAGGACCATTCATAAACGTAGATTTTTTAAAGAATATTTTTTCAAGGACCATCTATAAACGTGGATTTTTTAAAGAATATTTTTTCAAGGACCATCTATAAACGTGGATTTTTTAAAGAATATTTTTTCAAGGATCTGTATAACGTGGATTTTTTAAAAAATATTTTTCAAGGATCTGTATAACGTGGATTTTTTAAAGAATATTTTTTTAAGGATCTGTATAACGTGGATTTTTTAAAAAATATTTTTTCAAGGATCTGTATAACGTGGATTTTTAAAGAATATTTTTTCAAGGATCTGTATAACGTGGATTTTTTAAAGAATATTTTTTCAAGGATCTGTATAACGTGGATTTTTTAAAGAGTATTTTTTCAAGGATCTGTATAACGTGGATTTTTTAAAGAATATTTTTTCAAGGATCTGTATAACGTGGATTTTTTAAAGAATATTTTTTCAAGGATCTGTATAACGTGGTTTTTTTAAAGAATATTTTTTCAAGGATCTGTATAACGTGGATTTTTTAAAGAATATTTTTTCAAGGATCTGTATAACGTGGATTTTTTAAAGAATATTTTTTCAAGGATCTGTATAACGTGGATTTTTTAAAGAATATTTTTTCAAGGATCTGTATAACGTGGATTTTTAAAGAATATTTTTTCAAGGATCTGTATAACGTGGATTTTTTAAAGAAGATTTTTTCAAGGATCTGTATAACGTGGATTTTTAAAGAATATTTTTTCAAGGATCTGTATAACGTGGATTTCTTAAAGAATATTTTTTCAAGGATCTGTATAACGTGGATTTTTTAAAGAATATTTTTTCAAGGATCTGTATAACGTGGATTTTTTAAAGAATATTTTTTCAAGGATCTGTATAACGTGAATTTTTTAAAGAATATTTTTTCAAGGATCTGTATAACGTGAATTTTTTAAAGAATATTTTTTCAAGGACCATTCATAAACGTGGATTTTTTAAAGAATGCATATTTTTTCAAGGACCATTCATAAACGTGGATTTTTTAAAGAATATTTTTTCAAGGACCATTCATAAACGTGGATTTTTTAAAGAATATTTTTTCAAGGACCATTCATAAACGTGGATTTTTTAAAGAATATATTTTCAAGGACCATTCATAAACGTGGATTTTTTAAAGAATATTTTTTCAAGGACCATTCATAAACGTGGATTTTTTAAAGAATATTTTTCAAGGATCGTCCTTAAACGTGGATCTTTTAAAGAATATTTTTTCAAGGACCATTCATAAACGTAGATTTTTTAAAGAATATTTTTTCAAGGACCATTCATAAACGTAGATTTTTTAAAGAATATTTTTTCAAGGACCATTCATAAACGTGGATTTTTTAAAGAATATTTTTTCAAGGACCATTCATAAACGTGGATTTTTTAAAGAATATTTTTTCAAGGAAAATTCATAAACGTGGATTTTTTAAAGAATATTTTTTCAATGACCTTTCATAAACGTGGATTGTTTAAAGAATATTTTTTCAAGGACCATTCATAAACGTGGATTTTTTAAAGAATATTTTTTCAAGGACCATTCATAAACGTGGATTTTTTAAAGAATATTTTTTCAAGGACCATTCATAAACGTGGATTTTTTAAAGAATATTTTTTTAAGGACTATCCATAAGCGTTGATTTTTTAAAGAATATTTTTTAAGGACCATCCATAAACGTGGATTTTTTAAAGAATAGCTTTTTAAGGACCATCCATAAACATCGATTTTTTAATGAATAGCTTTTTAAGGACCAATCATAAACGTGGATTTTTTAAAGAATATTTTTTCAAGGATCATCCATAAACGTTGATTTTTTAAACAATATTTTTTAAGGACCATCCATAAACGTGAATTTTTTAAAGAATATTTTTTCAAGGATCTGTATAACGTGGATTTTTTAAAGAATATTTTTTCAAGGATCATCCATAAACGTTGATTTTTTAAACAATATTTTTTAAGGACCATCCATAAACGTGGATTTTTTAAAGAATATTTTTTCAAGGATCTGTATAACGTGGATTTTTTAAAGAATATTTTTTCAAGGATCTGTATAACGTGGATTTTTTAAAGAATATTTTTTCAAGGATCTGTATAACGTGGATTTTTTAAAGAATATTTTTTCAAGGATCTGTATAACGTGGATTTTTTAAAGAATATTTTTTCAAGGATCTGTATAACGTGGATTTTTTAAAGAATATTTTTTCAACGATCTGTATAACGTGGATTTTTTAAAGAATATTTTTTCAAGGATCTGTATAACGTGGATTTTTTAAAGAATATTTTTTCAAGGATCTGTATAACGTGGATTTTTTAAAGAATATTTTTTCAAGGATCTGTATAACGTGGATTTTTTAAAGAATATTTTTTCAAGGATCTGTATAACGTGGATTTTTTAAAGAATATTTTTCAAGGATCTGTATAACGTGGATTTTTTAAAGAATATTTTTTCAAGGATCTGTATAACGTGGATTTTTTCAAGGATCTGTATAACGTGGATTTTTTAAAGAATATTTTTTCAAGGATCTGTATAACGTGAATTTTTAAAAGAATATTTTTTCAAGGATCTGTATAACGTGGATTTTTTAAAGAATTTTTTTTTTGAAGGATCTGTATAACGTGGATTTTTTAAAGAATTGTTTTTTGAAGGATCTGTATAACGTGGATTTTTTAAAGAATATATTTTCAAGGATCTGTATAACGTGGATTTTTTAAAGAATATTTTTTCAAGGATCTGTATAACGTGGATTTTTTAAAGAATATTTTTTCAAGGATCTGTATAACGTGGATTTTTTAAAGAATATTTTTTCAAAGATCTGTATAACGTGAATTTTTTAAAGAATATTTTTTCAAGGATCTGTATAACGTGAATTTTTTAAAGAATATTTTTTCAAGGATCTGTATAACGTGGATTTTTTAAAGAATATTTTTTCAAGGATCTGTATAACGTGGATTTTTTAAAGAATATTTTTTCAAGGATCTGTATAACGTGGATTTTTTAAAGAATATTTTTTCAAGGATCTGTATAACGTGGATTTTTTAAAGAATATTTTTTCAAGGATCTGTATAACGTGGATTTTTTAAAGAATATTTTTTCAAGGATCTGTATAACGTGGATTTTTTAAAGAATATTTTTTCAAGGATCTGTATAACGTGGATTTTTTAAAGAATATTTTTTCAAGGATCTGTATAACGTGGATTTTTTAAAGAATATTTTTTCAAGGATCTGTATAACGTGGATTTTTTAAAGAATATTTTTTCAAGGATCTGTATAACGTGGATTTTTTAAAGAATATTTTTTCAAGGATCTGTATAACGTGGATTTTTTAAAGAATATTTTTTCAAGGATCTGTATAACGTGGATTTTTTAAAGAATATTTTTTCAAGGATCTGTATAACGTGGATTTTTTAAAGAATATTTTTTCAAGGATCTGTATAACGTGGATTTTTTAAAGAATATTTTTTCAAGGATCTGTATAACGTGGATTTTTTAAAGAATATTTTTTCAAGGATCTGTATAACGTGGATTTTTTAAAGAATATTTTTTCAAGGATCTGTATAACGTGGATTTTTTAAAGAATATTTTTTCAAGGATCTGTATAACGTGGATTTTTTAAAAAATATTTTTTCAAGGATCTGTATAACGTGGATTTTTTAAAAAATATTTTTTCAAGGATCTGTATAACGTGGATTTTTTAAAGAATATTTTTTCAAGGATCTGTATAACGTGGATTTTTTAAAGAATATTTTTTCAAGGATCTGTATAACGTGGATTTTTTAAAGAATATTTTTTCAAGGATCTGTATAACGTGGATTTTTTAAAGAATATTTTTTCAAGGATCTGTATAACGTGGATTTTTTAAAGAATATTTTTTCAAGGATCTGTATAACGTGGATTTTTTAAAGAATATTTTTTCAAGGATCTGTATAACGTGGATTTTTTAAAGAATATTTTTTCAAGGATCTGTATAACGTGGATTTTTTAAAGAATATTTTTTCAAGGATCTGTATAACGTGGATTTTTTAAAGAATATTTTTTCAAGGATCTGTATAACGTGGATTTTTTAAAGAATATTTTTTCAAGGATCTGTATAACGTGGATTTTTTAAAGAATATTTTTTCAAGGATCTGTATAACGTGGATTTTTTAAAGAATATTTTTTCAAGGATCTGTATAACGTGGATTTTTTAAAGAATATTTTTTCAAGGATCTGTATAACGTGGATTTTTTAAAGAATATTTTTTCAAGGATCTGTATAACGTGGATTTTTTAAAGAATATTTTTTCAAGGATCTGTATAACGTGGATTTTTTAAAGAATATTTTTTCAAGGATCTGTATAACGTGGATTTTTTAAAGAATATTTTTTCAAGGATCTGTATAACGTGGATTTTTTAAAGAATATTTTTTCAAGGATCTGTATAACGTGGATTTTTTAAAGAATATTTTTTCAAGGATCTGTATAACGTGGATTTTTTAAAGAATATTTTTTCAAGGATCTGTATAACGTGGATTTTTTAAAGAATATTTTTTCAAGGATCTGTATAACGTGGATTTTTTAAAGAATATTTTTTCAAGGATCTGTATAACGTGGATTTTTTAAAGAATATTTTTTCAAGGATCTGTATAACGTGGATTTTTTAAAGAATATTTTTTCAAGGATCTGTATAACGTGGATTTTTTAAAGAATATTTTTTCAAGGATCTGTATAACGTGGATTTTTTAAAGAATATTTTTTCAAGGATCTGTATAACGTGGATTTTTTAAAGAATATTTTTTCAAGGATCTGTATAACGTGGATTTTTTAAAGAATATTTTTTCAAGGATCTGTATAACGTGGATTTTTTAAAGAATATTTTTTCAAGGATCTGTATAACGTGGATTTTTTAAAGAATATTTTTTCAAGGATCTGTATAACGTGGATTTTTTAAAGAATATTTTTTCAAGGATCTGTATAACGTGGATTTTTTAAAGAATATTTTTTCAAGGATCTGTATAACGTGGATTTTTTAAAGAATATTTTTTCAAGGATCTGTATAACGTGGATTTTTTAAAGAATATTTTTTCAAGGATCTGTATAACGTGGATTTTTTAAAGAATATTTTTTCAAGGATCTGTATAACGTGGATTTTTTAAAGAATATTTTTTCAAGGATCTGTATAACGTGGATTTTTTAAAGAATATTTTTTCAAGGATCTGTATAACGTGGATTTTTTAAAGAATATTTTTTCAAGGATCTGTATAACGTGGATTTTTTAAAGAATATTTTTTCAAGGATCTGTATAACGTGGATTTTTTAAAGAATATTTTTTCAAGGATCTGTATAACGTGGATTTTTTAAAGAATATTTTTTCAAGGATCTGTATAACGTGGATTTTTTAAAGAATATTTTTTCAAGGATCTGTATAACGTGGATTTTTTAAAGAATATTTTTTCAAGGATCTGTATAACGTGGCTTTTTTAAAGAATATTTTTTCAAGTATCTGTATAACGTGGATTTTTTAAAGAATATTTTTTCAAGGATCTGTATAACGTGGATTTTTTAAAGAATATTTTTTCAAGGATCTGTATAACGTGGATTTTTTAAAGAATATTTTTTCAAGGATCTGTATAACGTGGATTTTTTAAAGAATATTTTTTCAAGGATCTGTATAACGTGGATTTTTTAAAGAATATTTTTTCAAGGATCTGTATAACGTGGATTTTTTAAAGAATATTTTTTCAAGGATCTGTATAACGTGGATTTTTTAAAGAATATTTTTTCAAGGATCTGTATAACGTGGATTTTTTAAAGAATATTTTTTCAAGGATCTGTATAACGTGGATTTTTTAAAGAATATTTTTTCAAGGATCTGTATAACGTGGATTTTTTAAAGAATATTTTTTCAAGGATCTGTAGAACGTGGATTTTTTAAAGAATATTTTTTCAAGGATCTGTATAACGTGGATTTTTTAAAGAATATTTTTTCAAGGATCTGTATAACGTGGATTTTTTTAAAGAATATTTGTTCAAGGATCTGTATAACGTGGATTTTTTAAAGAATTTTTTTTCAAGGATCTGTATAACGTGGATTTTTTAAAGAATATTTTTTCAAGGATCTGTATAACGTGGATTTTTTAAAGAATATTTTTTCAAGGATCTGTATAACGTGGATTTCTTAAAGAATATTTTTTCAAGGATCTGTATAACGTGGATTTTTTAAAGAATATTTTTCCAAGGATCTGTATAACGTGGATTTTTTAAAGAATATTTTTTCAAGGATCTATATAACATGGATTTTTTAAAGAATATTTTTTCAAGGATCTGTATAAAGTGGATTTTTTAAAGAAGATTTTTGCAAGGATCTGTGTAACGTGGATTTTTAAAGAATATTTTTTTCAAGGATCTGTATAACGTGGATATCTAAAGAATATTTGTTCAAGGATCTGTATAACGTGGATTTTTTAAAGAATATTTTTTTCAAGGATCTGTATAACGTGGATATCTAAAGAATATTTTTTCAAGCATCTGTATAACGTGGATTTTTTAAAGAATATTTTTTCAAGGATCTGTATAACATGGATTTTTTAAAGAATATTTTTCAAGGATCTGTATAATGTGGATTTTTTAAAGAATATTTTTTCAAGGATCTGTATAACATGGATTTTTTAAAGAATATTTTTCAAGGATCTGTATAACGTGGATTTTTTAAAGAATATTTTTTCAAGGATCTATATAACATGGATTTTTTAAAGAATATTTTTTGAAGGATCTGTATAAAGTGGATTTTTTAAAGAAGATTTTTGCAAGGATCTGTGTAACGTGGATTTTTTAAAGAATATTTTTTTCAAGGATCTGTATAACGTGGATATCTAAAGAATATTTGTTCAAGGATCTGTATAAAGTGGATTTTTTAAAGAAGATTTTTGCAAGGATCTGTGTAACGTGGATATCTAAAGAATATTTTTTCAAGCATCTGTATAACGTGGATTTTTTAAAGAATATTTTTTCAAGGATCTGTATAACATGGATTTTTTAAAGAATATTTTTCAAGGATCTGTATAATGTGGATTTTTTAAAGAATATTTTTTCAAGGACCATATCTATACTGAGTTTGGCTGCGATCAAGAATAGTTTCAAATTTATTTCCTGAATCTAAGAACCTTCAATACTGACTGTGATAGAAGCCACAACAATTGAAAATACAGTTTAGCCCACATCGCATTCAATTTCTTCTGAATGAAATTTCTTCTTTTGCAATATCTTCAGCTGAATAAATAAAATTGGCAAAAGCATTGTTTTAGTTTTTTGATATCATTCATCATTCGGGAGTAGAGTAGCAGATCATTAGTAAAACTCAAATAAAATCACTAGAAAGACAAGCACACACCAAACCATGTCAAATGGATATTTTGACAAATTATCTTTTATTAGTCGTACACAATGAACGATAGAGGGAGAGAGATCTGTAGCAGTGGCAATATTTTGTGCGAAAAACAAATCAAAACTCAAATCAATGCAGATTACATGAAAAACACTAAACGATGTGACAGTTGAAAGGTGTTTTTAATTACCACACTTTTGCTGAATGAAATGCTAGCGCGTCAATTAAATGGAAGGCAACCCGGAACAGCAGCAGCACACATACACAAACAAAGAAACACTTTCTTATCCTTTGGCCGAAACCAAAAGATATTTAACAAATGGTCTTTTTTACATTAATGGATTTAGATAAACGGAAAACGTCTTCGAATGTCTGGATGTTGTCATCAGCCAAGGGCATCATTAGCGCTTTCGAACAACACAAATGAGGGTGTGTCACATGTTACATGGGATTTTAAGAATTAGTCTTCTTTTTTGTCAATGCCATTCAGTAGGACTTCCTTAACTCTTTGTGTAAACATTCCTTTGGAAAAGTGAATTTGAAATATTCATTGATGCTGTGAAACTCCATAACTATTTTTTTTTTTCTACTACTGGAATTAACATTGTTGCATGCCGCCACAGCCATGCAAAAATATTACAATAAAAAATCAACTAACATTGGGAACTCGTAAAATATCCGCGTAAAATAAACAACAGCCACTAAACAATTGAAATAAATTTCATTGCGATAAGATTTAAACTCATGAAATTCCATAGCCTTAAGGAAATGTTCATAAATAAGTCTCAGGCAGCCAAACAAACCAAACATAAGGGAAGACAAATTAAAAGAGAAGACCATTTAAACAACTCATAAAAATCATCTGAGGTGGGCAACATGAACGACTTTCCAATATTTATTCAAGGACCATACATAAACGTGGATTTTTCTAAAGAATATTTTTTCAAGGACCATCCATAAACTTGATTTTTTAAAGAATATTTTTTACGGGCATTACACAAATGTGGATTTTTAAAGAATATTTAATTTTAAAGAACCATTCATAAATATGTATTTTTTAAAGAAAAATTTTCAAAGACCATAAAAGAGTGAATTTTTTAAAGAATATTTTTTTCAACGACCTTATATAAACGTGTTTTTTAAAGAATATTTTTTAAAGGACGCTCCATAAACGTGGATTTTTTAAAGAATGTGTTTTAAAGGTCGTCAATTTTTAAATAAAATATTTTTTTTCAGGAGCGTGGATATTAAAAAAAATATTTTGTCAGGGGCGTGGATAATAAAAAAAAATATTTTTTAAGTCGTGGATTTAAAAAAAAATATTTTTTAAGACTTGGATTTTTAAAAAAAATATTTTTTAAGACGTGGATTTTTAAAAAAATATTTTTTAAGACGTGGATTTTTAAAAAAATATTTTTTAAGTCGCGGATTTTTAAAAAAATATTTTTTAAGACGTGGATTTTAAAAAAATATTTTTTATGTCGTGGATTTTTAAAAAAATATTTTATCAAGATTTAAAAACAAACATCAAAATCGTCGATTTTTAAACAAATGTTATTTCAAGGAAGTGGATTTAAAAAAAACATATTTTTCAAAAAATGTCAAGAACGTGAATTAAAAAAATACTTTTTTAAGGACGTGGATTTAAAAATATCAATAACGTGATTTTTAAACAAATATATTTTGAAGGAAGCGGATTTGTAAAAATATAATCTTTCAAGGATGTGGATTTAAAAAAAAACGTAATTTTTCAAGGATTTGGATTTAAAAAAATATAATTTTTCAATGACGTGGATTTTTAAAATATATAATCTTTCAATGACGTAGATTTTGTAAAGAATTTTTTTTACAAGGTCGTGGATTTTTTAAAGCATATTTTTTAAAGCACATGGATTTTTGAAAGAATATTGTCTAAAGGACGTGGATTTTTTAAAGAATATATTTTCAAGTACGTGGATTTTTTAAAGAACATTTTTTAAAGCACGTGGATTTTTTAAAGAATATTGTCTAAAGGACGTGGATTTTTTAAAGAATATTTGTTCAAGGACTTGGATTTTTTAAAGAATATTTTTTCAAGGATGTGGATTTTTAAAGAATATTTTTTCAAGGACGTGGATTTTTTAAAGAATGTTGTCTAAAGGACGTGGATTTTTTAAAGAATATTTGTTCAAGGACTTGGATTTTTTAAAGAATATTTTTTCAAGGACGTGGATTTTTAAAGAATATTTTTTCAAAGACGTGGATTTTTTAAAGAATATTTTTTAAAGCACGTGGATTTTTTAAAGAATATTTTTTAAGGACGTGAATTTTTAAAGAATATTTTTTAAGGACGTGGATTTTTAAAGAATATTTTTTAAGAACGCGGATTTTTAAAGAATATTTTTTAAGGACGTGAATTTTTAAAGAATATTTTTTAAGGACGTGGATTTTTAAAGAATATTTTTTAAGAACGCGGATTTTTAAAGAATATTTTTTAAGGACGTGAATTTTTAAAGAATATTTTTTAAGGACGTGGATTTTTAAAGAATATTTTTTAAGAACGCGGATTTTTAAAGAATATTTTTTAAGGACGTGAATTTTTAAAGAAAATTTTTTAAGGACGTGGATTTTTAAAGAATATTTTTTAAGGACGTGGATTTTTTTAAGAATAATTTTTCATAGACCGTGGATTTTTTAAAGAACAATTTTTCATAGACCGTGGATTTTTAAAGAACAATTTTTCATAGACCGTGGATTTTTTAAAGAACAAGTTTTCATAGACCGTGGATTTTTTAAAGAATATTTTTTAATAGACCGTGGGTTTTTTAAAGAACAAGTTTTCATAGACCGTGGGTTTTTTAAAGAATAATTTTTCATAGACCGTGGATTTTTAAAGATTTTTTTTCAAAGACTGTGGAATACTTAAAGAGTAATTTTTGAAAGACCGTGGAATTTTTAAAGAATAGTTTTTGAAAGACCGTGGAATTTTTAAAGAATAATTTTTGAAAGACCGTGGAATTTTTAAGGAATAATTTTTGAAAGACCGTCGATTTTTTAAAGAATATTTTTTCATAGACAGTGGTTTTTGCATGAATAATTTTTCAAGGACCGTTCCAAAACGTGAATTTCTTAAAGAATTTTTCAAGGACCGTTCCAAAACGTGAATTTCTTAAAGAATTTTTTCATGGACCATCCAAAATGTAGGTTTTTTTAAAGAAATTTTTTCAAGGACCATCCATAAACTTGTTTTTTTTTTAAGAATATTTTTTCGTCGACCATCCATAAACGTGGATTTCTTAAGGAATATTTTTTCAACGACCACCAATAACTTTTAAGGCTCATTACTATAAAATATCTTCTTGAGGCCTTCAGGATTCTTTCTTGAGGCCTTTTATGTATAGACTAACTTTTCGAGACCATCTTATGCTTACCTTCTATATATGACCTTCCAAAAACATTCTCACACTGAATCCACAAGTTAGAACATCTCTGTCCATATCTTCTCTGTGGTCTCTTAAATATTTTTTCATGATTTTTGTTTTCGGTTAAACTAAACACGAAATGCCACAGGAACGCCGCCACAAGAGAAAATAAAACAAACTTTTTTACCACCACAAAACAAACACAAAACATAAACCAAAACGGTCGAACGAATGAATGGACAAACGGGCACTCCACCTAACTGCATCATCGTTGACCGCACACTTTGAGTAGGTGTGTGAAATAGGGCTGACTGGCTGGTCGGTTGACTGGTTCAGAGCCGTCTAGTGCATCTGAAACCATGCCAAACATCTAAGCTGATGGTGGCAAAACCAAGAGCTGAATGTATTCGAAGCTTAAACTTTGGTGGTTGGTGGTCATAGAAATTGGATAAGCAGCAAGTGCGTGTTGTAATTTTTTCCCGTTTTGGTTTTTTTTTCTCATTTTGGATTGAGGGAATTAAACACTAAAACCAAAAGAAAAAGAAATTTCTATAAAAGTTTACAATTACAATTTTTTGTTGGTCGAAGATTGTTTCGATGGCGCTGTCATGATTGGCATTGGCTTTTGTCTTGTGGTTGTTGCAATTTCTATAGATTTTTTTATTTGGATAATTTAATGATTATTATCATCATTACTCTTTGCTATGGTTGTATTAAATGAAGATGATGATGACTAAGTGTATTTTACCGTTTTATTTTTGTTTTTCCTCCCAAAAAAGTACCCTATATTCGGGATAGGAGATCTTAGTGAAGTGAGAGCGATGGGTCTTTACAGCATTATCAATGAAATTAGACAAAACATATTAGAGCTGCTGTTGAGCATACTAGTGTTAGTATCATGTATTTTTTACCTTCCCTAACAGTATGAAGGGATTCCTCATGGTTATAAGGTATAATATACTAATCTTCATTTTATTTCATGCCGATTACTTCATCGAATTGTAGCCCGATTACTTCCTCGAACAATATATGTACGATACGTGGTCGCAATTTATTTTATTTTTTTATCATACCATGGAATTTCAATTCTATTGTATTTTTGTGTGTGTGTCGTTGCATGCTCATCTTAAGAAAATTTGAAAAAAAAACTTCAATGAATTTCTTTGCGTTTTCAGGTCAATTGTGTACGTTTGTACATCTGGATGCTGAATAACTAAGCTTTGTTTTCAGCTCTGCAAGTGCGTTTCGTTTGTGGTTTCATTACTTTGTTGTTGCTAATCAAACATATCCAATAATCGAAGTAGTTGTTTACACGGGTCTACTAAGAAAATAAAATTCCATTACAAGCGAAAAGATAAAGATTCTAAAATAAAATTATCTACGGAGGCAAGAAAACCCCGCACAGTGATATTTATATTTTATATATATATATATACTCTTCGTACCATTTTAGTTCGATTTTCAAAAAAACAAGAAAAAAAGTGTCAGTCGGCTTTTCCGACAGATATATACCCTCAGCCAATGTGAAGTGAAACTTTCACCTACGGACAGATCGAATTTTTCAGAATTTTGTGGCCTTTTTTGGACATATGAACTTGCCGAAAAAATGTGGATTAAGAATTAACTGCTCTAAGACACAAATGTTGAACTTTTGTAGGGGAGGTACCCTTAGGGAGGACCGATATGGGCCATTCTAGAAGTTAAACAAAAATTTGACAAAATATTAGGAGATCCAAAGTTTGGACAAGTGATATCATGCTAGCATTTTAGTGACATTTTTTAAATATTGGGGAGAAGTACCAAAGTTGTGGACCGGTATTGCCCCATGAAACTAAGTTTGGATATAATATGACGAAGACCAAATGTTGGACCAAATCGGTTAAACAGTTAGAGAGTTATCGTGCTCTCCGACAGCCACATATGGTGACATAGAGATTTTTACACCTTTCGGGCTGTTTTCCTAAAAAATATGGACTTGCCCCTGAAAAAACTTTTACCGTCGTAATGGAGGTAGCGAATACAAATAGCTTCAACAAAAATTTAAGTGATTCGAGAGCAGGTCTTAAAGTGAAGTTATCCGAAATTGTGTGTGAGAGGTACCAGAAGGAGTAGATAAATATAGTCCATATTCGAACCTGATCTCTATCTAGTAGATATATTAGAATGGTCAAAGTATGGATTACATCGGACATTCCCTTCAAGAGCATTTATGAACTTTTGTGGGGGAGGTACCTGAAGAAGTGGACCGATATGGCTTATCTTCGAATTTAAACTACGTTTGGACAACATATTACGAAGGCCAAATTTTGGACCGAATCGGCAGATCCGTTCTAGAGTTATCTTGTGCTCCATTCACTACACACGGTGTCATAGGGGCTTCTTGCATCTTTCAGGCTATTTTCTCAGGAAGTATGGACTTGTTCCTGATGAAACTTGTACCGTCGTATGGGGGGCAATGAATACAAGTTGTTGCAACAAAAATCAAAGCGATTCGAGAGCAGGTCCTAATCTGAACTTATCCGAAATTTTGTGTGGGAGGTACCCGGAGGAGTGGACCTATTAAGACCATATTGAAACCTAATATAACTCTGGTAGAAAGTTTACGCTATACAAAGTATGGGCCAAATCGGTCACTCCCTTCAAGAGTTATCGTGCGCACAAACTTTCCGAACATTTTCGAACTTTTGTGGGGGAGGTACCGGAAGGAGTGGACCGATGTTGCTCATCTTTGAACTTAAACTAAGTTTGGGCAAAATATTACGAAAGCCAAATGTTGTAGCGAATCGGTTGATCCGTTCGAGAGTTATCGTGCGCTCCAGCCAGCAGGACAGACAGACAGATGGACGGACATGGCTAGATCGACTCCAAATTGTCTGAAACACATTTCGTCCAAACATACTTGCGGTCTAAAACCATTATTTCGATGAGGCACATTTTCATCGTATCAAAGTGTACATACCCTACTTAGCCTAAAGGCTGAGGGTATAAAAACATCAGCCGTATCTCACCCTTACTCATCAACAGTGAGCCACATTTTTTGAGGCATTTTTATTAAGGGCTTTCTGTCATCAGAAGGTAAAACATTCTTGTAAACAAATAAACCCAAGCCTTATAGTAGGTATTTCCGATACCATTTCAGCCATCAGCGACCCGCATACCAAATTTCAGAATTTGTAGGCATTTCAAAAAAAAAAACTCCTTATATTATTATTCAATAACAAAATGGTACCAAATTTAGTACTTTTCGTATACCTGGTTATAACCTTAAAAAATTACCTTCTTACAACATTTAGACCGCTTAGGCACTTTTCGTCAATTTATAGTACACAGAAAAAAAATTGTAGCCATTTAATAAAGAAATTCAAAGATTCAACCAAAAATTTATCGATTTTCCGGCAATAAAAAAAATTGTCATATTGACAAAATTCGATAAAATTTTGTGATCACAAAGTAAAACTACATGTTGATAAAATAAAATTGTAATATTGATTAAACTATTTATCGATTTTTTTTATTTTGAACAGATAAAACATTTCACATATTGACAAAAATATTTATCAAAATATTCCACATTTTGCTTGATAAAAACAAAATATTTTCTTGATTAAAAAAATTGTTGAATGCATTTTTCCAATCATTAAAAAAATATTCATATTTACAATTATTTTGTTGTTTTTGTGTTAAATACAAACCCAAACGCCACAAAAAAAGATACATACACACATTTATAAATGGTGGTTACTTATTTATTATTTGAAATGCCAAGAACAAAAGCAACACCAGACGCATAGGTACATAAAAAATAACAGATGAAAGAAAGAAAAACGGAATGGAATAATTAATAACAGAAGTACATAATTATTTAGTGCCACACATTAATTTTAATATAAGAAAACAAATAAATCACTTTTAAATATCAAATACAGGGAACATCATTAAACGTTGTGAAATAAAACACATTCTTCTGCCACATTGACAATCATCAGCGGAAAAATGGATATCTGTAATTACAAATATATTACATACATATTTCAAATATATAAAATGTTTTGATGTTATTACCAATATCACATGCGGTTGCTTCTTTGTCCAATAAAATATTCTTATTATCCTTTTTCATATTCGTGAATTCAATTAGAAAATGTATTGGCCATTTAATTTACTTGAAAAGCACCTTTACTTTAAGAAAACACACAAACACAGATTTATGCACTACCGATCCACATACAACGACTGCTTTAAAGGAACTGCCAAAATAAACCAAACTGATGGTTAAAAAATGTTATCTGCCTTCCTAAACCACCAAGCAGAAAAAAACATGAGAACTCGTACCGTTTTTTTCTTTCCCTCTTCGTTTGTTAGGTTCATAAAAATCAGCAACAAAAAACAGTAACAAACTTACATATAAGCCTTCACCCGAGCACAACTAAATAAATAACCCAAGTGCCACACAAACGCTCCATCCCTTCATGCCGCAAAAATTCCATGACCATGCTTTGAAATATACATAGCAAGGACACTCACATCTCAAGAAAAAAAAACACAGCACATTGTTGTAGCGCTCTCTTTATGCCCTAAAAATGTTGTTTCTCTCGCTCTTGAGAGCGAGAATATGCGACAAACGTTGAAAACCATTTTAACTACAGAAATTTATTAATAACCATAAACAAATTTGAATAAATTATTTGTTTGAAATCGTTTATTGATCGCTTTTTAGTAACATTTTCATGTTTGATAAACATTTTCCCTATATATTCGTAATATTTTATCGCCATTCGACAAAAATATGGTGATAAAGCTTTTAATCAAAATTTTCTGGTTGGCTTTTTTTCTGTGTACGTATTTCTAAAAACACGTCCATATACAAACGTTACACACTATACTCACCCTAACTCCAAAAAATAAAGATTCCAGTAGACCTATTCTGTAATTTTTATCGATTAAAAAGCTGCTAAAATTTCTTTTGTTTTTGTAACAACTGCAAAACAAACAAATGGAAATTGTTGTAGAATAAACAAAGAGTAAAGTAAACAGAATAGGGGGGCTGGTACACGCAGAGAAAAAATATTTTCGGTTTTGTTGGAACAAAAATATCTATTTTGGTTCCAAAAATGTGTTTGTTTTGTACAAACATTGTAATCCAAATCAAAAAATACCATCTCTTGTTCCGAACATAGAAAACAAAAACAACTTTCGAATTTCCGCAATATTGTAAAAATCGTTAACAATACCGATTGTAGGAACAATCATAATCTAAATTTTTTACAACACATATTGTCAGCCCTGAAAACCAGATACTAAATTTTTTGATTTGAGTGTATATACTTCTCATATACACTTTCCACACAACTTTGATATAAATATCGCGTATAATATTACGAGCATTGATGAACGCAATACATGGTTTGCTACTTTAGCCGACAACAAAAACAAAAAGCCACAAGCAGCCACCACAACATAAGGAATAATTAAACACCATAACAAACATGAAAAGGAAAGGAGAATGAAATAAAGAAGAAGAATGAAACAAATAAAAACAAGAGTCTCATTGTTGGCGCACATCAGGGACGAGCTTCTTTGCTTAGATCGTATAGTGAGGGCGCCCACTGAGTTGTTTTTGCATTTGCTTCTCTCTCTCACGTACAGTGTAATTGAATGAAAACAAACAAAAACATAATGTGGTTGTTGCTTTTTTCACTCATACATTCATACCCTGCCAACATTTGCTATCTGTTTCTTGTCCAATGAGTCACTTGGATAAGATTGCTCAAACAAATGCGACAGTCTCATTCTTATCCAAAAAGATCATGCTTTCGGGAAGAACTGTTCCACTCATTAGATACTTTTTTTAGTGTCTAATTGGACACTTCAGAAAGTTATTAAAACGATAATATCGGTGGAGCAATGGTAAGCATGCTCGCTTTGCAATCTGAATGCCCGGGTTCGATTCCCAGGCCAGTCGAAATTTTTTTAATGACAAATCTTTTTTTAACCTGTAAAACATTAATATGAGCTAAAAACTTATAAATATAATAATAAATAAAAAAGAACAAAACTTTATTTCGATTTTCTTTTTTACTTAATTTAATTCCTTTTTATTTTATGTTTTGTTTTATTGTTGTGTCGTTAATCCTTTCTTTGGGTTATTTTTGGCTTTTTGTTTTTTATTATTTAATTTAATTCATTATATTTTTAGAATTGTTTCAGGAATTGTCGCTTTTATTAATTTTGTCATTTGAAAAATGTGATGTCGCCTGACCTGGTAATCGAACCCCGGACATTCAGATTGCAAAGCGAGCATGCGTACCATTGCACCACCGTCGTATATAACCATCTGTGTACAAATGTCTTATTTGTTCAACTTACAACAATTCTAAAAATAAATGTAAGCTGTCTAATTTGTTTCCAAATAAAGGATGGAAAATAGATATGTCTATCAAATTTCCATCCTTCATTGGGATATAAATGAGATAGCTTACATTTATTTTTAGATACATATGTTATTGTTGTTATTTGTCTATCGTATTCTTTTCTAAATGGTGACTGGATACGATGCAAATGGGATAACAATGTAATTGTTATTTTATATTAGACAAATGTCTAATTTTTACAGAAAATTAGACACCAAAAAGTTCCTCATTTATACAATTAGATAAAACTCACTTCAGATTGCTTGCAGGGATACATGTCTTCGCTTTGGTTGTATTTCTGGGTGGCATGTCATAACGTCCAGGGTCATAACGTCCATGGACGCTATGACACCAAAAAAAGTATCGTAGCGTCCATGGACAAAATGACACATTTGGGAGTGTCATAAAGTCTAAATATTTGCGACACTACGTCCATGGACATTATGACACTTTTGGAGTGACATAATGTCCAGAAATATCAAAACTTAAAATTTCGATGAAAAGAACCGTTATTTAGTGAGTAGTTTACTCAGAAGCTGTTTTGTGATGTGCTATTGAATTGGAGATTCATTCTGAAAGTGTCAATTGAATAGTGCGGTAGAAAATTGAAAAAAAAAAAAATAAAAAAAAATGGAAGTTGAAAAATTAAATTTGAAGTTCGAATTCATGTCGGGATTTCACAAGAATTCCAAATTACTTGTACTAACCGACGAAAATCAAATTTTTGGGCAAAAAATGTACAACACTTAATAATGAATTAGAGAATTTTTCCCAAAACGATAAGGAAATTTTTAATAAATTTCTAAAATACTTCGAAAAACAGTGGATGAGAAAGGTATGACAAATTATTCTCGGTGGTGGTGAGCAGGATAAAAAAAATAAAATCGGCCGCCGATTTTTCATTCCCTTTGTTTTTGACGAATAAAGACGGACGACACTGTGAAGAAGTCGGTGCGGAACACCGTAAATGCAAATGTAATGAAAAATCGGCAGCCGATTTTGCATTACATTTGCATTTAAGGTTTTCCGCAGCGACTTCGGCGGCCGATTTTTAATTCCCTTTGTTTATGACGAATAAAGATGGACGACACTGTGAAGAAGTCGGTGCGGAAAACCGTAAATGCAAATGTAATGAAAAATCGGAATATTGTTGGATCAAACATATTTTTTTCTCTGCGTGTATGTCCATACACCCATCAGCAAATTGAGTAGTGCCATTTAGTAATTATACCCTTCACCACTGTGTGGGGAGGGTATTATAAGTTGGTTTTGGCCAAAAAGTTTGTAACACATCGAAATAATGGCCGTAGACCCATACTTATATATACCAAAATGAATGTCTCGACGAGCTGAGTCGATCTGGCTATGTGTGTCCGTACGTCCGTCCGCCTGTACATCGAAAGCTTGTAATCATGCTACGGGTCGCACTTTTGATCGGATCGTCACCGAATTTTGTGTGTTCATGGGGGTCCCGGAGGGGAAGAAGCCTATTGATTTTGATGGATGTCGGATAATATTTAGGGGCCAAAACTTATTTGGAGAAAAAGTCAACGTTTTTTCCAAAGCGACTGAGATATTCTTCTTAAAAAATACTGAAAGTAAAACTTGACAATGAAAGTAGAAAGTATCACATTTATTACTATGTAAAGAAGGTTGGCGTAGGTGGTCAAACAACGGAAATATCGCAATAGTCGCTAATGAAACCCAACCTTTCATTTGTGCGGTTTTAATTATAATGAAGAATAGCACAGCTTTGGTTGGGTACCTTCCAAAAACAAAGCCTGACTACGACAGTAGAAAGTAGGTTGGCGTAGGTGGTCAAACAACAGATATATCGAAAAAGTCGGTAATGCATCCCATTTTTCCATTTTTTTGTAATGACGCTACAGGTAGCAGTTTTGATAGGATCGTAGTTAATATGGCTCCCAGAGAGGAAGAAGCATATCTAGTTTGGTGGTGGATGGTCGGATAATATTAAAGAGTCGGAATGGGCAAAACGTATGTGGAAAAAAATTCAAAGTTTTATTCTTATCCGAATATCTCCGCTTTTAGTAGTCGTATTCCCAAGGGAAAGCCTGTCAATGGATGTGGAAAATATCAAAAGGCGCTAAGCTATCACAATTTTAATATTTACTTTACTTTAGTGACAAATACCTTGCTTCTATTTGGTGTATTAAAGACATGTAAAATGCTAATCAAGAAGATAAGCAAAGCTTTCAAGCAGTACCAATTAGATTTCGACAGTAGTCAAATATAAAATTAAATATTAATTATTTTGGTTCACTTGGCCTTAAGTCATTTGGTATAAAAGCCAGATAGGTGAAAACTTAAGTATCTCCCTAAAAGAATTGTTTACGAGTGAAAAGCGCATGCACCGGAATAGTGGTGTAGGGTATCACATAGTCGGCCCCGTCTCGAATATAGCCCTTGCTCACTTGTTCTCGTATAATTATGGTACGTATTTCGACAACCACATATCTCAACCCTACACTGATATTAATACAAACTAGTAAGAGTAATCTTAATTCCAAATCTAAGGATTTCAGTTGTATACGTTCATCCAAAACCAAATTGTACTAAACTCAGAACCATTTAGTACTTTTCGTAACCATAAGTACGATTTTCCAAAACTACCTCAATCATTCACATCAACAGTGATCTTATTTCCAAATTTGAGTATTCTAGCTCTATCCGCTCGCTCTGTACCAAATTTAATACTTTCCGTATCCATAAGTACGAATTTCCAAATTACCTCAATCCCATACTCCAACGACAATCGTAATTCCAAATTTCAAGATTACAGCTCTTTCCGTTCATCCAAATCCAAATCGTACCAAATTTAGAACCATTCAATACGTTTCGTTCCCACAAGTACAAATTTTCAAAACTTCCTAAATCCTACACTCCCACAATAATCTTAATTCCAAATTTCGGGATTCGAGCTCTATCCGTACCATTTAGTACTTTTCATTCCCATAAGTACGAATTTCCAAAACTACCTCAACCTTAGACCCCAATACCAATTTCCAAATTTCAGGATTCCTATTCTACCCGTTCATCCAAAACCAAATTGTACCAAATTTAGTACTTTCCGTACCCATAAGTATGAATTTCCAAAACTACCTCAATCCTACACCCCAACAGCAATCTTAATTCCAAATTTAAGGATTCCAGTTCTATACGTTAGCTCAAATCCAAATTGTACCAAATTTAGTACCATTTAGTACGCTTCGTACCAATAAGAACGAATTACAAAACATCCTCAATCCTACACTCCCTCAATTCCAAGTCCAAATTGTACCAAATTTACAATACGCAATTGATTCAAAATTTAGTAACTTTTAGTACTTTTCGTACACTTGTAGTTCGAATTTACAAAAAACCGTTGGTACATCTTTCTAACTCTCCATTAGTGACCCTCATTCCAAATTTTAAAATTCTAGCTCTTCCCATATGCCTAATACAAAAGATCCCATATTTAGTACCTTTTAGTACTTTTCGTACCCTTCCAGTTCGTATTTCCAACAACCCAGCCTTATCTCACGCCTACACACCAACAGCAACACACGCTCAAAATTTCAAGCTTCTAGATTCAGCAGTTATATTTTTTATTTTATAATTTATATTTTATACTTTATATTTTATAATTAAAATATAAAATAAAACACTGTAATATGTTAAACTTCCTGCCTAAGATATATTTGTCGCCAAGTGTAACTATAGCTTTTTTTAAGAAATGAAATTTATTTTTAGTTTCCAATCGTCTCGTGCAATCGAAGTGTAGGCGTTTCTTAACAGATTAATTGTGCCACTATTTTTTCGATCGGTCGGTCTTTGTTTATTTCTGCGAACAACACTTTGCAGTTAATTTTTACACTTCAAAGTGCACTTTAATTGCATTTCACTTGGAAAATATATTGATTTGTGTTATAGACAATTAATAATTGATATTTTACAAGAAAAAAGCACACAAAATTGGCACGCTTCCAGCAATTATTTGAAGAAAAAATATTTATTTATTTTTATCGCTTTTAAATTGAACTTTATTTGATCTTTAAAGGGGATTAGATATTTTCTTTGTTTTGTCCACATGGCAAAATGAAAGTCAATACGAGAACTGAAAGTTGTCATCATTACTCAGTAGAATGCCATTGGCGGCATACCACACTGACAAGTGTTTACTTTTTCTACCTCCCTAGGCTTCAACAAAAAACAATTGTTAATGCTTAAAAATTTTCCCCAAAAAAACGACCATGGAAAATATGCACAATCCTATTTACGTGAAGTTCACATGATGACACCAATCTACAAGCGAGCATTACTCTTGTGGTGATCATGTCTCAGCAAACAACCAACTAACCATCATCATCAGCATCGGCATCATAATGGGCCATCGGCAATATGGGTAACCAGCCAGCCAAGCATATTTTCTTAAACATTACCGTTGGCTATCATTTGTGTCAATAGTAAATTTGCACATGATCTTGGTTCGGATAACAACGTTGGGTAATGGTGGCATCATCAATTTCTGAAAAGCTCCCAAAATAATGCATCTTTCAAAGAAGATTTGTTACGAATATTCATAGCCCAAAATGGAGGTAAAACAATCATGGATATGTGAATTCGTCCGGCTGGCTGTCTGCATGTGTTCGTATATGAATGTGTGTGTGTGTGTCTTTAAAATTAAGCTACTGAAGGCTACCAAAGGGGCATAACATGATCCGTACATGTCGGCCGCCGTAGCCTTAATGCAGTTTTGGCCAATGTTGATGTGCCGTTGATGCTGATGTTATGTTCGACCGTTGACGGAGGTAACTCAAAGAAAACGCAACACGTTTTTAAACTATGAACTTTGACAAAAATATGAACGTTTTTTTTTTCTTCTTGGTCTTTCGTTTATTTCTCATTTTATTTTTATCTGTTGTACTGTGTTTTGTGCCATTGTTTTACTAATTTTTTAAAACATATTACATATGTTCACATATAAATGCAGTCATTTAACATTAGGGTGGGTATATTAAATTGATGTTTTTTGGTTTTATCGGGGAAGTAAGTGAGTAAGTGATTCTGTTTATAGAAGAGCTTTGAAAGTTTTTTTAGAAGACCTTTGTAATGTCTTCTGCCTTTGAAGGTATTCTGTTTGTAAAATACCGTCGTACTTACTTCTGCCTATAGGATACCTTTGTAATTTCTTCTGTTTATAGGCGATCCTTGTAAGGTTTTCCGTGTATAGGAGACCTTTGCACGTTTTTCTGTCTATGGAAGACCTTTGCATTATTTTCCCATTACATATCCACCCCATTATACTCATATGTAAGCAGTGAAGGTCTTAACTTTTCTTTTGTAAATTGCAAGCCAAGTGACTTTCAATTCATATTTCCGACATGTTGTCATTGTTTTTGTTTTTTTTTTTTTTTTTTGTTCTTTTCGTGGTAACTTTGAGTCAAAAATTGTAACTAATTTTTAATGTTTTTGATATTTGATTTCATATCCAAATATAAAATACAGCTGCATGTAATTTTCTGCCTTTTTGTGAAATCAACACGTAGATATACATATGTAAAATAATTTAAAACACCTGCTAACTGTAACTAATTTCAAAAGTAGTGGAAACAAGAACAATGCATAAATGATTGGTTTATAAAATAACATCAAAAAGGCAAAATTGCCTCCAATAATTGCAGGAAATGTTACTAATAATATTCCAAGGATTTTTAAAGATTTTTACAGGGACTCATTACCCACATAAACGTATATTTGTTAAAGATTTTTACAAGGACTCATTTATCACAATAAACGTGGATTTTTATAATCATTTTTACAAGCACTCATTGGCCACAATAAACGTAGAGTTTACAAGGGCTCGTTGGCCACAATAAACGCGAATTTTTTTAAAGATTTTGAAAAGGACTCATAGGCCACAATAAACGAGGATTTTTTAAAGATTTTTACAAGGAATCATTGGCCACAATGAACGTGGATTTTTTAAAAATGTTTACAAGGACTCTTTGGCCAGAATAAAAGTGGATTTTTTAAAGATTTTTACAAGGACTCATTGGCCACAACAAACGTGGATTTTTTAAAGATTTTTAGAAGAATTATTGGCCACAATAAAGGAGGATTTTTAGAAAAGTTTATTGGCCACAATAAACTTGGATTTTTAAAGGTTTTTACAAGGACTCATTGGCCACAATAATCGTGGATTTTTTAAAGATTTTAAGAAGAATTTATTGGCCACAATAAACGTGGATTTTTTAATGATTTTTAGAAGAATTTATTGGCCACAATAAACGTGGATTTTTACAGATTTTTAGAAGAATTTATTGGCCACAATAAACGTGGATTATTTAAAGATTTTTTGAACAATTTATTGGCCACAATAAACGTGGTTTTTTAAAGATTTTTAGAAGAATTTATTGGCCACAATAAACGTGGATTTTTTAAAGATTTTTAGAAGAATTTATTGGCCACAATAAACGTGGATTTTTTAAAGATTTTTAGAAGAATTTATTGGTCACAATAAACAAGGATTTTTTAAAGATTTTTAGAAGAATTTATTGGCCAAAATAAAAGTGGATTTTTTAAAAAAAAAAATTAGAAGAATTTTTTGGCCACAATAAACGTGAATTTTTTAAAAAAAAATTTAGAAGAATTTATTGGCCATAATAAACGTGGATTTTTTAAAGATTTTTAGAAGAATTTATTGGCCACAATAAACGTGGATTTTTTTAAGATTTTTAGAAGAATTTATTGGCCACAATAAACGTGGATTTTTTTAAGATTTTTTGAACAATTTATTGGCCACAATAAACGTGGTTTTTTAAAGATTTTTAGAAGAATTTATTGGCCACAATAAACGTGGATTTTTTAAAGATTTTTAGAAGAATTTATTGGCCACAATAAACGTGGATTTTTTAAAGATTTTTTGAAGAATTTATTGGCCACAATAAACGAGGATTTTTTTAAAGATTTTTTGAAGAATTTATTGGCCACAATAAACGTGAATTTTTTAACGATTTTTTGAAGAATTATTGGCCACAATAAAGGAGGATTTTTAGAAAAATTTATTGGCCACAATAAACTTGGATTTTTAAAGGTTTTTACAAGGACTCATTGGCCACAATAATCGTGGATTTTTTAAAGATTTTTAGAAGAATTTATTGGCCACCATAAACGTGGATTTTTACAGATTTTTAGAAGAATTTATTGGCCACAATAAACGTGGATTATTTAAAGATTTTTAGAAGAATTTATTGGCCACAATAAACCTGGATTTTTTAAAGATTTTTAGAAGAATTTATTGGTCACAATAAACAAGGATTTTTTAAAGATTTTTAGAAGAATTTATTGGCCAAAATAAAAGTGGATTTTTTAAAAAAAAATTAGAAGAATTTTTTGGCCACAATAAACGTGAATTTTTTAAAAAAAAAAAATTAGAAGAATTTATTGGCCATAATAAACGTGGATTTTTTAAAGATTTTTAGAAGAATTTATTGGCCACAATAAACGTGGATTTTTTTAAGATTTTTTGAACAATTTATTGGCCACAATAAACGTGGTTTTTTAAAGATTTTTAGAAGAATTTATTGGCCACAATAAACGTGGATTTTTTAAAGATTTTTAGAAGAATTTATTGGCCACAATAAACGTGGATTTTTTAAAGATTTTTTGAAGAATTTATTGGCCACAATAAACGAGGATTTTTTTAAAGATTTTTTGAAGAATTTATTGGCCACAATAAACGTGAATTTTTTAACGATTTTTTGAAGAATTTTTTGGCCACAGTAAACGTGATTTTTTTTTAAATTTTTAGAAGAATTTAGTGGCCACAATAAACGTGGATTTTTTAATGATTTTTAGAAGAATTTATTGGCCACAATAAACGTGGATTTTTACAGATTTTTAGAAGAATTTATTGGCCACAATAAACGTGGATTATTTAAAGATTTTTTGAACAATTTATTGGCCACAATAAACGTGGTTTTTTAAAGATTTTTAGAAGAATTTATTGGCCACAATAAACGTGGATTTTTTAAAGATTTTTAGAAGAATTTATTGGCCACAATAAACGTGGATTTTTTAAAGATTTTTAGAAGAATTTATTGGTCACAATAAACAAGGATTTTTTAAAGATTTTTAGAAGAATTTATTGGCCAAAATAAAAGTGGATTTTTTAAAAAAAAATTAGAAGAATTTTTTGGCCACAATAAACGTGAATTTTTTAAAAAAAAATTTAGAAGAATTTATTGGCCATAATAAACGTGGATTTTTTAAAGATTTTTAGAAGAATTTATTGGCCACAATAAACGTGGATTTTTTTAAGATTTTTAGAAGAATTTATTGGCCACAATAAACGTGGATTTTTTTAAGATTTTTTGAACAATTTATTGGCCACAATAAACGTGGTTTTTTAAAGATTTTTAGAAGAATTTATTGGCCACAATAAACGTGGATTTTTTAAAGATTTTTAGAAGAATTTATTGGCCACAATAAACGTGGATTTTTTAAAGATTTTTTGAAGAATTTATTGGCCACAATAAACGAGGATTTTTTTAAAGATTTTTTGAAGAATTTATTGGCCACAATAAACGTGAATTTTTTAACGATTTTTTGAAGAATTATTGGCCACAATAAAGGAGGATTTTTAGAAAAATTTATTGGCCACAATAAACTTGGATTTTTAAAGGTTTTTACAAGGACTCATTGGCCACAATAATCGTGGATTTTTTAAAGATTTTTAGAAGAATTTATTGGCCACCATAAACGTGGATTTTTACAGATTTTTAGAAGAATTTATTGGCCACAATAAACGTGGATTATTTAAAGATTTTTAGAAGAATTTATTGGCCACAATAAACCTGGATTTTTTAAAGATTTTTAGAAGAATTTATTGGTCACAATAAACAAGGATTTTTTAAAGATTTTTAGAAGAATTTATTGGCCAAAATAAAAGTGGATTTTTTTAAAAAAAATTAGAAGAATTTTTTGGCCACAATAAACGTGAATTTTTTAAAAAAAAAAAATTAGAAGAATTTATTGGCCATAATAAACGTGGATTTTTTAAAGATTTTTAGAAGAATTTATTGGCCACAATAAACGTGGATTTTTTTAAGATTTTTTGAACAATTTATTGGCCACAATAAACGTGGTTTTTTAAAGATTTTTAGAAGAGTTTATTGGCCACAATAAACGTGGATTTTTTAAAGATTTTTAGAAGAATTTATTGGCCACAATAAACGTGGATTTTTTAAAGATTTTTTGAAGAATTTATTGGCCACAATAAACGAGGATTTTTTTAAAGATTTTTTGAAGAATTTATTGGCCACAATAAACGTGAATTTTTTAACGATTTTTTGAAGAATTTTTTGGCCACAGTAAACGTGATTTTTTTTTAAATTTTTAGAAGAATTTAGTGGCCACAATAAACATGGATTTTTTAAAGATTTTTAGAAGAATGTAGTGGCCACAATAAACGTGGATTTTTTAAAGATTTTCAGAAGAATTTAGTGGCCACAATAAACGTGGATTTTTTAAAGATTTTTAGAAGTATTTATTGGCCACAATAAACGTGGATTTTTTAAAGATTTTTAGAAGAATTGTTTGGCCACAATAAACGTGGATTTTTTAAAGATTTTTAGAAGAATTTTTTGGCCACAGTAAACGTGGATTGTTTTTAGATTTTAGAAGAATTTATTGGCCACAAAAAACGTGGATTTTTTAAAGATTTTTAGAAGAATTTAGTGGCCACAATAAACGTGGATTTTTTAAAGATGTTTAGAAGAATTTAGTGGCCACAATAAACGTGGATTTTTTAAAGATTTTTAGAAAAATTTAGTGGCCACAATAAACGTGGATTTTTTAAAGATTTTTTGAAGAATTTATTGGCCACAATAAACGTGGATTTTTTAAAGATTTTTAGAAGAATTTATTGGCCACAATAAACGTGGATTTTTTTACATATTTTTAGAAGAATTTATTGGCCACAATAAACGTGAATTTTAAAAGATTTTAGAAGAATTTATTGGCCACAACAAACATGGATTTCTTAAAGATTTTTAGGAGAATTTATTGGCCACAATAAACGTGTTGTTAAAGATTTTTAGAAGAATTTATTGGCCAAAATAAACGTGAATTTTTTAAAGATTTTTAGAAGAATTTATTGGGCACAATAAACGTGGATTTTGAAAGATTTTTAGAAGAATTTATTGGTCACAAAAAACGTGGATTTTTTATAAATTTTTAGAAGAATTTATTGGCCAAAATAAACGTGGATTTTTTTACATATTTTTAGAAGAATTTATTGGCCACAATAAACGTGGATTTTTTTACATATTTTTAGAAGAATTTATTGGCCACAATAAACGTGAAATTTTTAAATATTTTTACGAGGACTCATTGGCCGCAATAAGCTTGGCTTTTTACAGATGTTTTCCTCTCCTACTCCAGAAACGTTTCCTTTTTATCTTCTTAATCTAAAGGATATAAGTCATCACATGTTAATTGTTTAAGAAACATTACAGGAACAATAACAATGTCGTTGTTGTTTGTATTACCTCCCACCCCCCTACCAAATTGAAAATTAGCATAACAACACGCCTCCAACCCCCTCCCCCATATTTCTTTAGAAAAATAAAACGGATGTTTTACACACAGAGACACATATCTTTCTTCTATTACCGGAAGCAATTATGGCAAAAGTTTATGATTATAACGGTTGTTCCACGCATCCTTTCAACAGTTTAAAATGTGACGGTAGGGTTATAAAATATTTTCTAAAGAAAAAGGCACGCGATGTGTGACATGTGTAAATCGGTATGTTCGCGTAAAAGACATGCTTATGAAAAATAAATACATATAATACAAAAACAGGATAAAAGGCGGATGTATGCTTAGAAGTAAAGTAGCATAATCATAAAAATATAACACGTTCTCTTGCCACAGCCGCAGAAGAAGCTGATAGATAGAGATTTCCACGGCCTTCTTCGTATTCAAAGTAACTCCCAACAAAAAATTTTGACATTATCTGTAAATAGTGTCGTTGCTACATATTCCTTTGACAACATATGTATGTGGTGTGTACATATGTTTGTATGCTGTTTGTTGTCTAAATAAACTTGGTTGCTGTGAAAATAACTGCTAAACTTTAGGTGGCACAAAGGCAAAACATTCCATATGACAACACTTAACAAACTTTTTAGTTATATGTGGATTTGAATTGAGATTTTTATTGTTTCTTTACCACTCCCCATCCTTTGAATGCCGCGCATAGGGTTTTCCGCATACACCATTTAACATAATACGCACATTTCCGCTGTGGTAAAGATTTAAAATGTTTGAATGTTGATAATATCACTGACTTTTGAATTTCATTACTTGTCGTTTTGCATATATTTCATGGGATACATACATACATACAAATGTAAATGTATATATAAACATATTTATTTTTACATCTATAAAGGATTTAAGTACAGGTTGCAATAGGAAAATTATCAATGTGGTGCGAGCGATGAATACTAAAGAGCTTTGAAGCAAAACTGGTGATGCAATAGTTCATATTGCATTAGACCGAATTCCCGAAACAAGTGTCGTTACATTCTGTACAACACTAATACCAAACAGAAACATGCTGATCGATAGAACCCTAGCACAAATGCCCACTGGAAACTTCGTTTACAGAGATACTAGGTCGGTGATAAGGGGAAAACGGGATTGGAACTTTATGTTGAAGAACCAGAAACAAGAATCCCTTTTCGAATTGCGGATCATCAGGCGGAACTCAGAGCAATTGCAGCGTATCTGAATTGGAGGTCAATGTCCCAAGAGACTGTGAAAAGCAATAAAGGTCATAACTGAAAATGTTAACTACTTTTCCCGTTCTGTGGGCACATTGTATGGGCACTCAGGAATTAGGGATAACGGATAGCTAACTACTCAGTAAAACATGTGAGAGAACAAACTGAGGTAACCTAAATAATGCTGTGCCCTTAAGTTATGCCAATAAAAAGGGCTTGTTTATACCACCACGAGTTGTTTATGAAAGTACTAAGCTCCTCCGCCATGGTGTCCCCACCAAAACATTTTCCTGTATTAACAATTTTCCGAGTAAAACTTTTGTATCCACATTTCGGTCCAAAAATGAAACGAAGAGGCCACGAAATACAAAAAATCGGTAGTATCGTAACATGGATATACGTATACCGACGATTTCCTGTGGGAATGTTTTATAGCCCTAGCGAATACTTAATACCAAATTTTAGGCATTTCGGTGGGATAAAGGGGCTAAAACCTTGAAAATACCGAAAATCGTGAGGTACCGTTCAATGGAGGCTATACGAAGACTTGGATCTACATATACCGACAAATTTCAGGTAGAAAGCTGTATACCACCAACGAAGACTAAATACCACGTTCCAGCCATTTCGGTGCAATAAAGAGGCTAAAACTTTGAAATACCTATATCGGAAGGTACAGTTCTATGGGGGCTACACCAAAACGTGGACCTATAGCAACAAATTTCTGGGGGAAAGTTCAGAGCTACAAACGAAGACTAAATACGACATTTCAGACATTTTTAAGTTAAAATTAGGCTAAAATCTTGAAAATACTGAAAACCGGGATGTATTGTTCTATGGGGGCTATACCTAAACGTGATGCTACAGCAACAAATTTCTGGGGGAAAGATTAATGCTCCCAACGAAGACTAAATACGAAATTTATGCACCGAATAATTAGGCTAAAACCTTTAAAACACCGAGAATCGGGCGGAATAATTCTAACTGCGGAAAAAATTCGGACCAAATTCGCGCTTAATGCTTAAACTCAACTTGCTCCAAAATTATATATAATGTAGTTCCAAGCGAAATACATAAGCTGAATGTACGTGCTAAAATAATCGGACTCATATTATAGAAAAGGCAGTTTTATGAACAAAATGATGAAAGTGAAAAGTTAGTGAATGTAGTAGTTCTATAAATTAAATTTTCAATATTTCCATCTGGAGAAGGTGGCGTCTGTCACATGTGTATTTATATTCAATTAGCAGTAAGTCAGTTTTAAGGTGATCATCAATAAAAATCATCACAGTCATCATTCATTCAATATTTGCATAGGTCCTTATGATCACATATTGAGCACGAAAAAAAAAAACATTTTCATTAATTTTTTACAAGAAATCTACCAAACTTTTTTATTTTCATCTGAAAGGTCACACCTTGAGCTGCTTTCCGATTTTTTTTAAAAATATTGCGCAGTGTTATGACAAATGGCTGCCTACGAAACATTGTTTTTACTAAAGCAGTTTGCAGTACACACTGTGGCTCGAAAACGGATATTTTAAAAAATATCTATGCGTGTTTTTTTTTAATATTTTAAAAAACATCTTTGTGTAGATTTTTTTAATATTTTAAAAAAAATATCTATGCGTGGATTCTTTTTTAATATTTTAAAAAACATCTTTGTGTGTTTTTTTTTAATATTTTAAAAAATATCTATGCGTGGATTTTTTAAATAATTAAAAAAAAATATCTATGCGTGGATTTTTTTTAATATTTTAAAAAATATCAATGCGTGGATTTTTTTAATATTTAAAAAAATATCTATGCGTGGATTTTTTGAAATATTTAAAAAAATATCTATGCGTGGATTTTTTGTAAATATTTAAAAAAATAGCTATGCGTGGATTTTTTGTAAATATTTAAAAAAATAGCTATGGCTGGATTTGTTAAATATTTAAAAAAATATCTATGAGTGGATTTTCTTAAAACCAATCCAACATTGTTTAATATATCCAAACGCGGTTATTAAAAAAAATATCCAAACCTAATTTTTTTAAAATATCCACACGTGCATTTTTTAATAATTAAAAATTATCCAAACCTATATTTTTTAAATATCCCAACGTGGATTTTTTTAATTATAAAAAAATTATCCTTACCTAGATTTTTTATAATATCTCAACGTGGATTTCTTAAATATTTTTAAAGTAAAATCCAAACGTGGGTTTATTGAACATTTTTTAAAAAAATATTCAAACGTGGAATTTTTTAAATATTTTTTAAAAAATATCCAAACATGAGTTTTTTTTTTAAATATCGAATCGTCCCATTGGGACTCCCAAGGCGAATTTAAGAAGGTGATACAAAAAGCGAATTTATAGATTTGCTGTCAAAATTTTGTGCGCGAAATATTCACAAACGTTAAAAGAAAACGGTAAAATATTTTCTCGTGAAGCTTAAGTAAAGTTTTTGTACACAGTTATTCTTTACAGAAGCGAAAAATTTGTCATTTATTTTTGATTAAAATATGTTTTGACAGCAAATGAAGACATCAGTTGGTATTATGGTATCACCTTCTTTCTTGTACCATGGGGAATCCTATGAAAGACCTTCATAGGGGTGTTTTATAGAATAAAACACCTTCATAGATGTCTTCTATGCAATAAAATAACTCCGTAGGATTGCTCTATTCAATAAAAGACCTCCATGGGAGTCTTCTATAGAATAGGAGACTTCCGCAGGAATCTTCTATAGAATAGAAAATTTTCGTAGACGTTTTCAATGGAAAAGAAGACATACGTATACTCCAATTCCTCACAATTTAACAGCATCCGGATGCAGTCCAAACGGAGTCGTGAAAAAGGCACTCCGTTCGCTACATTTTATTAGCAGTTGTTAGAGATCCCTACATGTACATAAATCAGATTGTACATCTCTACAGGCAGCGGCTTACATTTTCCAAAAAGAGATAAGGATGTTAACATGTCCAAACATTTCTTAATACAAACTAAATAATATTTAATATTTAAATAATATTTAATTTGTGAACATTTTTTCTCAACTCACGAGAAGAAAATTTCCGAATGGAGTGCTGTTGGAGTACGTGTCGAAATCTTAACTGGTGATGGGAAGACAACCCATTTAGCAAATGAAGCAAAAACAGTTCAGCTTGGAACAAATGCAAGCTGAGGAAACACGCATGTTTGCGATTGAATTCAATGGAGAATTTTCATAATTTGTGTTAACGTAATAAAGTTGTTAAAAATTTTGTTTTACATAAATAATAAATGCATTTTATTTGTTCTGGCATATTTTGTAATGGCTTGCACAATTTCCGCAGAATGCCTGTATCAAAACACGTGCTTTAGACTGCCTCCTATTCTACCCCAAAGGGTTAGATAAAATGCAATGCCAAAGGGTCAGTTAAAATGCAGTGCCAGAGGGTCAGTTAAAATGCAGTGCAATGGAGTGTCTCTTTCCGTAGTCAGGCTCTTGTAAAAATCATGAGTGAAAATGCATAATTTGATGCACATCCAGATCACTTGTACATATCATTTAACTGCCTCTTTGGAGGCAAACTTTTTGCTGGGAAAACATCTGTAGAGGTCTTCTTCTATGGTTAAAAAGACATTCGTAGGGGTTTTCTATAAATTAAAAGAAGTCTGTAGGGGTCTTCTACAGAATATAAAACCTCCATATATGTCTTCAATAAAACTGAAGACTTCCGTAGAAGTCTAGAAAATAGGGGACCTCTGTAGGTGTCTTCTGGAGAATAGAAGACCCCATTTATGGACTAGAACATCTCCGTTGGGGTTTTCTATATAATGGAAGATCACCGCAGAATTGTCTGTAGAATTGTAATATAGAGAACCTATCGAACAGAATACCTCTATACGGGTTATATGGTAAAAATCAAATTTCCATTTGAAAAAAATTAAAAAATTTTTTGCGAGCACATCTACGATTTTTTGTATAGAGGTTAAGGAAAACAAGTAGAAAAAGCGATAAGTTCGGTCGGGCCGAACTTTTTATACCCTTCACCACAAATTTCAGCCATTTCGGTGGATTAATGTGGCCACAACCTTCAAAATACCGAAAATCGGAAGGTACGGTTCTATGGGGGGCTATATGATGGCGTGGACCTATACTCACAAATTTCTGGGGGAAAGTTCTATACCCCAAACGAATACTAAATACCAAATTTCAGCCATCTCGGTGAGATAATGAAGCCAAAACCTTCAAAATACCGAAAATCAGGAGATATCGTCCTATGGGGCCTATATCAGAACTTGGACCTATATAAACATTTTATGGTAGAAATATTTCTTAGCCTCTGGAAACACAAAATACAAAGTTACAACCGATTCTGTTGTCAAATGAGACTAATGTATTCAAAATATATTAAAATGACTCCTACTTTATATGGGGCGTTATATGGGGGCTATACCAAAACGTGGACCTGGAGACACCAAATACAAAGTTACAACCAATTCGGTGGTAAAATGGGAAAAATATCTTAAGAATTCCTTAAAACGACGACGCGTCACTCGTCATTTTGTATGGGGGCTATACGAAAGCGTGGACCTACATAGTCCGCTTTCAATACCAAAAGTCCTACATACATATAATAGATTTTCCCAAAATTTCATCCACCTACGTCAATCCGTTCGGACGCTAGAGTGATTTCCACAGACGGACATGGCTATATCGATGTAGAATTGCACGCTGATCAAGAATATATATAGTTTGTGGGGTCTACAATGATTGCTTCGAGTAGTTACAAACGTAGTGACAAACTTAATATACCCCCATCCTATGGTGGAGGGTATAAAAAACTTGTTGGCTTCATGCCATTTTTCTACATTGATACTAACACAGCTTCCACGAAAATTAATTTTAATGGTCGACATTACGGGAACCCTCCTAAAGCACTTCATTTTAAAAAAATTTCAGTCATACTATATAGAATATGTTAACAGTTCGCGAATTCTGAAAGGGTGAAATTCGGATTCATCAATTGTAAAACATTTTTGGTTTTTACCATATGTTTTTGGGGGATCCTTAGGCGAAAGGAAATTAAAAAATATCCATTTAAAAAAAGATAGGATCATCCGTTTTTAAGCTACAGTGGAGACCGCTTCCAAAAATGCCATTTCGAGAAAACCGCGTTCAAAACTTCGATGTTATATACAAATCACAATGAATGTTTCCTTTCTAACGCTCATATCTCAGCCAATTTTTGTCCGATCGACTCGAAATTATTTGCAACATCCCAGCAAAAATCCTCATTACAAACCTCCTTTCCCACCCATTATTTTAACGAAGGCATGTCGCGCGAAATATCTGGTTATTTTGAAACCACTGAAATAAGTAGATACTGAGTAGATTCTGACTACTTATTTCAGTGGTTACAAAATAACCAGATATATCGCGCGACATGCCCTTGTTAAAAAAAGTGGGTGGGAAAGGAGGTTTGTAATGAGAATTTTTGCTGGGATATTCCTTTTTACCTGTACTTTAAAATGAGCAAATAAATAATGTTTAAGTTTTGCATAACTAACAGACAATGTTGCTGACGTCTCAGCTTTCTGAATAACAATCCATCTAGGACGTATAAATAGGGGCTCCAAATAGCGAAAATTGTCTAGCAACAACAACATCTAATATGCCTGAGGATGCTAACCTAACCAGTTAACGAAACAATCGTCGCATAGCGGTTAATGTGTATGTAGGACTTCGCTAGATTTCAATGTAATCTCCTTAGGTCATATAGCTCGATTAATTAAATTAATTACAAAATTTTGTAAAATTTGCAAGTGACCAGAACCCCATAATTTGCAATATTACAAAAACTTTTTTATACTTTATGCACGAGTATATGATATCTAATTAATAACATTAAATATATTACACTTTTCGCGTGCCCCATTTTGTGACAGCTATCTGTAATTGTTCATTTCTGTTGCTTTGAATTTTAGAAATTTTAATTTACTTTGTGTTTGTTGATTTTTCAATTTATTTTTTGTTTGTTTAACAAAGCATGTAAATATGAAAATTAAAAGGCAATATCCTTTATTTGCGCATCACATACACATAAATATATGTAAAGATTTAAATGGAGCTTAGATAATTATACAAACTTCCAAACTATGTGATAAATTACAAAACAAATAATTACAACAGTCATAAATAATTTCTAAGCAACATCTTTTCACAATTTCCAACGCTAATACAAACGCTAATCGAGAAAGCAGAAATTAAAAAAATATACAAGGACCTTTTATGAATACTAGAAGGAAGTATACTACCCCTTCTAAAAGTGGGTGAGAAAGTTATTGTTGACCAAGTATAAACCTTTTAATGACGTTTATATTTTTATAAAAATGAGTCACTGAGAGTCAGCTTTGGACGTAATTATGGAATATATGACATTAAGGTGCTGATTCAGCTAAGTTTGGTATATTGAATTAATTGTATTTAGTAACCGAAAAAATACAATTTTTAATTTGTTTCCTTGGTTTTCTTTTTGTTAGCTTCCTTATCTTCAAAACCATATTAAATACCTACCCATCTTTATTATTTAAAAATTTCTCACTATTATTTTTTTTTTTATTATAAACATACGAAATAAATACAGTCTTTCAATACAAATATTTTCAGACAATTCCATACAAAAGGGTCAGTCGTTTCATAGTTCAACAAAAGTCGTAACAAATGCCAAACATTATTGAAATCATTTCAATTAAGTCATTCACTTTGGTCAATAAGAACAACAGAAACAACAACCGGGCGGAGCGCCTAAAGTGCAGAGCACAAGAAAAGCCACAAAAGTAATTCATTAAAATGAATATTAATGTACAGTTAAGAGATATGATTTAATTGACAATGACAGACTGACTGACAGACAAAGTCCGAGACATCAGTTAGTGGGGAACAAAAGAAAAAAAACAAGAATCGAGGGCATCTGAAAAAACGACAGGCGATTGGATAGAGGATGATAGTTCAAGAAGACTACTGAAAATCAAATATTTTCGAATGAAAGGGAAACTTGGATTTATAGAAATACAAAAAATATGAAATATATTTCAAAGCTATCGGGAAAAGCTGCAGATTGAGAGTTCCTACATTTTTTCTAAATTCCTCATAAGTCCAATTCTGTAACTTAAATGAAAAATCACTTTCTATAAATCAAAATGCAATTACCCTTTTATCAGAGGGAGTGAGACAAAGAACAACAAAGGGAAATCAATTTTAATTATTTTTGATGATCAATTTTGATTGCAACACTACTCCCCATTCATTCACAAAGAATTTTAGTTTCGATACAAATGTAAACTTTTTTGTAGCAAGGCAGATGTTGTTTACATTAGGTGGGAACGACTACAAAAGTTTTCACAGAAATATTAAATGGATTGTTTATAGACAAAGTGAAGATGATCAGTATTTAAAAGCTTAAGATCGTCTTTATAGACGAGCTAAAGGTCGTCTTTATAGACGAGCTAAAGGTCGTCTTTATAGACGAGCTAAAGGTCGTCTTTATAGACGAGCTAAAGGTCGTCTTTATAGACGAGCTAAAGGTCGTCTTTATAGACGAGCTAAAGGTCGTCTTTATAGACGAGCTAAAGGTCGTCTTTATAGACGAGCTAAAGGTCGTCTTTATAGACGAGCTAAAGGTCGTCTTTATAGACGAGCTAAAGGTCGTCTTTATAGACGAGCTAAAGGTCGTCTTTATAGACGAGCTAAAGGTCGTCTTTATAGACGAGCTAAAGGTCGTCTTTATAGACGAGCTAAAGGTCGTCTTTATAGACGAGCTAAAGGTCGTCTTTATAGACGAGCTAAAGGTCGTCTTTATAGACGAGCTAAAAGTCGTCTTAATAGACGAGCTAAAGGTCGTCTTTATAGACGAGCTAAAGGTCGTCTTTATAGAAGAGCTAATGGTCGTCTTTATAGACGAGCTAACGGTCGTCTTTATAGACGAGCTAAAGGTCGTCTTTATAGACGAGCTAAAGGTCGTTTTTATAGACGAGCTAAAGGTCGTCTTTATAGACGAGCTAAAGGTCGTCTTTATAGACGAGCTGAAGGTCGTTTTTATAGACGAGCTAAAGGTCGTTTTTATAGACGAGCTAAAGGTCGTTTTTATAGACGAGCTAATGGTCGTCTGTATAGACAAGCCAAAGGTCGTCTTTATAGACGAGCCAAAGGTGGTCTTTATAGACGAGCTAAAGGTCGTCTTTATAGACGAGTATAGACGAGCTAATGGTCGTCTGTATAGACAAGCCAAAGGTCGTCTTTATAGACGAGCCAAAGGTGGTCTTTATAGACGAGCTAAAGGTCGTCTTTATAGACGAGTATAGACGAGCTAAAGGTCGTCTTTATAGACGAGCTAAAGGTCGTCTTTATATACGAGCTAAATGTCGTCTTTATAGACGAGCTAAAGGTCGTCTTTACAGACGAGCTAAAGATCGTCTTTATAGACGAGCTAAAGGTCGTCTTTATAGACGAGCTAAAGGTCGTCTTTATAGACGAGCTAAAGGTCGTCTTTATAGACGAGCTAAAGGTCGTCTTTATAGACGAGCTAAAGGTCGTCTTTATATACGAGCTAAACATCGTCTTTATAGACGAGCTAAACATCGTCTTTATTGACGAGCTAAACATCGTCTTTATAGACGAGCTGAACATCGTCTTTATAAACGAGCTAAACATCGTCTTTATAGACGAGCTAAACATCGCCTATAGGACGTCGGTATAGACGAGCCAATGGTCGTCTGTATAGACGAACCAAAGGTCGTCTGTATAGACAAGCTAAAAATTTCGTCTTTATAGACGGGCTAAAGGTCGTATTTATAGAAGTTTTAATAGGCGAACTAAAGTTCGTCTCTTTAGACGAGCAAAATATCGTCTTTTTAGACGAGCTAATGATCGTCTTCTTAGACGAGCTAAAGGACGTGTCTGTAGACGAGCTAAATATCGTATTAATATACAAGCTAAAGGCCGTCTTTAAAGACAAGCTAAAGGCCGTCTCTTTTAGGTGAGCCGAAGAAGGGATTTTTTTAACCAATTTTATTTATTTTACATTTTTCCTCGCCCCACTTTATTATATCAATCAAAAGTAAAGACAATAGTTGTGTTCCAGAACCTGCAAGTATCTACAAATTTTACCATTTTTACGATTTTTCACATCAAAACCGTTCCTATACACCAAAAAGTTGCAAAAGTTGGAGGCATTTTTAAGAGAGTCTACACAAAAATTGCTTTCTCTTCTGCTATTTTCTACTACACAAATTTTGTGTAGCAGAAAATCGTAGGTATGTCGCAGTTGTTTTTTGACATTTATTTGAAAGTCAAGAAAATAAATAAATAATAAACAAAAAAGATATATTTCTAATTAAAACAAACAAATGGATAAACAATTATTTGTGTGGCTTTTGGAAGATTCCAGCAGCGAGGATGAATTGTCCTTTGAGGATTCTGATGATGAAGAACTATTGGACAAGCTGGTAAAATCAATAAAAGGTAAGTTTTTAAAATATAGCGCTGTCATTTCTTAATTTTCATATTTTCCAGGAAAACGAAATTCGATTCCAAACTACAGAGTTTCTGTTATAAGCAGCTACACTGAAGAAGAATTTAAAATGCATTTTCGCATTTCACGAAGCCTATTTAATACCTTATCAGTGATGTTTGCTGAAAGTGATTTCTACAAAAATCTCCGAGCTGACAAAAGGATGTCCAGTGAGGACCACCTTGCAATATTTTTGTGGTTTGCTGGGCACGAGGCCAGCAGCTTCCGAGACATTTCTGATCGTTTTAATGTGACATCTCTACAGTTACAGTTAATGTGACATCTCTACAGTTAACCCGAGTCACAAATTTTTTAAGCCGTCTGAGTCCGCAGGTGATAAAGTGGCCATCTAATAACGAAAAAGCTGCAACAAGTGACTATTTTAAGGCTAAGTGTGGATTTGCGGGCGCAATAGGTAAGACGAATGGATAAAATAATTACCAGTTCGGGGTTTCTGTAAATTAAAGCCGCCTACATTAAGTGTTAGATGTACATCTCGAGAAAATCCTTAAAATCCTACATTTCCCAACAAAATGGGGTTGTTTCTGTTTGTCAGAAAGATTTTGCGAAATTAGGATTAATCTGTACTTGAAATGATTAGACACAACCGCAGTGGTATCCTTGGTGAAGCAGGATACTGAAAAACTACTTACTAAACCGTCGCCTTAACCATGTTTTTATACCATAAGCCTTTAGGTTTTAGACCCCATGTATCCATGTATGTTTGGACAAAATGTGTTTTAGATAATTTGGAGTTGATTTAGCCATGTCCGTCCGTCTATCTGTCTGGCTGGCTGGAGCGCACGATAACTCTCGAACGGATCTGCCGATTCGGTCCAAAATGTGGCCTTCGTAATATTTTGTGCAACCATCCACTCCTTCAGGTACCTCCCCCATAAAAGTTTGAAAATGTTCGGAAACATTTTGCGCACTATAACATGATGGAAGAGACCGATTTGCTCCATACTTTACACATCATAATATATCTACCAGATATAGGTCAGGTTCAAATATGGACTGTATTTGTCCTTAGGTACCTCCCACACAAATTTTTGGACAAATTCACTTTAAGACCTGCTCTCGAATCACTTTGGTTTTTGATGAAGCAACTTGCATTCGCTGTCTCAATTACGACAGTAAAAGTTTTTCAGGGGCAAGTCCATGCTTCTTGAAAATAAACAGCCCGAAAGTGGTAAAAAAAACCCCTATGGTGTCACATGTTGTGACTGGAGAGCTCGAACCGAATATTACGTTCGTCCACACTTTGGATATATATCGTAATATTTCTTCGAATATGAGATGAAATTCGAAGGTGGTGCTTATAGGTCCACTCCTTCCGGATATCTCATAGACCTAGCAACCGATTTGGTCCAAACTTTGGATCTCTAAATATAGTCGAAACTTAGTTTATACTAAAACTTGGGCCGTATCTGTCCGATCCTTGGACTGCCACTCACACAAATGTTCAAAATTTTTGTGTGGTTAAGGGTCTGTTCGAGGATCCTTCCTGTTTATAGCGATATTATGTTTTTCGCAGGCTAGTATGGTAAAAAAGCCATATCTATCGATATCGTATTTTTGTCGTTCATACGCCCAAAATTTTGAACACCCCCTGAGGCTGAGGGTATATCTCTGTCGGCCAAGCCGACTGATACTTTTTTACTTGTTATATATAAAGAGTATAAGGATAAATGGTATTATATATAGACTAGCAAATGCCCGCTACTTCGTATGCGGAAAGGAAACGAAATATATATAAACAATATTTAATACCGGAATGGTGAATACTGCAGATTCTGTTGTACTAAGACCTATTTTTATTACCAATATTTTTTTCGATTGTAGTCAGAATTTACAAAAAAAGAAAATCTGCCGTATCGCATCCCTACACAACTACCATATTTTTTATTTCGAATTTCCAAAACTACGTATCATATTGCAAATTTCAGATTTGACTCCTGGTTTTAACCCTTCACTAACACAGCATTCCCTTCCAGTAAGAATTTCCAAACACTAAACTTTATCTCACCCTTTCGCCCAGAACCCGAATAGGTCCGTTAAATTTTCGGCATTCAAAATGGTCATAAAAATCCACGTTTTCGTATATCCCCGTATAACGGTACCTCTCGACTTAGTGTATTTTAAAAGAAGAACAAATCTATATTGTCCAATTTTCTTTAAATTTGGACCTTGAATACTCAGAGGATATAAAAGTTTAATTTAAAAAATCTCCACTTCAATCCACGTTTATTAGAAGAGATATTTTGAAGATTTAGAGTATTTTGAAGATCTTCTGCACATTTTCCAACCGAAATTCGGAATTTGTGGCATGAAAGGTTAGAAAACTTATTTACAAAAAATTGTAGTTAATGTGCACGGGTAAGTCAACCGTATATAACGGAAAATTTTTTGGAGGCATTTCAATTTAGGATTTTTTAATATCAGGGGGCAATTACCTTCTAGTTAACAAAATTGCCGCATTGGACCACGTTTTCAAATTTACATACCAAAGCGGTCAGAATAAAAAACATTTTTTGAAACGATACTTCACGTTTGACTACTTATTCTCAGTACATTATTTAGAATCTCCTTGGCGTTAACATCAAATCAATGGAACAATATTCAGTACAATTTTTCAAACTCAGAACTTTGTCTCAAATTTTAGAGTGACCTTCATAACAAATATTTTTCCTTTTCTGATTTTTTGTACAAATAGCGTATTTCCAAATTATATAATCCCAGCTTTGTTCCTACACCCAACCCCAAATTTAGTACCTTAACTATTTAAAATGGTTTTGGTACCAATATGTTACTCAACTTTTCTTACACATAGGTAAACGTTTCAAAAATTACTTCACTTTTCCAGTCTTACCAGTTCCCCTGAAACCCATTTGAGGACTATTTAGTAGTTTTTGTATAAATAAGTACGAATTTTCAAAATGTCCTTCCTACCTCTACTCTAAACACCAATTGCTACCCTAATACCGAATTTCAAAATTCCTGTTCTACCCTTTACAAAATCACAAATTGTACAAAATTCTATACCATATAGCAAATACCAAAAGGTACCAAATGTTGTACCATTTAGCACTTTTCGTACACGATTTTCCAAAATGTACTTTCATATCTCAGCTCTATCCGTTCACCTAAACCCAAATTATAGCCAATGTAGTTCCATTTAGCACTTTTCCATAAGTACGAATTTCCAAAACTACGTCAATCCTACACTCCAACAATAATCTGTTCACGCAAATACAAATTATAGCGATTTTCGTACCATTTAGTACTACTTCGTGCACATTAGTACGATTTTCCAAAGCTACCTCTATATCTCAATTCTATATTCCAACAGTAATCTTAATTCCAAATTTCAGGATTCCAGCTCTTCAAATCCAAATCATACTAAACTCACTACCATTTACGACTTTTTGACCTTTGGCACATCTTTCTTACTCTTCATCAGTGACCCCCATTCCAAATTTCAGGATTCCGGCCCTATTCGTTAACCCATATCCAAATTGTACTATATTTAGTACCATTTAATATTTTTCGTATACTTTTAATTCGAATTTCCAAAAAACCTTTCTTTTTTACTCTCCATCAGTGACCTTCATTCCAAAAGTGATTTCAGGATTCCAGCTCTATTCGTTCGCCCAAACCCAAATTGTACTAAATTTAGTACCATTTAGGACTTTTCGTGCACTTATAGTTCAAATTTCTAAAACCTTTCATTTTTACTCTTCATCAGTGATCCTCATTCCAAATTTCAGGATTCCAGCTCTATCCGTTCACCCGAATCCAAATTGTACTAAATTTAGTACCATTTAGTACTTTTCGTGCACTTATAGTTCGAATTTCTAAAAACCTTTCTTTGTTACTCTCCATCAGTGACCCTCATTACAATTTTCAGGATTCAAGCTCAATCCGTTCACCCAAATCAAAATTGTACTAAATTTAGTACCATTTAGAAACTTTCGTGCAGTTTTAGTTCGAAATTCCAAAAACCTTTCTTTGTTACTCTTCACCAGTGACCCTAATTTCAAATTTCAGGATTCCAGCTCTATCCGTTCACCCAAATCCAAATTGTACTAAATTTAGTACCATTTAGTACTTTTCGTTCACTTATAGTTCGAATTTCTTAAAACCTTTCTTTTTTACTCTCCATCAGTGACCCTCATTCCAAATTTCAGGATTCCAGCCCTATCCGTTCACCCAAATCGAAATTGTACTAAATTTAGTACCATTTAGTACTATTCGTGCACTTATAGTTCGAACTTCCAAAAACCTTTTTTGTTACTCTTCATCAGTGACCCTAATTTCAAATATCAGGATTCCAGCTCTATCCGTTCACACAAATCCAAATTGTACTAAAATTAGTACCATTTAGTACTTTTCGTACCCTTGTAGTTCGAATTTCCAAAAACCCTTTGGTACATCTTTCTAACTCTCCATCAGTGACCCTCATTCCAAATTTCAGAATTCTAGCTCTTACCGTTTGCCTAATACAAAGGGTACCATATTTAGTACCTTTTAGTACTTTTCGTACACTTCTAGGTCGAATTTCCAAAAACCCAGCCTTATCTCACACCTACACACCAACAGCAACCTACACCCAAAATTTCAACTTTCTAGCTTCAGCGGTTTCGTCTGGGCGTTGATGAATCAGTCAGTCAATCAGTCAGTCAGTCAGTCAGTCACTCACCTCACTACTCTTTTATATATATATAGATGAGATAGACCCGTGTAATCAACGTACAGGTCGCATTTATTATTCTATCCTAGCGAAAATTGAGGATGATCATTGAGTCTTGTAATCAGAATAAAAAAATGACGCTTGTCAGATGCTCGGGCGGTATAATATTTAATGGTCAGCATCATAAATATATATTAAATATTGAAATGTTTGAATAATATGTCCCCACTAATCTTATACTTACAATTTTGAATAGGATGCATAGATGGTACGCATATCATTATAGATCCCCCCAAAAATGGCAGAAACGACTACATAGATCGCAAAGGACATTTCTCATTAAAACTCCAAGGTGTGTGTAACGAGAAACGCAAATTTATAGACGTGTTTATTGGATATCCGGGTTCTGCCCACGATAGTTGGGTGTACCAAAACTCGCCACTATCTCAAAATTTATCAATGAAACTTGGAGGTAAGAAACATTCATTTATATTTTACCTCACTCATTAATATTTTGCGCAGATTACTATATTCTCGGAGACTCGGCATATGCTTGTAGTAAGTTCATTGTGACGCCTTACAGGGATAATGGCCACCTGACCAATTGCAAAAAACAATTTAATATAAAACTGAGTTCAGGACGTGTTAAAATTGAACACAGTTTTGGAATTTTGAAGCAAAGGTTTAGGCAATTGTATTATTGCAAATTGCGCGGAATGGAGAAGCTGTGCCATTTTGTAAGAGCATGTTGTGTTCTGCACAATATCGCAAGTGAAGACGATTTTGAATTTCTGGAACCAGTATCTGAACCAGAAGATGAAACTGAATACCTGCTCGATATTGTGTCAAATAATGCACGCCGTGATCTATTGTGTCAAGAAATGCAAGAGAATATCTAAAACGGTTTGTTTATTCCATAGTTTAACTATTTCATATTTCCATATCTGTCCTATTTTTGTGGGTGAAGTTGGAATATACGAGATATAGGAGGAAGATCCTCAAGTCCCTAGGTGGGAGTACTTGTGGTGCATAAAAATAAATCTTCTGTGACGTAATGGTATCATATTCGGAATTACATTGTAGTAAAGGGTATTATGTGTTCATGAATTTGTCACGGTGCTCTTGAATCAAATTTAAATGGAAGGTGCTTACACATGGGAAGTTTTTGCGGATTCTGAAACTACAATGTTCATTGATGAGAAAAATCAAAAAACTAAAAAAATTGCCGGCGCACTTTTTAAATAAATCGCGATTCAAGTTGACATGTTTAAGGGTTTTTTAGGTTTTAACGATTTTGCTTGGAAACCGCAAGTCCTATTGAAATAATATGTTGTTGCTTTAAAAATTCTCTACAAGATTGGCTTTCGTAATTTGTTCCTAGAGTGTACCGTTTTTGAGATATATAAGTTTAAGTTGGGAAATTGCAGTCATGACATTCTCTTATAGGGGGCGATACAGTAAATCCATTGTTAACTCTCTCAACGATTTGGTACAAACTTTGATCAAGTACAGAGATGAACCATATCGCTCCACTCCCTCTCGGGCCCTGTCTTCGTATTTCCTACCCAAAATTTAAAAATAATTACGTTGCAATTCTTACTACAATAATTTGTTTCTTAGACAAGTTCATACTTCTTGAGATAATGGCCCAAAACGACAAAAAACACTACCGGAAGAAACTAAAATGGCTGTTGAGCACAATAATTTCCGAATTAAGTACCCAATTTGGCCGAAATTTTGCACATCGTACAATTTCTTCTAAACGTACAGCAAGTTCTAAGAAGGTCTACATCGGGACCTCATTCCCAAAATTTCAATATTTTCGCTAAGTACTTCCGTCCAAGTGTCGTGTTGTCGTTAAAAAAGGCAGCATATAGGATTGTTCTGCAATCACCAGCAACACGTTATCGGGAGGAAAGCATGGACGAGAAATGTCGTTCCCTAAGAAAAACATGGGAATTGAAAAACGGAAGCGTGAAAAATTTACAGTATTCAGATGAAATACAAATGATGATTACGGTGCAAACTCACCTTTAGTAACAGATACAGATAGAGTGAAAAGGTTGTGGGATAATAAATTATATAGAGATATTTTGATCCTTACCCATTATTTCGCAACTCTTCTGCAATAACTGTCCATAATTTTTTCTTATTTTTCAAAGTGGCGCTTTTCCCAACATTTGGTAACATTTCTTCCAAGAGCGTAAGCATTAATTTTACGGGCGCCTCTACCCAACATTGCTTTCCTGTGCTGGCAGTGTCGGTAGGATCCATGTATTCCTCCTGGACCACGTATTCAATTATGTCTTCTGAAAACATTTAAATAAAATTACAAATTAACCGTTAATACAAATGAATCTGTACTTACCGCCTAAATATTCCATTGAGCCTGTATTTTTGTTAATTTTTCGATGTTTATTTCTATTTTAGTTTTTTCGACAATTTAAAATAATTTTCTCCTTTTTTATTTTGTATGTATACTATTGTATTAAAAGGTTTTTGACATATTTGGTTTGTATCACTATTTTCTACACAATTTTTCATTCCTGTACTTTTGTAGCAAATGTGTACCGAGAGAACGATTTTGACACTTTTCTCTTTTGCAATTTTTGCCATTAAAAAAGTTCTGGAACGAAGCTAATAATTTATTTGTTTATAACTATTTCAATGACTGATTTCGGGTCTTTATAGACGAGCTAAAGGTCGTCTTTATAGACGAGCTAAAGGTCGTCTTTATAGACGAGCTAAAGGTCGTCTTTATAGACGAGCTAAAGGTCGTCTTTATAGACGAGCTAAAGGTCGTCTTTATAGACGAGCTAAAGGTCGTCTTTATAGACGAGCTAAAGGTCGTCTTTATAGACGAGCTAAAGGTCGTCTTTATAGACGAGCTAAAGGTCGTCTTTATAGACGAGCTAAAGGTCGTCTTTATAGACGAGCTAAAGGTCGTCTTTATAGACGAGCTAAAGGTCGTCTTTATGGACGAGCTAAAGGTCGTCTTTATGGACGAGCTAAAGGCCGTCTTTAAAGACAAGCTAAAGGCCATCTCTTTTAGGTGAGCCGAAGAAGGGATTTTTTTTAACCAATTTTATTTATTTTACATTTTTCCTCGCCCCACTTTATTATATCAACAAAAGTAAAGACAATAATTTATTTATTTGTTTATAACTATTTCAATGACTGAAATATGTGTTTATTTGCGCCAATGAACGACATAAAGTTCTCTCTCCACCATTATTGATGACTTCGGGTGTACGAATGGCACAACCATGTACAAATGGGTCGCCAAGGAAATTCATTTAAATGAATAAATAACCGGGAAAGATCGAAACAATTACACAAGTGTACATACATGAACACACAAGGGCTACCCATTCATTCTTATTTAAAAGAATTTATTGACAAACAAATTGAATTGATTGATTTAAATTAATTTATGGTTGCAGTTTTTTTTCCATCTATTTAATGGTCATTTTGTGATAGTTGTAAATTTTGAAATGTGTATCGGAATTTTTTGTACGCAGAGAGATTTCGGTAGTAAGAATAAAATTAATTTAATTCACGGATTGAAGTGAAAGTATTTTAATTTCAGGCCTCCTAAATTTTAATTAAACACACTAATGAGAAACTGTTGTAGAGCATTTTACGTGAGTTTAGCATACTTTTAGGCGAAGTAACACATTTTGTATGTAAGTGTTTGTTACACATTCTACAGTAGAATCCCAAGGGAACGTCCATTTTGTACAAGTTATTGGAATTTTTGATTCATCGGATCAAAAATGTTACAACCGAGGAAAACATTATGGAAGCCAATCTTGCAGAGAATTTTCACAGTTATAAGATTTTCTCTAGTCCCATTTCGATAACATTTACCGTTTCCAAGCAAATCGTGAAAATCAAACAAAAAGCCTAAAAAATGTGATCTGAACTTCTATATCTCAAAAATGGTAAAACTTAGGAACAGATCATAACGGGCAATCCTCTAGAGAATTTTTACAGCTACAACATTTTCCTTAGCCCCATTTCGATAGGACTTGCGGTTTCCAAGCAACATCGTGAAAACCTAAAAATGTGAGCTTTGACCTCGATTTATTTAAGAATCCTTCCAGCTATTTTTTTCTTGTTTTTGCATTTTTCTCATCTATGAACATTGGTGTTTCAGAATCCGTAAAAGCTTGCCAGGTGTAAGCGTTTTTTTAAGTTAGTTAAAAGTTCATTTAGACTACGCTGGATTTAGCAATTATCTGGTTTTATTTGACATGTGTTGTATGAAAATTACAACTTAAATCCACTGGATTTGCTAAATCCAGCATAGTCAGGCATAAGGCGCACCATACAGGACCTTGTTTTATAAGGAGGCGATACAGTCAGTGCGTTGTCCCAATTTGAACTTCCATATCTCAAAAATGGTAAAATCTACGAAAATATCATAGCGTCCAATCTTGTAGAGAATATTCGCAGCTACAATATTTTCTCTTATCCCATTTCGATAGGACTTGCGCTTTCCAAGCAAAATCGTGAAAACCTAAAAAAAATAAAAATAAAAACGTGAATATTGATCGCGATTTATTTAAAAAGCGCTCCCGTGATTTTTTGTTTTTAATTTAATTTTTTCGTTAGAAACGAGCTTAATGACCTAATGATGCGAGTGAAAAAGGAAAGCCGACGATACGAACCCACACAACCACCACTACGTGACATGCATGTTTCGCCTTCGGTAAAGGCTCCTCAGACATATCGGCCGTGGGGCGGCTTCGATATCATCTAACTTTTTCTCTTTCAAACGCAATTTGTTTTTTACAACGCTGAATATTTGTTCAATCATTGTATGGCTTTCATGACAAACGCTTAGCGAAGTCTTTGAAAGTTATAACCCATATTATGAGTATGGCTCTGAACACTAACACGCCGTGACAACACTTTTTTCCATGTGTTTTCAAGGACGTGGGTTCGAGCCCCAGCCTGGCTCAAGCTGAATTTATTTTTTATTTGAGAATTTTTGCCTATTGAGGCGAAGATCATTTTTAATATTAATTTTTTAATTAATTTTTTTTGTTAGAAACGAGCTTAATGACCAAATGATGCGAGTGAAAAAGGAAAGCCGACGATGCTAACCCACACAACCACCACTATGTTACATGCACGTTTCGCCTTCGGTAAAGGCTCCTCAGACATATCGGCTGTGGGGCGGCTTCGATATCATCTAACTTTTTCACTTTCAAACGCAATTTGTTTTTTACAACGCTGAATATTTGTTCAATCATTGTATGGCTTTCATGACAAACGCTTAGCGAAGTCTTTGAAAGTTATAACTCATATTATGAGTATGGCTCTGAACACTAACACGCCGTTACAACACTTTTTTCCATGTGTTTTCAAAGGCTAATCGTAGTACCATTCGTGTCGTTGAGAGGTTGTCTAATGTTTTTTTGATAATTTAAACTTTTAAAATATGTTTGTGTAAATCGTTTCAACTGAAAATATGGCCCCATATATCAACTAAATCCAATAATAGATTTTCACAATTTACAGCTTATTCCTTGTTTATTGATTCAATTGGAGAGCTAGATTAAAATCCTATTTTCATGCGGTAGCAAATAAGAAAATTGAGTATGTGTGTTGTAAAACAATAAGTAACCGGTTTTTATTTCATATTAAGTAATCACAGTATTTAATGCAGTTGTCATTGAACGAGTGAAAAAAATTAGTAGCCATGCTTTTTGTAGCCACCACCACCGTGACCACCACCCAGACCTCCTCCATGACCACCAATACTTCCACCAAGACTGAAAGCACCACCTAGCCAGAACCAGATCCGGAACCTGATCCGGAACCAGATCCAGAACCTGATCCGGAACCTGATCCGGAACCAGAACCGGAACCTGATCCGGAACCTGAACCTGAACCTGATCCGGAACCTGAACCGGAACCTGATCCGGAACCTGAACCGGAACCTGCTCCGGGACTTGATCTGGAACTTGATCCAAAGGCACCACTGCCACGACTTACGCGGGAACCCAGGCCGCCACCGTTACCTTGACCACCACCCAGACCTCCTCCATGGAAACCACCACCTAAGTCAGAACCAGATCCGAAACCAAATCCACCACCGCCACCACTACCTTTGCCGCCGCCATGATCACCACCTGAACCAGAAACACCAAATCCTCCGAGATCACCACCATATTTATTGCTTTCACCGCCATATGGCAAACCATTGACAGCACAATTGATGACTGTTATGGCAATAAATGTCGCCTGAAATGAAAAGGCAAAAAATGTAAACATTTTCCTTTACTTCCTTTTTCTTCTTCTGTCTGTCAATCCATATTCCTGAATCCTGCAAAAGAGCAAACATCGCTCCCAGGAAATCAGTGTTACAAACAGAGACTCACCAAAATCTTATTCATGTTGGCAATACAGCTCGCTACGCAACCAAGGAATAAAATGGTCCAAAAGAAGAACAAAAATCCCTTCCAATTACACTTGACCGGTCTCTGTCAGTTACTGTTGTTTAAACGAAAAACGTTCTAAGCTTTTATACCTTTTCTTCTTTCTGAGTGATGTTGTGCTGGTACTGGTGCGCTGCTTAGCTTACCGGTAATAGCTAAAGCCAATTTGTGGAAATTTTAATATCTTCATAATGTTTTGCCAGTCTAAGCAGCAATTGCTACTGCTGGCGATGATGATGAAAAATGGAGATAATCATCTTCCAGCTTTACATTGATAAGCTATTGATGACGTTGACCTTGTCGTTATAATGGCAAAACTGCTGATTAAATATTTTTGTTTTGCTCCATTACTGCGCAAACTTTTCTATATTTACCCAATGTTGTGTTTACATTTTTATTTATTTATTTCATTTCTCATATGCCTAGTCTTTCGACCTTAAGGATGTATACTACAGGCCAATATTAAAATAACAAATTTCAAAATATAATAAGAAGGTATCCTAAATATAATAAGGGAGGAATGTTTAAACTTCTCCAAACAACAATTACTATGTATAAAAAAAGGATATAATATAAATAAAAATTATATAATAGCAAGCATTTTGAATAATTGAATTTTGACACTTCAGGAAGGGAAGGGATGTAAAACTACTCCAAAAAGAAATAAAATTTTTATACCCTCAGCCTTTAGGCTAAAGAGGGTATTTACACTTTGATACGACCAAAAATGTGCCTCATCGAAATAATGGTTTTAGACCTCAAGTATGTTTGTACGATTTCCGTTTCAGACAATTTTGAGTAGATCTAGCAATGTCCGTCCGTCTGTCTGTCTGTCTGTCTGTCTGGCAGGCTGGTGCGCACGATAACTCTCGAACGGATCAATCGATTCGTTTCAAATTTTGGGTATCGACATATTTTTTCCAGATTTGATTTAAGTTCGAAGATGGGCCATATAGGTCCACTCCTTCAGGTACCTCCCCCACAAATGTTCAAAAATTGTCGCAAAACTTGTGCGCACGATAACTCTCGAAGGGAGTAACGGAATTGAACCAAACTTTGTATATGGTAATACTACGCCTAGGCATACATCAGGATCGAATATGGATTATATCGGTCCACTTCTTCAGGTACCTCCCAGACAAAATTTGAAATAATTGCAGTTTAGTGACACCTCACGAATCGTTATGAAATTTTTTGTAGCAGGTTGTTCGTGCGGCCCCCGTTACGTCATTGTAATTTTTTTCGAGGGCAAGTCCATAGTTCCCGAGATAAAGGCGCATAACCTCAAAAAATCGCTGCACTATGTCGCGAGTTCAAATAAACGGTGACCAAATATAAAAGGAGTTGGCGTTGGCAGATGAATTTTGGTATAAATACTTATAGTTCACAATGTCGAGAGCAAAAAATTGGGAAGGTCGGTCCACGTTTTGGGATAGTCCGCATGCAACGGTACTTCTTAATGTTTCGGTATTTTGAATATTTTAGCTAAACTTATCAACCAAATTGGTTGAATTTTGAGATGCGGGGTTTTCACTTTACAGAAAACTTTTCCGATAAAAATTATGGACATAGTTCTACGTTTTGATATAGACCCCATATAACGGTACCTCCCGATTTTCGGAATTTTGAAGATTTTACATATGTTCATTGACCAAAAATGGACCAAAAAACTTTTCTGATAAAAATAGAACGGTATCGCCCGAATTTCGGTATTTTCAAGATTTTAACCACATTAAACAACCAATCCCAGCAAAAATTCTCATTACAAACCTCCTTTCCCACCCATTATTTTAACAAGGGCATGTCGCGCGAAATATCTGGTTATTTTGAAACCACTGAAATAAGTAGTCAGAATCTACTTAGTATCTACTTATTTCAGTGGTTACCATCTTCCTTTTCCAGTACTTACAAAATAACCAGATATTTCGCGCGACATGCCCTTGTTAAAATAATGGGTGGGAAAGGAGGTTTGTATGAGGATTTTTGCTGGGATGTAGCTGATATTTGGTATTTAGTCTTCGCCAGGTCTTGCGAAATATTTCTACAGAGAATTGTTGGTATTGCTTCACGTTTTGATATAACCCCCGTGGAACGGTACAGCCCAATTTTCGGGTTTTTAAGGTTATAGCCACATTATCCATTACAAAAATTTGGTGTTCAGTCTTCATATATTTTTGTGAGTTTATTGAATACATCAATATTTTGTCTTCAAATAAGAGAATTTTCCTTAAAATTTTTTTTACCGATTAATGGTCAATAAACGGCAAATTTTTTGTTAAGAATCGAAATTTTGACTTTGTATTCTTTTCCTTGATGGTGTATTCTTTTTCGTGGACAAGCCCATACTTTTTGAGATAATGGCCCTGGAGCTCCAAAAAATCTGCCGGCACTAACTAATCTTGGTTGTGCCTAACATAACACCGCGTACATACTTGGATTACGTCCAAATATGGAACATACATCGTACCACTCCTTAGGGTATCTCCCACACAAAATTTGGAACATGTTAACGAGGGTATGTATATACACTTTCATACGGGCAAAATGTGCCTCATCGAAATAATGGTTTTAGACCCCAAGTATGTTTGGACGAAATGAGTTTCAGACAATTTGGAGTCGATTTAGCAATGTCCGTCCGTCTGTCTGGCTGGCTGGTGCGCACGATAAGTCTCGAACGGGTGAACCGATTTGCTCCAAAATTTGGCTTTCGTAATATTTTGTCCAAGCATAGTTTAAGTTCGAAGATGGTTTATATCGGTCCACTCCCTCCGGTACCTCCCCTACAAATGTTCGAAAATGTTCGGAAAATTTGTACGTACGATAACTCTTGAAGGGAGTAACCGATTTGGTCCATACTTTGCAAATCGTAAAATGTCTACCAGACTTAGATGTGGTTCCAATATGGACTCAATCGGCCCACTACTTCTGGTACCTCCCACACAAAATTCGGATAAGTTCAGTTTAGGACCTGCTATCAAATCGCTTTGATGTTTGTTTTAGGAACTTGTATTTACCGCCCCCTACACGACGGTAAAAGTTTCATCAGGGGCAAGTCCATACTTCCTGAGAAAATAGCCTGAAAGTTGCAAAAAAAACCCTATGACACCGTGTGAGGTGGTTGGAGCGTAAGATAACTCTCGAACGGATCTGCCGGTTCGGTCCAAAATTTGGCCTTAGTAATATTTTGTCCAAACATAGTTTAAGTTCGAAGATAAGCCATATCGGTCTACTCCTTCAGGTACCTCCCCCACAAAAGTTCAAAAATATTCGGAAAAATTGTTCGTACGCTAACTCTTGAAGGGAGTTGCCGAACTGGTCCATACTTCACACATCCTAATATATCTACCAGATATAGATAAGGTTAAAATATGGACTATATTTGTCTACTCATCCGGTACCTCCCGCACAAAATTTCGGATAAGTTCACTTTAAGACCTGCTATAGAATCATTTTGATTTTTGTTGAAGCCACTTGGATTCGCTGCCTCAATTTCCAGGGACAAGGCCGTACTTCTTGAGCAAACAACCCGAAGGGTGTAAAAAACCCCTATGGCACTATATGCAGTGGCTGGAGACACACTTCCTTAATGGTCAATCTATTACTTTAAGTATCTCCTCCGCAAAACTTTTGATCTTTAATCCTAATCAACATTTTTGTCGATTCATACGCCCAAAATTTGTAAAACCACCTAAATACATACGTTTTTTTGGAAAAATTGTTTCAATATTCACAGGCTGAGGGTATATCTCTGTCGGCAAAGCCGACTGATACTTTTTTACTTGTTTTATTTTAAATCATCAAATCCCAGCAAAAGCGGTGCATCCGTGGAGCAGGAGGAACACCATGTAGACGTCCCTGGAGAACACACTAGATCTATTTTCCTTTTGTTGCAAATATTTATTTAATTTTCAGTGGAAAATCAAATAATTTTAACAACTTTCAATCGTTACTTTAAGGGCCATTATTATATCTTTACTTTTGCTAAAGGTTAGATTTTAAAAGCCAAAATGGAGAATTTTGGTGGCCTTAAAATAAAAATTTCATATTAAACATTAACGATACAAATGTCCTCCATCAAATTTAATGTTCACTTTTAATTTTAGGGTAACCAGAAAGCTAAACATCTCTTCGTTAAATCGAAAAAATAGCGTAACACAAAGGGAAAAAATATTAAATAAATTTTGAAAAACGAAAATGTAAGTGAAATAACTTACACGGTGTGCCTTAACAAATTTAAATGGAAGGTGCTTACACCTCGGAAGTTTTTGCTGATTCTGAAACTACAATGCTTCTAGATGAGAAATATCAGGAAACAAAAAAAATCGCCGGAGGGATTTTAAAATAAATCGCGATTTAAGTTCACATTTTTAGGGGTTCTTTAGGTTTTCACGATTAGGCTTGGAAACCGCGAGTTCTATGTAAATGGGTCCAAAGAAAATGTTTTAGCAGCGAAAATTCTCCACAAGATTGACCTTTATGATATTTTCGTAGGTTTTACCGTTTTTGAGATATGGAAGTTCAAATTGGGACAATGCGATACAGTCAGTGCATTGTCTCAATTTGAAATTCTATATCTCAAAAACGGTAAAACCTACGAAAATATCATAAAGGCCAATCTTGTGGAGAATTTTCTCTGCTACAATATTTTCTTTAGACCCATTTACATAGAACTCGCGGTTTCCAAGCTAAATCGTGAAAACCTAAAGAATCCCTAAAAATGTGAACTTAAATCCCGATTTATTTTAAAATCCCTCCGGTGTTTTTTTTTTTTTGTTTCTTGATATTTCTCATCTAGAAGCATTGTAGTTTCAGAATCAGCAATACCTTCCGAGGTGTAAGCACCTTCTATTTAAATTTGTTAAGGCACACCGTGCTTATTTTGTAGTTTGTGGTGACTTTTTTACTTTATTATTTATTTTAGAAACATTGTGGCGTATTTTTTTTTTTTTGGATAGCGTTTGCAATTTTGTTTTTTCAAAATAGTCTGGCTTAATCCCATTGTTGTTGTTTTAATATTTTAAAACAACTAGTTTATTAGTGGAAAAGATTTGGCATAGTTTCGATTCTCGCCACTGGATCTCATCAGTTCCCTTGTTTCTTGTTTGTGGATATTCTCCACCGAAGTTATTTTTCAATAACTTCTTCAACAAGAAACTTTTTATACCCAAACATCAATCGTCAGCTCGAAGTATAAAGGTAAGCAAAGAAAAAAGTTCAATGAGAAGTTTTTCCTTGGCAACCTCACACAACTCCGACGAAAGTGTCTGCGACAACAATTCAAACCTTTTCCACTAGTAGGTGTCGTCGAATTTCGACGAATGCATATACCAAAATTTGGTTGGTCTGCTTTACAGCAAAAACAACACACGTCGTGCCAGTGTCTTCAGTTAGAAACATTGTGGCGTTTTTTTGGGATAGCGTTTGCAATTTTGCATTTTTCAAAATAGTCTGGCTTAAAAAATAGCCTGGCTGAAAAAACAATATTATTTATTTTATTTAATCTTTTCCGCCAACTTCTTCTTCTTGTTTGTAAAATCAGCTGACTTCTTGCAAGTGTTGGCAAATTGCTGTTCGATAACAATCTGCACATGTTTTGCTTCGAGAGAGTAAAATTAGTGGAGAGAGGTTACTGAGAAGTACTTTTCACTTGCGAAGTTATCGTACAGACCTGTTGGTCGATAACGTTCTGCAAATTTTTAGCTTCGTGAGAGTAAAATTCATTGAGAGAATTTGCTCAGTACTTGCAAGTACTTTTTACTTGCGATGTTATCGAACAGTCATTATATTTAAGTCTTAATAACGTAATAATCTGCTAATAAATCGACTTTTAACGGCAATAAAGTTAATTGAGAACACTCGTTTGATGAGTTTTCAAATTTAATTGACGATTTTCGAAAAAAAAATTATTGCATGTTTTGCATATTTTTTGCGTATTTTGCAAATTTTTTAGCATAATTTTTTGCACATATTTTGCATTTTTTTTGCATGTTTTTGATATGATCCCATATATCGAAAAAGTTACCCTTAAAACGCTTAGATCCAAAATTTGAGTCTAATCGGATAAGAAATAATAATCCATATTTTGTTGGCTAGTTCATATGCCCACAAAGGGCCACAAAATTCTGAATACCCCCTAAACCATTGATGGCCAAAAACACACATTTGCAGATTATACATTGCGCTTGTGTGAGTATAAAAAAATCCGAACGACCAACATAGGAAATTTGTTGTTGCTGGCCATCTCTGACTTAAATACACAATTTTTGGGTAAATGGATTTTGTGTATCCGTATATCTTTGTCATCAATGTCGGCTGAGGGTATAACTCTGTAGTTAATGCCGACTTTTACTTTTTTACTTGTATATATATATATATACAACCAAAAGCTACTGTAGTACCATTCGTGTCGTTGAGAGGTTATCTAATATTTTTTGATAATTTAAACTTTTAAAATATGTTTGTGTAAATCGTTTCAACTGAAATTATGGCCCCATATATTTTCACAATTTACAGCTTATTCCTTGTTTATTGATTCAATTGGAGAGCTAGATTAATTGATTCAATTGGAGAGCTAGATTAAAATCCTATTTTCATGCGGTAGCAAATAAGAAAATTGAGTATGTGTGTTGTATAAGTTACCGGTTTTTATTTCATATTAAGTAATCACAGTATTTAATGCAGTTGTCATTGAAAGAGTGAAAAAAATTAGTAGCCATGCTTTTTGTAGCCACCACCACCGTGACCACCACCTAGACCGCCGCCATGACCACCACTACCTGGTCCACCAACACTTCTACCACAACTGAAACCACCATCTAAGCCAGAGCCAGATCTGGAACCAAATCCGGAATTTCCACAAATTGCCTTTAGCTACCTTGACCACCACCCAGACCTCCTCCATGACCACCACTACCTGGATCACCAATACTTCCACCAAGACTGAAACCACCACCTAGCCAGAACCAGATCCGGAACCAGATCCGGAACCTGATCCGGAACCTGATCCGGAACCAGATCCGGAACCTGATCCGGAACCAGATCCGGAACCTGATCCGGAACCTGATCCGGAACCAGATCCGGAACCTGAACCGGAACCTGCTCCGGGACTTGATCTGGAACTTGATCCAAAGGCACCACTGCCACGACTTACGCGGAAACCCAGGCCGCCACCGTAACCTGGACCACCCCCCAGACCTCCTCCATGGAAACCACCACCTAAGTCAGAACCAGATCCGAAACCAAATCCACCACCGCCACCACTACCTTTGCCGCCGCCAAGATCACCACCTGAACCAGAAACACCAAATCCTCCGAGATCACCACCATATTTATTGCTTCCACCGCCATATGGCAAACCATTGACAGCACAATTGATGACTGTTATGGCAATAAATGTCGCCTGAAATGAAAAGGCAAAAAATGTAAACATTTTCCTTTACTTCCTTTTTCTTCTTCTGTCTGTCAATCCATATTCCTGAATCCTGCAAAAGAGCAAACATCGCTCCCAGGAAATCAGTGTTACAAACAGAGACTCACCAAAATCTTATTCATGTTGGCAATACAGCTCGCTACGCAACCAAGGAATAAAATGGTCCAAAAGAAGAACAAAAATCCCTTCCAATTACACTTGACCGGTTTCTGTCAATTACTGTTGTTTAAACGAAAAACGTTCTAAGCTTTTATACCTTTTCTTCTTTCTGAGTGATGTTGTACTGGTACTGGGGTGCTCTGCTTAGCTTGCCGGTAATAGCTATAGGCAATTTGTGGAAATTTCAATATCTTCATAATGTTTTGCCAGTCTAAGTAGCAATTGCTACTGCTGGCGATGATGATGATAAAAATGGAGATAATCATCTTCCAGCTTTACATTGATAAGCTACTGATGATGTTGACCTTGTCGTTATAATGGCAAAACTGCTGATTAAATATTTTTGTTTTGCTACATTGTTTACATTTTGAAGTGAAATTTCCACATTTATATTTAATTGATTACCGCATCATTTGTCTATTTTCACTTAAAAAAAGCAAAATGCAGAACACGGCTGTTGTGGAAGTAAAATAATGGAATTTTCTTAAAAGCGGGTGTCAAAGAGATTCAGTTACAGATTGACCTTAAATGTTCCTATAGTCAACTTTACACTTGACATGTTCATTATACCCTCCACAATAATATGGAGGGCATAATTATATTTGTCATTCCGTTTGTAACACATTGAAGACCCTACAAGGCATGTAAAGAATATACATACTCAGGTATAATTCTAAGTCGATATCACAATATCCGTCTGTCCGTCCGTCTGTTGAAATCAAGATACAGCTTGCAATTTTTAAGATACAGCTTTGTAACTTGGTATAGAAGTTTCTATTACTCATAGGATGTTCGGCATTGCAAATGGGATATACGGTCCACGTTTTGATATAGCGCCCATAGAACTGTACCACCCGTTTTTCGCTATTTTAAAGGTTTTAGCTTCATTATCACATCGAAATGGGTAAAATTTGGTACTTAGTATTCGTTGAAGGTATAAAACTTTCCCCAAGAATTTTGTCGGTATAGGTCCACGCCTTCATATAGCCCCCATAGAACGGTACCTCCGGATTTCCGGTATTTTGAAGGTTGTGACCACAATAATCCACTAAAATAGCTGAAACTTGGTATTTAGTCTTCATTTGGGGTATAAAACTTTCCATATGAAATTTGTCGGTATAGGTCCACGCCTTCGGTATTTTTAAGGTTGTGGCCTCAATATTCCTCCGAAATGGCGGGTACTTAGCCTTCGTTGGTGGCATAAAACTTTCCCCCATAGAACGGTATCGCCCGATTTTCGGTATTTTGAAGGTTAGCAACATTGTTTTACCGAAATTGCTGAAATCCAGTATTAAGTCTTCTTTATAAACTAAAGGAAACATATTATTCAATTTTACCTCAATACCACTCATGGTGGAGGGTATAATAAGTTCGGGCTTACAAAATTCCGTCACACATTTCATCAAAATTGCACAGATTGGGCGAAAATATATATGGGAGCTATATCCAAATCTGAACCGATTTCGATATAATTTGGCACACTTATTTCTAGACCGAATTCAGTGACACATTCCAAATTTCATCAAAGTCGGACGTATATGGCGTGCTTGGTGCAGTAAATACGTCAAATTGGCCGAAAATATATACGGGAGCTATACCCAAATCTGAACCGATTTCGATATAATTTGGCATACTTATTTCTAGATCGAATTCAATCACACATCCCAAATTTCATCAATATCGGACCTATATAGCGTGTTTGGTGCAGCAAATACCTCAAATCCGACGAATATATATATGGGAGCTATATCCAAATCTGAACCGATTTCGATGTAGTTTGGCACATTTATTTCTAGACTGAATTCAGTAAGACATTTTAAATTTCATCAAAATCGGACGTATAGTGCGTGTTTGGTGCAGAAAACACGTCAAATCGGCCGAAAAAAATATATGGGAGCTATATCCAAATCTGAACCAATTTCAATGTAATTTGGTACATTTATTACTATACTGAATTCAGTCACACATTCCAAATTTCATCAAAATCGGACGTATATACCGTGTTTGGTGCGGAAAATACGTCAAATCGGCCGAAAAAAAATGGGAGCTATATCCAAATCTAAACCGATTTCGATATAATTTGGCGTTCTTATTTCTAGATCGAATTCAGTCACACATCCTAAATTTCATCAAAATTGGACCTATATAGCGTGTTTGGTGAATCAAATACGTCAAATCGGACGAACAAATATATGGGAGCTATATCCAAATCTGAACCGATTTCGATGTAGTTTGGCACATTTATTTTTAGACTGAATTCAGTCACATATTCCATATTTCATCAAAATCGGACGTATATGGCGTGCTTGTTGCAGTAAATACGTCAAATCGGCCGAAAATATATACGGGAGCTATGCCCAAATCTGAACCGATTTCGATGTAATCTGGCACACTCATTTTTAGACCGAATTCAGTCACACACTCCAAATTTCATTAAAATCGGACGTATAAAGCATGTTTGGTGCAGCAAATATGTCAAATCGGCCGAAAATATATATGGGAGCTATATCCAAATCTGAACCGATTGTCACCAAAAGCAATAGCGTTCTTCCTATATTCCCAATTTTCAGCTGAATCGGACAAAAAATGCGACCTGTTCGTTGCGAACAAAAATACATGGACAGACGGACGGACGGACATGCATAAATCGACTCTGAACGTGATTATAGGTATATCTCCAAAAGGAACTATGGGTCTATTTCGTTTCCTTTTGTATGTTACATACAAATGCACAAAGACATAATACCCCTTACCACAGTGTGGTGTAGGGCTGGGCTTACAGGTTCACCTTGCTATGGAACTCAGGACAGTTTGACATACGACCACTTGTTGTGTTGTTTACAGTGACTTAAAAAAAAATTAATGCTACAAAATGGAATTTACTTAGTCCCAATTTACATTGGGCGAGTTTACTTGCGGCAATTGTCAGTTTCTAGGTGGGAGAGGGTGCTGAGAGGCAAAGGGTTACCATATGCCTCACCTCTCTCTCCTACAAAATGACAATTGCCGCAAGTAAACTCGCCCAATGTAAATTGGGACTTATGAACATTTTTGTCCGTTCATTTTTCACAACTTTCGACGTGGATAATCACGACAAGAGCACATCGATCAAATTAAATCGTTGTATTTCCGTAAATAATAAAGATAATAAAGGCATTTTGGGCATTTCATCCACAGCATACGTTCGATATTGCAGGAACATCTGGCCGCAAAAATGGGGTTTTCCGTTAGATCCAGCACAATTTGACAATCGCTCAAAAAAGTCTCTTGTTGATTGGTGCCAAGAAATTGTGAATAAATACGATCACGGTGCTTTAACGACGACGAAGATGACCCAAATCCAACGAAAGTTGTTAATGGAAGAAGCACTTGGAAGCGGTGCCCGGAAATAACTCCCACGGATTTAATTCCCAAAATTATTTTGGTCGTTATAGTCCAGTCAAAATAGACATTGAAATAGCAAAAATTCCCACAAAGCTGAATTTTGGTGGAGAGCTTGGGTTTGCATTAGAAAGCATGTGTGCAAAAACAGTTATTCGGGGTCAAAGTTCAAAATTTAGAATTTTTTGTTTCCGTATTTTTTTTTCTTGAAAACGGTGGATCTAAGCAAAAAGTGACTAGAGCAAATATTGTAGACAGAAATATTTTCTACAGATTTGGCCTTTATAATTTTTTCCTAGAGGGAACCATTATTGAGATATAGCGGTTCTAACAAATACATCATTTAAATGCACTTATAAGGGAAATACGCACCAACGCAGGTGAAATGGTTAAAATAACCGGGGTAACCGGGTCTAAAAATAAATTTGTATAAAGACATGTAAATGTAATTCTTAAGTAGTAGTAAAGAAAATCGTTTTTTTAGTCGGCCTATTTTTAAATTGTGAATATATATTTCTAAGAAAATCGATCGGCTTTTTAAAAATTATTTTCGCCTTCAGCGTTTTTTTTTTGTTTTTCGTAGTCCCTCACGTGGACGAGTCCAGAGCAACCCCTTAGATGCACCAACTCCTGACATCTATTGCATCTCACCGAAGGTTGGATGTGGGTGAAGATGCGAATGTGACAAACTGAGCACAGATATATTGGTCCTGGGTTTTCCTCCGTCCCGGCTCGGACCAATAGAATTCGGAGCAGGCATTCCGGGATATGCTGCTCCCAACACAGAAAAACGAAACAAATACGAACATGTACACACTGAGGTGGCAGCCGCTGGCCGGACCATTGGTTTTGTGTTGTTCCGGGTCAATCCGGTACGAAAGAACCCGCTACCGTGGGATTGTCCACCAGATATTTGTAGACCAGGTATGCTGTCAGCTATTATTGCAGTGTCATCTGCATAGCGTATGTTGTTGATTATTACACCATGTACTTTTACTCAAAAAATTTGCATATTTTGCATATTTTTTGTGTATATTGCACATTTTTTGGCATATTTTTTGCACATATTTTGCCTAGATCCAAAATTTGAGTCCAATCGGATAAGAAATAAAAAACATGCAAAAATCCGATAAGAAAATTGAGTATGTGTTTTGTAAAAAAAATAAGTAACCGGTTTTTATTTCATATTAAGTAATCACAGTATTTAATGCAGTTGTCATTGAACGAGTGAAAAAAATTAGTAGCCATGCTTTTTGTAGCCACCACCACCGTGACCACCACCTAGACCGCCGCCATGACCACCGCCATGACCACCACTACCTGGTCCACCAATACTTCCACCAAGACTGAAACCACCACCTAAGCCAGAACCAGATCCGGAACCTGATCCGGAACTTGATACAAAGGCACCACTGCCACCACCTTTTCCGGAACCCAGGCCGCCACCGCTACCTTGACCACCACCCAGACCTCCTCCATGACCACCACTACCTGGTCCACCAAGACTGAAACCACCACCTAAGCCAGAACCAGATCCGGAACCAGATCCGGAACCTGATCCGGAACCAGATCCGGAACCTGATCCGGAACCTGATCCGGAACCTGATCCGGAACCCGATCCGGAACCTGATCCGGAACCTGATCCGGAACCCGATCCGGAACCCGATCCGGAACCTGATCCGGAACCTGATCTGGAACCTGATCCGGAACTTGATCCAAAGGCACCACTGCCACCACCTTTGCCGGAACCCAGGCCGCCACCGCTACCTTGACCACCACCCAGACCTCCTCCATGACCACCACTACCTGGTCCACCAATACTTCCACCAAGACTGAAACCACCTCCTAAGCCAGAACCAGATCCGGAACCTGATCCGGATCCTGATCCGGAACCTGATCCAAAGGCACCACTGCCACGACCTACGCCGGAATTCAGGCCGCCACCGCTACCTTGACCACTACCAAGACCTGCTCCATGACCACCACTACCTGTTCCTCCAACACTTCCACCAAGACTGAAACCACCACCTAAGCCAGAACCAGATCCGGAACCAAATCCGCCACCACTACCTTTGCCGCCGCCAAGATCACCACCTGAACCAGAAACACCAAATCCTCCGAGATCACCACCATATTTATTGCTTCCACCGCCATATGGCAAACCATTGACAGCACAATTGATGACTGCCACGGCAATAAATGTCGCCTAAAATGAAAAGGCAAAAAATGTTAACATTTTCCTTTACTTCCTTTTTCTTCTTCTGTCTGTCAATCCATATTCCTGAATCCTGCAAAAGAGCAAACATCGCTCCCAGGAAATCAGTGTTACAAACAGAGACTCACCAAAATCTTATTCATGTTGGCAATACAGCTCGCTACGCAACCAAGGAATAAAATGGTCCAAAAAAAGAACAAAAATCCCTTCCAATTACACTTGACCGGTTTCTGTCAATTATTGTTGTTTAAACGAAAAACGTTCTAAGCTTTTATACCTTTTCTTCTTTCTGAGTGATGTTGTGCTGGTACTGGTGCTCTGCTTAGCTTGCCGGTAATAGCTTAAGGCAATTCGTGGAAATTCCAATATCTTCATAATGTTTTGCCAGTCTAAGGCTGCCATCAGACCATCTGCTTTTTCACATGTATGACATCAGCTGTTCTGTATATTAGTATACCCAAAGTGACAGCATACATGTGAAAAAGCAGATGGTCTGATGGCCGCCTAAGCAGCAATTGCTACTGCGATGATGATGAAAATGGTGATAATCATCTTCCAGCTATTGCTGGCGCTGACCTTGTCGTAATAATGGCATAACTGCTGATTAAAATGTATTTTTGTTTTGCTCCATTAATGTGCAACCTTTTCTTTATTTACACAATGTTGTGTTTACATTTTTATTTATTTATTTCATTACTCATATGCCTAGTATTTCGACCTTAAGGCTGTATACTATAGTGCAATATTAAAATAACAAATCTAAAATTATAATAAGAAAGTATTCTAAATATAATAAGGGAGGAATGTTTAAACTTCTTCAAACAACAATTACTATGTATAAAAAGGGGATATAATATAAACAAGTAAAAAGTCGATAAGTTCGGCCGGGCCGCTCTTTTTATACCCTCCACCATAAAATAGTCTTAATTAAAATGGAATAATCAGGGTCCTTTCACAATTTTAGGTGGAACAACTTTTCGACTATGGATAGACACCTACTGCCTCCCACTATAACGCTAATTCCTAATGGCCCACAGGGTCGCTAACAAAAATTTCATCACGCCATAACGCGAAAGTTCGACTCACGGCGGATCTGTCCTTCGGGGTTCATAATATACTCACCAATGCCTTTCTTCCCCTAGAGGAATTTTCCGTGCCCCAGACTTTCACCTTCATTTTGTTACACAGTGTTATCTAATCTTCTAATATATAAAAGACAATGTGTGTATGTTACTATGTTTGTATGTTCCGAATAGACTCAAAAACGGCTGAACAGATTTTCTTGAAAATTTCAGATAATGTACAGGGAACACCGGTGGTGAAAATAGGCTATATATTTTCTTGAATGGTCGTCGCGGAAGTGAAATATCGCGGTCATTCCAAATTATTCAAAAACGAAAAGACTCAAAAACGGCTGAATAGATTTTTTGGAAAATTTCCGATAATGTACTGGGAACACCGGTGGTGAAAATAGGCTATATATTTTCTTAAATGGTTGTCGCGGAAGTGAAATATCGCGGTCATCCTAAATTATTCAAAAATGTACTATTTCAGATAGTATAGCAAATTTTAGTAAGCGTGACTATAAAACCGCTATAACACTGGCTTCTATGTGTGGGATAACGCGGTCAACGCCATATTTTGGAATACAGTAAAATCCCGATAACTTGAGATGTCACGATAAAGCAATTCCGAAAAATCGATTGGGAAATCTTATAAAATTTTGTATGTGAAGTTTTTAGGTCTGAGAATAGGTCGTAATCTATTTATTTAACCCGCTAAGTGTAGTGACCGGTGGTCCTCCCAACAATTTTTTAAGAAAACCGCGAAATTCAAGATCCTTTTTAATATATTGTTTACAAATTGTTTGCATTGCTATGGTAATTACTGTCTTGACCCTGAATGGTCGTCGCGGAAGTGAAATATCGCGGTCATCCCAAAATTTTCAAAAATGTATTATTTCAATTAATTAGAACGTTCGTAAGCTGTTTTTATACGACTAAGAGTAGTGACCGGTGGTCCTCCCCTACAATGATTTTAATAAAATCTGAAATCGCGGTCATCACAAAGTTTTCAAAAATGTATTATTTCAATATATATACATAATTTTAGTAAGCGTGACACAAAAATGATATAAACACTAGCTTGAACAAGTGGTAGTGGCCGGAGGTAGTGACCGGAGGTTCTCCTTCAAAATTTAAAAAAAAAAAATCTGAAGTCCATGATATTTTTGAACGTATTGTTTACAGATTGTTTGCAATACTATTGTAATACTGTCTTGACCCTGAATGGTCTTCGCGGAAGTGAAATATCATGGTCATCACAAAATGTTCAAACATTTATTATTTCAGATAATATACATAATTTTGTAAGTGTGCATAAAAAACGCTACAAACCCTGAACACTTAACAATAAGTGGGATAGCTCGATCAACTCCACATTTTGGAATACAGTGAAATCCCGATAACTTGAGATGTCACTAGACCGAAATTCCAGAAAAATGATGGGACATCAGACAAAGTTATTGATATACAAAACAATATCATCATTAGAAACAGAATACCGCGATAGTGTCCGATTTTTGAAAATATTACAATTACGGATAAAATCTCAAAATGTGGGAAGTGAAACTTCATGAGCATTGATTTCAGTTTATAGTTTATAGAAGTAATTTTTTATGAATTATATAAATGGTGCCATACATATACCGAAGGAACATACATTTCGCTGAGGGGTATTTTACCATGCAATAGTGGTAAAATAGAGCGCGAAGAAAAAAGGCGTTACGTTCGATCGGGCTGAATGAGGTTAAATCCACCAAAAATAGCGAAAATTAGTCGCCACCGTTCTATGGGACCTATGTATATCAAAACGAGGACGTATACTGAAAATTTTCTGCAAGACTGTTTACGACCCCCAACAGTGGCTATATCTCCGAACTATCGAAAATCGGGAGGTACTGTTTTTTGGGAGATATATCAAAACGTGAACCTATAGCTGTTGCATACCGAGCGCAAAGAAAAAGGCGTGTCTTTCGGTCGATCCGAATATTTATGCTCGCATCTTTAAATTATATTAAAACCAGATTACAGCCATTTTGGTGTGATAATGATGTTAAATCCTAAAAAAATAGTGAAAATCAGCCGGTACCGTTCTATGGGAGCTATGTATATCAAAACGTGGACCTATACTGACAATTCTCTGCAGTAATATTTATGACCCCAACCGAGACCAACAAACCAATATATAGCAATGTTAATTGACCTGCACCGACCATTATATGTGGGTCACAAAGCGCTTTAAACTGTCCATTTATGTGAAGGGTATAATAAAAGAGATTTTATATCTTAAATTTGGGAGATACCATTACATGGAATTTATGTCAAAACATTGACATCAATACTGGACAGATAACTAAAGTTTACACAGAGAACCCAAACAACGGGCCAGCAACGTGGACCGGGTCAGCTAGTCTAATCTAAAAAAAAATGTGTTCAGCTAGGTGAAAGGTTCCACCTACGGGGCTATATCAAAGAGTCAACCTATCTTTATATTTTTTGGCGGAAAAGTTTTATAGCTGCAGGGAACTTCAAGAGTCAAATTGAGGGTAGTTCCATCAAAACAATGTAGACCCTCAAAAATGGACCCATGTTGACGAATTTTAGTGAAGAAATTTCGTGACCACTGAAAATTCCCGAAAATCGGGAGGTACAGTTATATGGGGGGTATACCAAAACATGGACCTATATTGACGATTATTTTTGAATAGACAAAATTGTAGCTAAAATTCTCAAAATACCGATCATTACAGCTAGTTCGGTTAAAAATTGCAGCTAAAATTCTCAAAATACCGAAAATCGGGAGATGCCGTTATATGGGGGTTATACCAAAACATGGACCTATGTTGACGATGTTTCGTTGGAGATGTTTTATGACCACTGAGAAGCTCAAACGGCAAATTACAGGTAGTTCGGTTAAAAATTGTAGCTAAAATTCTCAAAATACCGAAAATCGGGAGGTACCGATATATGGGGGCTATACCAAAACATGGACATATGTTGACGATGTTTCGTGGAGATGTTTTATAACCACTGAGATCCTCAAATGTCACATTACAGCTAGTTCGGTTAAAAATTGTAACTAAAATGCTCAAAATACCGAAAATCGGGAGGTACCGAAATATGGGGGCTATACTAAAACATGGACCTATGTTGACGATATTTCGTGGAGATGTTTTATAACCACTGAGAACCTCAAATGTCACATTACAGCTAGTTCGGTTAAAAATTGTAACTAAAATGCTCAAAATACCGAAAATCGGGAGGTACGGTTATAGAGGGGCCATACCAAAACATGGACCTATGTTGACGATGTTTGGTGGAGATGTTTCATGATCATTGAGAACCTCAAATGTCAAATTGCAGATAGTTCGGTTACAAATTGTGGCTAAAATTCTCAAAATACCGAAAATCGGGGGGTACCGTTATATGGGGGCTATACCAAAACATCTACCTGTGTTGACGATGCTTGGTGGAGATATTTCATGACCACTGAGAACCTCTAATGGCAAATTACAGCTATTTCGGTTAAAAATTGTAGCTAAAATTCTCAAAATACCGAAAATCTGGAGGTACCGATATATGGGGGCTATACCAAAACATGGACCTATGTTGACAATGTATCGTGGAGATGTTTCATGACCACTGAGAACCCCAAATGTCAAATTGCAGATAGTTCGGTTAAAAATTGTGGCTAAAATTCTCAAAATACCGAAAATCGGGAGGTACCGTTATATGGGGACTATACCGATCACTAGGAACTCTAAGTGCCAAATTATAGCTAATTCGGTATGCAAATGTGACGAAGAACGTCAAAATACCTCAAATCCGGAGGTACCGTTATATGGGGGCTATACCATCTTCGAACTTGACCTGACCTATGGGAAAAAGACCCTCGGGTGCAAAATTTCAGCACTCTATCTCAATTATTGCGGACGCTAGAGTGATTACAACAGACGGACAGACGGACATGGCTAGATCGTCTTAGAATTTTATCCTGATCAAGAATATATATACTTTATAGGGTCGCAAATGATTAGTTCGATGTGTTACAAACGGAATGACAAACTTAATATACCCTCCATACTATGGTGGAGGGTATAATAAAAAATTTTGATTAATTGAATTTTGGCACTTCAGGAAGGGATGTTAAACTACTCCAAAAAGAAATACAATTTTTATACCTTCAGCCTTTAGGCTAAAGGGTATTTATACACTTTGATACGACCAAAAATGTGCCTCATCGAAATAATGGTTTTAGACCCCAAGTATGTTTGTACGATATCCGTTTCAGACAATTTTTAGTAGATCTAGCAATGTCCGTCTGTCTGTCTGGCTGGCTGGTGCGCACGATAACTCTCGAACGGATCAATCGATTCGTTTCAAATTTTGGGTATCGAAATATTTTGTCCAGATTTGATTTAGGTTCGAAGATGGCCCATATAGGTCCACTCCTTCAGGTACCACCCCCACAAATGTTCAAAAATTGTCGCAAAACTTGCGCGCACGATAACTCTCGAAGGGAGTAACGGAATTGAACCAAACTTTGCATATGGTAATACTACCTCTAGGCATACATCAGGATCGAATATGGATTATATCGGTCCACTCCTTCAGGTACCTCCCACACAAAATTTGAAATAAGTGCAGTTTAGTGACACCTCACGAATCGTTATGAAATTTTTTGTAGCAGGATGTTCGTGCGGCCCCCGTTGTAATTTTTTTCGAGGGCAAGTCCATAGTTCCCGAGATAATGGCGCATAACCTCAAAAAAACGCTGCACTATGTCGCGAGTTCAAATAAACGGTGGCCAAATATAAACGGAGTTGGCGTTGGCAGATGAATTTTGGTATAAATACTTATAGTTCACTCACAATGACGAGAGCAAAAAATTGGGAAGATCTGTCCACGTTTTGGGATAGTCCCCACGCAAGGGTACTTTTTAATGTTTCGGTATTTTGAATATTTTAGCTAAACTTATCAACCAAATTGGTTGAATTTTGAGATGCGGGATTTTCACTTTACAAAAAACTTTTTCGATAAAAATTATGGACATAGGTCCACGTTTTGATATAGACCCCACATAACGGTACCTCCCGATTTTCGGAATTTTGAAGATTTTACATATCTTTACACGCCCAAATATGCCGATAGTTCCCAATGGACCAAAAAACTTTTCTGATAAAAATTATGTACATAGGTCCACGTTTTGATATAGCTCCAATAGAACGGTATCGCCCGATTTTCGGTATTTTCAAGGTTTTAGCCACATTAAACAACCAATGTAGCTGATATTTGGTATTTAGTCTTCGCCAGGTCTTACGAAATATGTTTACAGAGAATTGTTGGTATTGGTTCTTACTTACTTACTTAGCTGGCCCATTACAGAACATTTGTTCCATAGACAGAACTAAGAAAAGATCTCCAATCCTCTCTGTTTTTCGCTTCGCTTTTTGGAATACCGCGCCTTTTCATTTCTTCATCCACTTGTATGCTCCATCGAAGCTTAGGCCTGCCGATTCTGAGTGCACCGCCATGTGGCATGTATTCATACGCCTTTTTAGCGGGTTCATCATCGCTCATTCTTATGATATGGCCTAGCCAACGCAATCGTTGCATCTCGATACGTTTAACTATATTCATGTCTATGTATAGCTCCAATACAATTCTTCTTCTTATTTCACAACTGATGTTGTTTGTTGTGTTTATGGCAGTGTCGAGGTAAACGAAGTCTTTACCTACCTCAAAATTATAGGTACCAACTACCACAGTTGGACCGAGCTCTGTGGACGCTTTGTGCGTCGACACCATCAATTTGGTCTTTTCGCCGTTTACCGCCAGACCCACATTCGCAGATTCTGCTTCGACCTTCCTAAAGGTATCAGTTACTTCCTTTACTAATCGTCCCATGATGTCTATGTCATCAGCATAAGCAAGTAACATGTGGCTATTGGTGTAAATTGAGCCATTTCTTTTAACCTTCGCGTCTCGTATTACCTTTTCCAGCAAAATGTTGAATAGATCACACGAAAGGCTGTCTCCTTGTCTGAAACCTCTTTTGCTACTGAATTGTTCGGAGAGGTTCTTTCCAATTTTAACTGAGGACCTAGTATCAGTTAAAGTCATCTTACAAAGCCAGATGAGCTTTGTGGGGATACCAAATTCAGACATTGCATGGAATACCTTTGATCGGAGGGGACTGTCGAATGCTGATTTATAATCGACAAAAAGGTGATATGTGTCGATCTGCATCTCTTGGGTCTTCTCCAGAATTTGCCGCAGGGTAAATATCAAGTCAGTGGTGGACTTGCCAGGTCTAAAGCCACATTGGTATGGTTCAATTATTTCGTTGACCATTGGCTTAAGTCGTTCGCACAATATCCCTGACAATATCTTATACGCAATAGGGAGAAGACTTATGCCCCTATAGTTGGAGCATACAGTCTTATCTCCTTTCTTGTGGACGGGCCACAGGATGCTCAGGTTCCAATCGTCGGGTACGCGTTCTTCCTGCCAGATGGTGCTAACTGGCTGATGCATGCACCTTATCAGCGCGTCGCCTCCGGTTTTAAACAGCTCGGCTGGTAAGCCATCGGCTCCTGCTGCTTTATTATTCTTCAGCCGGTTGATTGGTGTTTTTACCTCATCTTGGCCGGGCGGTATACATTCTATACCATCTTCTGGGATTGGATCTGTGGTATAATCGTCTTCGCTACTATTGGATACCAGCAGATTGGGGAAATGTTCCTTCCATATCCTGTGCACGCTATCTGTATCTGTTACCAGATTACCTTGCTGGTCTCTACAGGAGGATGTGCCTGTACCAAAGCCATCTGTTTGATGTTTCACTCTTTGGTAGAATTTTCGGACTTCATTCTGGCTCCTGTACATCTCGAATTTTTCACACTCCCGCTTTTCCATTTCTCTCTTTTTCTTGCGGAAAAGACGTTTCTCTTCTCCCCTTTTCTCCCGATATCTCTCGTGCGCTACGCGTTGCTACTGATTGTAAAGTAGCTCTATATGCCGCTTTTTTCTCTTCGGTAGCAGCATGACACTCCTGGTCATACCATGAATTCCTTTGTGGAAGTCTCTGGAATCCAAGTATGGATTTTGCGGCTGTTTGCATGAAGTGGGCAATATTTTGCCATTGTGTTGTTATGTTATCGGGACAAGGAGTGCTCGCATTAAGTTCGTGTCTGTTCGTGCTTTATTTGCAACGTTTAGACGAGTACGTACCTTTGCTGCAACAAGGTAGTGGTCCAAATCAATGTTTGCGCCTCGGAACGATCGTACATCCAACACGCTCGATGAATATCACAACATGATCAATTTGATTACTTGTTCTTTGATCTGGAGACAGCCAGGTGCCCTTATGAATATCGAGATGATTAAATCTGGTACTGCTAACTACCATGTTTTTTGCGGCTGCAAAGTCTATCAGCCTCATACCATTGTCAGATATTTCACTGTGGAGACTGAATTTCCCGACTGTTGGGCCAAAGATATTCTCCTTTCCAATTTTGGCATTAAAATCGCCTAGAATGATTTTAATGTCATGGGCAGGGCAACGGTAATATGTTTCTTCTAAGCGCTCGTAAAATATATCTTTGGTCTGTTCGTCCTTATCTTCAGTGTGAGCATGAGCGCAAATAAAGCTGATGTTGAAGAATTTTGCTTTTATTCGAATTGCAGCAAGTCTTTCATTCACTGGTGTGAAGCTGGATAACATATGTTTTAGTCTCCGACTAACTACGAATCCGCAACCAAACTCATGCTTTACGTCATGGCAGCTATAATACAGTGCGTCACCTTTAGGTGTTGTTGTGACGCCTTTCCCAATCCATCGTATTTCCTGTATGGCAGTAATATCGGTCTTGTACTTTTCAAGTACGTCTGCCAATGCGAAGACTGCAACTTCTCTATAAAGAATGCGAACATTCCAGGTGCAGATTCGCAGATCATGGTCCTTAAAACGTTTGCGGGGTTCGTCAACTTTAGAGGGGTTTGTTTTTCTTTTCTTTCGTTTTTTCATAGTAGGCTGTTTTTTCTAGGGGAGGGTTACTAACCCGACGCCCAAACCCAAGTTTTTAACATTCTTATGGGTGAACGCGCGGCACATGTTAGCTCACTGCCTTTAAAGGGTGTTAAAGGCAGTTCCACAGGTGACCACGGGGAGATCAGTGTCCACTTGAGATGAATGAGGGACCAAGATAAATCCTGGGCTTTGCCATGTTAAAACCGGTCAGGACCGTTCCTTGGTATCTTCCATCCCCTACGTCACCAGTTGGTATTGGTATTGGTTTTTAAGGTTTTAGCCACATTATCCACCCAAAATTACAGAAATTTGGTTTTCAGTCTTCATATATTTTTGTAAGTTTATTGAATACATCAAAATTTTTCTCTTCAAATAAGAGAATTTTCCTTAAAATTTTTTTGACCGATTATTGGTCAATAAACGGCACATTTTTTGTAAAAAATCGAAATTTTGACTTTGTATTCTTTTCCTTGACGGTGTATTCTTTTTCGGGGACAAGTCCATACTTTTTGAGATAATGGCCCTGGAGCTCCAAAAAATCTGCCGGCACTAACTTAACTTGGTTGTGCCTAACATAACACTCGCGTACATACTTGGATTACGTCCAAATATGGAACGTACATCGCACCACTCCTTAGGGTATCTCCCACACAAAATTTGGAAAATGTAAAGTTTAAGGTTTTTTTATACCCTCAGCATTTATGCTAACATTTATGCAAACTGTGTCTCATCGCAATAATGGTTTTAGACCCTAAGTATGTTTGGACGAAATGTGTTTCAGATAATTTGGAGTTGATTTAGCAATGCCCATCCGTCTGTCTGTCTGGCTGGCGGTGCGCACGATAACTCTCGAACGGATGTACCGATTTGCTCTAAAAGTTGGCTATCGCAATATTTTGTCCAAACTTAGTTTAAGTTCGGTACCTCCCCAACAAAAGTTCGAAAATGTTCGGAAAATTTGTGCGCACGATAACTCTTGAAGGGAGTAACCGACTTGGTCCATACTTTGCACATAGTGAAATTTCTACCAGACTTAGATGAGGTTCCAATATTGACTCAGTCGATCCACGCCTTCGGGTACCTCCCACACAAAATTTCGGAAAAGTTCAGTTTAGGCCCTGCTCTCGAATCACTTTGATTATTGTTGTAGCAACTTGTATTCACTGCGACCTATACGACGGTATAAGCTTCATCTGGGGCAAGTCCATACTTTCTGAGAAAATAGCCTGAAAGGTACAAAAAAAACCTATGACACCGAGTGTAGTGGTTAAAGCGCAAGATAACTCTCGAACGGATCTGCCGATTCGGTCCAAAATGTGACCTACGTAATATTTTGTGCAAACTTAGTTTAAGTTCGAAGATGGGTTATATCGGTCCACTCCTTCCGGTACCTCACCCACAAAATTCCAAAAATGTTCGGAAAAATTGTGCGTACGATAACTCTTGTAGAGAGTGGCCGAATTGGTCCATACTTTACACATCCTAATATATCTACCAGATATAGATCAGGTTCGAATATGGACTATATTTGTCCACCCCTTCCGGTACCTCCCACACAACATTTTGGATAAGTTCACTTTAACACTTGATATGGAATCACTTTGATTTTTGTTGAAGCTACTTGCATTCGCTGCCTCAAATGCGATGGTAAAAGTTTTTTCAGGGGCAAGTCCATACTTATTGAGCAAACAGCCCGAAGGGTGTAAAAACCCCCTATGGTACGAGTACCATATGTAGTGGCTGGAGATCCATTATTGTTAGTATCTCCTCCGCAAAACTTTTAATTTTTACTCCTAATAAACATTCTTCGGTTCAACCTCCCAAAAATTTTACATGCGTTTTTTGGGAAACAATTGTTTCAATATAGTACATAGGCTGAGGGTATATCTCTGTCGGCAAAGCCGACTGATACATTTTTACTTGTTTGTACAGTTTTTTATACCCTCCACCATATTATGGATGGTATAATTAAATTTGTCATTCCGTTTGTAACACATCGAAATATTCATCGAAGACCCTATAAAGTATATATTCTTGATCAGGGTAAGATTCTAAGTCGATCTAACCATGTCCGTCTGTCCGTCCGTCCGTCTGTTGAAATTAAGATACAGCTCACAATTTTTAAGATAGAGCTTTGTAATTTGGTATAGAAGTTTCTATTACTCCTAGGATGTTTGGTATTGCAAATGGGCTATATCGGTCCACGTTTTTATATAGCCCCCATAGAACGGTACCACCCGATTTTCGGTATTTTGAAGGTTTTAGCTTCATTATCACACCGAAATGGCTGAAATTTGGTACTTAGTCTTCGTTAGAGGTATAAAACTTTCCACCAGAATTTTATTGGTATCGGTCTGCGCCTTCATATAGCCCCCATAGAACGGTACCACCCGATTTTCGGTATTTTGAAGGTTTTAGCTTCATTATCACACCGAAATGGCTGAAATTTGGTACTTAGTCTTCGTTAGAGGTATAAAACTTTCCACCAGAATTTTATTGGTATCGGTCTGCGCCTTCATATAGCCCCCATAGAACGGTACCTCCCGATTTACGGTATTTTGAAGGTTTTAGCTTCATTATCCTACCAAAATGGCTGAAATTTGGTACGTTGTCTTCTTTAAGGGTATACAACTTTCACCCAGAATTTTGTCGGTATCGGTCCACTCCTTCATATAGCCCCCATAGAACGGTACCTCCCTTTTTTCGGTATTTTGAACGTTGCGGCTTCAATATTCCACCGAAATGGCTGAAATTTGGTATATAACCTTTGTGGGGGGTATAAAACATCCCCGTATAAATTTGTCGGTATAGGTCCACTCCTTCATATAGCCCCCATAGAACGGTACCTCCCTATTTTCGGTATTTTGAACGTTGCGGCTTCAATATTCCACCGAAATGGCTGAAATTTGGTATATAACCTTTATTTGGGGTATAAAACATCCCCGTATAAATTTGTCGGTATAGGTCCACGCCTTCATATAGTCCCCATAGAACGTTACCTCCCGATTTTCGGTATTTTGAAGGATGAAATTTTCTTGTACAGGTCCAGAAATTTTCTTGTACAGGTCCACGCCTTCACATTGCGCCCCATTTCCGACTAAAATTTGTCGGTATAGGTCCACGTTTCGATATAGCCCCCTTAGAAGTTTGAAGGTTGTGACGTCAATATCCCACCGAAATGACTGAAATTCGTTATTTAGTCTTCCAACAGGTTATAAAATATTCCAGAAGAGTATTATCAGTAGAGGTCAACGTCTTCCCATATCCCCATAGAAGCGTACTTCTTGATTTTCGTTTTTTTATTAGTTTTAGCCAAATTAGCTTACCGAAATATAGGAAATTTGGTAGTTAGTCTTCTTTGAGTCTAAAAATTTTCGCCAGAAATTTGTCGGTATAGATTGACGTGCCTCACATTGCTTTATCGAAATTACTGAAATTGTCTATTAAGTCCCCTTCATACAAAAAAAGGAAACTAATTATACCATTTTACTTCAATACAACTCGTGGTGGAGGGTATAACAAGTTTGGCCCGACCGAACTTAACGCCGTTCATACTTGTTTTAGTTGCTTTCATTTTACAGTACCTACTTCTTGGTGTGCACTTCAAATGCTTATCTGCATTGTATTATCCACTTTCACCTGCTTATATTGTATATTCTGCATATTCCATATTTTTTATACGCTCAGCATTTATGCTAACGAGGGTATATGCACGTTCATACGGGCAAAATGTGCCTCATCGAAATAATGGTCTTAGACCCCAAGTATGTTTGGACGAAATCCGTTTCAGAAAATTTGGAGTTGATTTAGTCATGTCCGTCCGTCTGTCTGTATGGCTGGTTGGCTGGAGCGCACGATAACTCACGAACGGACTAACCGATTCGGTCCAAATTTTGGCTTTCGTAATATTTTGTCCAAACTTAGTTTAAGTTCGAAGATATGTTATATCGGTCCACTCCTTCCGGTACCTCCGCCACAAAAGTTCAAAAACGTTCGGAAAATTTGTGCGCACAATGACTCTTAAAGGGAGTGAATGATTTTGCCCATACTTTGCACATCGTAAAATTTCTAGCAGATGAGGTTCCAAAATGGACTCAATCCGTATACTGGTCGGAGCGCAACGATCTGCCGATTCGGTCCAAAATTTGGTCTTCGTAATATTTTGTCAAAACTTAGTTTAAGTTCGAAGATAAGCCATATCGGTCCACTCCTTTCGGTACCTCCGGCACAAAAGTTCAAAAATGTTCGGAAAATTTGTGCGAACGATCACTCTTAAAGGGAGTGAATGATTTTGTCCATACTTTAAACACCCTAATATATTTAGCAGATATGGATCAGGTTTGAATATGGACTATACTTGTCCACTCTATCTCGTACCTCCCACACAACGTTTTCGATAAGTTCACTTTAAGTCCTGTTCTCGAACCACTTTGATCTTTGTTGAACTTGCATTTGCTGCCTAAATTACGACGGTAACAGTTTCTTCAAGAGCCAGTCCATACTTCTTGAGAAAACAGCCCGAAAGTTGAAAATCGCCCATAATGGTCCTCTCCTTAGGGTACCTCCGCACAAAAGTTGAACATTAGTGTCAAAGTGCAGTTTTGGGTCTGTTCGAAGATCCTGGCATACCGGTCCAATTTCAAATGTCCAAAAAGGCCCAAAAATTCTGAAAAGACCCTAAATACATTCAATCTGTCCGTAGAGGAAAATTTCAATTCACATAGGCTGAGGGTATATCTCTGTCGGCAAAGCCGACTGAAACTTTTTTACTTGTTTTTCGTATAGTTGTTGAGGATATACATTTCTCTGCAAAACCGACTGATTCCTTTTAACTTGCTTCCTTTTTACAGTACCCAAATGTTATTCACTTTCTCCGACTTATCACTTACCTAATTAGCTGACCACTGTATATTCCATATTTATCCACTTTGTAAAATTCACATCTTGGATATTAATATTGCTTACACTTTTTAATATATGTATGTATGTACATTGCTATATCACTAAATTAAATGTAGCCCACACGTGTCACAGTGTTCAGTGTGACTTTGTAAACACAATTCTATTTTTAGTTCCAACGATGGATGCAGTTCAGTGTTAATACACATAAATTGGCATCACGTTTTGGTGGCCCACTTTGGAGCGAAAACAATTCTTTAAACAAAATTAATCCCATAAAATGTTACTTTCGTTTAATTTATTAAACAACAAAAATCCAAAAACTACAACAACATCCCAGCAATAATGTTGATGGGTATAAAAGTAAAATAAATTTCCTAATTTGAATACAGTAGTGTTTCAGATAAAGACACTTAAAGACATCGTCAACATGTGTAACCTTCTGGTGCTAAGTGTTCTATTCGCGTTTGTAATTGTGGCCCTGGGAAATGAGAGGAATGTTCTTACTGATATTCCTCCTACATTTGATGAAGACAATGGATTGAAAAAAACACCAAATATAATCGATGACGAATTTGAATTAAAGCGATCGCCAACTATATATTACAGTTCCATATACAACGAATCTCGTATAAATGGCGGAGTGACTGTGGCACAAATTGTCCCCTATCAAGTATCCCTGCAGGTATATCGTCGTAATCGTTGGTATCACTTTTGTGGTGGTTCCATAATTACACCCCACCATGTCCTTACAGCAGCCCATTGTGTGAATAACATGCAGCCGCAGGAGATCCATATTGTGGCGGGTACTTTAAATTGGAATAAAAGTGGTGATCGTCATCGTGCTCTGGCCCTGCGTAAACATCCACAATTCTCCATGAGTCCAAAGATAATCAATGACATTGCCATCGTAAAGGTTTCACCGGCATTTAATTTACACAAGCCGACCATTAGTACCATACACTTGGGTACAACAAATCGTATTGGCGAAAGGGTAAATGTTCGTATAACTGGCTGGGGTTCAACGACGCCAAGTCCTAGCAGTGGTTTGCCGGAGAAGTTACAGGAGTTACGTTATCAAACCATATCGAATGCGGAATGTGCCCGAAGGGGCTTTAAGGTCACGCAGAATGAGATATGTGCCTTGGATGTTAAGGGAAAAGGGTCGTGTATGGTAAGTTCGAGGTGGAAGGAATGGAAAATGTTGAATGGTAGCGTAGCCTTTAGCAGGTATTTATAGGTTATCACTGTATTTATATATTATCTATAGAACACCCGTCAAGGAGTCTTTTATACATGAGAAGTTTTTAAATAGCTATCCTGTAAATGTAACAATTTTTTCTAAAAATAAAATGCTCTTCAGAATATATGTATGCTCCGATAAAAACTGATCAAGAGGTTGTCTGCGATCAAGAAGTTGCCTTCCGCTTCATTTTTCATTAACTTCACAATTGTTTACCCATCAAACTAAACTGAAGAGTCATGTATTCTATTATTCCCAAAGTCTTAAAATAATTTAAATTTTCCTTCATCTCTTTTTGTTCATGCAGGGTGACTCCGGTGGTCCATTGGTTACAATGCACAAACCCCCACAACTTGTTGGTATTGTTTCATATGGCACTGTGCCATGTGCCCAAGGTATACCTGATGTCTACAGCAGAGTTTCCAGTTTCTTGCCATTCATTAATAGAGTCGTCGCCAACGAAATACCATGACGTCATTAAAAAACGGACAAGTGATCCACATAAGGAAACTGAACATAACTTTAACCTAAGCATAACCCGAAGAAGAAGAAAACAATAAATAGAAACACACATTTTTCTCCAACATAAACCAAAACCAGAAATTCTTTGAAGCTAGTCATTCAGCAAATGAGTCACAAATAATAAAAGTTAAAAGCAATCGTCTAATACGTTTTCGACATACTTAGATATCCATTAAATTGAAATTGTAGTGGAACGAAGTAAAAATTTGTAACCAATGCAAATGTGGTTAATATAATAGAATATTTTGTTGAGGCTCCTAAGAAGGCGTGGATATTTTAAATAATATTTTGTTAAGGCTCCTAAGAAGGCGTGGATATTTTAAAGAATATTTTGTTAAGGCTCCTAAGAAGGCGTGGATATTTTAAAGAATATTTTGTTAAGGCTCCTAAGAAGGCGTGGATATTTTAAACAATATTTTGTGGAGGCTCCCTAGAAGGCGTGGATATTTTAAACAATATTTTGTTGAGGCTCCCAAGAAGGAGTGGATATTTTAAAGAATATTTTGTTAAGGCTCCTAAGAAGGCGTGGATATTTTAAAGAATATTTTGTTAAGGCTCCTAAGAAGGCGTGGATATTTTAAAGAATATTTTGTTAAGGCTCCTAAGAAGGCGTGGATATTTTAAAGAATATTTTGTTAAGGCTCCTAAGAAGGCGAGGATATTTTAAAGAATATTTTGTTAAGGCTCCTAAGAAGGCGTGGATATTTTAAAGAATATTTTGTTAAGGCTCCTAAGAAGGCGTGGATATTTTAAAGAATATTTTGTTAAGGCTCCTAAGAAGGCGTGGATATTTTGCAGAATATTTTGTTAAGGCTCCTAAGAAGGCGTGGATATTTTAAAGGATATTTTGTTAAGGCTCCCAAAAAGGCGTGGATATTTTAAACAAAATTTTGGTAAGGCTCCCAAGAAGGCGTGGATATTTTAAACAAAATTTTGTTAAGGCTCCCAAGAAGGCGTGAATATTTTAAACAACATTTTGTTAAGGCTCCCAAGAAGGCGTGGATATTTTAAACAAAATTTTGTTAAGGCTCCCAAGAAGGTGTGGATATTTTAAAGAATATTTTGTTAAGGCTCCTAACAAGGCGTGGATATTTTAAAGAATATTTCGTTAAGGCTCCTAAGAAGGCGTGGATATTTTAAAGAATATTTTGTTAAGGCTCCTAAGAAGGCGTGGATATTTTAAAGAATATTTTGTTAAGGCTCCTAAGAAGGCGTGGATATTTTAAAGAATATTTTGTTAAGGCTCCTAAGAAGGCGTGGATATTTTAAAGAATATTTTGTTAAGGCTCCTAAGAACGCGTGGATATTTTAAAGAATATTTTGTTAAGGCTCCTAAGAAGGCGTGGATATTTTAAAGAATATTTTGTTAAGGCTCCTAAGAAGGCGTGGATATTTTAAAGAATATTTTGTTAAGGCTCCTAAGAAGGCGTGGATATTTTAAAGAATATTTTGTTAAGGCTCCTAAGAAGGCGTGGATATTTTAAAGAATATTTTGTTAAGGCTCCTAAGAAGGCGTGGATATTTTAAAGAATATTTTGTTAAGGCTCCCAAGAAGGCGTGGATATTTTAAAGAATATTTTGTTAAGGCTCCTAAGAAGGCGTGGATATTTTAAAGAATATTTTGTTAAGGCTCCTAAGAAGGCGTGGATATTTTAAAGAATATTTTGTTAAGGCTCCTAAGAAGGCGTGGATATTTTAAAGAATATTTTGTTAAGGCTCCTAAGAAGGCGTGGATATTTTAAAGAATATTTTGTTAAGGCTCCTAAGAAGGCGTGGATATTTTAAAGAATATCTTGTTAAGGCTCCTAAGAAGGCGTGGATATTTTAAAGAATATCTTGTTAAGGCTCCTAAGAAGGCGTGGATATTTTAAAGAATATTTTGTTAAGGCTCCTAAGAAGGCGTGGATATTTTAAAGAATATTTTGTTAAGGCTCCTAAGAAGGCGTGGATATTTTAAAGAATATTTTGTTAAGGCTCCTAAGAAGGCGTGGATATTTTAAAGAATATTTTGTTAAGGCTCCTAAGAAGGCGTGGATATTTTAAAGAATATTTTGTTAAGGCTCCTAAGAAGGCGTGGATATTTTAAAGAATATTTTGTTAAGGCTCCTAAGAAGGCGTGGATATTTTAAAGAATATTTTGTTAGAGCTCCCAAGAAGGTGTGGATATTTTAAAGAATATTTTGTTAAGGCTCCTAAGAAGGCGTGGATATTTTAAAGAATATCTTGTTAAGGCTCCTAAGAAGGCGTGGATATTTTAAACAAAATTTTGCTAAGGCTCTCAAGAAGGCGTGGATATTTTAAACAAAATTTTGTTAAGGCTCCCAAGAAGGCGTGGATATTCTAAAGAATATTTTGTTTAAACAAAATTTTGTTAAGGCTCCCAAGAAGGCGTGGATATTCTAAAGAATATTTTGTTTAAACAAAATTTTGTTAAGGCTCCCAAGAAGGCGTGGATATTTTAAAAAAAATTTTGTTAAGGCTCCTAAGAAGGCGTGGATATTTTAAAGAATATTTTGTTAAGGCTCCTAAGAAGACGTGGATATTTTGTTAAGGCTCCTAAGAAGGCGTGGATATTTTAAAGAATATTTTGTTAGAGCTCCCAAGAAGGCGTGGATATTTTAAAGAATATTTTGTTAAGGCTCCCAAGAAGGCGTGGATATTTTAAACAAAATTTTGTTAAGGCTCCCAAGAAGGCGTGGATATTTTAAACAAAATTTTGCTAAGGCTCTCAAGAAGGCGTGGATATTTTAAACAAAATTTTGCTAAGGCTCTCAAGAAGGCGTGGATATTTTAAACAAAATTTTGTTAAGGCTCCCAAGAAGGCGTGGATATTTTAAACAAAATTTTGTTAAGGCTCCCAAGAAGGCGTGGATATTTTAAACAAAATTTTGCTAAGGCTCTCAAGAAGGCGTGGATATTTTAAACAAAATTTTGTTAAGGCTCCCAAGAAGGCGTGGATATTTTAAAGAATATTTTGTTAAGGCTCCCAAGAAGGCGTGGATATTTTAAACAAAATTTTGTTAAGGCTCCCAAGAAGGCGTGGATATTTTAAACAAAATTTTGTTAAGGCTCTCAAGAAGGCGTGGATATTTTAAACAAAATTTTGTTAAGGCTCCCAAGAAGGCGTGGATATTCTAAAGAATATTTTGTTTAAACAAAATTTTGTTAAGGCTCCCAAGAAGGCGTGGATATTCTAAAGAATATTTTGTTTAAACAAAATTTTGTTAAGGCTCCCAAGAAGGCGTGGATATTTTAAACAAAATTTTGTTAAGGCTCCCAAGAAGGCGTGGATATTTTAAAGAATATTTTGTTAAGGCTCCCAAGAAGGCGTGGATATTTTAAACAAAATTTTGTTAAGGCTCCCAAGATGGCGTGGATATTTTAAACAAAATTTTGTTAAGGCTCCCAAGAAGGCGTGGATATTTTAAACAAAATTTTGCTAAGGCTCCCAAGAAGGCGTGGATATTTTAAACAATATTTTGTTGAGGCTCTCAAGGAGGCGTGGATATTTTAAAGAATATTTTGTTGAGGCTCTCAAGAAGGCGTGGATATTTTAAACAATATTTTGTTGAGGCTCCCAAGAAGGCGTGGATATTTTAAAGAATATTTTCTGGCGGCTGCCAAGAAAGGGTGGATATTTTAAACAGTATTTTGTTGAGGCTCTCAAGAAGGCGTGGATATTTTAAAGAATATTTTCTTGCGGCTGCCAAGAAAGGGTGGATATTTTAAACAGTATTTTGTTGAGGCACTCAAGAAGGCGTGGATATTTTAAACAGTATTTTGTTGAGGCTCCCAAGAAGGCGTGGATATTTTAAAGAATATTTTCTGGCGGCTGCCAAGAAAGGGTGGATATTTTAAACAGTATTTTGTTGAGGCTCTCAAGAAGGCGTGGATATTTTAAAGAATATTTTGTTGAGAATGCCAAGAAGGCGTGGATTATTTAAAGAATATTTTGTTGAGAATGCCAAGAAGGCGTGGATATTTTAAAGAATATTATGTTGAGAATGCCAAGAAGGCGTGGATATTTTTAAGAATATTTTGTTGAGAAGAAGGCGTGGATATTTTAAACAAAATTTTGTTAAGGCTCCTAAGAACGCGTGTATATTTTAAACAAAATTTTGTTAAGGCTCCCAAGAACGCGTGGATATTTTAAACAAAATTTTGTTAAGGCTCCCAAGAACGCGTGGATATTTTAAACAATATTTTGTTGAGGCTCCCAAGAAGGCATGGATATTTTAAACAATATTTTGTTGAGGCTCCCAAGAAGGCGTGGATATTTTAAACAATATTTTGTTGAGGCTCCCAAGAATGCGTGGATATTTTAAACAATATTTTGTTGAGGCTCCCAAGAAGGCGTGGATATTTTAAACAATATTTTGTTGAGGCTCCCAAGAATGCGTGGATATTTTAAACAATATTTTGTTGAGGCTCCCAAGAAGGCGTGGATATTTTAAACAATATTTTGTTGAGGCTCCCAAGAAGGCGTGGATATTTTAAACAAAATTTTGTTAAGGCTCCCAAGAAGACATGGATGAAATGTAATATTAATATTTTCCTCATATTTAACCCAAAAATTTAATATGTATGCCTTTAACCTGTCTTGTCTAACCCATGTGTTGATGTGTGTCAAAAGTTATTAAGTCCCTTCAATCCTATCCATGTGTGTGTCTTGTTGTATGAACTAAAGCTTATTAACAAAAGCCCGCATATCTTTGTTTTATCAATCTGTGTGTAGTGGAAAAAAAGGCTTAATATATCAAAGGATATAAGCCAAGTAAACACTCACACATACATGTGTATGTATGTTTCATGCTTGCAGATTACAGCAACAGAAAAATAGTCATGCCCGGAAAAAAGCGCCCTTTAATATGTTTGCCGTGGAGATTAGTTCATAACGCTTTGTGACGTCAAGTCAAAGCCACAAAGGATATTTGCTCAGAGCTAATAAGACAATGTATGTAAACGTGGTGTCTTCGAAAGGATGTCACGTTCTGTTTATGTTCTAAAAAATAATAAGAATAATAAAAAAACAACAGCAGCGTATGGAAATAATGAGACGCTAATGTAATGGCATGTAATTAAAAATTGAAAGGGTTGGAGAGGAGACAGATGTGACACACGGATTGTAGAGTACGAATTTCTTTCCTTAAAGGTATTTAAGATGGCTCCCTTCTTGGGAGTCTTAACAAAATATTCCTTAAAATATCCATGCCTTCTTACGAGCCTCAACAAACTATTCTTTAAATTATTCACGCCTTCAAGGGAGCCTTAACAAAATATTATTTAAAATATCCACGCTTTCTTGGGAGCTTTAACAAAATGTTCTTTAAAATATCCACGCCTTCTAGGGAGCTTTAACAAAATATTCTAAAAAAAAATCCATGCCTTCGTAGGAGCCTCAACAAAATATTATTTAAAATATCCACGCCTTCTTGTGAACTTAGCTTTAACATATCCACGCCTTCTTGAGAGCTTAGCTTTAACATATCCACGCCTTCTTGAGAGCTTAGCTTTAACATATCCACGCCTTCTTGTGAACTTAGCTTTAACATATCCACGCCTTCTTGAGAGCTTAGCTTTAACATATCCACGCCTTCTTGTGAACTTAGCTTTAACATATCCACGCCTTCTTGAGAGCTTAGCTTTAACATATCCACGCCTTCTTGTGAACTTAGCTTTAACATATCCACGCCTTCTTGAGAGCTTAGCTTTAACATATCCACGCCTTCTTGTGAACTTAGCTTTAACATATCCACGCCTTCTTGAGAGCTTAGCTTTAACATATCCACGCCTTCTTGAGAGCTTAGCTTTAACATATCCACGCCTTCTTGTGAATCTAGCTTTAACATATCCACGCCTTCTTGAGAGCTTAGCTTTAACATATCCACGCCTTCTTGAGAGCTTAGCTTTAACATATCCACGCCTTCTTAGGAGCTCTAAAAAATATTCTTTAAAATATCCACGCCTTCTTAGGAGCTCTAAAAAATATTCTTTAAAATATCCACGCCTTCTTGGGAGCCTTAACAAAATATTATTAAAAATATCCATGCCTTCGTGGGAGCCTCAATAAATTTTCTATAAAATATGCACGCCTTCTTGGGAGCCTCAATAAAATATTCTATAAAATATGCACGCCTTCTTGGGAGCCTCAATAAAATATTCTATAAAATATCCACGCCTTCTTGGGAGCCTTAACAAAATATTATTAAAAATATCCATGCCTTCATGGGAGCCTCAATAAATTTTCTATAAAATATGCACGCCTTCTTGGGAGCCTCAATAAAATATTCTATAAAATATGCACGCCTTCTTGGGAGCCTTAACAAAATATTCTTTAAAATATCCACACCTTCTTAGGAGCTCTAAAAAAATATTCTTTAAAATATCCACGCCTTCTTGGGAGCCTTAACAAAATATTATTAAAAATATCCATGCCTTCATGGGAGCCTCAATAAATTTTCTATAAAATATGCACGCCTTCTTGGGAGCCTCAAAAAAATATTCTATAAAATATGCACGCCTTCTTGGGAGCCTTAACAAAATAATCTTTAAAATATCCACGCCTTCTTGGGAGCCTTAACAAAATAATCTTTAAAATATCCACGCCTTCTTGGGAGCTCTAACAAAATATTCTTTAAAATATCCACGCCTTCTTGGGAGCTCTAACAAAATATTCTTTAAAATATCCACGCCTTCTTGGGAGCTCTAACAAAATATTCTTTAAAATATGCACGCCTTCTTGGGAGCTCTAACAAAATATTCTTTAAAATATGCACGCCTTCTTGGGAGCTCTAACAAAATATTCTTTAAAATATGCACGCCTTCTTGGGAGCTCTAACAAAATATTCTTTAAAATATGCACGCCTTCTTGGGAGCTCTAACAAAATATTCTTTAAAATATGCACGCCTTCTTGGGAGCTCTAACAAAATATTCTTTAAAATATCCACGCCTTCTTGGAAGCTCTAACAAAATATTCTTTAAAATATCCACGCCTTCTTGGAAGCTCTAACAAAATATTCTTTAAAATATCCACGCCTTCTTGGAAGCTCTAACAAAATATTCTTTAAAATATCCACGCCTTCTTGGAAGCTCTAACAAAATATTCTTTAAAATATCCACGCCTTCTTGGAAGCTCTAACAAAATATTCTTTAAAATATCCACGCCTTCTTGGAAGCTCTAACAAAATATTCTTTAAAATATCCACGCCTTCTTGGAAGCTCTAACAAAATATTCTTTAAAATATCCACGCCTTCTTGGAAGCTCTAACAAAATATTCTTTAAAATATCCACGCCTTCTTGGAAGCTCTAACAAAATATTCTTTAAAATATCCACGCCTTCTTGGAAGCTCTAACAAAATATTCTTTAAAATATCCACGCCTTCTTGGAAGCTCTAACAAAATATTCTTTAAAATATCCACGCCTTCTTGGAAGCTCTAACAAAATATTCTTTAAAATATCCACGCCTTCTTGGAAGCTCTAACAAAATATTCTTTAAAATATCCACGCCTTCTTGGAAGCTCTAACAAAATATTCTTTAAAATATCCACGCCTTCTTGGAAGCTCTAACAAAATATTCTTTAAAATATCCACGCCTTCTTGGAAGCTCTAACAAAATATTCTTTAAAATATCCACGCCTTCTTGGAAGCTCTAACAAAATATTCTTTAAAATATCCACGCCTTCTTGGAAGCTCTAACAAAATATTCTTTAAAATATCCACGCCTTCTTGGAAGCTCTAACAAAATATTCTTTAAAATATCCACGCCTTCTTGGAAGCTCTAACAAAATATTCTTTAAAATATCCACGCCTTCTTGGAAGCTCTAACAAAATATTCTTTAAAATATCCACGCCTTCTTGGAAGCTCTAACAAAATATTCTTTAAAATATCCACGCCTTCTTGGAAGCTCTAACAAAATATTCTTTAAAATATCCACGCCTTCTTGGAAGCTCTAACAAAATATTCTTTAAAATATCCACGCCTTCTTGGAAGCTCTAACAAAATATTCTTTAAAATATCCACGCCTTCTTGGAAGCTCTAACAAAATATTCTTTAAAATATCCACGCCTTCTTGGAAGCTCTAACAAAATATTCTTTAAAATATCCACGCCTTCTTGGAAGCTCTAACAAAATATTCTTTAAAATATCCACGCCTTCTTGGAAGCTCTAACAAAATATTCTTTAAAATATCCACGCCTTCTTGGAAGCTCTAACAAAATATTCTTTAAAATATCCACGCCTTCTTGGAAGCTCTAACAAAATATTCTTTAAAATATCCACGCATTCTTGGGAGCCTTAATAAAATATTTTTAAAATATCCACGCCTTCTTGGGAGCCTCAATAAAATATTTTTAAAATATCCACGCCTTCTTGGGAGCTTTAACAAAATATTCTTTAAAATATCCACGCCTTCTTGGAAGCCTTAACAAAAAATTATTTAAAATATCCACGCCTTCTTGGCAGCCTCAACAAAATATTCTTTAAAATATCTACGCCTTTTTGGGAGCCTCAACAAAAAATTCTTTAAAATATCCACGCCTTCTTGGGTGCTTTAAAATACTTTTGCTCTGTTCCAGAACCTGCAAGAATCTTTTTTCCTTTATGTTATCGAAAACAATAGTAAGAATTAGTAGATTCTTGCTGTTCCGGAACAGACCATTTTTGTGTCGCTGTCACACATTGATATTTTTATTTTCAAAATAATTTCCTAAAAATAAAAAATGCTTCTTCTAACTTTCATGGTATTCTTAAATATTCTTTAAAATATCCACGCCTTCTTGGGAGCCTTAACAAAATATTATTAAAAATATCCATGCCTTCGTGGGAGCCTCAATAAATTTTCTATAAAATATGCACGCCTTCTTGGGAGCCTCAATAAAATATTCTATAAAATATGCACGCCTTCTTGGGAGCCTCAATAAAATATTCTATAAAATATCCACGCCTTCTTGGGAGCCTTAACAAAATATTATTAAAAATATCCATGCCTTCATGGGAGCCTCAATAAATTTTCTATAAAATATGCACGCCTTCTTGGGAGCCTCAATAAAATATTCTATAAAATATGCACGCCTTCTTGGGAGCCTTAACAAAATATTCTTTAAAATATCCACACCTTCTTAGGAGCTCTAAAAAAATATTCTTTAAAATATCCACGCCTTCTTGGGAGCCTTAACAAAATATTATTAAAAATATCCATGCCTTCATGGGAGCCTCAATAAATTTTCTATAAAATATGCACGCCTTCTTGGGAGCCTCAAAAAAATATTCTATAAAATATGCACGCCTTCTTGGGAGCCTTAACAAAATAATCTTTAAAATATCCACGCCTTCTTGGGAGCCTTAACAAAATAATCTTTAAAATATCCACGCCTTCTTGGGAGCTCTAACAAAATATTCTTTAAAATATCCACGCCTTCTTGGGAGCTCTAACAAAATATTCTTTAAAATATCCACGCCTTCTTGGGAGCTCTAACAAAATATTCTTTAAAATATGCACGCCTTCTTGGGAGCTCTAACAAAATATTCTTTAAAATATGCACGCCTTCTTGGGAGCTCTAACAAAATATTCTTTAAAATATGCACGCCTTCTTGGGAGCTCTAACAAAATATTCTTTAAAATATGCACGCCTTCTTGGGAGCTCTAACAAAATATTCTTTAAAATATGCACGCCTTCTTGGGAGCTCTAACAAAATATTCTTTAAAATATCCACGCCTTCTTGGAAGCTCTAACAAAATATTCTTTAAAATATCCACGCCTTCTTGGAAGCTCTAACAAAATATTCTTTAAAATATCCACGCCTTCTTGGAAGCTCTAACAAAATATTCTTTAAAATATCCACGCCTTCTTGGAAGCTCTAACAAAATATTCTTTAAAATATCCACGCCTTCTTGGAAGCTCTAACAAAATATTCTTTAAAATATCCACGCCTTCTTGGAAGCTCTAACAAAATATTCTTTAAAATATCCACGCCTTCTTGGAAGCTCTAACAAAATATTCTTTAAAATATCCACGCCTTCTTGGAAGCTCTAACAAAATATTCTTTAAAATATCCACGCCTTCTTGGAAGCTCTAACAAAATATTCTTTAAAATATCCACGCCTTCTTGGAAGCTCTAACAAAATATTCTTTAAAATATCCACGCCTTCTTGGAAGCTCTAACAAAATATTCTTTAAAATATCCACGCCTTCTTGGAAGCTCTAACAAAATATTCTTTAAAATATCCACGCCTTCTTGGAAGCTCTAACAAAATATTCTTTAAAATATCCACGCCTTCTTGGAAGCTCTAACAAAATATTCTTTAAAATATCCACGCCTTCTTGGAAGCTCTAACAAAATATTCTTTAAAATATCCACGCCTTCTTGGAAGCTCTAACAAAATATTCTTTAAAATATCCACGCCTTCTTGGAAGCTCTAACAAAATATTCTTTAAAATATCCACGCCTTCTTGGAAGCTCTAACAAAATATTCTTTAAAATATCCACGCCTTCTTGGAAGCTCTAACAAAATATTCTTTAAAATATCCACGCCTTCTTGGAAGCTCTAACAAAATATTCTTTAAAATATCCACGCCTTCTTGGAAGCTCTAACAAAATATTCTTTAAAATATCCACGCCTTCTTGGAAGCTCTAACAAAATATTCTTTAAAATATCCACGCCTTCTTGGAAGCTCTAACAAAATATTCTTTAAAATATCCACGCCTTCTTGGAAGCTCTAACAAAATATTCTTTAAAATATCCACGCCTTCTTGGAAGCTCTAACAAAATATTCTTTAAAATATCCACGCCTTCTTGGAAGCTCTAACAAAATATTCTTTAAAATATCCACGCCTTCTTGGAAGCTCTAACAAAATATTCTTTAAAATATCCACGCCTTCTTGGAAGCTCTAACAAAATATTCTTTAAAATATCCACGCCTTCTTGGAAGCTCTAACAAAATATTCTTTAAAATATCCACGCCTTCTTGGAAGCTCTAACAAAATATTCTTTAAAATATCCACGCCTTCTTGGAAGCTCTAACAAAATATTCTTTAAAATATCCACGCCTTCTTGGAAGCTCTAACAAAATATTCTTTAAAATATCCACGCCTTCTTGGAAGCTCTAACAAAATATTCTTTAAAATATCCACGCCTTCTTGGAAGCTCTAACAAAATATTCTTTAAAATATCCACGCATTCTTGGGAGCCTTAATAAAATATTTTTAAAATATCCACGCCTTCTTGGGAGCTTTAACAAAATATTCTTTAAAATATCCACGCCTTCTTGGGAGCCTCAATAAAATATTTTTAAAATATCCACGCCTTCTTGGGAGCTTTAACAAAATATTCTTTAAAATATCCACGCCTTCTTGGCAGCCTCAACAAAATATTCTTTAAAATATCTACGCCTTTTTGGGAGCCTCAACAAAAAATTCTTTAAAATATCCACGCCTTCTTGGGTGCTTTAAAATACTTTTGCTCTGTTCCAGAACCTGCAAGAATCTTTTTTCCTTTATGTTATCGAAAACAATAGTAAGAATTAGTAGATTCTTGCTGTTCCGGAACAGACCATTTTTGTGTCGCTGTCACACATTGATATTTTTATTTTCAAAATAATTTCCTAAAAATAAAAAATGCTTCTTCTAACTTTCATGGTATTCCTCGAAAGTGGCTTTGCATCGCCAGAAGTCGGCTTAAGTACCGATAAGCACGTGGAAGTCGTTGCAACATCAATTCCATTTCTCGTTTCAATACAACTTCAGACAAATGGAAATCTCAGCAGACATCAATGTTTTGGCACAATTATCCACGAAGAAATTATTTTGACAGCTGCCCATTGCTTTCAACGAAGTCAAAATCCCAGCGATTATAAAGCGTTATTGTGTAATGAAGAGTCCTGCAATAAAAGTCTTCGAATATCTCAAATTGTGAAACATTTTAAATATTATCCATTAAAAGGTCATGATATTGCCTTGGCAAAGTTAGCGGAACCACTAAAATTGGGAAAGAATAATCTTCACAAAATCGATTATAGAAGCAACAAGAACTTGGATCCCAACATTACGGCATATGTTATAGCTTCTAACAGCGCCTGCAATAAGAGTTGTAATATGTCCCTGAAATTTATTCCTCATCGTATCATAGACAATGAAAAATGCAGCCAAAGGAAATTTCCAGTTCTTACAGAAAGTGAGGTATGTGCCGTGGCTTATGGATCTGCTGGACCATGTGAAGTAAGTTTTAAAATATGTATAAATATTAGATAGAACTGTGAAAAGGTACTCCTGAAAAAAACTACGATTTAATATGTTTTCCATTTCAGGGCGATTCTGGAAGTCCTTTGGTCATCTCTGAAATGAACCTACAATTGGGAATTCTGTCATATAGTAGATCAATTTGTAAGCCTAATCGAATTTATGTGTTTACGCGTATCAAGCCATTTTTGGAATGGATTAAGGCTACAATGAATAAACTATTAAGAGAGGGAAAAGACCATACCACACTGTCTAGCACTTTGACTTATTTAAAAGAAGTATAATTCTTGAAATTTGCCAACTTTAACAAAATTCTCCCTTAATATTCCACCAAACATACCAAATGCTTGCAATAAATTGTTCATTTTGACAAATTCCCTCAAAATTTTCAAAATTGTGTTTTTTTTTCTTTACACACAAAACAAATTTCATCTTCAAACCGCAAACAAAGCCAGGCATTCACAAATCATCGTCTGCATCACCACAACAGCCAGCCAAGAAGTGTGGATAACTATTTCGATAACGATCCAAATCACCGGAATCTGCTTCTTTTTTTCCTGAGCTTTAAACTGTCTAAGAATTGTTTTCTCACAAGGAGTTATTCCTAAGAAATATTCACAAAAATAACAGAAACAGATCCAAGCTTTATTCACAGCAACATACGAAACAACCAACCATCCCGACAACGAACCAAACAAACCATAAACTAAGAAATTCTAACTTTATCACAATCTCCAAATACGAACGGCCTTTTGTTTTCTTATTTTTTGTTTTTTTTTTTTTTTCTTCCACCTCCCAAGAATACCATTCGGATTTTTTGTTTTTTCTCGCTTTTTGGCCAACAAATTCAAAAGAAAACCAAGCAAACGATAACTTTATTACTGTGAAATTTTCATGCTGATTTAAAATACAAATGAAAAAAAGTGCAATTCGGTTTTCCCCTCCGCAGTTGTTTCAAGCTTACTTTTGGTCTGTTGGAAAAAAGATGCAAAAAAAATTGCAAGGCTTTTGTTAAAGTGTAATGCTACGCTGCCATAAAGTTGCTAAATAAATTTGTAGATTTGTATACATTTGCACATATAAATATGTTATGTAATAGGGGAAGACAATTTGGAGTGAAAGACAACACTAAAGACGGTATTTACACTTTGATACGATGAAAATGTGCCTCACCGAAATAATGGTTTTATAACCCAAGTATGTTTGGACGAAAAAACATTGTTCCACAACATCCCATACGGGACAAGGGAGACTTCTCTCATATCAATGAGTGCACCCCTATTCATATTTAGCTCAATGATATGAGACCTACTGTTTATCGCCGAGTCCGAACGGAGTGTCTTAAGATACCACTTGTGCAGAAGTTTTTCAAGGCCGAAATACTCAGGAAATGTCGCCAACATTACTGAGGTGTATTTAGCCACCGTTTAAAAATGTTTGTTTGCCTGGCCGGGAAATCGAACCACCGACCTTCTGCGTGCAAGGCGGGCGTGCATACTATTGCACCACGGTGGCACCCAACATGTCCAACATTTGGTTCTGTTAATATTTTGTTCAAAATTTGATTAAGTTCGAAGATGGACAATATCGATCCACTAGCTCGGGTACAGTCCCAACAAAATGTTCCTTAAAATGGTGCACGATAACTCTCGATTAAGTCTAAAATTTGCATGTCATAATACCAAGGAACGGACCTGACCGGCTTTAACATGGTCCCTCTTTCATCTCAAGTGGACACTGACCTCCCCGTGGTGTCACCTGGGGAGCTACCTTTAACACCCGTTAAGGGTAGTGAGCTAACATGTGCCGCGCGTTCACCCATAAGAACGTAAAAACCTTGGGTTTGGGTGTCGGGTTAGTAACCCTCCCCTAGAAAAAAACAGCCTACTATGAAAAAACGAAGGAAAGAAAAACAAACTCTTCTAAAGTTGACGACCCCACGCAAACGTTTTAAGGACCATGATCTGCGAATCTGCACCTGGAATGTTCGCACTCTTTATAGAAAGTACAAGGCCAACATTACTGTCATACAGGAAATACGATGAATTGGGAAAAGCGTCACAACAACACCTGAAGATAACGCATTGTATTTCAGCTGCCATAACACAAAGCATGAGTTTGGCTGCGGATTTGTAGTTAGTCGGAAGTTAAAACATCTGGCTTCCAGCTTCACTCCAGTGAATGAAAGACTTGCTAAAGACTTGGATAAAAGCAAAATTCTTCAACATTAGCTTAGCCAAAGATATATTCTGTGAGCGCTTAGAAGAAACATACGACTGTTGTCCTGCCCATGACATTAAAATTATTCTAGACGATTTTAATGCTAAAATTGGAAAGAAGAATATCTTTTGCCCAACAGTTTGAAAATACAGTCCCCACAGTGAAACATCTGACAAAGGAATCAGGCTGATAGACTTTGCTGCGGCAAAAAACATGGTAGTTAGCAGCACCAGATTTAAGCATCTCGACATTCATAAGGGCACCTGGCTGTCTCCGGATCAAAGAACAAGTAATCAAATTGATGATGTTGTGATAGATGGAAGACATTTATCAAGCGTGTTGGATGTATGATCGTTCCGAGGTGCAAACATTGATTCGGACCACTACCTTGTTGCAGCAAAGGTACGTACCCGTCTAAACGTTGCAAATAAAGCACGAACAGACACAACGCGGAAGTTGGACATCGATAGGCTGCAAACACAACAGATAGCCACAGCATATTCCACTCAAGTAGCCCAATTGCTTAACGCGAGCACTCCTTGTCCCGATAACATAACAACAAAATGGCAAAATATTGTCCACTCCATGCAAACAGCCGCAAAATCCATACTTGGATTCCAGAGACCTCCACAAAGGAATTCATGGTATGACCAGGAGTGTCGTGCTGCTACCGAAGAGAAAAATGCAGCATATAGAGCTACTCTACAATCAGTAGACACATGTATAGGGAGAAAAGGAGAGAGGATAAACGTCTTTTCCGCAGGAAAAAAAGAGAAAAGGAAAAGCGGGAGTGTGAAAAAAATCGAGATGTACAGAAGTCAGAATGAAGTCCGAAAATTCTACCAAAGAGTGAAGCGTCAAACAGATGATTTGGTACAGGCACATCCTCCTGTAGAGACCAGCAAAGCTAACTTGGTAACTAATACAGATAGTGTGCTCGCATGTTAGAATAAGGAAGGTAGATTCTTGGTCCACGACACAATGTTGTGTGTCGTGTCATCAATTCGGGCCCAAACAAATTGAGCAGCTACATCTTCCGTTAAACCCACTCGTTTTATCTTGGCAGTAGGCGTTCTACTGCTGCAATGAATGGAATGCTATTCATGTCTGCCTGATAGTCTCGTCGATAAAGAGGTCATCGTTTATACATCTATCCCCAGATCATGAACATCTCTTCTGACGTACGAGGGAAGTCTGTCCACTATATCGTGGCAATGATGCTCAAGGCGATAACACCCAATCAGGTACTGCATCGACAACATTTTGTTGTACTGATGCAAGAGTAAAATCTTCGTCTCCTCACGAATACGATCCAATGGTGTCATGAGGAGTCACCCATTTGCAGTTCTTAAGACGGCACTCTGGCACGTTTGGATATTATTCTTCTGCGTAGCGATAACATTTGCATACCACGCTGCCACCGCATAGCTTACCACAGATCGGCCTATTGCTTTGTAAGAGGTTACAAGCTTTCTTTGTTCTGTCGGCCAGCGATCTGAGGACCTTGTTCCTGCTTCTGATCTGTGGCATGCACGGACGTCTTAAACATGCTCTGGAAATTTAAATCCAATATATTGGAGGAGTTAGTGGCAGGAATCATTGACCAATATGTTGCGGGGAGACCCATTTCAGCCGTCTATGTGCTGAACAGAGTGGATTTAGGGACAAAGATTTTCTTATGAAAGTACTGCACTAGGTCATCTATGTAGACATTTAACCTATCACATATGTCATCGACGATAGGACCCGATATTACAGCCTCAATGCCGCGACAACTTCTCTTTTTTAATTATAACGACTTTTGTATTGATTTCATTTTTATTACGACAAAAATTCTGTATGTATGTTGATGAAATTGAATTGTAATCAGCTGAGATCTCTGCCATACCTTTCTTATTATACCATGTGTGATCGGGATATGGAAAGAACATTTTCCCAAATTGCTGGTATCCAATTCTAACGAAGACAACGAAGATACCACAGATCCAATCCCAGAAGATGGTATTGACTGTATACCGTCAAGATCAGGTAAAGCCAGCAATAAACCGACTAATGAATAATAAGGCAGCAAAAGCCGATGGCTTACCAGCCGATCTTTTCAAAACCGGAGGCGACACTCTGATAAGGTGTGTGCATCAGCTAGTTAGCTCAATCTGGCAGGAAGAACGCGTCGGGTACGCGTTGGTACCGATTGGAACCTGAGTATCCTGTGTCCCGCCCACAAGAAAGGAGACAAGACTGTATGCTCTAACTATAGAGACATAAGTCTTCTCCCTTTTGCCTACAAGATAGTGTCAGGGATATTAAGCGAACGACTAAAGCCTATAGTCAATAAAATAATTAGACCATACCAATGCAGCTTCAGACCTGGCAAGTCCACCATAGACCAAATATTTACCCTGCGGCAACTTCTGGAGAAGACCCAAGAGATGCAGATCGACACCTACTACCTTTTTGTCGATTATAAGGTAGCTTTCGACAACCCCCTACGCCCAAAGTATTCCAAGCCATGTCTGAATTTGGGTGTCCACGCAAAGCTCATTCGGCTTTGTAAGATGACTTTAACTGATACTAGGACCTCAGTTAAAATAGGAAAGAACCTCTCCGAACACTTCAGTACCAAAAAGAGGTAAAGGACAATGAGACAGCCTTTCGTGTGACCTGTTAAACATTCTGCTGGAAAAGGTTATACGAGATGCAAATGCCCAATATACAGCAACAGGCACATGTTACATGCTTATGCTGAGGACATTGACATCATGAAACGATCAGTAAAGGAAGTAACTGATACCTTTAAGAAGGTCGAAGGAGAATCAGCAAAAGTAGGTCTGCCAGTAAAAGGCGAAAAAACAAAATTGATGGTGCCGACGCGCAATTCCAAACGTGGAAGTTGGCCCCTATAATTTTGAGCTACTAAAAGACTTCGTCTACCTGGGCACCGCACAGTGCGAAATTTGGGAAGTTTAGTGGAACTTTAAGGGATTTTCAAAGTACATGAAATTAATTAAACTTTTATTGAAATCGTTAGCTAAGTACTCCACTGCAAATGGTCCATACTCAGTTTACCGATTTATTCCACGACACGACTTAAAAATGCACTTAAAGTTGCACTTTTGTTTAATATTTTTTTTTTTTTGTAAGAAATGTATTTTGATTCATTAAATACAGGGAGTGGCGCGGACAAATGGTAAGTCAGTATGCCATGATTTATTTTTCTTCATATTTTACAAAACAATTATGATATTTTACACTTTAAAAAATGCAAAAAACCCTTATTGTTTTCGTGCAATTTTAGTCGGAAAGAAGTGATTTTTTGAAGTTTTCAAAATTATAATTTTTTATTTTCCGTGGACATTTCAAAAGTGAATTACGTACATTCACGTGTTTAGATATATATAATCTGAAAGATTGGATTCTCCTCTGTTCGCAAAGCTATAAAACTGCTGCGGTATCGCGCGGTCTTTGGAGATATTCAAGATTTTCTAAAAAGACTTCGGAAATTTCATTCAGTTGCATTTTCCAAAAGTGGAAGGTAAATGTGACAATGAACGCCTTGGTGACTGTGTTTTGAAGAAATGGACTCACTAATTCTAACAATGATAAATTCTGTAAAATTAAGAAACCTCTCGCAATTTTTCATAGTTTTGACCTCTAAATGTTGGTGATTTACATATAGTGCAACATTTTTAGATGCTGCGGTGCAAATACCAAAATACGTTAAAAATTGTAATGCAGTGCAGACCTGAACTTGATCTGAAAGGCATTATTACCAAAATTAATGGTACAGACCTGCTGAATGGACCAATAAACATTATAGATACAAATGAAAACAAAAAATATTGACATTTTACTCCTTAATAGATGTGTAGGGTTGTGGGCTTCACCCAGAAGTGGACCTATGTTGACAGCTTTTGTGTGAGGAGGTTTTTTTATTCGCTAACATCTTAAAATTTACATTTGCGTCAAAATTGGCTGCAATTTTTGTCTTTAACCTTTAAAATACCCAATATGAGGGAACACGGCATGTGGGGGCTATTCCAAAACGCGAACCTATATTGAAAATATTTTGTACATAAGTTTTCTATCCGCAGAAAACTCAATATACCAATTTGCATCAAAATCGATTGAAAAATGAATGTAAAACGTAAAAACGGCAGCCACCGTTACATGAGCGCTACAGGAAACCGGGCGGTCTATGTGGCCCAATTTGAGCCCCTCACTGTCCACTAATATAATAAACATTTGTGCAAAATTTTAGGAATCTGCACCTTTTCTTTTAAAAGTTATTAGTAAAGTTCCGCTAAAGTGCTCATATTTCGCAGTGTGCACCGCCATAAACACAACAAACAACATCAGTTGTGAAATAAAGAGAATAATTGTGTTGGCCAACAGATGCTACTTTGCTTAAGTAAGCAGTTTAAAAACAAGGCCACATCTCGTCAAACAAATACAACGCTTTACAAAACACTGATACTACCTATGCTAATGTGTGGTTCCGAATCCTGAGTACGTGTGCAAGCAGATAAGGCAGTGCATGGTGTGTTTGAGAGAAAAATTCTTCGAAAGATTTACGGGCCAATCTGCGTTGGCGGTGAATATCGACGTCGTATGAACCACTAGCTGTATCGAGATGCAACGATTGCGTTGGCTACGCCATATCATAAGAATGAGCGATGATGAACCCCCTAACAAGGCGTTTAAATACGGGCCACATAGCGGTACAAGCAGAACTGGCAGGCCAAGGCTTCCATGGAGCGAACAAGTGGAAAAAGAGATGGAAAGACGAGGTAATTCAAAAAGCGAAGCAACAAACAGGGAGAATAGGAGATATTTTCTCAGTTTGGCTTATAGAACAAATGTTTTGTAATGGGCCAGCTAAATAAGTAAGTACATAAATCAGCTTCGAATATGGAAAACATAGGTCACATATTTCGAGTAACTTTCACACAATTTTTCAAATTTGTTTGGCACAACTGCCGTTTAGTTACTTTTGTCGGATCGGCATGACATTTTTTGCAAGTTCATACTTCCTGATATAATAACCCAAAAGCTCTAAATGACCCTGTCGGCATCAGCTCAAATGACTGATGATTACTAAAACTTATGCATGGAGTACCCTTATGGCCGAAACATTTCAATTTTTCCAAACGTACCTCTCTCACAAAAGTTCAACATTTTATGAATATGGACTATATCGGTCCACTCTTTGGGGTGCCTCCCACACAAATTTTCAAATTGTTCGCAAATGTGCTGTTTAGGGACATGTTATTACAGCAGGCAGTCGTCGCGGTTCCTTTTGCGACAGTATAATTGTTACGGGCTAAGTCAATACTTACTGAGATAACTGCCCTAATGCCTTTTAAACTATGCCTTTTTTACTCATGAGCTGATCATTGGTTGTTCCGCGCCGAATATTTTGAAGAACTATCTATAGCTCTGAATGACTACTCAAAAGCTCTCAAATGCTTGAAAACCTACTGAAAAAAAGATGAATTTCCAATCAGGAATCCAAGTCCAGTAAATTATGTGTGTCCAAGTTGTACCAAGCAGGTCACCCGTAGAGACTACTCGGTGATGTGCAATGGATGGCCGCAATTGGATATACCTGAGAAACTCGGGCCTCACGAGGGTACGAGACACTTCCACGTACGTGTGCCCATCCTGTACCAACCCTGCTTCAATAACCTCACCCCCTCCAACCCTTCAATACCCTACCCCATCTCACATCTCTGCATGCATCGAACTGCCGAATGTGTGGGAAGATATTTACCAGAGCAGCCCGTCCTGTCGAATGTTCCAACTGTAAAATAGCAATACATCTACGATTGTTCAGGGATAAAAAATATATCCCAAAACTCCCCAGACTTTGTTGGACCATAATATCATTAAAATACTCTGCACTAAGAATTGTAGAGACCTACCCTCTGGCGGAGGAATAACATTCCTTATCCACGACTCCCTGGCATACAGACCAATTCTAATTACCACCACAAACCTGCACTTAGAAATCCAGGGAGTAGCGATTGCAATAGGCGAGAAAGAAGTATGCCTATTAAACCAAATATGCCTCATGACTCAGCAGGAACGTACGCAAGAGATGTGACGAAACAAGGAAGTGACGCAGGGGTACTGCACAGCCGAAGAGGTCGACAATTTCAACTTCTGCTCCATTAACGAGGATCACCCCCCTCGCATAACGGCTACATGCCTCAGTTCCCCTCACGAAAATCCGACTGATGCAAGAATCCAACCCCTACATAAAAAGATGGAAAATCTTGTGTCTGTCCATAAGAGAGCTGTTGAAAACCATAAAAACCTGTCTAATCTCAGACGAACTGATAAAATAGCCATAACATAAATCCAAAAATGCCATCACTTACTGCAGCGGCCTTCTGCAGGCAATATGTTGAGCATTTCCAAATACTGGATCGCGAGAAAATCAAAATTCGCAATGACGCGCTCGGATAATGTACTGAAAAACCGCCATGAGCTCTACAGCAATTGGTCCGGATGGTCTGGCGCCAAAAATGCTGAAGCATTCGTTAATTCATTAATGTTGCCACGTATCTAATCCATACGTCAATATATGCCTCAGTACATTTGAAATCGCCGGGAAGATAGTCCGTGTCCCCAAACCATGGAAGTTCATATCGAGCCATAACACTTCCGTCACCGGTCGTCAAGATGGTCAAGTTCGAAGATGGGCTATATAGGTCCGTTAGGGTGGTTTTAAAAAATCGATGTCGGATTTGTTTATACAGCACTCCCCTAAAGTGTTTAGTTTTGTTAGATGTTAAGATTGCCAAAGTTTGAGTTCAATCGGAATATATTAACACGTGGCCCCAGTGGCAACCAAATACCAAATGTCAGCCCCTTCGGTGGGATATTGAGGCCACAACCTTCAGACTAGCGGAAATAGGGAGGTACCGTTCTATTTGGGCTATACTAAGGCGTGGACCTATACCGACAAATTTCATGCGGAAGATTTAACGCCCCAAATGAAGACCAAGAACCAAATTTCAGCCACTTCAGTGGAATATTGAGGAAACAACCTTCAAAATACCGGAAATAGAGCGGTACCGTTCTGTGGGGGCTATATTAAGGCGTGGACCTGTACTAACAAGTTTCTGGGGGAAAGTTTTATACCACCAACAAAGACTAAAAACCACATTTCAGCCATTTCGGTGGATTATTGTGGCCACAACCTTCAAAATACCGAAAATCCGGTAATATGGGGGCTATATGAAGGCGTAAACCTATACCGACAAATTTCATATGGAACGTTTAGTACCGCAAATGAAGACCAAATACTAAATTTCAGCCATTTCAGTGGATTATTGTGGCCACAACCTTCAAAATACCGAAAATCGGGAGGTACCGTTCTATGGGGGCTATATGAAGGCGTGGACCCCTACAAACAAATTTCATATAGAAAGTTTAATACCTCAAAATACCGAAAATCGGGAGGTACCGTTCTATGGGAGCTATATCATAACGGGGACCGATATAGCCCATTTGCAATACCAAATATCTAAGGTAATGGAAGCTTCTATACCAAATTACAATCCTCTATCTTTAAAATTGCGAGCTGTAACTTGATTTCAACAGGCGGACGGACGGACATAGTTATATCGACGTAGAATTTTACCCTGATCAAGAATACATTCTATAAAGTATGTCTCCGATGAAAATTTCGATGTGTTACAAACGGAATGACAAATTTAATTATACCCTCCATATTATGGTGGAGGGTATAAAAAATGTAGGTGATAGAAGTTCCAATTTTTTTAGCCCTAATATACACACCTGGATATTTTAAGTATTTTCCCCGAAGGACTATCTGAGCCATAAACGTGAATTTTTGAGGGTTTATGACAGCTATCAATCCTATGATTATAATTAGTTTCACTTTTCAAAAAAATACTTCCTCTTCCTGTTAAAGGGATTTTCTTCCCATAACGGAAAACCTCATAAATCTGTACTTGATTAGGATGTTCATCGAAAACACTTCACACAAATTATCACCCCCCTTTATGGTTATGGCCAAACATTAAGAAACTGTTATGGTTTCTTTATGATGATCATGGCTTTTTGGTTATGAACGATTTTGTTTTATTTTATTTTTGGCCATGGTCTGAGAAATTCTGTAGATATATCTTAGAGTACATATTTATGTGTGCGTTCATTCCAAATATGTGTGTAAGTATGTATGAATGGTAAACTGAGAGAGAATGCATTTTAATCATTTTGATGATCAACAGCGTCAAAAAATCCTGCGTCAACAGTTTTATTGTTCGCTTGATGTTATGCCGCTGCCACGACGACATTATGAACACACATTTTTTTAACAAGTTTATTATCAGCTTTAATGTATCTGTAACCACTGACATTGTTGTTGTTACCTTTATTTTTTGAAGAATTATTGTGGTTGGCTAACTGGTATTCTTCAAGGCGGCGGCAACCTTGCAGTAGTTAGACAGACAGCTATGCGCCATCATTTAGTTGGCATTCACAAAAATACAGTTTTACCATTTTGATGGAAAGTATTTCCTTCCTTTCCTTCAGTTTTTTTTGTCTCATTGTGTGTATGTGTGAATTTATTAAGAAATCCTCCAACGAAAAAAAGAAAGAACTGCCGTCAGCCTGCGTGTGGTCATTTTTTGGAAGTTGGTGATTTTTATGGCGATATTTAAGGTGATTTATGTCATGATTTTTCTTGCAATGTTTCGGTTGTGCTATGTAGGCTGGCGGTTGAATTTCGATGATCTCGCAGCCGTTAAACAATTTGATTGTTTATGGCCCCTAACGAAACGGTAGCTAACATTAATGGTCTCGTGCTTACGATTGACATCAGGGTTAAGCCCTCTCCAAAATTTTTTTCGTTTGTTCTTGTTTATTTTTTCTGTTTCTTTATTTGTTATTGTTGTTGGTGATCTTCTAATTCTTGCCAAACCATTTTAAATAAAATGTATGCAAATTCGGTTCATTTGCCACCCTTTGGTGGCAGGTTAGGTTAGAAATTTGCCACCTAAGGTGTGTTGGTTCGGTTCATTGATAATAGCTTAACTCTCTAGCCGGCAAGCCTGCCTTTAGACGGGTAGCAGTAAATACGTTGCTATGCAGCTCTAATTTTTTAAAACTCTGTTTTGACAGTAAATATCAGTAAAGAAACAAATGACGCTTTTAGTGACAAGAAACGCAGCGATCATCTGCTGGTTGAGTGTCAAAGTCAATTTTTAGATAGTATAAAACCTTATTAATTCACAATACACCTATGAACACGATATCTGAAATGAAGAAACTGAATATAGATATACTAGGAGTGTGCGAAACTGGGTGGCCTGATAGTGCAGATTTCACCTCGCAAAACATGAAAATCTATTACTCGGGAAATCTAGACAGAAACCATAGGAATGGGGTAGGAATAATCATGAAGGAAAGTATAGCAAGAAGTGTAACAGGTTACATACCGAAATCGGACCGAACTATGCTTATACAACTCGATGCAAAACCAGTGAAAATAAATATAATTCAAATATATGCTCCCACAGCTGACAAAAGCAAAGATGAAATAGAAAACTTCTATGAAGAGATTAACGACCTACTAAAATTAACAAAACCTCAGGAAATTACCATTATACAAGGTGATTTTAATGCCAAAGTAGGCAAATATAAGGTCACTGGAATTACAGGTCACTACGGTTTAGGATCAAGAAACGAAAGAGGTGACAGACTTGTACAATTCTGTCAAGAATACAAAATGATTATAACTAACACATTGTTTAGCTTGCCTGCAAGACGCCTCTATACATGGAAATCACCCCTGGACAGAAAGGACAATATTATTAGAAATCAGATTAATTATATTCTTATTAATAAACGCTTCAGCTCAAGCGTAAAAAAGACTTCGACGTACCCGGGGGCGGACGTGCCATCGGATCACAACTTATTAATGTCTAAATTACGAATTAAACTTTCTGCACATGCTAAGCGGGCCAACCATAAGAAAAAGATTGATGTACAGAAACTACAGGAGCCAACAGTTCGAACAAATGTAAAGCAACTTTTAAGCAACGAACTCAACTCAGTAAACAGTGAAGATGGAGAAAATATTTGGGAATCCATAAAATGTGCCATTAAAACAATTGCGGACAACAATCTTTCCTACACAGGAAAACCACAAAAAAAAGACTGGATGACAAAACAGATACTGGACTTAATGGAAGAACGGCGAAAATATAAAAACACGAATTACGAATTGTACTACGAAATAAACAGGGAAATACAAATTAATATACGCCATGCCAAAAATGAATACCTTAATGACCAATGCAGGGAAATAGAACGACTGCAACAATTATACGACGACTTCAATCTTCACAAAAAAATTAAGGAAGCTGCTGGGATATACTACAGGGGAATACCAAAAGTATTATATAATGAAAATAATCAAGCCGTCTTGGATACTACTGAAAAGAAAAATATATGGAGCAATTACATAAAAACCATTTTTACTGACGAAAATCGGTCAATCTATGAAAGACGGGTAGACCAACAATTATCCGGGATACCTATCACAAGAACAGAGGTTGAAACAGCCATTAAGGCATTAAAAGATAAAAAAGCATGCGGTCCAGACGAGATTCCTTCAGAATTGTTAAAGTTAATTGAAGGTGATAACGTAAACCTTCTTACGAAACTTTTTAACTACGTTTACGAAACTAGTAAATATCCCAAAGATTGGCTCACATCAACTTTTATAACCATCCCTAAAAAAGTCGTCCAAAATTCTGCAAGCCATGCACTCAAAATATTTCTGAAGATTATTCACTCCCGAATCTACATGAAATGTGAAAAGGCAATGGGGACTAGCCAGTTTGGGTTTAAAGATGGGATGGGAACCCGCGAAGCCGAAATTCACAGAAAGACGTGTTCCTATGCTTTATTGATTATGAAAAAGCATTTGACACGGTCCAACATGACAAAATGATCGAGATTTTATTGTCCATTGGAGTAGAAGAGAAGGAGGTTGAATGCATAAAAAGCTTGTACTGGCACCAAACAGCGCAAGTCAACGTCAATGGCGAATTGACCGAAAATATTAATAATTCCAGAGGTGTTAGACAAGGTTGTGTCCTGTCTCCTCTATTATTCAACACATACGCTGAACGAATATTCCAAGAATCAATAAATGGTGTCCGGAAAGGAATATATGTAAATGGAACGTTCATTAACAACATAAGGTATGCCGATGACACCACTCTCATAGCCGATAATATAACAGCACTTCAAGAACTGGTTAACAGATTGACCACTTGCAGCGAAAAATACGGTCTTAAAATTAACATCAAAAAAACGAAATACATGGTCATCAGTAAACATCATACATATGCTAATGCGGCCCCATTAAAAATTAATGAAATAAATGTGGAAAGAGTCCAAAGCTTTAAATATCTTGGAGCGATAATCAACGACGAATGGGACATTTCTAAAGAAATAGCCTGCAGGAATGAAATGGCCAGAGACACATTCTTTAAATATAAAAAAGTTTTTACAAGCCATAATGTAAACTTAAAAACCAAAATAAGATATATGAAAACATATGTATGGTCTGTCCTATTGTATAGCATGGAAGCATGGACCTTAAAATCGGTAGATATGAAAAAACTGGAAGCATTTGAGATGTGGACATATCGTCGCATCTTAAAGATATCATGGACACAATTCATATCAAATAATGAGGTTCTAAGAAGATTTAATAAAGAAAAAGAACTGCTGAACAACATAAAGAGACGGAAAACGGCATACTTGGGCCACATTATGAGAAATCCGAAATACAAACTGCTGCAAAGTATTCTCCGTGTAAACATTGAAGGAAGGCCTACTAGAGGGAGGAAACAACTAATATGGATCAACAACATCCAAGAATGGACCGGCATACGTGATGTCATAAATCTGCTAAGCGAAGACAGAAACAGAGAGACTTTTGCCGATATTATAAACAATATTTAATAATTTAAGTATGATAATATAAAACTATTGTAATAATATTCTTATATTTGCATTTTGGTCGCCAACATTCGAAAATCGAATAGGCAAATAAAGAAGAAGAAGACACCTATGAAAAAACTATTTTCGGATAGGTAAATAAATACACATTCTTTCATGTGTAGTGTTTTTTAAATTAGTTTTTTGGCGAACCAAAGCGGACCTGCCGGTTCTGTAAACATTTTTATATTTTAGACATTCAAACACGAAGATACGTATTTAAAACTGTTTTCAATATGCAAAAATTTACGATATTGTCACAAATTTTCAAATTTCAACCACGTTAGACCTAACAAATATATATAGGAATTTTAAATATTTATAATGGTATCTCAATGCTGAGCGTTATTTTGCAAAAATTCCCTAGAGACAATTCGTAACACAGTGACATCCAACGTATGTATTTGTTTCCATCAAAAAATATCTTCTTTGATGACACCACAAAGAGTCACGTAGGGAATGGAAGATACCAAGGAACGGCTTTAACATGGCAAAGCCCAGGTCCCTCTTTCATCAAAAGTGGTCACTGACCTCCCCGTGGAGTCACCTGGGGTAGCTGCCTTTAACACCCGTTAAAGGTAGTGAGCTAAAATGTGCCGCGCGTTCACCCATAAGAACGTTAATAGGTTGGGTTTGGGCGCAGGGTTAGTAACCCTCCCTTAGAAAAAGCAGCCTACTATGAAAAAACAACAGAAAAGAAAAACAAAACCCTTAAAAGTTGACAACCCCCGCAAACGTTTTAAGGGCCATGATCTGCGAATCTACACCTGGAATGTTCGCACTCTTTATTGAGAAGGTGCAATTTACGCATTGGCAGATGTACTTGAAAAGTACAAGGCCGATATTACTGCCATACAGGAAATACGATGGAATGGGAAAGGCGTCACAACAACACTTAAAGGTGACGCACTGTATTATAGCTGCCATGACACAAAGCATGAGTTTGGTTGCGGATTTGTAGTTAGTCGGAGGTTAAAACACCTGGTTTCCAGCTTCACCCCAGTGAATGAAAGACTTGCTGCAATTCGAATAAAAGCTAAATTCTTCAACATCAGCTTTATTTGCGCTCATGCTCCCACTGAAGAAAAGGACGAACAGACCAAAGATATATTTTACGAGCGCTTAGAAGAAACATATGACCGTTGCCCTGCCCGTGACATTAAAATCATTCTAGGCGATTTTAATGCCTAAATTGGAAAGGAGAATATCTTGGGCCCAACAGTCGGGAAATACAGACTCCACAATGAAACATCTGACAATGGTATGAGGCTGATAGACTTTGCAGCTGCAAAAAACATGGTAGTTAGCAGTACCAGATTTAATCATCTCGATATTCATAAGCAGGGACGTACGCAGGTGGGGGGGGCACGGGGGGCCCGGGCCCCCCCCGAAATCGTTTGGTCCGACAACATTTTTTGAGCTACTTTAACAAATTATTACGATTTTTTCTCTAAAATAATTTTTGTATTTGAAATTTCAAATGAAATCTGATATTGTTCTGAAGGTTCTGTACTGAAAATGTACTTTATCAACAATTTGTCTGAAGAAATATTGAATTTTTTTGTTTGAATACGCTCTTTGAAAGAAACTTCCAGTAAAACTGAATTCCTCCCTTATGCCATGGCTGTGTTTTGGAATTCGTATTCAAGAGATTACAAATTCATTATTGTGCGGATTAGAAGTACAGAAAATGAAGTGCCTATTGGACAATATGTACGACATATCAAGGGTTTTCCGTGGAGTATATCTCGAAAACCAATTAGCAAATTGATATACTGTATTCCTATTTTATATTAACTTATTGCTAAATAGTGGGAGGAAATAATGGAGAAAAATTTATTGTTGTGCATCATAAAGTGATGATATCTGCTATAAATAGCATGCCCATCTGATTTTTTTCCTATCAGTAACAAATTCGTAGCTGAAAGCAACCGTAATCGAAATTAATGCTCAAACTTTGGTTATTTGGTATTGTATTAAAATCTGTTGTTATTTGTTTTGTATATAACGGTGCTCTTGAATCAACTTTAACCCTCCGTCATGCACATGTATCTGGCCAGATATTTTAGGAAATCAACTGTGATTTAAATATATTTCTAAATTAGCTAGGGGCTTGAGTCTCCAGGTACCCTCTACAAATATTGTAAGGTATCGTTTTATGAAAAAAAAACACATTAAAAAAACAACAAACAAAATTTATGTAGATTTTTTCATCTATACATCGTATACGTAGCGCATGTATCTGACCAGATACACACTCAGTTTGTATGAACAGTTATGTACTTTATTGATATATGTATTCCTAACGATATGAGAAAGGATCGTTCTCGTCCTGTTTTGTCATCGCTATTTGGATTCCACGAAAATTTGGTATCAATTTGCAGCTACGTGCAAAAAAAAAAAATAAATGTGTGACAGTTCATTTTACGAAACATTCTGAAGGGGAAGCAATGAAACCAGAAGCAATTATCTTTTACGCGGGATAAGCATGTACTAAGAACAAAAAAAGAGAAAATATATATCTGGCTGGCGCGATAACAATATAACAATATAATATTATCACTAAAATAGCATATTTTTCATATAAAAGTCTGAAATATATACTGTATCTGGCCAGATACATGCGCTACGTACGTGACTATCGGAACATGTGCATGACGGAGGGTTAAACGAATGAAGCTTACCCCTGACTTTACAGATGAAAAAATAAAAAAACGCATTTTTAGGGGTTTTCAGGTTTTGACCATTTTGCTGGAAAACCACAAACCCTATCCAAATGGAAATAAAGAAAATGTTGTAGCAGTGAAAATTCTTGTTCTTTTATGATATTTTCCAACGTTTTACTATTTTTGAGATATAGAAATTCAAGTTGGGACAATTCACTGACTGTATCGTCTCCTTATAAAACAATGTCATGACAGCAATTTCCCAACTTAAACTTATATATCTCAAAAATGGTACAACCGAGGAGCCAATTTTCAAAGCTACACCATTTTCCTTAGCCCCATTTCGATAGGACTTGCAGTCGCGAAAACCTAAAAATGTGAACTTTGACCGCGATTTATTTAAAAATCTCTCCAGCGATTTTTTTTGTTTTTGGATTTTTCTCGTCTATGAATATTGCTGTTTCAGAATCCGCAAGAACTTCCCGGTTTAACGTTGGTTCAAGAGCACCGTGATATTGTACCCTCAGCTGTTAGGCTAATGATAAAAATGTAACCCACGTTACAATTTGGAGTCGATTTATCCCAGTTCGTCCGTCCGTCAGTCTGTATGGCACGAGCGCATTATAACTCTCGAACAGATCAAACGATTTTGCCCAAAATTTGGATCTCGCAATATTTTGTTCAAACTTCCTTTGGACACTTCCCCAGCCAGACTTCAAAATGTTTCCCTAAAATCGCGAGCAAAGTCCAATTCGATTTTTTCGAGACCTAGAGTACTTTCGAATATGGATCGATTCACTTGAGGGATTGTTTACAGCGATATTGTATTTTTTGTGGGTGAGTCAATGGTTATATCAGTATTGGTCCAAAAGCTGTAAATCTTACGCCGACCAAATTAAAATTAGGCCCACTTCCAAAATGGACGATATCAGTCGATTCTTTCAGGTATCGTCTGTACAAAAATTCAAAACGTTTGCGCTTTCATCGAAGTCACATTTTTGATCACAACGCCAACAATCGAGAAGTTGTACTCCCCAAATATTTTGGTGTTTTTATGCACTTAAAGAATGTTATTTTCTTGCAATGATACAAAACGTTTTTAATGGCACTGAAATTAGTGTGTTATATATGGTAATATTAAAAAATGTTTTACAATCGTTGAAGTTGAGGTTCACCATTTAATAAGTCGCGAACTGTCAATATATTTTATACAATATGAATATATTTATATTAATTGAAGTGTTTTAGCTGGGGTCGCATAATGAACCATAACAAATAATTTATGTGGAAGCCGTGTTGGTGGTAATATTAAAAAATGGGTAAAAATGTGTTGAAGTTTACAAGTTTTTTTTTTGTGTTCTTTCTTGATTTCTGGTCAAACCACGGAAAATTCAGACCTGAGATCAAAGAAAGAATTGAAGAGTACCCCTTGGGCAACATGGTTCTAATGTATGACTTTTCGATATATACACTGCATACCCCTAAAATCGATGCTGACATTTTGAAGTTTTGAAATATGGGTTTTTTGAATTTTTCTTATAATTGGAGGACGCAATCAGATAAATACCCAAACTATTTATTGGATTGTAGAACTCGATTGATTTGATGTATATCTCATGAGTGTGCTTCATACAGTTCCCTAGTAATAGGATTCCAAATCGAAATTTTGGTGCGTAAATTTTCTTTAAAAACCTATTTTTTGGCTACAAAATTTACAACTGTGACTCAGGTACCCTTGAACCCCGCGTGATTTTAGTTTTTTTTTCGCCTTTTCGTCTTTTTTTCTACGCGTTGTCTAGAATCTGTACGTATTTTTAATTTATTTTTTCGAGTTTTATTTGTTTAGAATAAATTAGAATAAATTAAATTTACTCCAAGATTTTTTCAGTATTTCTTGATTCTCCGCGAAAATAGAAATAAATTTAGTAAATATTTAGGCATCTACGGATAGATATTAAATGCTGTTAAAGCTTTATATATACATTTTCTTATTACAGCAAAAATTGAATTTTAAATATTTGTCCTTTATAAGGGAATAAAACCCCCCATAACTTTGGAGCGCAGCATCCAATTTTGTGAAAGCGAAAAGGTTTGAAACCACAACTTTTTTTCTTAATATACATAAGTTCCAAAAATTGCGGATGTGCTCGCAAAAAAATTTTTTACATTTCTTCCTATGGAATTGCAAAAGAAATTTGAAATTCACCATATGTACTTTAAAGAATAAACGGCGTTATGTTCGGGTCGAACTGTTTATATCCTCCAAACACTGTATATATCTATTCCACATATTCGCACTTTTTGCATGGAAGTTCTTCCACCAAAAGGATTTCCAAAATCCAATTTTTTAAAAATTATGCTAATACCCTCAACAACACAACACATGGTCGTATGTCAAACTGTCCTGGGTATGATTATGTCAAATTACGTCTGGCGACACTGCGTGTTGCCTAGGCCAGAAGGTTTTTAGTGCCCCTCATACATAAAATCATAAAAACCCTTTAAAATAGCTTTACGTAACGATACATAACATTTTTAATTTTCATGATTTTTGGTGAAGTTAGGCCCCCCCGAAATGAAATCCTGCGTACGTCCCTGTTCATAAGGGCACCTGGCTGTCTCCAGATCAGAAAACAAGTAATCAAATTGATCACGTTGTGATAGATGGAAGACATGCATCGAGCGTGTTGCATGTACGATCGTTCCGAGGCGCAAACATTGATTCGGACCACTACCTTGTTGCAGCAAAGGTACGTACCCGTCTAAACGTTGCAAATAAAGCACGAACAGACACAACGCGGAAGTTGGACATCGGTAGGCTGCAAACACAACAGATAGCCACAGCATATTCCACTCAACTAGCCCAATTGCTTAATCAAAGCACTCCTCATCCCGATAACATATCAGCGCAATGGCAAAGTATTGCCCACTCCATGCAAACAGCCGCAAAATCCATACTTGGATACCAGAGACCTCCACCAAGGAATCCATGGTATGATCAGGAATGTCGTACTGCTACCGAAGAGAAAAATGTGGCATATAGGGCTACTTTACAATCCGTAGCAACGAGTAGCGCACGAGAAAGATATCATGAGAAAAGGAGAGGAGAAACGTCTTTTCCGCAGGAAAAAGAGAGAGATGGAAAAGCGGGAGTGTGAAAAAATCGAGATGTACAGGAGCCAGAATGAAGTCCGAAAATGCTACCAAAGAGTCAAGCATCAAACTGATGGCTTTGGTACAGGCACATCCTCCTGTAGAGACCAGCAAGGTAATTTGGTAACTGATACAGATAGTGTACTCAGGATATGGAAAGAACATTTTTCAAATCTGTTGGTATCCAATAGCAGCGAAGACGACTAAGATACCACAGTCCCAATCCCAAAAGATGGTATTGAATGTATACCGCCCAGCAAAAGATGAGGTAAAGACTGCAATAAACCGGCTAAAGAATAATAAGGCAGCAGGAGCCGACGGCTTACCAGCCGAGCTGTTTAAATCCGGAGGCGACACGCTGATAAGGTGTATTCATCAGCTAGTTAGCACCATCTGGCAGGAAGAACGAGTACCCGACGATTGGAACCTGAGTATCCTGTGCCCCGTCCACAAGAAAGGAGATAAGACTATATGCTCTAACTATAGGGGCATAAGTCTACTCCCTATTGCCTACAAGATCGTGTCAGGGATATTGTGCGAACGACCAAAGCCTATGGTCAACGAGATAATTGGACCATACCAATGCGGCTTTAGACCTGGCAAGTCCACCATTGACCAGATATTTACCCTGCGGCAAATCCTGGAGAAGACTCAAGAGATGCACATCGACACCTACCACCTTTTTGTCGGTTATAAAGCAGCCTTCGACAGTCCGCTGCTTTCAAAGGTATTCCAAGCCATGTCTGAATTTGGTATCCCGGCAAAGCTCATCCGGCTTTGTAAAATGACTTTAACTGACACGAGATCCTCAGTTAAAATAGGAAAGAACCTGTCCGAAGAATTTTGTACCAAAAGAGGTTTCAGGCAAGGAGACAGCCTCTCGTGTGATCTCTTCAAAATCCTGCTGGAAAAGGTTATTCGAGAGGCAAACGTCAAAAGAAGTGGCACAATCTACACCAATAGCCACATGTTACTTGCTTATGCTGATGATATAGACATCATCGGACGATCAGTAAAAGAAGTAACAGATACCTTTATGAAGGTCGAAGGAGAATCTGCTAAAATGGGTCTGGCGGTAAACGGCGGGAAGACTAAGTTCATGGTGTCGACGCGCAATGCGTCCATAGAGATCGGGCCAACTGTTGACGTAGTAAAAAACTTCGTCTACCTCGGCACCTCCGTAAACACAACAAACGACATCGGTTGTGAAATAAAAAGAAGAATTGTATTAGCCAACATATACAACTTTGGTTTGAGTAAGCAGTTTAAAAACAAAGCCACATCTCGTCAAACAAAAATAACGCTTTACAAAACACTGATACTACCCGTGCTGATGTATGGCTCCGAAGCCTGGGTACTTGCGCAAGCAGATAAGGCAGTGCTTGGTGTGTTTGAGAGAAAAATTCTTCGAAAGATCTACGGACCAATCTGCGTTGACGGTGAATATCGACGTCGCATGAACCACGAGCTGTATCTGCTATACGCAAATATGGCCATAAATACAAAAAATGCAAAAAAAAAAATAATAAACAATCCGAGACGAGTCCTTAAACGGCACTCTTTCCAAAATTTGTGTGGGAGGCAACCGAAGGAGTGTTCTGATGTAGTCCATATTCGGATGTAATCCAAGTCTCTAAGAAATAATGCGAAGGGAAAATGTACAAAATTAAGACCAAACCGGGTTTTCCCTTCGAGGGTTATCTTAGGCACTTGTCAGATTAGTTTGCGTCGTCTCAGGAAGTATGGACTTGACCCAAAAAAATTGCACCGCAAGGCGAACATGTTTCTAACAAATTCAAAACGGTTCGATAAAAACTGTTAAACTATACTTTTCCCAAAGGTAAAATCCTTTCTGGAACTATCGTTCGAATAATCTTAGCGAAAAATATTGAACTTTTGTTGGGGGTAATTAACGGAAGGGGTAGACCGATATGGTGCATCTTCGAACTTAAACTAAGTTTGGACAAAATTTACGAGACCTAAAATTTGAACCATCATTTCCAAAGGATCTTCGAACAGATCCTAAACTGTACTTAGACACAAATGTTGAACTTTTGTGGGGGATGTACCCTAAGGAGAGGACCGATATGGGTCATTTTAGAAGTTAAACTAAATTTGGACACAATATGAGGAGATTCAAAGTTTGGACCAAATTGGTTGCCCCGTTCAAGAGATACCGTGCATACCATTTGAGTGACATTTTTTAAATATTAGGGATAAGTACCGGAAGTTCTGGACCGGTATTGCCCATCTTCGAACTGAAACTAAGTGTGGACAAAATATGACGAAGGCCAAATTTTAGACCAAATCAGTTCATCAGTTCGAGAGCCACTACATATGGTGCCGTAGGAATTTTTACAACTTTTGGGCTGTTTTCTCAAGAAGTATGAACTTGCCCCTGAAGCTGCAAGTTGCTTTAACAAAAATCAAAGTGATTGGAGAGCAGGTCTTAAAGTAAACTTATCGGAAATTTTGAGTGGGAGGTACCCAAAAAAGTGGACAAATATAGTCCATATTCAAACCTGATCCATATCTGGTAAATATATGAGGATGTGTAAAGTATGGACCACATCAGTCACTCGCATCATCACTCCGAACATTTTGAACTTTTGTAGGGGAGGTACCTGAAGGAGTGGACCGATATGACTTATCTTCGAACTTAAAGTAAGTTTAGACAAAATATTACGAAGGCCAAACTTGATGAAACTTGCACCATCGTATGGGGGACAGTGAATACAATGTGTTGCAATAAAAATCAAAGCGATTCGAAATCAGGTCCTAAACTGAACTTTTCTGAACTTTTTGTGTGGGAGGTATCCGAAGGAGTGCACGGAGAGAGTCCATACTGAAACCTCATTTACGTATGGTAGAAATTTCACGATGTGCAAAGTATGGACCACATCGGTTACTCCCTTCAAGAGTTATCGTTCGCAGAATTGTTCGGAACATTTTCGAACTTTTGTGGGGGAGGTGCGGGAAGGAGTGGACCGATATAACCCATCTTCGAACTTAAACTAAGTTTGGAGAACATATTACGAAAGCCAAATTTTGAGCCAAATCGTCCGTTCGAGAGTTATCGTGCGCTCCAGCCAGCCAGACAGACGGACGGACATGGCTAGATGAACTCCAAATTCCAAATTCGTCCAAACATACTTGGGTCTAGGCTAGGATTCGAACCTGGGTCTCCGACAACTGAGTGTCAAGGTTGCCGGCGTCTTAGCGTTTTGAGCCACCATCAACTTGTCAAAACTCTAGTAGACCATAATTGATGATCTTCTGATTTAGAAGAGCAATTACTAATGACGTAGGAATAAAACTTACCATAGTATTTGTGAACATTGACTATAGGAAAAGTTTGGAATTTCAATTAACTGACATAATTTCGCATATGCATTTATCTAATGAAGTGCGATATGTATACTAGTTACCAAGCTTTGCCTTCGTCTGCCACAAAAACAACATCCTAATACGCCTAAAGATCGGCTTAACCACCCGTGAAACGTAGCGTAATGGTTGGATGCGTGGGACTTCGGTAGACTCCTACTTTTTCAATGTATCTCTTAGGTCATGAAAGCTCAACTCGAAAGAGAATTAATTAATTAAATAAACAAGTAAGAAAAGCGTTAAGTTCGGTCGGGCCGAACTTTTTATACCCTCCACCACACATTTCAGCCATTTCGGTGGATTAATGTGGCCACTACCTTCAAAATACCGAAATTCGTTCTATGGGGGCTATATGATGGCGTAGACCTATACCTACAAATTTCTGGGGGAAAGTTTTATACGCCTAAAGAAGACTAACTACCAAATTTCAGCCATATCGGTGTGATAATGAGGCTAAAACGTTCAAAATATCGAAAATCGGGAGATATTGTATTATGGGGGCTATATCAACACGTGGACCTATATAAACATTTTATGGTAGAAATGTTTCTTAGCCTCTGGAAACACAAAATACGAAGTTACAACCGATTCTTTGGTCAAATGGGTCTAATACATTCAAAATATATTAAAATGACGCGTACTTTATAAGGGGCCTTATGTGGGGGCTATACCAAAACGTGGACCTATATAACCCAACTTTGGTAGGAATGTTTTTTGGCCTCTGAAGACACAAAATACCAAATTACAACCAATTCTGTGGTCAAATGGGTCTAATACATTCAAAATATATTAACATGACGCGTACTTTATATGGGACCTTATATGGGGGCTATACCAAAACGTGGACCTATATAACCCAACTTTGGTAGGAATGTTTTTTGGCCTCTGAAGACACAAAATACCAAATTACAACCAATTCTGTGGTCAAATGGGTCTAATACATTCAAAATATATTAACATGACGCGTACTTTATATGGGACCTTATATGGGGGCTATACCAAAACGTGGACCTATATAACCCAACTTTGGTAGGAATATTTTTTGGCCTCTAGAGACACAAAGTACCAAATTACAACCAATTCGGTGGTAAAATGGGCCAAATATCTTAAAAATGCCTTAAAACGACGACGCGTCACGCGTCATTTTGTATGGGGGCTATACGAAAGCGTGGACCTACAAAGCCCGCTTTCAATACCAAAAGTCCTACGTAAATATAACATATTTTCCCAAAATTTCATCAACCTACGTCAATCCGTTCGGACGCTAGAGTGATTTCCACAGACGGACAGACGGACGGACATGGCTATATCGATGTAGAATTGCACGCTGATCAAGAATATATATACTTTGTGGGGTCTACAATGATTATTTCGAGTAGTTACAAACGTAGTGACAAACTTAATATACCCCCATCCTATGGTGGAGGGTATAAAAATCACTATAAATGACCTTCGCCTTAATAAGGTAAAAATAAAATAATTTGTTTGTATCCAAACAAATATATGTTTGCAACATTTTGTAACATATCTCAATTTTATTTGTTTGGATACCAACATATTTTTTATGTTAGAACATATTTTTTATGGGTGGAGAGAGGATTTTTTGTCAAAGAGAGTAACAACAGGGCTCTCGCGACTGCGGAATGCTGTTTTATAATAAAGAGCTGTGTGTATGGTGTGATAGATGACGCAGAAGCGAATACAGGAGGGTAAACAAATTTGGTTTTTGATGGTGTGTATGCGTTAAAACATGTGTGTTTCGTACGTTGTTGTTGTTAACCAACGTGTAATAAATGCAATCGTTGAGTAAAGACGGTAAAGTGAGTGAATAAATCAGTGTTTTGTGTTTTCTTAAAGACATGGTGCTTTTTAGTAAATATTTTATAATTGCAAATTTGTAATTGAATCAAAAAAGTGAATGGAAATATTTTATTGGATAAGGAAGAAATCGCATATTATATTGGTAAATACATCAATACATTTTTCATATACATACATACATATGGGGATTTCTTAGTGAAATCGGACACTTTTTCAAGATGAGGTTTTTGATTTCCTTTATTTTTTGCTGTGGTGATGCTGCTCATTACCAAAACATTTTAGTATATTTTCAGATTTTTTTGGCTAACGGTTCCAGAGATATCGCGCCTTGAAAAAGTCAAATCCTGTAAAAATTACATGCAAAGAAATACTCATAACTCCTTTAATATTGGTCCAATTTGATAACATCTTTTTTGTATGTTTTGTTGTTTTATCAGCTATTAAATAAAAAATAGCAAACAAATTTGCACAGTGGGCTTGGATGCTATTTTCGCGATTTAATATTTAAAATAAATTTTTAAAGATGTTCGACCCCTTCGATTTTCTTTAAATTTTTTTGTATTAAACTACGTTTAATTACAAACATTTTAAGTCCTATGTGGTAATAGGGTTCGGACGATTACTATTTTTTCTGAATTTTTTAAAATTTGTCAATACAATTTTCCCTTAACACCTTTGTCCAAAATTTGTATTTCCTGTGTTTTTGAAGCTAAGAGAACATATTTATCATTATATATTTATCATAAAAAATAGAAAAAAATGAACAGTGGGCTTTAATGGAATTTTCGCTTATGCATTTTCAAAATCGAAAAATGACGCAGTTTTTAAGATGTTTGAGATAAATTCATAAATATAAAATCAAAACAAATATGTATTTATAAATGAAACTTTTATTTTTTTTTAATAAAGTAATAAATTTTGCACAAAGGTATAAAGGGAAAATTGAATTGACAAATTTAAAAAAAAAAATCAGAAAAAATAGTAATCGTCCGAACCCCATTACCACATAAGACTTACAATTTGTGTAATTGAACGTAGTTTAATACAAACAAATTTAAAGAAAATCGAAGGGGTCGAACATCTTTAAAAATTGATTTTAAATATTAAATCGTGAAAATAGCATCCAAGCCCACTGTGCAAATTTTTTTGCTATTTTTTATTTAATAGCTTATAAAACAACAAAACATACAAAAAAAGATTTTTTTCAAAATGGACCAATATTAAAGAAGTTATGAGTATTTCTTGGCATGTAGAATTCGACTTTTTCAAGGCGCGATATCTTTGGAACCGTTACTAAAAAAATCTGAAAATATACTAAAATGTTTAGCTAATGAGCAGCATCACCACAGCAAAAAATAAAGGAAATCAAAAACCTCATCTTGAAAAAGTGTCCGATTTCACTCAGAAATACCCATATGTATATTTGAAATATGGATGTACATATTTTTACATTGTATAATCATTTAATTCCAAATGCCGATTTCCCACTGATGATTTCAACTTTGAGAAAAATGTGTTTTATTTCACAACTAAGGAGAAGCGTTAAACGATGGTTCTATATAATTTTTTCTTTTTAAAAGTGCGACTTTTTAAAGTTATTTCATTCAGTTTTTCTTTTATTATACCCTCCACCATAGTATGGAGGGTATATTAAGTTTGTCATTCCGTTTGTAACACATCGAACTAATCATTTGCGACCTAAGACGATCTAGCCATGTCCGTCTGTCCGTCTGTTGTAATCACTCTAGCGTCCGCAATAATTGAGATAGAGTACTGAAATTTTGCACGCGGGGGTCTTTTCCCAAAGCCAGGTCAAGTTCGAAGATGGGCTATACCGGTCCACTCTTTGGTATAGCCCCCATATAACGGTACCTCCGGATTTGAGGTATTTTGACATTCTTCGCCACATTTACAGACCGAATTAGCTATAATTTGGCACTTAGGGTTCCTAGTGATCAACAAACTTATATCCCAAAGGATATGGGCATAGGTCCATGTTTTGGTATAGTCCTCATATAACGGTACCTCCCGATTTTCGGTATTTTGAGCATTTTAGCCACAATTTTTAACCGAACTATCTGCAATTTGACATTTGAGGTTCTCAGTGGTCATGAAATATCTCCACGAAACATCGTCAACATAGGTCCATGTTTTGGTATAGCCCCCATATATCGGTATCTCCCGATTTTCGGTATTTTCAGAATTTTAGCTACAATTTTTAACCGAACTAGCTGTAATTTGCTCTTTGAGGATCTCAGTGATCACGAAATATCTCCTCCAAACATGGTCGTCAACATAGGTCCATGTTTTGGTATAGCCCCCATATAACGGTACCTCCCGATTTTCGATATTTTGAGAATTTTAGCCACAATTTGTAACCGAACTATCTGCAATTTGACATTTGAGGTTCTCAGTGGTCATTAAACATCTCCACCAAACATCGTCAACATAGGTCCATGTTTTGGTATGGCCCCCTTATAACCGTACCACCCGATTTTCGATATTTTAAGCATTTTAGTTACAATTTTTAACCGAACTAGCTGTAATTTGACATTTGAGGTTCTCAGTGGTCATAAAACATCTCCACGAAACATCGTCAACATAGGTCCATGTTTTGGTATAGCCCCCATATATCGGTACATCCCGATTTTCGGTATTTTGAGAATTTTAGCTACAATTTTTAACCGAACTAGCTGTAATTTGCCATTTAAGGTTCTCAATGGTCATTAAACATCTCCACCAAACATCGTCAACATAGGTCCATGTTTTGGTATAGCCCCCATATAACGGTACCTCCCGATTTTCGGTATTTTGAGCATTTTAGCTACAGTTTTTAACCGAAATAGCTGTAATTTGACATTTGAAGTTCTCAGTGGTCATAAAACATGTCCAACGAAACATCGTCAACATGTTTTGGTATAGCCCCCATATAACGGTATCTCCCGATTTTCGGTATTTTGAGAATTTTAGCTGCAATTTTTAACCGTACTAGCTGTAATGATCGGTATTTTGAGAATATTAACTACAATTTTGTCTATTCAAAAATAATCGTCAATATAGGTCCATGTTTTGGTATATCCCCCCATATAACTGTACCTCCCGATTTTCGGGAATTTTCAGTGGTCACGAAATTTCTTCACTAAAATTCGTCAACATGGGTCCATTTTTGAGGGTCTACATTGTTTTGATGAAACTACCCTCAATTTGACTCTTGAAGTTCCCTACTATAATAAAACTTTTCCGCCAAAAAATTTAAAGATAGGTTGACTCTTTGATATAGCCCCGTAGGTGGTACCTTTCACCTAGCTGAACACATTTTTTTTAGATTAGATTAGATAACACTGTGCAACAAAATGGAGGTGAAAGTCTGGGGCACGGAAAATTCCTCTTGGGGAAGAAAGGCCTTGGTGAGTATATTATGAACCCCGAAGGACAGATCCGCCGTGAGTCGAACTTCCGCGTTATGGCGTGATAAAATTTTTGTTAGAGACCCTGTGGGCCATCAGGAATTAGCGTTATATCTTTGTTCACTGTTGCTTAAGTGCTCTACAAAAACAACTAACAAAGATATAATGCTAATTCATGATGGCTTACAGGGTCTCTTGCAAAAACTTCATCACGCCATAACGCGGAAGTTCGACTCACGGCGCCATCTCCAAAAGGAATTATCTCTGCCCCAACATTTGTGTTCACAGTGTAATTTAAGCAATAGTGGGAGGCAGTAGGCGTCTGTCTATTCATTGTCGAAAAGTTGTTCCACCTAAAACTGTGAAAGGACCCTAATTATTCCATTTCAATTAACAATATTTAATGGTGGAGGGTATAAAAAGTTCGGCCCGGCCGAACTTAACGACTTTTTACTTGTCTTTTATTAAAGTGTGTTATGTATTTCTTTGGAATTTTGTATGTACCTATGTGTCTTTATTGTTTTGCCTTTTTTTCTATGCCCTTCAATAAAAAACACCACCATTTATAAATATGTAAATATCTTAGAAATATCCAGAGAGCGCTTGCTGAGAGCAAGTGAGCATACATTTCAATGTGTTTCACATTGACATTTACGCTCCCTTGCTCTCAGAAAGGGCATGTGTTTGGGTTTTTTTTTGCTTTTGGGTTTATATTTGTTTGCATGTTATGTTTGGGACTGATTGCAAACAAATATATGTTTACTGCAAAATATGTTTGGGACCTATGTTAGAGAGGCATTTTTTTGCTCCGTGTATGCGTATAAGTAATAAAAGCATGCGTTTGCTTCTTCCTACTTAAACTACTATTTTTTCGAATATTCTAGAAGGAACATGAGAAGACTTATCATATCAAATTGAACTAAAATTTAAATTATAATCCTTTGTTGCTTTCATTTTTCCTGAGATAATTGCCCGAAATCTATAAAAACCATTTCTTTCACCGAAAAGTACTGCCGCTCGTTGTTACTCCCGAGTGAACCTCTGAGCTCAATCTCTCTTCCCACTTCTTACTTGACCAATTTTGGAAAATATCACTGTCTTTTGTAGCTCTATCTTACCCATTATTTTACGAAGCTTCTTCATATGCCTACTATTAAATAGACTAGGCTAAACGAAACATTAAACCCTAATTTGGATAATAATCCTGACCAAAGCAACTCGTGATGCCACTTAGAGTGTGAAATCTCCTCTTTCTTCGACAAGTAAAACAAAAATCTGTAGGCGTTTGGCGCTTCAGTGCTTTTACAAAAGAAAACTTCTTTATCCTACAAAAGAGAAACACACACACACACACATATAGCATTTCATTTCACAGGCAACAACTGTGCCAATGTCAGAAGGTTGGTGGCGACATACTGTGTCCCATCATTGATATGCTATGGTATGGCTGGCTGAAAGGCTTGACTTCATTTTTGGCGTGTGTTCCAGGTTTTTGTTTGCTTCGCAGTGTGTGCGAAGTTTTTTTGTGCAGTTTTGACTGATTAAAAGTTGCTGATTTGATTAAAGCGAAAAGTAATATGTAGCCATGGATGGATATGACTCCAACAACAAGGAAAACAACAACTCAAATACCATATCAAAATCTACTGATGATGGTTCGGGTAGTGTTGAAGACATTGTTAAGTGTTATGAACTTTAAACTGTATTTATGTTTATTTGTTTGTTCTTACTTTGTTGTTGTTAATATTGTTGTGGATGGTTTCAATGAAAGCCACATCAGGCCAACTCCTGCTGGGTGTTTGTTGCCAGAGAAAAGGCCAAAGGAAATTGTTTCAAATTTTGTTGCTTAACACTTACACAAACATACAGTATTGTAATATTTATATACGGATTACATTTGGTAAAAGTAACAACAACTTCCCCTCCTTTCCCCTCTCAACCATATTGCCATAACATTATTGGGTGGGCCAATTAAGCAAAATTTCCGATGATACCCCGAACTCCAGTTTCTTAATAAACAAAAAAACAACAAACGAAATACTCAACACAAGGCGCCAATTCAAATTATATTCGCAGCTCTAAACATCACGACAGGAAATGACATGCAACCGCACTCCAGCAATCCACACTTTACACATCACAAAATATCACAACATTTCATGAAGTACGTACAAAGCGCAGAGATGATGAAGGATCTGGGTGTTCTCTTGCTGCCGCTGCTCCGGCTGTATTTTTTGATTTAAATAAAGCCATTTGATGTTCATGATGATGTTTATACCCCACCGAAACTTCGATATCAGCAATTAAGACAGTAGTCCAAAGGTGAAGACCTTCTTTAAGCCCAAAACAAAGCTCAGAAGGTGTGCATAATTAATTCGCCAAACTTCAAGACCACAGCCAACCAACCACTCTGCTGATCGATGCTGTAGCACAAATACACAAAACAAACTACCTGTACATGTGTACGAATGATCTCAGCCACCACCAGAACAAAATATCAACAAAGATATGAACGGTCGGACGGGCGGAAGAAGAGTGGATGGTCATACAAACAGATCAATATACCAATACTACTGCTGATATACTGCAAACAACATACATATCACGGCATCGCAAATCGAGAGAAGTTACCTGTGTACCCTATGTTACGGCCAGAATGATGATGCAAAGGTTTTGTTATTGGTTTTTACAACTTAGTTCACTAACTTTTGTAGCTAAACTCCTCAAAACACGTAAGGTCGGGAAGTATACCAAAATATGACCACTGCGAACCTCAAATGTCATATTAAGCTAGTTTGGACAAACATGCAGCTAAAATCCTCAAAAGACCTAAAATCCGAGGGTACCGTTATATGGAAAATTTTTAGTAGAGGAGTGTTGCGAACGCTAAGGATCTCAAATGACAAATTCCTGCAATTTTTCGGTTAAAAATTGTATCTAAATTCCTCAAAATACCGAAAATCGGGAGGCACACTTATATAGGGGGGCTAGAAATCAAAACATGGACATATGTTGCTAATTTTTGGTGTAGTAGTTTTGCTATCACTGGTGACGTCAAATGTCACCTTACAGCAAGTTCTATTAAAAATTGTAGTTAAAATCCTCAAAATACCGAAAATCGGAAGGTGCCGTTATATGGGACCTATACCAAAACTTTGACCTATGTTGAGCATTTTTGGTGGAGAAGTTTTGTGATCACTGGGAACCTCAAATATCAAATTATTCATAGTAAAAAATTGTAGCCAACATCCTAAAAATACCGAAAACCGCCTAGATAAACTCTTCTAAACACCTAAAATGAACCTCAGATAGTACGGTCAACAAATGTACCTTAATTTCTAAAAATACCGAAAATCGGGAGGTTCCTTTGTATGAGGGCTATGCAAAAACATGGACTAATGCTGACAATTTTTGGTGTAGAAACTTAGCGATCACTGGGAACACTGAATCGGTCAACAAATGTGGCTAATCTCTTCAACCAGCTAAATTCAAGATGTGCCAATATATGAGGGCTTTACCAAACCGTCACCACTGGGAACCTCAAATGTAAAATTACAGTTAATTCGGACAAAAATGCAGCTAAAATCCTCAAAATACCTAAAATCGAGAGAAGTTTGTGGGGGCTATATAGTCCATTTTCGAATTCGGCCCGCTTATGGAAAAATACACTGGGGACAATTATTGTGGACTCTAGAGTGATTACCGGATTGCACCAGTCTGTTCAATACTGACCTATGTCGCTAGAGCCTAACTCTAATGGCCCGTTCATCGAATGTATGGGTATAGCAGTCAGCAAGGAACTGCCGAGGAAAGTTTAATCATCCAAAGATCTGTTCCCTGATGGAATCTCTATGGTAATGCTGAAACAGCTGGATGAGCTGGGAGTCGTTTATCTCACTAAAGAATCGTTGCGATATCAATATAAGGACCAATGTGACTTTCGAATGTTATCATGTGTTGTAGTAACAGTGTTTATTATTATGTTTGTATGTTCATTCTTCTGTTCAATCTGGCTCTGGGTCCAAGAAAGTGGCTGCTTCGATGGGATGTAACCACAGATACACTGGAGTTAGATGAGTAGGTTTGGCGGGGCAGTTGAAAAGGTGTTTTGTGTTGTGCGGGCCAATGCCGCATACTGGGCAGATGTCTTGCACGGCGTGGTCGATTTCCGCCCAATAAGAATTTAGGCGACTGCAATATCCCGAGCTTAGTTGAGCCAAAACTACTCTAGTTTGTCGTGGCAGCTGACGCTCCTCGGCAGCGATATATGGGGGATGTACTCCGAGGACTTTATTCACACTATATATGCTTATGGCCTTAGCAACTGCATCCGTGAGAATACTATTTAAACCTGCTTGATATGCCTGTTGATCTAGGGGTTCTCTCCTATATTGTTGGACCTCCCTCTCTAGAGCATGAATATCCTTCCTGACATGTCTGAATTAGAGTTGTGTCGTTCATGAACGAACCGGCTCAAAGGAACGATTCCGTGAAAAGAACGAACGGATGCGTATCCAGCTCATTCTTTTATATCGTTCATTTAGATCCCCGATGGACGAGTCATTGCTGCTTACACAGTTAGCAGCATTGGTTTTGCTCTAAACAAACTCTGCGTTGGCGGAAGCAGCACAAATTTCCACACAAAACAAACAATGATTCAGAGAGCTACTCTCGCTTAGTAACTCACCTCATTCAGTAACACATCTCGATCATATCTTTCTTTTGCATCATTCGTTCATCTGGTTCTTTCATATCAAAACCACCACCACTACGTTCAGAAACAAAACCACCCCCATTAGCACACAAACAAGCAAGTAACACAACAGTTGTGTCATTCGTGAACGAACATTTTCAAAAGAACGATTCGGTGAAAAGAACGACGGAGTCATATGCAGCAGAGAACGAACGACTTCAAAAGAAAATAATAAAGTCAAATGTATTGTTGAACGAAAAAGAGCCAACGAACGAAGTAAATGACCCGGATCTTTTTGGTGAACGGAATGAAAAAGATCAATCCGCTCAATGAACGAGATTGCCCAACACTAGTCTGAATGTGTCGGACCTAGCCAGCAGATGGTGATTGGGATGGCTCTCATGGTAACACCCAAGCAAGTACTGCAACGAAAGCATCTCATTGTGTTGCTTTATTGGAAGAATATTTGTCTCCTCATGTAGATGGTCCACTGAAGACTTAAGGATGCACCCTGTTGCTGTTCTCAGTGCGGCATTCTGGCAGGTTTGAATCTTTTTCCAATTCGTATCACATAATCCCGGGGACCAAACGGGCGCCGCATAGCTTACCACACACCGACATATCGCGTTATATGTGGTCAGCAAGGTTTCTTTATCTGCACCCCAAGTGCTGCCGTCAAGGGACTTAAGGACCTTGTTCCCACTTTTCAGTTTGTCGCAGATAGCTGTGGCGTGCGCGCACGGCTTGAAAGTAGTGTCGAATGTGACCCCTAAAATTTTGAGGCCGTTTGTGGTAGGAATTCTGCTACCGTCGCTGTCCATGTGGTGAACAGAGTGGCTGTAGATTTTGTGGCGGAAATCTGCATATTCCTAGTGTGGAAAAAAGGTGGTAAGATCGGTTAAATAGGAGTTCAGTCTCTCACAGATGTTCTCAGGGAAGGTACCTGACGCCAGGATCGTGCAATCCGCATACGTTACGATCTCGATGCCGTCTGGAAGGGGGCGGAATACAGGAGAGGTAGAGGTTAAACAGTTCCGGAGATATCACCCCACCTTGGGGAACTCCCTGTTTCACTCTACGGGGTTTGGACCTCTTGTTCCTGAATTCCACGTACGACTGGCGTCCACACATATAGTTGACTATCCAACGTTTCAAGCTTGGCCGGAGGTTTGTCTGCTCAATGTCCTCAAACAGCGTGGAGTGCCTGACTGTTTCAAAGGTATTTGATAAGTCAAGCACCACCATAACTGTTCTATCACACGGCTGTCTCTGGTTGAGTCCTGCTTACGGAATCCATTACCATGGAGATTCCAGCAGGGCTCAACGCTTTAGATGATTTAGCGTTCCTGATGGCATTCGCAACATTATCCTTTGTAAACTGTAGTGGTTCATACTCGGCAGGGTTCGAGACCGACTTAACCGTTGCCCACAATTCACTTATACCGGCTCCAATGTTGCAACTCTTCAGATTATTTAACCACTTGTTCCGCTTATGTTTGCCGACCAGCATGTTAACTTCCAGTGTCAGTTCCCTGACTCTAAGGTAATTGGAGTTGGCTCGACGAAGCTCTTCATGCTCATTTGCTAATGCCGTCGCCTCTGCTGGGAAGTTTGGTCTTACTTCGGGTATTCGACCAGCAGCGATAAGACGAGCGGCTGCAGCACTGATGATGTCTCGGAATGTCCTTTCCGCTACCCGAACACCAGAAGAATTGGGCAGTTCTCTGAAGCGGTGATTGGTGAACTCTCTGAAACTCGGCCAATCAGATTTCCTACGATTGACGAACGTGTCGAGTTCAGAGGTGATAAAATCGGAAAGCTAATCCCCCACATCCACTTCTGGTGCGATCCTTTTTTAACACGTTGTAAGCTACAGTTGTTGTTGAGCTTGGTTTCTTGCACCGCTGGGACCTTGATGTTCTCCCGACTCATGAAATCTACTATTTCCTCGATCTTACCTAGGAGTCCATTAAAATTAAGTTGCAAAAAGGATGCATTTTCTGGGATTGGGACAACAACGACTGGTGTTAAAGGCTGTGTCTGCGGTTGCTGTCGAGAGGACTGCGGGGGAGTTTCATAATCAGACGACGAGGGAGTTTCGTAATCCGATGACGCCTCACTGGGGACTGTATTCACGCAGCATGCTGCAACATAGTCCCTGTCGTAGTCCCCCACGTGGACAAGTCCAGAGCAACCCCTTAGATGCACCCACTCCAGACATCTATTGCATCTCACCGAAGGTTGGATATGGGTGAAGATGCGAATGTGACAAACAGAGCACAGATAAATTGGGCCTGGGTTTTCCTCCGTCCCGGCACGTACCAAAAGAATTCGGAGCAGACATTCCGGGATATGCTGATCCCAACACAGAAAAACGAAACAAATACGAACACATATATCATGTACCCTATCGGTTTCAGTTGGTCACCGTAGGATTTTCAGAGCTTTTGAGCTATTTATCTCAGGAAGTTTGGACTTCGGCGAAGACTACCTTCGCTTAACATTTTAAAACGACTGGAAACAGCGCTTAAACTGTTCTTAGGCGAATATATTTGAAACTTTTGTGGGGGTGGTTATGGTTAGTGAGTGGTTATTTGTAAGTGAGTAGACCGATATTGACCATCATGGAACTTAATGTAAGTTTGGAAGAAATTTTACGATGTGCAATCTTTAAACTATGTTTGAAAGAATGATAACGATGCACGAAGTGTAATCACCTGCGAGATTTATCGAAACATGTCGATCGTGGGGTGTAAAAAACATTATTTCGTCGAGGCACAATTTTTATTGTATCAAAGTGCATATACCATCATAAGCCACATAATGATATAATAGTACCTCAGTTTTGCTGAGATCAAACGGCGTGTAGGACATAGAAACCACCTGTAGTAAATGGCTGAAATACTCAGTAAATGTAGGCGACATAACGCTAAGTCGTTAATCCATCATGAAAAATGTATTGATTTTGTCTGGCTGGAGGCTCGAGCTATCTATCCACTTTCGGTGCGCAAGACGGCTATTCTAACCATAGTACCCACAGCTATTTTATCTTAAAAAGGGTGTTCAGAACTTCGTTGCAAACATAGAGGATTTTCCTGTTTTTCTACTGAAAATCAGAACGTACCGCAGCCTACCGGCAACAAAACATATCCTAAAATAAAATGATTCATTAGTTAAAGGTGGAAATCAGATTTTAAGTCACATGCAAAACAAAACAAACAAACCTGACATCTGATGCCTTGAGAAACATACATATCTAGTCTGGTCTTCTTACTTGTCTCAGGCGACAAACAACAACAAAAACAACTATGGATTTTGGACAGATACAGATATGTATGTGTGTATCTGCACATTTAGCCACATTCACAACCCGCTCAAAAGAAAAACACGTCTAAACCAGAACAGCAGCGGCAACTGATCCAAACAACGTAGGAGACGACAGCTCAAAGAGTCAATGGATGTAAGACTGATTTGCATCGTACATGCGAACGAGCCAAGGTGTTGATTGGTAGGCACACAAAAACCATAATATTCACCAACGTTGTCAGTGCTGTTGCTGCTGATGTTGTTGTGAAGTTACACTTTGGGCTTGAATATCCTAGAATTACTATTTCATATGAACATTGGGCAAACAGGGTTGCCAGATTTTTTAAATTTTTTATATACACATACATACATATAGAAGCAACCTTTCTTTCAAAAAGGGTCTATAAAAAAACCTTTTCTATTAAAAAGGTTTTATAGAAGCACAATTTCTCTCAGAAAGGGCATATATAAGCACACTTTCTCTCAGAAAGGGCATATAGAAGCACCCTTTCTCTCAGAAAGGGCATATAGAAGCACCCTTTCTCTCAGAAAGGGCATATAGAAGCACACTTTCTCTCAGAAAGGACATATAGAAGCACCCTTTCTCTCAGAAAGGATATATAGAAGCACCCTTTCTCTCAGAAAGGGCATATAAAAGCACCCTTTCTCTCAGAAAGGGTCCATATACGCACCCTTTCTTTCAGAAAGGATCTATGGAAGCACCCTTAACCTCGGAAATTGTCTATAGAAGCATCCTTTCTCTCAAAAAGGGTCTATAGAAGCTGCCTTTCTCTCATAAAGGGTCTACAGAAGCACGCTTTCTCCCAAAAAAGATCTATAGAAGCAGTCATTCTCTCAGAAGGGGTCTACAGAAGCACAGTTTCTCTCAGAAGGGGTCAATGGAAGCATCCTTTCTCTTAGAAAGTGTCTATAGAAGCACACTTTCTCTCAGAAAGTGTCTATAGAAGCACACTTTCTCTCAGAAAGTGTCTATAGAAGCACACTTTCTCTCAGAAAGTGTCTATAGAAGCACCCTTTCTCTCAAAAAGGGTCTATAGAACCGCACTTTCTCTCAGAAAGGGCCAATAGACGCATCCTTTCTTTAAGAAAGGATCTATAGAAGCACCCTTTCTCTCAGAAAGGGTCTATAGAAGCACCCTTTCTCTCAGAAAGGGTCTATAGAAGCACCCTTTCTCTCAGAAAGGGTCTATAGAAGCACCCTTTCTCTCAGAAAGGGTCTATAGAAGCACCCTTTCTCTCAGAAAGGGTCTATAGAAGCACCCTTTCTCTCAGAAAGGGTCTATAGAAGCACCCTTTCTCTCAGAAAGGGTCTGTAGAAGCACCCATTCTCTAAAAATGGCCTATAGAAGCACCGTTTCTCTCAGAAGGTGTCTACAGAAGCACCGTTTCTCTCAGAAAGGCTCAATAAAAGCATCCTTTCTCTCAGAAAGGCTCAATGGAAGCATCCTTTCTCTCAGAAAGTGTCTATAGAAGCACTATTTCTCTCGGAAAGTGTCTATATAGAAAGGGTCTATAGAACAACGATGAAAGGCGAGTGCTCTTCTTGTTCATCTATGCTTTAGAATCACCCTTTCTTTCAGAAATGGTCTATAGAAGCACCCTTTTTCTCGAAAAGGGTCTATAGGAGCACCCTTTTTCTCGAAAAGGGTCTATAGAAGCACCCTTTATCTCAGAAACGGTCTATAGAAGTACCCTTTATATCAAAAAGATTCTATAGAAGCACCCTTCGTATCAAAAAAGGTTCATAGAAGCACTCTTTATATCAAAAAGTGTTTATAGAAGCAACCTTTCTCTCAGGAAGGGTCTACAGAAGCATCCTTTCTATCAAAAAGGGTATATAGAAGCACACTTTCGCTTATAAAGGGTTTACAGAAGCAACCATTCTCTCAGAAAGGGTCTATAGAAGCACCCTTTCTCTGAGAAAGGGTCTATAGAAGCACCCCATCTCTCAGAAAGGGTCTATAGAAGCACCCCTTCTCTCAGAAAGGGCCTATAGAAGCACCCATTATCTCATAAAGAGTCTATAAAAGCACCCATTATCTCATAAAGAGACTATAAAAGCACCCTTTCTCTCAGAAAGGGCCTATAGAAGCACCATTTCTATAGAATCACCCGTTCTCTTTTAGAAAGGGTTTATAGAATCACCCTTTCTCTGAGAAAGGGTCTATTGAAGCACCCTTTCTCTGAGAAAGGGTCTATAGAAGCACCCTTTCTCTCAGAAAGGGTCTATAGAAGCACCCTTTCTCTGAGAAAGGGTCTATAGAAGCACCCTTTCTCTGAGAAAGGGTCTATAGAAGCACCCTTTCTCTCAGAAAGGGTCTATAGAAGCACCCTTTCTCTGAGAAAGGGTCTATAGAAGCACCCTTTCTGAGAAAGGGTCTATAGAAGCACCCTTTTTGAGAAAGGGTCTATAGAAGCACCCTTTCTGAGAAAGGGTCTATAGAAGCACCCTTTCTGAGAAAGGGTCTATAGAAGCACCCTTTCTCTCAGAAAGGGTCTATAGAAGCACCCTTTCTCTCAGAAAGGGTCTCTAGAAGCACCCTTTCTCTGAGAAAGGGTCTATAATGCACCCTTTCTCTGAGAAAGGGTCTATAATGCACCCTTTCTCTGAGAAAGGGTCTATAATGCACCCTTTCTCTCAGAAATGGTCAATAGAAGCATCCTTTCTCTCAGAAAGGGTCTATAGAAACACCCTTTCTTTCAGAAATTGTCTATAGGAGCAGCTTTTCATACAAAAAGGGTCTCTAGATGTACCCTTTCGTTCAGTGGCACCCTTTCGTTTAGAAAGAGTCTACGGAGGCTTTCTATTCGATAAATGCCACACACGAAGGTCCTCTATTCTAAAGAAGCCCCAACGAAGGTCCTCTATTCTATAGAAGCTTCCTACGGAGGTCTTCTATTCTATAGAAGCTCCCTACCGATGCCTTCTAATATATGGAGTTCCCTACGTAGGAATTCTACTGTATAGAACCCCTCTCTATTCCATAAAAGCATCTGCAGAGGCCTTCTAATCTATAGAAGCCCCCTACGGAGGCCCTCTACTCTCCTCTAATACTGTTAGGGAGGTCCTCATTGGCCGGACAAAACAAAGAGCTCTCAATATGTTCAACTGAATTGTTGCAATATGGCAACCCTTAACGGTTATTCGATATATTCGAATTAAAAGAAATGTAGACGTCTGTTAAGTTGCACAACACAGTTTAATCGTAAAATATTTAAATTATTTCACTGATTAAATTTATTTCGAAGCACAAAAAGCAGCAACAAAACTCGATCATCCATACATACCTATGAGTGTATGCATGTGCATGGTACTATGCAGATAAAGCTGATGGTAGGTAGGTGGGTTAGGTACGTTCGGTAAATACAACTGATAAACCTAACAAGGTTCAATAGTCGGTGGTGGTCTGCTGGTTGGCGGTGGTTCGTTGGCCAGAAGTCGATATAGTCGTTGTAATTGAATAAAAGTCAATTGTTGATTTTGATTGGTGTCGTTATGGTGTTGTAACAGCAACTCGCTGCTGGCATATGCCACCACCGCCGCAGTTAGTGTAGGTGTCAATACCACGAAATTATCAAGTGAACTGAAATGCCACCCAATTCGAGTAATGGAAAAGAAGAAGAACAAAAAAAACAAAACATGTATGCAAATAAAAGCAACTGGAAAATGATGCAAAAAATAAGATATGAATATAGGATACGCATGGGAAGGAGTGGGGATAGGTAAATATGGGGATTTGGGGGATATTGATAGAATATTTTCCACCAAAGCAGTAACCGCGGATTTTTTAAAGAATATTTTTCATGGTACACCAAAGCAATAATCGTGGATTTAAAAAAAATAGAATATTCTCATGGACCACCAAAGCAATATTTGTCAACGTACAAACAACAAAATGAATAAAAGTCGAGTTCTGCTTTCAATAATGCCTTTGTCAACTTCAAGATTGGTCCCACTGTATAAAATTATGCAGATCAATTCATATTTCATTCCCCCACCCCCCTCCTTCTCCCCATCACATAAATGCACAGCCATCTAAGTTTATAGGTTAAGCTACAAATCGCAAAAATTCTTATCTTATCAAAAGATCTTCACATTATTTCATAAATATCTTCAACATTTAATCTTGTTTAAATAACCACCATAGTCACTTGTAGACTCACTTGCTGCCTGTTTACATACCAATGCTTTCCACCTTCCTCCCTCCTCCCTTGTCACACTACCACACCAAATGTATTAATCTGTAGCAGCAGCACATGCTTGGTAAACAGTTCAGATCATAATTTATCATTAAGTTTTTTTCAGTTGTTGCCCAAAACAGCAAGAGACGACAAGTAGAAGAAGAAAAAACGTGTATCTGCAACATTGGACATTTTTGCTGATTACCAACCAGCAGCAAGAAGCGCAACGACCAGCGAACAAATTTGCAAATCGAAAGTAACAAGCTATTAATTTAAAATAGACAAAACATATGTTTATCTTAAGCGTTTGCAGGATGATAATTTCTGGATTCATTATGTGAAACATAGGTTGTATCGATAATGGGAGATATACTTTTTGACAACTGCGAGACTTCTATAAAATAGGAGGCCTCCGTAGGGGGGCTTCAAAAAATAGAAGGCCTCTCAAGGGGGCTTCTATAAAATAGAGGAGGGTGGCCTCCCTAGGGGGCTTCTAAAAAAAGAAGGTCATCGTAGGAGGTTTCCATAAAATAGAATGTCTCCGAAGGGGGTTTCTATAGAATAGAAAGCCTCCGTAGGGGGCTTCTTTAGAATGGGAGTCCACCCTCCTCTATAGAATAGAAGCCTCTGTAGGAGAGCTTCTATATAAAAGAAGGCCTCCGTAGGGGGTTCTATACAATAGAAGGCCTTCGTAACAGACTCCTATAGAAAGTAGAAGTCCTCCGGTGAAGTCTTCTTTAGAAAGAAGGCCACCGTAGAGGGCTTCCATAAAGCACACTTTCTATTAAAAAGGGTCATATAGAAGCACACTTTCTCTCAGAAAGGGTAAAGCAGCCTTTCTCTCAGAAAGGATCTTTAGAAGCACCGTTTATCTCAGAAATGGACTTTAGAATCACCCTTTCTCGTAGAAAGGGTCTTTAGAAGCACCCTTTCTCTCAGAAAGGGTCTTCAGAAGCACCCTTTCTCTCAGAAAGGGTCTTTAGAAGCACCCTTTCCCTCAGAAATGGTCTTTAGAAGCACCCTTTCTCTCAGAAAGGGTCTTTAGAAGCACCCTTTCCCTCAGAAATGGTCCTTAGAAGCACCCTTTCTCTCTGAAAGGGTTTTTAGAAGCACCCTTTCTCTCTGAAAGGGTCTTTAGAAGCACCCTTTCTCTCAGAAAGGATCTTTAGAAGCACCCTTTCTCTCAGAAAGGGTCTATAGAAGCACCCTTTCCCTCAGAAAGGGTCTTTAGAAGCACCCTTTCTCTCAGAAAGGGTCTATAGAAGCACCCTTTCTCTCTGAAAGGGTCTATAGAAGCACCCTTTCTCTCTGAAAGGGTCCTTAGAAGCACCCTTTCTCTCTGAAAGGGTCTATAGAAGCACCCTTTCTCTCTGAAAGGGTCCTTAGAAGCACCCTTCCTCTCAGAAAGGGTCTATAGAAGCACCTTTTCTCTCAGAAAGGGTCTATAGAAGCACCCTTTCTCTCAGAAAGGGTCTATAGAAGCACCCTTTCTCTCAGAAAGGGTCATAAAGAAGCACCCTTTCTCCAAGAATGGGTCATATAGAAGCACCCTTTCTCTCAGAAAGGGTCATATAGAAGCACCCTTTCTCTCAGAAAGGGTCATATAGAAGCACCCTTTCTCTTAGAAAGGGTCTATAGAAGCACCCTTTCTCTTAGAAAGGGTCTATAGAAGCACCCTTTCTCTTAGAAAGGGCCTATAGAAGCACCCTTTCTCTTAGAAAGGGCCTATAGAAGCACCCTTTCTCTTAAAAAGGGTCTACAGAAGCACCCTTTCTCTTAGAAAGGGTCTATAGAAGCACCCTTTCTCTTAGAAAGGGCCTATAGAAGCACCCTTTCTCTTAGAAAGGGTCTATAGAAGCACCCTTTCTCTTAGAAAGGGCCTATAGAAGCACCCTTTCTCTTAGAAAGGGTCTATAGAAGCACCCTTTCTCTTAGAAAGGGTCTATAGAAGCACCCTTTCTCTTAGAAAGGGTCTATAGAAGCACCCTTTCTCTTAGAAAGGGTCTATAGAAGCTCCCTTTCTCTTAGAAAGGGTCTATAGAAGCACCCTTTCTCTTAGAAAGGGTCTATAGAAGCACCCTTTCCCTTAGAAAGGGTCTATAGAAGCACCCTTTCTCTTAGAAAGGGTCTATAGAAGCACCCTTTCTCTTAGAAAGGGTCTATAGAAGCACCCTTTCTCTTAGAAAGGGTCAATAGAAGCACCCTTTCTCTTAGAAAGGGTCTACAGAAGCAGCCTTTCTCTTAGAAAGGGTCTATAGAAACACCCTTTCTCTTAGAAAGGGTCTATAGAAGCACCCTTTCTCTTAGAAAGGGTCTATAGAAGTACCCTTTCTCTTAGAAAGGGTCTATAGAAGCACCCTTTCTCTTAGAAAGGGTCTATAGAAGCTCCCTTTCTCTTAGAAAGGGTCTATAGAAGCACCCTTTCTCTTAGAAAGGGTCTATAGAAGCACCCTTTTTCTTAGAAAGGGTCTATAGAAGCTCCCTTTCTCTTAGAAAGGGTCTATAGAAGCACCCTTTCTCTTGGAAAGGGTCTATAGAAGCACCCTTTCCCTTAGAAAGGGTCTATAGAAGCACCCTTTCTCTTAGAAAGGGTCTATAGAAGCACCCTTTCTCTTAGAAAGGGTCTATAGAAGCACCCTTTCTCTTAGAAAGGGTCTATAGAAGCACCCTTTCTCTTAGAAAGGGTCTATAGAAGCACCCTTTCTCTTAGAAAGGGTCTACAGAAGCAGCCTTTCTCTTAGAAAGGGTCTATAGAAGCACCCTTTCTCTTAGAAAGGGTCTATAGAAACACCCTTTCTCTTAGAAAGGGTCTATAGAAGCACCCTTTCTCTTAGAAAGGGTCTATAGAAGCACCCTTTCTCTTAGAAAGGGTCTATAGAAGCACCCTTTCTCTTAAAAAGTGTCTATAGAAGCACCCTTTCTCTTAGAAAGGGACTATAGAAGCACCCTTTCTCTTAGAAAGGGTCTATAGAAGCACCCTTTCTCTTAGAAAGGGTCTATAGAAGTACCCTTTCTCTTAGAAAGGGTCTATAGAAGCACCCTTTCTCTTAGAAAGGGTCTATAGAAGCACCCTTTCTCTTAGAAAGGGTCTATAGAAGCTCCCTTTCTCTTAGAAAGGGTCTATAGAAGCACCCTTTCTTTTAGAAAGGGTCTATAGAAGCACCCTTTCTCTTAGAAAGGGTCTATAGAAGCGCCCTTTCTCTTAGAAAGGGTCTATAGAAGTACCCTTTCTCTTAGAAAGGGTCTATAGAAGCACCCTTTCCCTTAGAAAGGGTCTATAGAAGCACCCTTTCTCTTAGAAAGGGTCTATAGAAGTACCTTTTCTCTTATAAAGGGTCTATAGAAGCACCCTATCTGTCAGAAAGGGCCAATAGAAGCACCATTTCTCTCTAGGGGGCACCCTTTCTCTTAGAAAGGGTCTATAGAAGCACCCTTTCTCTTAGAAAGGGTCTATAGAAGCACCCTTTCTCTTAGAAAGGGTCTATAGAAGCACCCTTTCTCTTAGAAAGGGTCTATAGAAGCACCCTTTCTCTTAGAAAGGGTCTACAGAAGCAGCCTTTCTCTTAGAAAGGGTCTATAGAAGCACCCTTTCTCTTAGAAAGGGTCTATAGAAACACCCTTTCTCTTAGAAAGGGTCTATAGAAGCACCCTTTCTCTTAGAAAGGGTCTATAGAAGCACCCTTTCTCTTAGAAAGGGTCTATAGAAGCACCCTTTCTCTTAGAAAGGGTTATAGAAGCACCCTTTCTCTTAAAAAGTGTCTATAGAAGCACCCTTTCTCTTAGAAAGGGACTATAGAAGCACCCTTTCTCTTAGAAAGGGTCTATAGAAGCACCCTTTCTCTTAGAAAGGGTCTATAGAAGTACCCTTTCTCTTAGAAAGGGTCTATAGAAGCACATTTTCTCTTAGAAAGGGTCTATAGAAGCACCCTTTCTCTTAGAAAGGGTCTATAGAAGCTCCCTTTCTCTTAGAAAGGGTCTATAGAAGCACCCTTTCTTTTAGAAAGGGTCTATAGAAGCACCCTTTCTCTTAGAAAGGGTCTATAGAAGCGCCCTTTCTCTTAGAAAGGGTCTATAGAAGTACCCTTTCTCTTAGAAAGGGTCTATAGAAGCACCCTTTCCCTTAGAAAGGGTCTATAGAAGCACCCTTTCTCTTAGAAAGGGTCTATAGAAGTACCTTTTCTCTTATAAAGGGTCTATAGAAGCACCCTATCTGTCAGAAAGGGCCAATAGAAGCACCATTTCTCTCTAGGGGGCCTCTAAAAAATAGAGGGCCTTCGTAGGGGGCTTCTTTAGAATGGAAGGCCTCTATAGGGGGTTCTATAGAATAGAAGGCCTCCGCAGGGGGTTTCTATAGAATAGAAGGCCTCCGTAGGTTGCTTCCATAGAATAGACGACCTCCGTAGGTGGCTTTTGAGTTAATTTCAGCGCTGCTATCCCTGAAAAAAGATTCGCAAATACCTTGTGGCTTTGGGAAGTTGTGAAGCTACACTGACAGTGGTATCTTTTCTTTGATAGAGGACAGAGCAGTCTTTTGGCCTCAGGGTTTTGTTCCTCTGTTGACCTTACTCTCTTCACCTTGTTATTTGGTAGAGAAGTGTTGTTTTCACAGGAACCGCACGACCAAGCTTCCTAGCGTTCTGCTCCCTTTGACTTTCTTCCCTTTCTGCTCCCTTCAACTTTAAGGGGTGTGCTACCGGTGTGGTTTCAGATCCTGCCTTTGAAGAATTTATTCAGATCCATGGTACAATTACCAGGTAGTGGTATCACACCAGCTGTTCGAATATGAAGTGTCAAAGCCCTTTATACAAAAATTATTTTTGTTGTAATTTCCTCAACAACATAAAGAAAATTTGGAGCAAGTTGAGTTTAAGCATTAAGCTCGGATAAAATTATAATTTTTTTCTATATAGCCGGCCTTCGGCCGGGGATTTAAGACTTTCTGCTATGGACAGGAGCCAATCTAAGGAACGGGAGCAACATTTTCTTTTAAATTACAATTTTTCTCTAAGTAGCCGACATTTAACAAGGGAATTTTCGGAACTTCGGAGGCCCATATCTCGGAAAGTATGGACTTCCGCAAAAAATGTTATATATATTTTGGATCAGGGTAACAAGACCTACCTGTGGAAAAAAATTGGTCCCGATCCGAGCTTAATGCTTAAACTCATCTTAAGCCGAAAATTTTTACATAACATATTCAAAATTTAACGATGCCACTACCTTGGTAATTGTGCCATGTTCAGATCAAAAGAGGTGAATTGTTCGTTGGGCGCTGAATCAAGTAACCATCGCTCCTGATTTGGAGTTTAGGGCCTCTGCGTACATCGGGAAGAGAGAGAGAAAGCTTGTTAAGGTCAGGATTTCTCTTCACTAGGTGAGGGTATCTATTTTCGAAATTTCTCATCACCTTGAGGTTGATCTTGATTATCTAACACACTCTTATCTAGGTGGACGGGGGTTCCCTACCGATGCACATATTGAGGTAGCGTATCGACCTGCGGTAGGCTTTGGTTAGTTTGTAAGGCTATATTGGCAGTGGTATCTTTCCGGCTCTCATTCTCATGATAGAAGACAGAGAAAAAGACGACTTGGAGTACTGCTTTTGGCCTTAGGGTTTGGTTTCTCCGTTGATCCAAATCTCTTCGCCCTGTTACTTGGTAAAGAGTTCTTGTTTTCGTAGGAACCGCCATGATCAGGCTTCCTAGCTTTCTGCTTCCTTGACTTTTTCTGGGGCTGATTTCACATCCTTCAACTTTGATGGATGTCCTACCGGTGTAATTTCCTTTGAAGGATTTTATAAGGTCAAAAGAGGTGAATCTTTTCTTGCGACGTTGAGTCAAGTCACCATCGCTCCTGATTTAGAGTTTAGAGGCCTCTGCGGCATTGGGAACAGGGAGAAAGCTTGTAAGGTCAGGATTTATCCTCGGCAAGTGAGGTTATCTTCTTTTGAAATTGCTCACCACCTTGAAATTAATCTTGATTAACTTACACACTTTCTTCGAGGTGGCCAATGTACTTCCTGAGGTAGAGTATCGACCTACGGTAGGCCCACTTTTCTTTATCTTTTCTATTTGCAGCGCTGACCGAGGCGTTGGGTGGTGATGAATGGTCCTTCCTCGTTTTATAGGGTCATACTTCAAGGTCAATTTATAGACGACTACAGTTTGTCATCGGATAAACTGCCCTCGCCCTCAGCGGAAACACTATTCTGACTGAAACTTAGGGACATCATCTGTTCCGGGGCTCAGGGCAAAAATAATTGGTCGCAGTTCCTTCCTTAGCGGCGACCTGCCTCGGAAGACTAGTTCTACCGGATATGGTAGATGGATAGTCTTTCTTAATTTTCGATGGTACTGGTTGCAAGGAATTAGCGCTCTCGACTGAGGCCGATAACAATTTATCAACGACTACAGTTCTTCGTGGAATTTGTTTTTAGGTATAATTTCTTATGATTCATGTGTCGTTATATTAGTAGGGGGAACTGAGGTGCACCCTGACTTTGCCCTCCAGTTCCATGGCCACGACTTGACATCTTAGTCTTTACTCTTTGAGAGGCCCCGATATCCTCTTTCCTTTCTAAATCAGTTGGTACCCTTACTTCAAACCTTGGAACATCCATAGGCAAGCGTTCGCTTGACACCCTGGCGTTAGGTGATCTCTAATATGTTCGTCCAAGTTTTCCAGGATACTGTGTAACAGAAGTTGTGATTTTAATCCCCCCATTGCGTCAATCAATCGTAATTGTTAATCCCTCGTAATTGTTTTTTAGGGTCATAAACTGAGAGTATATAGCTGTCGGCAAAGCGTCTGATTCTTTTCTTTGAATATATTATCTAAAAAGAAGGAATACGATGTTTTTATTTTGGAACCTTGTTTTATTACATTTTTCCAATGAATAAACCCTGCTCAAATCCTGTCTTTAATCCACTCATTAAACATACCAACTCTGGTATAAACATCAAGGCCATCTGAACCACATTTACGCCTGCCATAAGAAACAATGCCAACCTGGATCATTTCCCCATTTCTTTCCATGGCCAAAGGGCCACCTGAATCTCCCTAGCAAAAAAAAAATAGAAATATTAAGTAATGTCACTAAAGTTCAATTTAAAACTTACCGCACATGCTCCAGTACCTCTGGCGGACTTGGCACAAATTTCCGTCTCAGTAAGGTTACGCATTTTTCTCCTACACACCGCATTATCCATGGTACGATATGGCAGAATTTGTAAATGATTTGGATAGTGGGGAGATGATCGGGATTGTCGTGTTGAACCCCAACCAGTTAATATGGTCTTCTCATTGTCACCAATCTCTTCGCTATACGCAACATTTATTGTTGCCATACGCTCACCATCCAATGCAAGCGGTGGATTAACACTCAATATAGCAATGTCGTTGCATTTTAAAGGTTCGTAGCCTTCGTGGGTATCAATGTTTGTAACTTGAGATCTCAACCCGTTCGAATCTTGTAAATCTATTACACCTGCCAATATTGAAATGCGTTCCGGATTTTGACCCACCACACAATGGGCAGCGGTTAAAATACGATTTGGTGTAATAATTGAACCACCACAAAAGTGACGATTTGTATTATTTTTCAAATATTGTATTGAGACTTGATAGTGCACATATTCTCCATCCGGTACATTATTACCTCCCACAATACGATCTTTGGAATTTCCCGATTTGTCCATGGCATCGAAATAGGCATCCACTGGAATACAAAAAAAAAAAATAAACAAATTTAGAATGAAGTAAAATCAATGGTTTTGGAAATAAAAAACCAAGGCATTACTTGCGGAACTACACTTCTACACAAGATTTATAATAATTATTTTTAATTTCACCACTAAATAATTCTTAATATTGTCATAACTAAAACATCTACATATAAATTGCCACTTACAATCCCAACGAATATCTTCTGAAGATCCTCTGATATGATCCCACTTCAAAGCCCAGAACATTAAAATTAGCACAAATTTAGCGAACATTTCAAACAAATTTTTCGCAAAAATAAGTTTTGATTGTAGATATCCTTTCTGTCTACAATGTAGCCAAAGGATGGTTTTTATACTAAAATATGAGGTATTCTACTTCTTTTTTAATTAAATTTAAATAACTCCGATAGCCCTTATCTTCTTATGTAACAGCTGAGGACAATTATTCCAATAAATTAACTTCTTAAAGCTATTAACGTCAATTTTCTTGACAAAAAACTTAAAAGACTTACCGCAATGACATTCGTTTGGAATTACTTCTTATTTAGAAACATTGTGTGTTATTTAGCGATAAAGAAATAGGGCTAAAGCCGGAGGAACTTGAACTTTAGTTATGGACAGTGTGATGATATTATGTTGTTAAAAGCAAAGGATTTCTTAAAGAATATTTTTCAAAAATGTTTTTATGGTGAATTTTTAAACAATAAATTTTAATAAAAATCGTAGATTTTTAAAAAATATTTTAATAAAAATCGTTGATTTTTTTTTAATTAATGTTTTTTAATAAAAATCATGGATTTTTAAATAATATTTATACCCTACACTACTATGTAGAAAGGGTATTATAAGTTTGTTTTGGGAAAAATTCATGTAACACCGCGAAATATTCGTCGGAGACCCCCAATGTGGTATACCAGTCTTCATATCTCGGCGAGATAAAGCGATTTTGAGATGTGTGTCCGTCCGTCCGTCTGTCCGTCCGTCCGTGTGTCCGTCTGTCCATTATAAATTGTAATCAAACTCCAGGCCGCAGTTATGGACCGATCGTCACGAAATTTGGTATGGAGGTCGGTTTCACATCAGAATAGATCGCTATTTTAATTGTTGATGATCGTGAAATATTTAGCGGGTGAAATGGACCAAAAACATAATTTTTATCCGATTTTGTAGTTGCTCTGTAGGTCGCAATAATAGTCCGATAGCCTCGAAATTTTAAATAAGATAAGAGTATATGACAAAGAAGAAGCTTGCGATTTGAGATGGCGATCAGATGATATTTAGAGGGTTAAATGGACCACAACTTTTGTGTGAAAATTGTGAAATTTTTTTATAAACAGCTTATATCTTTATTCCTGAACGACACATTCCCCACTCGTGAGTTACATTTGGAAGACGATCTCTTGACCTTTTAATTGATGTCAATTATGTGGATGTACGTGATCAGATAACAGAGTTACAGCCTAATATATCCAGTTTTTTGTTTGTAGTATAATTATAAACCCGCTAGAGGTCGCAATTATAGTTCAATAGTCACGAAATTTTGCACGTGGTAAGAGTTTACGTAGAAGAAAATGCCTATAATTTTGAATGATGATCTGATATTATTTAGCGGGTGACATTGATCATTAATTTTGTATGAAAAATATTCAGATTTTATTTTGGGTCCATATTTTAATGGAAGGCATATACCGGCAAAGTAGCCTACATATGGAATAATAACTACTGACCTTTCCCCTGATGCAAATTGCAATAATGTGTCTGCCAGATAACGGGAATACTGCCTAATATGTAATGGGGTTTCTGTAAAGAACCATAATTTCCTCCCATGCTACCAATTGTCTTATATCATGACAGAGACATTTTCAGTTCCGTTCATCTGTCTCTCTTACTGTCTAGCTGGCTGGTGCGCACGACAACTCCCGAACAGATCTACCGATTGGAACCAAATTTTGCACTTCGTAATTTTTGCCCAAACTTAATTTAATTTCGAATATGGTCAACATCGGTTCACTCCTTCAACACCTCCCCCACAAAAGTTCAAAATTTGTCTGAAAAATTGTGTGAACGATAATTGTCGAAGTGCGAAATCAATTTGGTCCAAACTTTCCATATATTAGTATTCCTTCCAGGTATAGATCCGGTAAGACGATATCATTCCACAACTTCAAGTATCTCCCACACACAATTTGGAAAGGTGAAATTTAAGAGTCCTATCGAATCGTTTTCATTTTCTTCAGCAGATTGTCCTTGCGGTCCCCTTTGCGATGGTACAATTGCAGTGGCAAGTCCATACCTCCAGAGATTATGGCCGAAAAGGTCCAAGAAACCCTGAAAAACAAGCAAGAAACCTATCTAAAATGGCAAATCCGCAAGATAACTCTCAAGGGGATTTTCTGATTGGTCCAAACTTTGCACATTCTATTATTTCATCCAGTCATGTATCAGGTTGGAATATGGACTATATCGGTCCCGTTCTTCGAGTACCTCCTACACAAAATTTGGGAAAAGTGCAATTTAAGGACCAGTTTCGGATCTATTTGAATTTTTTGAAGAAGGTTCTTTTCACGGTACCTATTGCAGCGGTACAATTTTTCCTGAGTAAGTCCATACTTCCTGAGATAATGGTCCAAAATTTCCAAAAAATAATTCTCAAACTTTTTCAAAAATCAGAAGTTAGATTTGGTAAAGCCTTACATTACGATACCTACAAAATATATATTTTTTATACGGCATAATTATTGTGTTTGCTTCTTTTTTGGTCAGATGCTGAGGGTATATCACCGTTAGCGGAGCTGACTTATAAGTACTATCTTACTTAGTGTGTAATTGAATATGAAGGGTTTGGTGTTCCTAACAACAATTTATAATTCTATTATGAGGCTGTCCCATTTTCCAGTGCAATGGAAATGTGCTAAAATAATTATGATACCAAAACCTGGAAAACCTGAAAACCTGTTATCATCGTATAGGCCTATAAGTTTATTGTCCATATTTTCTAAACTGTTCGAAAAATTGTTTCGAAAGCGACTTTTTCCGATTTTAAATAATATAAATGTTATGCCAGATCATCAGTTTGGATTCAGAGAAAATCACCGAACACCTGAGCAGTGTCATAGACTGGTGAAGGTTATAAGAGATTGTTTGGAATGTAAGCAGTTCTGTTCTGCAGCCTTTCTGGATGTCAAACAGGCGTTTGCTAGGTTTGGCATCAAGGCTTGTTATATAAACTAAAAATGTTATTACCTGCTCCTTTTTATTTATTATTAAATTCATATCTGAATGGAAGAACATTTTATGTACAAATCAATGATAAAGAATCTAATTTTGGCGTCATTAAAGCTGGTGTGCCACAAGGTAGTGTTTTAGGTCCCGTTTTATATACGCTTTATACAGCAGATATGCCCGTAAGAAATGAGACTATGATTGCTACTTATGCAGATGATACTGCCGTTCTTGCTATTAACGATGATCCTTCTTCAGCTACTGACTTACTCCAAACACATCTGAATGATATCGAGAAATGGTTTAATAACTGGAATATTGGAGTCAATACTGAAAAATCTGTGCATGTTACATTTTCCTTAAGGAAAGGAAACTGTCCTTCTCCAAAATTGAATGGACTTACAATTCCTTCTGCAGAGTGTGTTAAATATCTCGGTCTGCACCTTGATAGAAAACTTAACTGGAAAAATCATATAACATATAAGAGACAGCAACTAGATCTGAAGACTAAAAGAATGTTCTGGCTTCTTGGTCCAAAATCAAAACTGAACCTGAATAACAAATTACTACTGTATAAGACCATTCTTAAGCCTATTTGGACATATGGAGTACAACTATGGGGAACAGCCAGCAATTCTAATATTGAGATACTTCGACGATATCAATCAAAGACGCTTAGATTGATTACGGGTGCTCCTTGGTTTCTAAATAATAACGCGATTCATAGAGATTTAAACATAAATAAAATTACAGATGAAATTAAAAAAATTAGTACTACGTATCTTAACAGATTAAGTAACCATTCGAATGTGTTAGCAATTAATCTATTAGATGACACAGATGAAATTAGAAGACTAAAACGAAGACATGTTTTAGACCTCCCATTTATTTAATGAGTTTCATAAAATATGTAATCTGAAATTGAAGTTGTAATATGTATTTATTGTTAAATCCATTGGGGTTTAACAATTCTGTTATATTGTAGTAATTATTAAATTTGCTGAAGGTTTCTTGTAAATAGATTGCAAATAAAAAGAATAAATAAAAAAAAAATTATTTGAATTTCTATTCATTATTATTTGTTATTTCTATCGGTATAAAATATGTACATATATAACCACAATGAACTATTTTCGAAATGCCCTGAAAATCACCATTACCAAGCATATGTGAGGACGATAGAACTTCAATAAACCCACAATCAATGTGAATTTTCCAATTTTGGCATATTGTTTAGAAATATATAATTTAAAAAATTGTTCCACAAAATCCCAGTAGGGACAAGGGAGGGAATGAATTCATGTTATGTCATTTTATCGCCGAATCCGAAAGGCGTGTACAAGTTGCCACTTGTAGAGAAGTTTTTCATGGCTGAAATAATCAGGAAATATCGGCAGCATTACAAAGGGGTATTATGCCACCGTTGAAAATTTGATGTGGCCAGGCCTGGGAATCATACCCGGACATTCAGCGTGCAATGCGGTTGCACATAGCTAATTCCTACAGGTGGTGTTGTAGGGTATCACATGGTCGGCTCCGTCCGACTATAGCCTTTGCTTACTTGTTTTTAATAAAAATCGTGGACTTTTTACAAAAATATTTGTAATAAAATTCATGGATTTTTTTACAATATATATTTTTTAATAATAATCGCGAATTTTTTTTAAATATATTTTTAATAAAAATCGTGGATTTAAAAATATATTTTTTAATAAAAATCGTGAATTTTTTAAAAATATATTTTTGATTAAATCGTGGAATTTTAAAAAATATTTTTTAATAAAAATCGTAAATTTTAAAAAATATTTTTTTTTAAACATATCGTTGATTTTTTTAAAAATCGTGGATTTAAAAAAAATATTTTTTAATAAAAATCGTGGATTTAAAAAATATTTTTTAATAAAAATCGTGGGTTTAAAAAAAAATATTTTTTAATAAAAAACGTGGATTGTTTTTAAATACATTTTAAAAATTGTGACCTTTTTAAAAATCGTGGATTTTTTAAAAATGTATTTTAAAATTCTTGGATTTTTTAAAAATATATTTTAAAAATCCTGGAATTTTAAACATATATTTTAAAAATTGTGGATTTTTTATTTAAAACTATATTTTCAAAATCGTGGATTTAAAAAAATGTTTTTAATAAAAATCAAAGAAAATATTCTTTAAAAATCAACGATTTTTCTTTGAAAAATACGCTGTGAAAAATCCACATTTTTCATTGAAAAATATTCTTAAAATAATCCACGATTTTTGAACAAAAAATATTCTAAATTTTTAAAGAATAATTTTTAATAAAAATTGCGGATTTTTAAAGAATATTTTAATAAAAGTCGTTGATTTTTTTAAATAATGTTTTTTAATAAAAATCGTTGATTTTTTTTTATGGATGTTTTAAATAATATTTTTTAATAAAAATCGTGGATTCTTTACAAAAATATTTGTAATAAAAATCATGGATTTTTTAAAATTATATTTTTTTAATAATAATCGTGATTTTTTTAAAAAAATCGTGGATTTAAAAAAATATTTTTAATAAAAATCGTGATTTTTTTAAATATATTTTTGATTAAAGTCGTGGATATTAAAAAAATATTTTTTAATAAAAATCGTAAATTTTAATAAGATATTTTTTAATAAAAATCGTGGATTTTTAAAATATATTTTTGATTAAAGTCGTGGATTTTTAAAAAATATTTTTTAATAAAAATCGTAAATTTTAATAAGATATTTTTTAATAAAAATCGTAGATTTTTAAAACATATCGTTGATTTTTTAAAAATTTATTTTAAAAATCGTGGATTTAAATATATTTTTTAATAACAATCGTGGATTTTTTAAAATATATTTTAAAAACTGTTGCCTTTTTAAAAATCGTGAATTTTTTTTTAAATGTATTGTAAAAATCTTGGATTTTTTAAAAATATGTATATTTTAAAAATCGTGGATTTTTTAAAACTATATTTTAAAAATCGTGGATTTTTTAAAACTATATTTTAAAAATCGTGGATTTTTTAAAACTATATTTTAAAAATCGTGGATTTTTTAAAACTATATTTTAAAAATCGTGGATTTTTTAAAACTATATTTTAAAAATCGTGGATTTTTTAAAACTATATTTTAAAAATCGTGGATTTTTTAAAACTATATTTTAAAAATCGTGGATTTAAAAAATGTTTTTTAATAAAAGTCAAAGGAAATATTCTTTAAAAATCCACGATTTTCTTTAAAAACAAGTGAAAAAGTGTCAGTCGGGTTTGCCGACAGATGTATACCCTCAGCCAATGTGAATTGAAACTTTCATCTACGGACATATAGAATGTATTTAGCGTATCTTCAGAATTTTGTGGCCCTTTTTCAACATTAGGAATTAACACAAATGTTGAACTTTTGCGGGGGAAGTACCCTTAGGGAGGACCGATATGGGCCATTTTAGAAGTTAAACTAAATTTTGACAAAATATTAGGAGATCCAAAGTTTGGACCAAATTAGTTGAACCATTCAAGTGATATCGTCCTAACATTTTAGTGACATTTTTAAATATAGGGGAGAAGTACCGGAAGTTGGGGACCGGTATTGCCCCATGAAACTAAGTTTGGATAAAATATGACGAAGACCAAATGTTGCACCAAATCGGTAGAACAGTTCGAGAGCCACATATGGTGACATAGGGCTTTTTACACCTTTCGGGATGTTTTCCCAAGAAATATGGACCTGCTCCTGAAACAACTTTTACCGTCGTAATGGAGGTAGCGAATGCAAATCGCTTCAACAAAAATCAAAGTGATTCGAGAGCAGGCCTTAAAGTGAACTTATCCGAAATTTTGTGTGGGAGGTACCCAAAGGAGAGCACAAATATAGTCCAAATTCGAACCTGATCTATATCTGGTAGATATATTGGGATGTGCAGAGTATGGATTACATCTGTCACTCCCTTCAAGAGTTATCGTGCGCATATTTTTTCCGACGATTTTTGAATTTTTGTGAGGGAGGTACCTGAAGGAGTGGACCGACATGGTTTATCTTCTAACTTAAACTACGTTTGGACAAAATATTCCGAAGGCCAAATTTTGGACAGAATCGGCAGATCCGTTCGAGAGTTATCTTGCGCTCCATCCACTACACACGGTGTCATAGGGCCTTTTTGCATCTTTCAGGCTATTTTTTCAGAAAGTATGGACTTGCCCCTGATGAAACTTGTACCGTCGTATGGGGGGCGATGAATACAAGTTGTTGCAATAAAAATCAAAGCGATTCGAGAGCTCGTCCTAATCTGAACTTATCCGAAATTTTGTGTGGGAGGTGCCCGAAGGAGTGGATCGATTGAGTCCATATTAGAACCTCATTTAGGTCTAGTAGAAATTTCACGATGTGAAAAGTATGGATCGGTTACTTTCTTCGAGAGTTATCGTGCTCACAAATTTTCCGAACATTTTTGAACTTTTGTGGGGGAGGTACCGGAAGGAGTGGACCGATATAATCCATATTTGAACTTGAACTAAGTTTGGAGAAAATATTACGGAAGCCAAATTTTGTACCGAATCGGCAGATCCGTTCGAGAGTTATCTTGCGCTCCAACCACTGCACACGGTGTCATAGGGTTTTTTTGTAACTTTCAGGCTATTTTCTCAGGAAGTATGGACATGCCCCTAATATAACTTACAGCGTCATATAGAGGACAGCGAATACAACTCGCGTAAACAAAAATCAAAGCGAACTGAACTTTTCCAAAATTTTGTGTGGGAGGTACCCGAAGGAGTGGACCGATTGAGTCCATATTGAAACCTCATCTAAGTTTGGTAGAAATTACACGATATGCAAAATATGGACCAAATCGGTTATTCCCTACAAGAGTTATCGTGCGCACAAGTTTTGCGACAATTTTTGAACATTTGTGGGGGAGGTACCTGAAGGAGTCGACCTATATGGCCCATCTTCGAACTTAAATCGAATCTGGACAAAATATTTCGATACCCAAAATTTGAACCGAATCGATTGATCCGTTCGAGAGTTATCGTGCGCACCAGCCAGCCAGACACACAGACAGACGGACAGACGGACGGACATTGCTAGATCTACTGAAAATTGTCTGAAACGGATATCATACAAACATACTTGGGGTCTAAAACCATTATTTCGATGAGGCACATTTTTGGCCGTATCAAAGTGTAAATACCCTCTTTAGCCTAAAGGCTGAGGGTATAAATACGCTTTGAAAAATCCACATTTTGCATTGAAAAATATTCTTAAAACAATCCACGAATTTTCAACGAAAAATATTTTAATTTTTAAAGAATAATTTTTAATAAAAATCGTGGAGTTTAAAGAATATTTTAATACTAATCGTTGAATTTTTTAAATAATGTTTTTAATAAAAATTGTGGCTTTTTTAAATAATACATAATACATAATAAAACATCCACGATTTTTCATTGAAAAAATATTCTTTAAATATCCACGATTTTTCTTTGAAAAAATATTCTTTAAAAAATCCACAAAATATTGGAAAAAAAATCTGTAAAAAATCCACGATTTTTCATTGAAAAAAAAATTTTTTAAAAAATCCACGATTTTTCACTGAAAAAATATTTTTTAAAAAATCCACGATTTTTCATTGAAAAAATATTTTTTAAAAAATCCACGATTTTTATTGAAAAAATATTTTTTAAAAGATCCACGATTTTTCATTGAATGAATATTCTTTAAAAAATCCACGATTTTTCTTTAAAAAATCCACGATTTTTCATTTAATTCACAGTTTTTAATTGTAAAATATCATTTAAAAAAGTTACGACTTTTCATTAAAAAAAATTCTTTAAAAAATCCACGATTTTTCTTTAAAAATATTCTTTAAAAAATCCACGATTTTTCTTTAAAAATATTCTTTAAAAAATCCACGATTTTTTATTTAATTCACAGTTTTTCATTGTAAAATATCCTTTAAAAAAGTTACGACTTTTCATTAAAAAATATTCTTTAAAAAATCCACGATTTTGTTTAAAAAATCCCCAGTTTACCTTTGGAAATATTCTTTAAAAAATGTAAAAATCCAAGATTTTTCATTGAATAAATATTCTTTAAAATATCCACGATTTTGGATTTTTCAAAGAAAGGAAAACGTGGAATTTTTAAAGAATATTTTTCAATGAAAAATCCTGGATTTTCAAAAATATTTTTTCAATGAAAAATCGTGGACTTTTTAAAGAATATTTTTCAATTAAAAAACGTGGATGTTTCGAAGAATATTTTCAATGAAAAATCTTGGATTTTTTAAAAATATTTTTAAATTTAAAATCGTTCATTTTTTAAAGAATATTTTCCAAAGGGAAATTGGCGATTTTTTAAACAATATTTTTTCAATAAAACATCGTGGTTTTTATAGAACATTTTTCAATGAAAAATCGTAGATTTTTTAAAGAATATTTTTCAATGGGAAATTGGGGATTTTTAAAAAGTATTTTTCAATGAAAATTTTTAATTTTTAAAGAATATACTTTTTGATAAATATTTCAAAGGGACTTATTTTTCGGAAGACCTTCATAAGAACTTATTTTCCAGAAGACATTCAAAGAACTTATTTTCCAGAAGACCTTTAAGATGCTCATATGAGACCTTCAAAATAAGGTCCCTTATACAATTAAAAAGTTTTACAAGGTTCTTTTTCGACATAACCTTACTTCAAAATTACAAAAATAGCTCCTCGTGGCTTAAATATTCAAAAAAGTTTATTACAAAGTTCTTTTGTGGCAAAAAAATAAATAAAATACAAATCGATGGTTTTAAAGACGCTCCTTAATCCAATCATCAAATTCGGTAACTCTGGTATAGACGTCTGGAGCACTTGAAGCACAAAAGGCGGTACCATAAGACACAATGCCAACTTGGGTTAAGGTATCATCTTTTTGCATAACCAAGGGACCACCAGAATCACCCTAAAATCAAAGAAACCAAAGCAATAACGAGTAAATTGAAAACAAATTCTGATCAATAAACTTACATTACAAGCACCCTTGCCAAACCTCTCGCGGGCACAAATTTCCGTATCTGATAAATCCGACATTGTCCGTTTGCAATCCTCATTGGCCATGGTTACATAGTTCAGCAATTGCAATCTCTTTGGATATCTGGCCAAAATTCCATTACCGAAATGATGTACTGAACCCCAACCAGATAAACGTACAGCTTGTTTAGCACCCACCTTCTCGGGGTTACTGAAATTAATTTTATCAATACGTTTACCATCGAAGCTTAGTGGTGGATCAATATTCAAAATGGCAATATCACTGGACTTTAGGGGAACATAATTTTTGTGGACATCAATGGCTGTAACTTGTGAGCGGGTGCCATCTTTAGCTCTTAAATCATTGATACCAGCTAAAATGCTTAATTTTTCCGCATTCTGGCCTTGGACACAATGGGCGGCAGTTAAAATACGATTGGGAGATATTATCGAACCACCACAAAAGTGACGATATTCTCCATCCTTATTGTACTGTAGAGATATTTGATAGTTGATGTATTGCTCTGAGTCAACGCCATAACCACCCACAACCCGCTCTTGGGAATCGGGAACAGCATCTAAGGCATCAAAATACGCATCCACTGGAGGAAAGATAAACAAAATTTTAACACAATTTATTAAATAATTTAATTTAAAATTACGAAATAACATACAATCCAAAGGTTCCTCCCATGATGATGCAGCATAACTTTGGCCCGATGCCAACAGAAAAGCAAAACTCAGCAATACTTTTGGAAACATTGTACCGACACTTGTTTTCCTCTAAAGAAAACTGAGTAACTTTTTCTATTTCCAAGTTGTTTTATTTATAGCAACATAACATTTACAAAGAACTTGGAAATTGACTTTAAGACGCCACAGGGCAACTCTTATCATAATGAGTAGAAGGTGGAACACCCATGTGGTTGTACTACTTATTTATATGCATTCAGGCAATTGTCGGAACTTTGTTGCTGCTATTCAAATGACATTGAAATTGTCAGTGTGTCAAATTTCTTGCCTTTTATTCCAAATACCTGCCTTGTTTGTAGCTGATAGCTTAGGAATGAGGTTAGTTTACCTAAAGATTTAAATCAGTTACTAAAACAGGTTGCTTTCAACTTTTTATTATAAATTTAGATTATCGCTTTTTATCGTCTAAACATTATTATGAAAATTTATTTGCTTAACGCGGTCGAATTTGCTCATATTTGCCAAAACAAAAGTTAAATCCCCTCACAATTAGATTTATGTTATATCCGCCACAGAATCTAAGATGCAACTTTTTGTGGAAAAAAATTCCGAACACTTCCGAACAAAAGGTACCAAAATTGCAAGAGTTATTAGAGATAGGGGATGAAAGACACCGGTTCAAACCTGGACTCTGGTGAATTAAAGAAAAATCCACCACCAACAGAACAATAATCGAGGAATTTTTAAAAAAATATTTCTTTTCGACCACCAACAGACCAATAATCGTGGATTTTTAAAAAATATTTTTTTCCTCCACCAATAATCGTGGATTTTTAAAAAATATTTTTTTCCACCACCAATAATCGTGGATTTTTAAAAAATATTTTTTTCCACCACCAATAATCGTGGATTTTTAAAAAATATTTTTTTCCACCACCAATAATCGTGGATTTTTAAAAAATATTTTTTTCCACCACCAATAATCGTGGATTTTTAAAAAATATTTGTTTCACCACCCACTGACCAATAATCGTGGATTTTTAAAAAATATTTGTTTCACCGCCCACTGACCAATAATCGTGGATTTTTAAAAAATATTTGTTTCACCACCCACTGACCAATAATCGTGGATTTTTAAAAAATATTTTTTTTTCCACCACCAAGAGAGCAATAATCGTGGATTTTTAAAAAATATTTTTTTCCACCACCAAGAGAGCAATAATCGTGGATTTTTAAAAAATACTTTTTTCCACGACCAACAGACCAATAATCGTGGATTTAAAAAAAATCCACCGCCAACAGACCAATAATCGTGGATTTTTTAAAAATATGTTTTTCACTGCCAACAGACCTATAATCGTGGATTTTTAAAAAATACCTTTTTCCACCACCAACAGACCAATAATCGTGGATTTTTAAAAAATACTTTTTTCCACCACCAACAGACCAATAATCGTGGATTTTTAAAAAATACTTTTTTCCACCACCAACAGACCAATAATCGTGGATTTTTAAAAAATACTTTTTTCCACCACCAACGGACTAATAATCGTGGATTTTTAAAAAATACTTTTTTTCACCACCAACAGACCAATCAATAATCATGGATTGTTAAAAAATATTTTTTTCCACCACCAACAGACCAATAATCGTGGATTTTTAAAAAATATTTTTTTCCACCACCAACAGACCAATAATCGTGGATTTTTAAAAAATATTTTTTTCCACCACCAACAGACCAATAATCGTGGATTTTTAAAAAATATTTTTTTCCACCACCAACAGACCAATAATCGTGGATTTTTAAAAAATACTTTTTTCCACCACCAACAGACCAATCAATAATCATGGATTGTTAAAAAATATTTTTTTCCACCACCAACAGACCAATAATCGTGGATTTTTAAAAAATATTTTTTTCCACCACCAACAGACCAATAATCGTGGATTTTTAAAAAATATTTTTTCCGCCACCAACAGACCAATAATCGTGGATTTTTAAAAAATATTTTTTTCCACCACCAACAGACCAATAATCGTGGATTTTTAAAAAATACTTTTTTCCACCACCAACAGACCAATCAATAATCATGGATTGTTAAAAAATATTTTTTTCCACCACCAACAGACCAATCAATAATCGTGGATTTTTAAAAAATATTTTTTTCAACCACCAACAGACCAATCAATAATCGTGGATTTTTAAAAAATATTTTTTTCCACCACCAACAGACCAATCAATAATCGTGGATTTTTAAAAAAATATTTTTTTCCATCACCAACAGACCAATCAATAATCGTGGATTTTTAAAAAATATTTTTTTCAACCACCAACAGACCAATCAATAATCGTGGATTTTTAAAAAATATTTTTTTCCACCACCAACAGACCAATCAATAATCGTGGATTTTTAAAAAAATATTTTTTTCCATCACCAACAGACCAATCAATAATCGTGGATTTTTAAAAAAATATTTTTTTCCATCACCAACAGACCAATCAATAATCGTGGATTTTTAAAAAATATTTTTTTCCACCACCAACAGACCAATCAATAATCGTGGATTTTTAAAAAAATATTTTTTTTTCCACCACCAACGGACCAATCAATAATCGTGGATTTTTAAAAAATATTTTAAAAATTAACTTACAATTTTTCCAACAATAAAAAATCACTACCTTGTTGCAGCAAAGTTACGTACCCGATAAAAAGTAGCAAATAAAGTACGAAAAGACACAACACGGTAGTTGGACATCAGTAGACATCGGATTTTAGCATGTTTTTTATTTCTTATCCGATTGGACTCAAATTTTGGATCTAGGCGTTTTGAGGGCCAATTTTTCGATATTTGGGGTCATATCAAAAACATGCAAAAAATATGCAAAATATATGCAAAAAATATGCAAAAAATATGCAAAATATATGCAAAAAATATGCAAAATATGCTAAATATGCAAGAGTTTTTTGATGAAAATCGTCAATTAAATATGGAAAATCATCAAAAAAGCGTTCTAAATTAAGTTTTTTCCCGTTTAACATAGTTTTTTGCAGATTATTATGTTATTGAGACTCTCCAGATATTCCGCCACAGCAATAAATCTGGACTAACAAGACTTAAATCAGTTTTCACAAGGTGAGAAAATGTCAAAGAACCCAGCATTCCTATTACAACATAAGTTGCTTCCTATACAAATGTAGATAATGGAAAAATTTCAAAAATTCAATCAGAAATGTCAAAATCAACGTGTCCAAATATGGTGATAGTTTCTAATCGACCAAAATTGTCTAGCAGAAAAACGAAGGAGCTAGAGTTGGTCATCGCTATTTTTGTTCAGATAAAAGCGCAATTTTTTCTAGTCTTTGGAAAAAGGGTTAGTTTTTAGCGCAAAATGGGATTTACGATTCCAGGTTCTGGAATATAACTATAATTAGAAGTATACGTTTTGAATAGCCACATATTAGATTTGAATATATTTTATAGTGTTTAGTCCTATATTTGCGGTCAAAAAGCTTCTTTGGAAAAATGCTGTAACTGCCACTTTAATATTGATGACATGGTTTTAGTTTAATGCACTAAAAATACATAATTTTATATTGTAAGCATACAACCGCCTTATGCAGAATTGGAAAATGTTCACTCCTCGGCGAAAAGTAATGCATTATTTTAAGATTCACTTTTAGTTTTGTTGAGATTAGGGATACACAGTGAATTGCAATAATCGGTTTTTCGATTATTCGGTTTTCGTCAAAAACTTAAAACTCGATTTTCGGTTAGTCGATTATTTGAGAGTGTTCTAAAAGTCGACTTTCGATTAATCGTTAACCGCCGAAAATCGATTATAATCGAATATAATCGACCATTTTCGTTGATGCGATCCGTGATGGTTATATGTATAAAAAAATACCGCCAATTATGCGGTTTTAGCACACCCAATAGTCAACTACGACTAATAGTCGACCACGATTAATAGCCGACTACGAATAATAATAGACTACGACTAATGGTTGACTACGAATAATAGTTGACTCCGTCTTCCGAAAGTCGACTAAGAATTATCGATTTTTCGGCTTTAGCACAATCAATAGTCGACTACGACTTTTGAAAATTTTACGGTTAATAATCGATTAATCGATTAACCGAAATCGATTTTACGTATCCCTAGTTGAGATGTGTATTATTTTATTGTTGTAAAATAATTTCAGCCTTATCTCTGGTTTTGTTGTTTTCAAAATTTTTAAAAACAACAAATTTTATTTAAATTGTGATGTAGTTAAAATTGATGTGAAGAACACCAAATGATTAGTGCAAAATGGCATCACTCAGAAAAACCACACAATAGCGTGGTAGTGGTAAAATAAGTCAAACCTTTGGAATTATCTTTCACATGGCAAAACCACTCACATATTTCTGCTAGAAAAGCATTTGGAATGCTAAAAAAATATAGTTCTTTCATTCCTGCTACAGGAAAACAATTTTGATAACACAGTCGAAAAGAAATTATACAATTAATTAACTTATACCTGATCGTGTACTCGATAATTTAAACTAATTATTACAAATGTTTCGACTTTGGACAGTTGTTTAAAGCTGTAAAATTTTTTTCAGAAACATTTAGAAAAAATTATGGAGTACAAGGATATAACACCTTTTATAACACATTAGTCTTGTTGCCTAGGATATAAATAAATATATTAAGAAAAATATTCGCCGCAATATTGTCATTAAAATTGTCAAATGCACTATACACCTAAAAGGCAAAGATTTCAAGGAATCTTAATTTCCAAAAAAATAAATTTCACATCTGTCCCTTGTTTTGCTTACATCCTGATGTAAACATTAAACACGTCATATTTCTATGTCTACCTTCGCAATCTGATTGGCTTTTTCTGTATTTTTGGGAAAATTATGTCTTCTTGCATGGTAAATTGGTAAAAAGTATGGAAAGGAACAAATACGGGCAATGCCAATAAAAATGTCCGAATTGTCGTATAGAAAAATCTCACTATGGACCATTATTATATGTATTCTTTTACTATCTGATGGATTAGAAAACGCAAAATAAACCAATTTGGAGGCATTAAGAATATAATTTTTAAATTGAAAGTTAAGAAATTGAAAATTGAAAGAAAGAAAGGTAAGAAGCTCCTCCTAGAAATTCAATCATCACTTTTAACTTTAAGTTAGGCGGAACGCTCTAAATCTGTTCGGTAAATCCAAAATATAACAAAAGAAGACTTGTAATAATGGGTGTATTTTTAACACTTAGAGCACGTAGAGTATTATATAACTACCACGAGTTATTTAATCATAGAAAATAATTTATTTTCTTTACTATTCGTTAATCCGGACAATTTGATAATTCGGACACCGCCGAAACCTGTGGTGTAGGGATTATCGAGATTATACTGTATATATGGGTGCAATATCCAAATCTGAATCGTTTCTTACCAAAATAAACAGGGATCGCCCTCCAATTTTTATGCGAATTGGTCTATAAATGTGAACTGTACTTTGTTTTCAAAAAGACCTGGCCAGATGGATAAATGCGAATATATGCAGATAATCAAAAGGAACTGTGGGTCTATTTCGGTTCCTTTTGCATGTTGCAAACTCATTCACTAAGACATAATACCCTTAGGGTATTAAAATATAGTTATCAGTGCAATCATGAATAAAAATTAGGTGCATAATTTGTTTCCTCTCCCAAATTTCACAATTTTTTCCATATTTATGCCCAAAAAGGGAATATTTTTGCCGATTCGACTAGATTATGCCATCATGAAGCGAATCTAGTACCTTTCAACTTTTAACAAATATTGATTTTAAAAGAGTTTCACTTTCTAAAATTATTTTCCGTGCGGAAAATTCGGAGGGAAATATTCATGATTGCCCTGTATATGTTTTTATATGTTTTTAGTAAAATATGAAACATTTTATGTAATATTCAATATTGTCTTAGTCTTAATTTCTAGCTCATTTGTTATTCTGTCAGACAACTTGGCCGAGCAGAAACTATCAACATATTTGGATACGTTCATTTTGACATTTCTGATTGTGTTTTTGAACAAATTTGTATTAGAAACCAACTTATGTTGTAACAAGAAGGCTGGGTTATAGAAAATTTTCTAAGTCTCTTAGTCCAGATTTATTGCTGTGGCGGAATAATAATTAATAACATAATAATCTGCTAAGAAATCGACGTTTAACGACAATAAACTTAATTTAGAACACTTTTTGATGACTTTCCAAATTTAATTTGACGATTTTCGTCAAAAAAATTAGTTGCATATTTTGCATATTTTTTGCATATTTTGCATATTTTTTGCATATTTTGCATATTTTTTGCATATTTTGTGCATATGCAAAATATGCAAATATGCAAAAAAATAAAAAATATGAGCCTGTCATTGCATTCAGTTTTCTTCAAAACGAATTTTGGTCCAATCAGAATTTTCGTATCTTTATTAATAAAAACAAGTAAAAAAGTATCAGTCGGCTTTGCCGACAGAGATATACCCTCAGCCTGTGCAAATTGAAACACTTTTTTCACAAAAAACTTATGTATTTAGGGGTTTCAAAATGTTGGTCTAGTATGAACCGACAAAAATATTGATTAGGATTAAAGTTCAAAAATTTAGCTGAAAAGGTACTTAAAGGAATGGACCGACATATAGACCATGGGGTGCCATAGGGGGTTTTTACACCCTTCGGGCTGTTTTCTCAAGAAGTATGGACTTGCCCCTGAAACAACTTTTACCATCGTAATTGAGGCAGCGAATGTAAGTTGCTTCAACAAAAATCAAAGTGATTCAATAGCAGGTCTTAAAGTGAACTTATCCAAAATTTTGTGTGGGAGGTACGAGATGGAGTGGACAAATATAGTCCATATTCGAACCTGATCTATATCTGGTAGATATTATGAGAATGTGTAAAGTATGGACCAAATCGGTCGCTCCCATCAAGAGTTATCGTGCCCACAATTTTTCCGAATATTTTTGAACTTTTGTGGGGTAGGTACCTGAAGGAGTGGACCGATATGGCTTATCTACGAACTTAAACTAAGTTTGGAAACAATAAAACGAAGGCCAAATTTTGGCCGGAAGCGGCCTTTCCGTTCGAGAATTATCTTGCGCTTCCACCCATAAACATGGTGTCATAGGGTTTGTTTTTCAACTTTCAGGCTATTTTTTCAGGAAGTACGGACTTGCCCCTGAGGAAACTTGTACCTTCGTATAGGGGACAGTGAATACAAGATGGTACAACAAAAACCAAGGCGATTCGAGAGCAGGTCCTAAACTGAACTTTTCCGAAATTTTGTGTGGGAGGTACTCGAAGGAGTTTACCGATTGAGTCCATATTGAAACCCCATCTAAGTCTGGTAGAAATTTCATAATGTGCAAAGTATGGACCAAATCGGTTACTCCCTTCAAGAGTTATCGTACGCACAAATTTTCAGAACATTTTCGAACTTCTGTGGGGGAGGTACCGGATGGAGTCGACCGATATAATCCATCTTTGGACTTGAACTAAGTTTGGACAAAATATTACGAAAGCCAAATTTTGGACCGAATCGGCAGATCCGTTCGAGAGTTATCTTGCGTTCCACCCACTACACACGGTGTCATAGGGTTTTTTGTAACATTCAGGCTATTTTCTCAGGAAGTATGGACTTGCCCCTAATGAAACTTACAGGGTCGTATAGAGGACAGCGAATACAACTTGCGTAAACAAAAATCAAAGCGATTCGAGACCAGGTCCTAAACTGAACTTTTCCGAAATTTTGTGTGGGAGGTACCCGAAGGAGTGGACCAATTGAGTCCATATTGGAACCTAATCTAAGTTTGGTAGAAATTACACTATGTGCAAAGTATGGACCAAATCGGTTATTCCCAACAAGAGTTATCGTGCGCACAAGTTTTGCGACAATTTTTGAACATTTGTGGGGGAGGTACTTGAAGGAGTGGACCTATATGGCCCATCTTCGAACTTAAATCGAATATGGACAAAATATTTCGATACCCAAAATTTGAACCGAATCGATTGATCCGTTCTAGAGTTATCGTGCGCACCAGCCAGCCAGACAGACCGACAGACAGACAGACAGACAGACGGACGGACATTGCTAGATCTACTCAAAATTGTCTGAAACGGATATCGTACAAACATACTTGGGGTCTAAAACCATTATTTCGATGAGGCACATTTTTGGTCGTATCAAAGTGTAAATACCCTCTTTAGCCTAAAGGCTGAGGGTATAAATATGCAAATATGCAAAATCCGATGTCTAGACATCAGTAAGCTGCAATCACAGCAGATAGCCACAGCATATTCACAATGGCAAAGTATTACCCTCTCTATACAAACAGCATAAAAGTCCATACTCAGATACCAGATGAGGTAGAGACAACAATAAACCGACTGAATAATAATGCAGGAGGCGATGGTTTACCAGGCAAGCTAATAAATTATAAAGCACGCTTCGACAGCTCTATATGTTCAAAGGTATTTCAAGCCATGTTTGAATTTGGTATTCCCGTAAAGGTCATTCAGCTTCGTAAAATGGCATTACAATAGGAAAGTTTCTCTCCGAATAGAGGTTTCAGGCAAGGACACAACTTTTCGCCCACATGTTTATGCCGACGACATTGACATCATGATAAATGATGTAACTGACACCTATAAAAAAGTCCAAAGCTCTGTAAACGGAGATAAGACCAAGTTGATGTTGTTGTAGTAATGCAAATATATTCGTTCGTATAACTTGTTTCTCTGTGTCCGGTTTCAATAAAGAATCAGGAAACAGGAAAGTGGAATTAGCCGGACAGCTAAACATATGCAACGTGTCGTGCGGTCTCAATCCACATGCAGGGCATGTGTTGGGTATCGTGCCACCAATTCGGGCCGTAGCTTGTCGAAGAACAATAACCTAAGAACAAAGAGATAACAACTTACATGCGAAGGGGCAAAACAATGTCTACAAATCGTGTAAAATACCGATGTTTTGGGGAAGCTCTATGCTTCCAAGAAGAGTAAAAGGCCAAAATAACTGGTATTGTGCATAAAATATTGATTAAGATTATAGCACTTAGCTCTAATAGTTTTAAAGTTTTTCTATAAATTGTTGTTGGCGTTTTTTTATTGTTGGACTGCAGAATTTTACATCTTTGTGTTTATTTCAGCTCTAGTCCATATTTTGTTGTATTCAAGTATTTGAATAACAACAAAATGTTTTACAGTGGATATGAAATTGATTAGTTGCGGGCGGAGGGTGGGGAATACTATAGTTTCAGTTGTCACCAAACAACTTCATCAGTTCCCTTTTCCGCCGACTCTGTATCGATAAACAGGTCAATAAGCCCATCCAGCAAATTAAACAAAATGAGAAAATTGCTGTTGTTATTCAAATACTTGAATACAACAAAATATGGACTAGAGCTGAAATAAACACAAAGATGTTTTTCTATAAATTTTATTTTATTATCAACTATTTTTAAGTGTTCATATTACTCTCTATCCAATCTGTGTATTCGGAAATTCTCGTATACACATCCGGCACGAGTCCATTGAAAACCCCGCAGACAAATAAGCCATAAGAAACCAACCCCACTTGAATTAAACCGTTTTTGGTGACCATAACTAAGGGTCCACCAGAATCACCCTGTAAGAAAGATTAACAGTTTTTTATTTCAATATTTCTGAGGGATCAATTTAAAGAATTTGCTTTTAAACTTACCGAACATGCTCCCGAAATCCAATCGCCTGTAACACACAATTCTCTCGGTGTCAAATGTTCGATGGCAAGTTTACACTGGAAATCTGAAACTGTACGAAAATGCATAACTTGCAATATTGTCGGGGTGCTAATTGTATTCAAGTGTTCTTGCAATGAGGGCCACGAGAAAGGTATTTGTAAATTCAACGGTAAACGCAAACCCCATCCCGTTAAAAATACCGTAACACCACCTGGTATACGTTCGCCGCCCTTAAAATCTATTACCGATTGAGTATGATTGTCTATATCCAAGCGGGTGGATAATTTTATAATTGCAATATCATTTGAAAATAATTCGGTATAATTTGAATGTAATCGTATGTTCTCAACGGGATAACGTTTAGCTGTTGGATCGCGTAAATCTCTTACACCAGCCACAACTGTCATACGATTGGCGTCGAAGCCATAACAACAATGTGCCGCTGTTAGAATGTGTAGTGCAGATATAATTGAACCACCACAAAAATGTTTATATATTGGTCCACTACTGTCTTGTAAACCTTCGGGATTCATTAAATACTGCAAGGAGACCTGATAGGGTACATAACTTCCCTCGGGTATATCCACGCCACCCACAATACGTTCCGGTGGCCAAGATGCTTGCACTGCAATGCAAAACAGAAACGAAAAAAAAGGAATTTGATTTTTAATTAAATTACGCTTTATACCAATTACATTCGGCGTATCCTTTCCGCAGTATAGTTGTTAGCAGAATAAATGTTACGGAATTTTTAAAACGGATCATATTTTTTCTAGCTTGTTCAATAAAACTAAAACTTATATTGAGTCAATTGTATTATAGTGTGCATGTATTTATATAATTTTTAATGGCACCACAATTTGTTAGAAAACATAGATCGGGGTCAATATCAAAAATTACCGAGTATTGAATAATTGATTATGCTGGTTAAACAACTGTTCTCTATGGAGAATCTACGTTGTTTCATTGTCAATGAATTGGAACATTTAAAAAAAAAAAAAACAAGTAAAAAGTCGTTAAGTTCGGCCAGGCCTAACTTTTTATACCCTTCACCATAAAATAGTATTAATTAAAATGGTATAATTAGTTTCCTTCCAATTTTAGGCCACGGCCACCCATAATGCCTAAACTATCTAATCCAAAGAATTTGTTCAGCCATTTGAAAGGTACAACCTACGGGGCTATATCAAAGTGTGGTCCTATATTTACAGTTGTTGGTGTAAACATTTTATAACTGCAGGGAACCTCAAAAGTCAAATTACAGGTAGTTCCGTCAAACAATGTAGCTAAGAACCTCAAAATACCGAAAATCGGGAGGTATAGTTATATGGGGGCTATACCAAGACATGGACCTATGTTGACAATTTTCAGTGGAGAAGTTTCGTGACCAAAGAGAAGTGCCAAATTACAGCTAGTTCGGTTAAATATTGTAGCTAAAATACTCAAAATACCGAAAATCGGGAGATACCGTTATATGGGGGCTATACCAAAACGTGGACTAATGTTGACGATTTTTATTTGAGAAGTTTCGTGACCACTGAGAAATGTCAAATTACAGCTAGTTCGGTTAAAAATTGTAGCCAAAATCTTCAAAATACCGAAAATCGTGAGGTATCGTTATATGGCGGCTATACCAAAACATGGGCCTATGCTGACGATTTTCAGTGAGACGTTTCGTGACCACTGAGAACCTCAAATTACTGCAAGTTCGGTTAAAAATTGTATCTAACATCCTCAAAATACCGAAAATCGGAAGGTATCATTATATGGCTATACCAAAACATGGACCTTTGTTGACGATTTTCAGTGGAGAAGTTTCGTAACCACTGCGAACCTCAAATGCCAAATTGCAGCAAGTTCGATTAAAAATTGTAGCTAAAATACTCAAAATACCGAAAATCGGGAGGTATCGTTATATGGGGCCTATACCAAAACATGGGCCTATGTTGACGATTTTCAGTGGAAAAGTTTCGTGGCCAATGAGAACCTCAAATGTCAAATTACAGCAAGTTTGGTTAAAAATTGTAGCTAAATCCTCAAAATACCGAAAATCGGGAGGTATTGTTATATGGGGACTATATCAAAACATGGACCAATGTTGACGATTTTTGGTGGAGAAGATTCGTGACCACTGAAAAGTGGCAAATTACAGCTAGTTCGGTTTGAAAATGTGACTAAACAGCTCAAAATACCAAAAATCGGGCGGTACCGTTATATGGCGGCTATACCAAAACGTGGGCCGATATAGCCCATCATCGAACTTGATCTGCCTGCAAACAAAAGACGCTTCTTCTCAAAATTTCAGCGTCCTATCTCCATTTTTGTAGATGCTAGAGTGATTACCACAGACGGACGGACGGACTGACATGCATAGATCGACTGAGAACTATATATACTTTATAGTGTCGGAAAAAACAAACTTAATATACCCTCCATACTATGGTGGGGAGTATAAAAAGTAAGACGGTATAGCCTCGGACCTAAAGAAAAGAAACAAATACAATACTTCTGACGTTTTGGGCCAATTTCTCAGGAAGTATGGATGTGCCCCGAAAAAAATGTACCGCCAAAAATTTAAAAACGATCCAAGACGAGTCCTTAAACTGCTCTCTTTCCGAACTATATGTGGGTGGTACACGAAAGAGTGATCGTATGTAGTCAATATTCGGAAATAATTCAAGGCTGTAAGAAATAATACGAGGTACAATGTTTGGATCAAATCGGTTTTTTGCTTTGAGGGTTATTTTACGTACTACCCAGTTTAGTTGGTGCTTGCAGGCCTTATGGAGATTTTGTTCCATTATCTCAGGAAGTATAAACTTGACCCGAAAAAATGCGCCGTCGTTACAGGGCCGCCAAAAAGAACTTTTTGGAAAACATTTCAAAACGATCAAGGACGAGCTGGTTAACTGAACTTTTCCAAAATATTGTGTGGGAGGTACTCCAAGGACTGGACCGATATAGTCCATATTTCAACCTGATACATGACTAGATGAAATAATACGATGTGCAAAGTTGGGACCAATCCAAAACTCCCTGCAACACTTATTTTGCGGATTTACCATTTTAATTGGTGCCGTTAAGGTTTCTTCGAAGTTTTAGGCCTTTATCACAGGAAGTATGGATTTGCACACGAAAAAATGTTACCGTCTTAAAGGGGACCGCAAGAACAAGCTGCTGGAAAAAAATTTCAACACGATCCGAGAGTAGCTCTTAAACTTCACTTATTGCGAATTTTGTTTGGGAGGTACCCGAAGTAGTGAACCGATATAAACCATAATCGAACCCGGTCTTTCTTTCTCTGAACTTAAACTAAGTTTGGAAAATATATTATGAATTTTGTATCCGATCGGTTGCTTCGTTCAAGAGTTATCGTGCGCACTAGCCAGCCAGACGGACGGATTTCGGCCAAACATACTTGGGGTCTAAACCAATTATTTCTATGAGGCACATTTTTGGTAATATCTTTAGCCTAAAGGCTGAGGGTATAATAAGACCAAAGAAAATTTCTGGCGAATTTAGATTATTGTGGAATTGGTAATGAATAGTTTTGAGGGACTTATTGGGACCATTTGTCATATAAGCCGAACTAAGAAAAGATGTTCGCTCCCCTTTATTTGCTTTTGTTGTAACAGTCTGGCTCTTCATCTGGCTCTGGGTCTATCTCCAGTTATAGGAATGTGGCTGCTTCGATGGGATGCAACCACAAATCTACTGGAGTTAGTTGAGAAAGTTTGGCAGGGCAGTTGAGAGGTGAAGAGGTGTTTCGTGCGGACATGTGCCGCATTATCGGCAGCTGTTTTGCGCGGTGTCATCGATCCTTGCCCACCATCTCGAGCGTAGTTGAGCCGAAACTAATCTCAACTGAGATAGATGGGGTATGTTCTCCTAAAACCGCATTCACACGATAGTTGTTGCTATTTAAACCTGCCCGATAGGCTTGTTGATCTAGGGGTTCTCTACTGTATCGTTGGACCTCTCTTTCGAAACCATGAAGATCCTCCCTGACATGTCTGGGTGGAGGGTTCCTATCCACCATATGGTGATTGGGATGACTCTCACGGTAACACCCGAGCAAGTACTGCAGTGGAAGCATGATATTGTGTTGTTCCACTGATAGAATATTTGTCTCCTCATGTACATGGTTCACTGGTTGCAGTTATCAAGGCGGCATTCTGATAGGTTTCAAAATGCTTCCATTGCGTTGCCCTTATATTCGCGGACCATACTTGTGCCGCTTAGCTTACCACATAGCAGACGCATATGGCCTTAAGGACCTTGCTCCTACATCTCAGCTTCTCACAGATAGCTGTGGCATGCGTGGACGACATGAACATGCTGTCGAATGTGACCCCTAGAATTTTTGGAGTAGTTTGTGGTCGGAATACTGCTAACATCGACCATTACATTCAACTCAGTTCAAACTTCTGCCGTCCATGTGGTGAACAAAGTGGCCGTAGATTAAGTGGCGGATATCTGCATATCCCTCGCGTGGAAAAAAGTGGTAAGATCAGTCAAATAGGAGTTCAGCCTTCCACAAATGTCGTCAAGGAAGGTATCTGATGCCAGAATCGTACAATCATCCGCATACGTTACGATCTCGATGCCGTCTGGAGGGGACGGACAGGAGAGGTAGTTAAACTGTTCAGTTCTTGGGGAACTCCCAGTTTCACTCTATGGGGTTTGGACTTCTTGTTCTTGAATTTCAGGTAAGACTGGCGTCCTCACATATAATTTATTTTCCAATGTTTCAAGCTTGGCCGGAGGGTAGTCGGCTCGATGTCCTCAAACAGCGTGGAGTGCTTGACAGTATCAGAGGCTTTTGATATGTCAAGCGTCCCCATCACTGTTCTACCGCACGGCTTGCTCTGCTAGAGTACTCGACTATTATGTGTGGAGATGGCGGGAAGAGCTGTTGTCATACTGAGCTCCTTACGTTGACCATGCTGATGGTCGGCAACTGTATAGCTATTTCTGACGCTGGGCTAAGGCCTCAAGGGTTTTTGCTACGGGCGACAAAATCGAACTCGATTTCTACGACTCACCGTTGCTGGCATCTTTGCTTGGCTTCTGTAGCGGATCCACCCTGTTCATTTTCCAGACTTTGTGAACGATGTGGGTGGCTGGATACCGGATGAGAAATTTAGTGAGAAACTCGACCCTTGACACATCCAACTGTTTCAGCATTACCATGGAAATTCCATTAGGGTCCAAGACGTTGGATGATTTAGCGTTCCTTATGACCTTCGCAAAATAATCGATTGTAAATTGTGGTGGTTCATCCTCTACAGAAAGAGATCTATTGCCACGTTGTACTCTTTTCTTAGCCCAGTCACACCCGGGGTGCTCGACAAATTGTCGATTAAAATAACTTGCGCACCTCTTCGGATCAGACAGCGTAACTTCGCCAAACGTGGCTGACGCCCTATCTTACAATGTTGCAACTCCTTAGATGATTTGACCACTTATTTCGCTTATGCCCACCGACCAACCTGTTAACTTCCAGTCTTAGCTCCCTGATTTTGGGTCAATGGGGTAGGCACGACAAAGCTCATCACAATCATTTGCTATTCCCGTCGCCTCTGTCGGGAAGTTTGGTATCACTTCGGCTATTCGACCAGCAGTTATATGGCGAGCGGCTGCGTTAGTGATAATGTCTCGCAACATCCTTTCTGCCACCTTAAACATCAGAAGGTTTGGGCAGATCTCTGAAGCGGTGATTAGTAAACTCTCTGAAACTGGGCCAATTACCTTTCCCATGATTGATGAAAGTGCGGCGTTCAGAAGTGATGAAATCGGGTAGTCTGCTGATGGAGACAATTATGGACTGATCCAAGAGAAACGACGGGTTGGCAGCTGACATCATTTCACATACCAAGAGACATCCTCACTGAACGTGCAAAACGTAGATATATGCTGAGTTTAACTCAGGTACCTGCCTTTCAGCCTAACACCAGGTGTTCTCAACACCGGACGGAAACAATGTGTCCGTGGCGCTCTCAACACAAGTGTGAGTACCAATTTGTTCCCACGCCTTTTTACGTGTTCACCCCCTTGGTTTGGAACGGAGCCTATTTAACACTCCTGCCTTGCTATGGGTCAGGCACCCGATTGATAATGCAACTCCACATTTGAGCCAAGCTCAAAACAGGGGCCTGCACTAAACTGCCAGGCAAAATCTTCGAGACCTAGGGGCTCCTGCGGTACCAGAACATAGCCTCCGCTCTGGCTTCGTAGTATAAAAACTACTATCAGTACTACTCCAAATAGTTCAGCAAAAACTTAGAGCTATCAATCTGCTCAGTAAGCATTATACCCATCTGGTCGTTTCCGAGGAAAGAATACCACCACTCATGATGAGCATTAAAGACCAGACGGTTATGACCTTCCAAAAGCAGGCTAGTGTTGGGCTTAGAACCTGAAGTACAGCCGTTTATCGGCAGGATGTATACGTTCAGCAACACTACCTCGGCAGTTCCACATCTGACTGACCTCTGAGAATCACCCACTCCCAGCATCTATTACATGTCACCGAAATTTGAGTGTTGAGGATACGACAAATTGAGCACATTCAATTACGGTACATCCCATTACAGAACATTTGTTCCATAAACCGAACTAAGAAAAGATATCAATATCTCTCTGTTTGGTGCTTAGCTTTTTGGAATACCGCGTGTTTTGATCTCCTTTTCCGCTTGTTCGTGGTTCATACGACGTCGAAATACAACGTCAACGCAAATTGGACAGTAGATCTTTCGACAAATTTAAATTGACAATCTAAAATTCACTAGATTTACTAAGTCCAGGGGCTAGATTCTTGTTCTATGAAAATTTGAAATGAAAAATCAGTTGACATTTTTATCCATTATAAAAGTTTTCATTTCACTTTTTCATAGAAACAGGATTGAGCCCCAGTACAATGTAAACATACTATATGTCAACAATAATCATTAAATTTTTAAAGCATACTTTGGGGGTTTATCGATGATTAAGATTTCTTGACTTGTACATCAAAGTAAATTGAAATTCAATTTTAATTTCCATACCAAACGCTTGTAACATGTCCTATTTGATACAACATGGTAAAATACGTTCCCAAACGATCAATGTACCGGATGGTCTGCCTGAATTACTGTCCGATATAACGCGCGAAGTTTTGCGATGTCAACCAACCAAGGAATGTCTTTGCCAATTCATCATAGATTATTTGCATTCTCTGATAGTAACAAGAGAGAAGGCCAGAAGTAAGTTCCTAAAAAAGAAAGCGAAAAAGAAATTCCACAATGATTTCCCAAATCTCCTTTAGTGGCCAAAATGGCCATAGATCGTGCTCTTCGAATTGTTGATGAAATTGTTGCCGACATGTGCATTTGCGACATTCAACCATCAAAGGCCGAGAAAATGTGTGAAGCTATGGAGGAGTGCTTCAAACGTTTTTTGGCTCAACGACGCTGTGATATGGGTCAGAATATAGAAATAATAAAATTCAATGAAATCGATATGCTGGATGAATTGATTAGAAAGTGTAAATTCTCGGATGATGAGTTGAAAATTTCCAGACCAATCATAGAGGCTGCATATCAGAAATTTGTGGATGCCTATATGACGGCACATGAGGTAATTACACGCGATTAGGATTTACAAGTTAAATCAAAACAAAATAACCCTTTTAGGCAGTTAAAATGGCTAAATTCTATCTTTCTCCGAAAGCACCACTTCATACTAATTAATCATTGTATTATTTTCAGAACATGGAGGGCACCGAAGCCTTGTATCAATATTTTCGAGAACGTGAAATGAAACGCCTAGAAGAACATAAACGCCAGGAGGCAGCTGTTAAGATACAGGTGTGTATTATAAATTACTAACAAGTTTTTGGAATTGTAATTCCTTTTTGTGCTTCCTATCTTAGGCCAACTTCCGTGGTTTCTTGGTAAGACGTTCAATGTTTTTACCCAAGGATACAGAAAAGGCAAGGATTCTATTCAATTTCTTTATTAATCCTCCATAATTATAAATGTTATATTTTAACAGGAAGCCTCCGATCAAAGCCTTGATTTATTGGCCAAAGAAGAAGCAGCTCGTAAGATTCAACGATTCTTTCGTCATCGTATAAAGGAAAATGTAAGTACCTATTTGAAACAGTAACTTAATTATCGCTTAGGTTGTCCGAAATAGAATGTTTGTTCCATAAGTGTAGTTTAAGGGCTTTTCGAGGATCGATTTGAAATATTCCTTATTGTCCTGGTTATCTAGATTTTTTTTATACCCTCCACCATATGGAGGGTATTATTAAATTTGTCATTCCGTTTGTAACACATCGAAATATTCGTCGGAGACCCTATAAAGTATATATATATATATATTATTGATCAGCATAAAATTCAATGTCGATTTAACCATGTCCGTCTGTCTGTCTGTTGAAATCAAGATATAGCTCGCAATTTTAAAGATAGAGAGTCAATATTTGGTACAGAAGTTTTTATTACTTGCAGGATGGTTGGTATTGAACAGGTTTTAAGGTTTTAGCTTCATTATCCCACCAAAATGGCTGAAATATGGTATTTAGTTATCGTTGGGTGTATAGAACTTTCCACCTGAAATTTGTTGGTATAGGTTCACGCCTTCATATAGTCCCCATATTCGGTATTTTGAAGGTTTTAGCTTCATTATCCCATCAAAATGTTCGAAATTTGGTAATTAGTCTTTGTTGAGGATATAAAATGTTCCACCTGAAATTTGTTGGTATAGGTTCACGCCTTCATATAGCCCCCATAGAACGGTACCTCCCGATATTCGGTATTTTGAAGGTTTTAGCTTCATTATCCCATCAAAATGTTTGAAATTTGGTAATTAGTCTTCGTTGAGGATATAAAATGTTCCACCTGAAATTTGTTGGTATAGGTTCACGCCTTCATATAGCCCCCATAGCACGGTACCTCCCGATATTCGGTATTTTGAAGGTTTTAGCTTCATTATCCCATCAAAATGTTTGAAATTTGGTCATTAGTCTTCGTTGAGGATATAAAATGTTCCACCTAAAATTTGTTGGCATAGGTCCACGCCTTAATATAGTCTCCATAGAACGGTATCTCCAGATATTCGGTATTTTGAAGGTTTTAGCTTCATTATCCCAACAAAATGGCTGAAATTTGGTATTTAGTTATCGTTGGGTGTATAGAACTTTCCAACTGAAATTTGTTGGTATAGGTTCATGCCTTCATATAGCCCCCATAGAACCGTACCTCCCGATATTCGGTATTTTGAACGTGGTGGCCTCAACATTCACCCGAAATTGTAATATAAAACTGTTCCCCAGGTATATGTCTGTATAGGTCCACACCTTCAAATTGCCCCCATTCCCGTCTAAAATCCGTCGGTATAGGTCCACGTTTCGATCAATATCCCACCGAAATGTCTGAAATTCGTTATTTGGTCTTCCAAGAGGTTATAAAATATTCCAGAACAGTATTATCAGTATAGGTCCAGGTCTTCCTATATCCCCATAGAAGCGTACTTCTTGATTTGCGGTATTTTTTAAGTTTTAGCCACATTCTCTTTCCGAAATATTTGGTATTTAGTCTTCTTTGACTCTAAAAACTTTCCGTCAGAAATTTTTCGGTATAGATCGACGTGCCTCACATTGTTTTACCGAAATTGCTGAAATTTGGTATTAAGTCATACACGAAAGGAAACTATTTATTCTATTTTACTTCAATACATCTTGTGGTGGAGGGTATAACAAGTTCGGCCCGGCCGAACTTAACACCGTGCTTATTTTAGTTCTTGTTTAAGTTTAGAACAAGTTTCACCTGCATCATCAAAAGACAAATTGACGTACCCAGAACTTAGTTCATTACTCAATTTTTCGTTTACCAATTAATTATTCGTATTCCCGTCCCATAACTCGACACGCATACATATGTATGTTCCCACAACATCTATATTGGCTCAATGATATGGGACCTCTACTTTTTATCGCCGAGTCCGAACGGCGTGTCTTACGACGTCACTTGTAGAGAAGTTTTTCATAGCTTAAATGCTCAGGAAATGTAAGACAGCATTACACTGAAGGGATTTGCCACCGCCGAAAATTTTGATGTTCTGGTCAAGGTTGCAAATCTTCTGAGTGCAAGGCAGACGTGCTTTCCACTGCAACACGGTGGCTCCCAGCACACCTAAATTTGATTTAAATTCACATTTTATGTTTCTCCATCAACATTTTGTTAGGTCCCTAAAGATGCTGTACCAGCTGGCGAAGAATATGTTTTCCAAGATGTTTGTCAGCCAGAATCAAAAATATCCTTAGATATTCCGGCAATGGGAAGTAATGCTGTTGATCAAAGAAAATCTGTAGACAATGATAACGAACAACCCAAAATTCCAGAAGAGATGGAAATTATTCAGGCTAGAGAGGAAAAACCTGTAAACAATGTTGAACCTCAACAAGTAGAATTAGTTACGAACGAAGAAGAGCCTAATATGAATGAAGAAGCAGATATTCAAAATGGAGAAAATGCCACAGAAAACAATGAAAACTAAGTATATTTGTTGATGTTTTAATGGTCTTTCAATTGAATTCTTTTCACACCATAGCATAGACATATGTACATATTTTATCAAATAATTTTTTTAAGTTACCCTTATTCTCCTTATGTCCACCATTTGATAACTAATGATTGATTTTATGGAATGAAATTACAACATATTTACAACAGCTCTGGCCCATTTCCTCTTCGTTTTTCTTTGAAAGCAGAACTGCAATAACACCAAGAAAACGAAATTAACAAAATCGTCTTAAGAGGGCAGAAAATAGAAGAAAAGTGTATTCCGCCCATCGCTCACTCTAGGATTTACCAAACATCACAAAATAGTACACTCTCTGCCGTCTAATAAGACGAGCCCTTTACTGGCAGGCACGTTGTAAGTCGGGTCACACCTACCAATCACACCATGATGTTTGATCAACCATTACCGGCCTACATGGTTTTCAACAATTCGTGTTGGGATCGGGGGTGATGAATGTGACTTATAATCAGTACCTTGGTGATAGCCCGGCCCAGTGTTTTATGTGATTTAGAATTTCTTCCTTCCATCCTGTTGCGGTTCTCAAGCCGGCATTCTGAAGGTGTTTCACTTAAATATGTTCGTGGATCATCGCGTTATGTGTTGTCAACAAGGTTTTATGGTTTGCCCCCGAGTCTGTCTAGGGTCTTGATGAACTTTTTCCTACATCTAAGCTTTTCGTTGAATGTTTTGACATGACCAAGGCAATCATGAATACAAATCCAGAGCGGAATTTTTTCTTTTCTCCAACTTCAGAATTTTTTATTTCCATATTTATGTATGTCCAAAAAGAGAATATTTTTGTCGATTCAGCGAGAATATTGCATAATTAAGCGATTTTAGTAGTTTGCAACGTTTTAAAATATTAATTTTAAAAGAATTTCACTTTTTAAAATTATTTTCCGTGCGGAAAATTCCGAGGGAAATGAAAACATAATTATCCTGGACGTGACATACTATCGAATCTTACCACAAGAATCTTAGAATTCGGTTGCCATCGACCATGACATTAAGATCAGTGCTCTTCTCTCTAGTCCATGTGGTGAACAGAGTGGCCCCGTAGATTTAGTTGTGGATATTTGCATATTTCTTGCGAGGAAAAATATGGTAAGATCAGTCAAATAGTAGTTCAGCCTTTCACAAATCGCATCAGGGGAGGTACCTGACACCAAGATTTCAATGCTATCTGTATGGGGGGCGAAATGCAGCAGATATAGAGTTTAAACCAGAGATCTCACCACACCTTGGGGAAACTCCCCATTTCACTCTACGTGGTTTCGACTCGTTGGATCTGAATTCCACGTACGGCTGGAGTCCACACTTATAATTGATTATCCAACGTTTCAAACATGTCCGGAGGGTAGTCTGCTAGATGTCCGCAAACAGCGTGGAGTGCTTGACAGTATCAAAGACTTTTGATAAGTCGAATGCCACCAACACACGCCACTGTGGCGAACTCTGTATTTCACTGTACGTGGCTTCGACTTCCTGGATCCAACGTTTCAAACTTGGTCGGATGGTAGTCTGCTCAAACAGCGTGCAGTGCCTGACAGTATCAAAGGCTTTAGACAAGTCAAGTGCCACCATCACTGTTCTATCACACGGCTTATCCTGGTTGAGTCCTCGACAAATATGTGTGGCATGCAGCGCTGTTGTCGTGCTGTGCTGCATACGGAATCCATGCTGACGATCGGCAACTAGTTAGATATTTCTGACGCTGGGGAGAACTAAGTCTTCTAGTGTCTTCGCTACAGGCGACAAAAGCGTAATCGGCTTCAGTAGCAGGACCACCCTGCCCATTTTCCAGACTTCAGGAATAATGAAGGTGGCTAACAACAGTTTGAGAGCTTTCGTGAGATACTCGACTCCCGGCACATCCAGTGTTTCATCATTACCAGGAGACTCCATCAGGGCCCAACGCTTTGGGCGATTTAGCGTTCCTGGCGACATTCGCAACATCATCCATTGTAAATTGTGGTGGTTCAACCTCGGCTTAAAGAGATCTAATACGACGTAGTGTTCTTCTCTCCCCCCTGTCACTAGCGGGGTGATCGATAAACATTCGATTGAAATAACTTGCGCACCTCTTCGGATCAGTCAGCGTAACGTCGCCAAACGTCGCTGGTCGAGGTCCTATCTTCCTTCTTTCCAGGGTTCGAGAGTGACTTAAGCGTTGCCCATAATTCACTTATTCCGACTTCAATGTTGCAAATCTTCTCTACATCATCTAGCCCCTTGTTCCGCGTCTGTTCACCGATCAACCTGTTAACTTAGGCTGCGTTCCGAAACGTCAGTTGCTTTGTATTCGTGCATGAAATTTTATGAAATTGAGTAATGGGGAACTCGATCTAAAAGCCCCTAGTTTCATGCACGAATACAAAGCAACTGACGTTTCGGAAGTCAGCCTTACAGTGACAGCTACCGTGATTGATTGATGATATCGGGCGGTTTGCTGATGGAGACAATTATGAGGAGATGGTCTGACCCAAGAGAAACGACGGGTTGGTTGCAAGGCGGCGCCATTTGTCAGACCCGGCGACACGACGGTTATATCTGGTGAACTATGACACTCTCCGCTGATTCTGGTAGGGGCGTACTCATTGACCGTGGAAATCTGCTCAGCCAGCAATATACCTCTCTGGTGGTTTCCGAGGATCGAATGCCACAACTCATGATAAGCATTAAAATCCTCCCAAGACCAGACGGTTATGACCTTTCAAAAACGGATTAATGTTAGACCTAAAGCCTAGATTACAGCGGTTTATCGGCAGTAGGTATATGTTAAGCAACTCTACCTTGGTAGTTCCACACCTGACTGCTAGCCTTATACATTTCTTGTACGGGTCATTAGAGCCAGGTCCAAGCGAGATAGGTCTGTATTGAACAGACTGGTGCAATAGGAAAGCTAATCCCCCACCTCCATGCCTCGTGCGATCCTTCCTCATTAAATTGTTAACATCACAACCCTGTAAGCTGCAGTTGTTGTTGAGCTTTTTTTGCACCGCTGCGACCAAGACATTTTTCACTCTTAAACTGCAATAGTTCTTCGATCCTCAAGTGAAATTCTGTCTATAGAAGACCTCAATAGGTCTTCCGCACATAGAAGATCTCAAGAGGTTATGCTGCCTGTAGAATACCTCGCGTGCTCTTCTGTCCATAGGAAACTTCAAGTGGTATTCTGTCTATAGTAGACCTCAAGAGGTCTATGGAAGACCTCCAGACGTTTTTTGTATATAAAAGACCTATTGTCTATAGAAGACCTCAAGAGGCCTTTTATCTATAAAAGACCTCAAGAGGTTCTGCTGTCTATAGAAGGCCTCAAGAGGTCTTCAGCAATTGTCTTCTGTTTAGTAAGATGTCTACACAAAATGTCTATAGAAGAAGACCTCAACAAATTCTGTTGTCTATAGAAGACTTAAAAAGGTATTTTCGTATATGGAAGACTTTAAGAGATATTCAATCTATAGAAAAAATTTAGTCTGTCTATGGAACACCAAGGGCCCCAAGATGTTTATAGAACACTTCAACAGGTGTTCGGCCTATAAAATACCTTATATATAACAATTTCAAAATATCTGTGTTTTATACAAAAATATATTGTATTTTGTTTTTAAGGGTTTTCTTCAATTATTCACTAGGAGAACGTATAAAATTCTTTTACATATAACATTATAGATAAATTAATTAATACCTATAATAGTTAAAATATAACCAAATGGTTTGCAGTTATATTTAGAATGACATACAATAAAGTTCTAACTTAGCAAAATAATATTAAGATCTTAATATGTGAAACTTTTAAAATATTATAAAGAAAAATAAGCATACAAATAGTTATGCAAGTGCAAAAGAATAGAGGAATAAAATAATAGTTGAAAACATCGCTGAAGTAATTAAATAATCTCCACCACTCTTGATTTACACATTTTTGTATCCACAATTATCGGTTCCTGACGTTGTTTGCGTGGCTTAAATGATTCTTTGGTAGATTCTTTTTCATGTTGCAGCATATGTTTCTTTAGCCTTGTTGAATTATTGAAACCCTTCGAACAGACAGTACATTGATAGGGTAAATTATTAAAATGAAGACGTTTATGAGCCACCAAATTACTCGAGATTCTAAACGGTCTACCACATATATCACAACTATATGGATATTCATTGGTGTGCAATAGCATGTGTCGTCTATAACCAGACATTTGTGTAAGGCCTTTACCACAGACATCGCATTGAAAAGGTTTCTTGTCACCATGTGTAAGCAAATGTTGCTTCAGGGAATGACTTTCTCGATAGGCTTTATCGCAGATATCACATTTATATGGTCGCTCTCCTGTATGGATCATAACATGTAATTTCTTTTGTTCGGCCGTGTGGAATGACTTGTCACAAATCGGACAGGCATAGGGACGTATATCTGAATGTTTACGTTCATGGACTCTCAAACTTGTCGAGGTGCGATAATGTTGTCCACAAATATCGCAACGATATTTTTTCTCTTCACTGTGTGTTAACATGTGAACATTGTAGTGTGTCTTGGTACGGGACCGTTTGCCGCATATTTGACACACATGAGGTTTTTCTCCCGTATGGACATAAGTGTGTTCCCGTAGACGACACATTTTATCAAATTGTTTGCCACAATATTGGCACTTGAGGTCCTCTTCAGTCAGGCCACCAGACTGGAAGACAAAAAAGGAAGGTGTTACTATTTAAGTTTACCTAAAAAAGAGTAAATGTTTACATACCTTAACAAATTTCTTTCTCGTAATTTTCTTTGCATCATCTTCTTCTGCATCCTTTTCCCCTTGCTGATCAATGCCATTTTCTTTTTCATAATCCTTACTGTCATCTATCGAGTCCGCACTTTCAAAGTGTTCTTCATCTTCTGCTACCAGGAATTCCTCACCTTCACCACCATTACCTTCAATTTTAATAAAATGTTGCTCTTCCACATCTTGCTGTGATGATTCCGGTCGTTCATCAGTTGGTGTTGTGCTTTCTTCATCAATTTCCAACCATTCCACCATTTCATATTCCACAACATCATCTCTTTCATCTTCATTGTGTTCTTCTTCGACCAATTCATGTGCTTTCATTTTTTCCGGCAATGGTTCCGGGTCAATTTCTTTAACTAAATGCTTTTCTTCTTTTATCGTTGTTGTCTGTTTCTGTTTTTCAACTGCAACCTTTTCCTCTGGTGGAAATCCCTTAAGATTTTCCTCCTCAGCTTCGCCAACATCAATATCTTGTTCCACAAAGTCATCACATTGTTTTATTTCACTCACCGCCATCTCACTGCCAGCATCATCAGTCTCTTGAATAACTTGATCAATTTCCAAATTAGATTGTGATTCTTCAATTTCCCGTTTGATACGTTCGCGTAAATCTCGATCATTTTGTAGAACCATTTCTTTGAACAGGTACGATTGGAGTAAATGTTCCACACAACTATTGCAAATGTGTTCGGGCAGGGAGAAGTCTTCATTTCCATCAAAACAATCCAATGTGGTGCAGTAATTCAGTAGCGCAGCAAGGGTTGTGGCCTCATCATCGATCAGGGTTTCATCCATCAAGTGTTTATAATCTCCACACTCTCGGTTACATGCCCGACAATTAACTTTTAAAACTAATGTCATTTTTAATGCCCAACCGATTGGTTTTTACGAATATATAAATAATTTTATATTTAGTATGATTTTTTTGGAAATTTAAAGGAATTGAAGTCAAGCTGTAGCTTTTGTAAACATCTGTTCCTGTTAGAGCTGACAAAAATTCGATGACACTATCGATAATTTCTAATTGTTAAACCGATATCAATACATTGCTGGCCGACAATTCTATACACAACTGCATGGTACAATTACCAAGGTAGATGCCTCAGCCCAGATGATCGAATCTAATGCCATGTTCATACCTGTATTTGAATCACGTTGTTCGCTCTCATAATTACGTACACGAATTAACCCGTTCATACGACATGGTACACAATTCATAGCAACAAGATTCATTATTTTATACTTTTTATTTACTGATTTTAAAGAAAGCTTCAGCCAAAAGACGAGTAAAATTAATTGAAATGAACTGAAAAAATATTTGCCCATTTTTCAGATATCTATTGCCAAAATTGCTACAGAGATGGACAATAAATGCAGAAATGTAAAGGAGACTAAACAATTGCTTTTATTTTATAAAAATGTTAAAAAATGCATTTTACTACGGACTTACTTTCTCACACACACAAAACTGAAAAGCAGCGAAATTTCTATTTATTTCAATGAAATTTAGGTTGGGGACTTTTGTTCCGATAATATCGATATGCCAAAACTATCTATCGATATTTAATTTTTAAAAAATAATCGATTTTATCGATAGTGCCATCGATTTTTTGCCAGCTGCATACAGCAATTGCTTTGTTCCAGAACCTGCAAGAATCTACTATTTTTTACTACGATAGCATTTTTCTCTTTATGTTATCGGAAAAAATAGTAAAAATTAGTAGATTCTTGCAGTTCTGGAACAGACCAAATAATTTTCGTTTTCATTACTGTGGCTGTTTACTATGCTGTTAAAATGTCGACAGCGCAGCATAGCATTAGTTTTTGTCCTTGATGACTACGACTATGTGCTATGCTGTGAAGATTTCACAAGCATAGACCATGTGCTGTGCTATTTCAATGTTCGTTGCACAGCACAGCAAAAGTTTTCGGTAACAACACAGCAATATCATTCGTTTTTGATGATAACATATCTATAGCTCTGTTCCAGAACTAAAAAGTTTTTACAAGTTTTACCACTTTTACACATTTTGCGTTCCCGTACACAAATCGCACATATGAAAATCGTTTACGACTTTTACAACTTTTACCACTTTATAAAGTACGGGTATAGGCCATATGTATGTATTTATATCATTATATATATATATATATATATATATATATATATATATATATATATATATATATAAGTTAAGAGACAATATGTTGAACGTATCACATAACCAACCATCCAGCCATGGGAACAATCAACGAAATTCATTCTCATAATTATTGTATGCAATATCAGGTTGCACCAAAATGTGGGAATGAAATAATGCCTACTCAGCGCACGTGTTGTCGTTGCAGCAGAATAAATTAGTTAAGTAGCTTTAAATCACAATTGTAAATTTTAGTGCCAATATTTTATTAATAAAGTGAAGACGTGTTGCTCCGTCAACACTAAGTCTTTTTTAAAAAGATAAAATATCCTGTTTTTAATTAACTGGCGCCCGAGCAGGGACCCGAACGGTGTTATCCTGAGGAAAAATAAGTCTAAACCGCGGAGTTAGCATTTTCCCAGGACGGGTCCACGTCGATAGTAAAAAAATTAAAATAAAAACCGTGAAAAAATTAAGAAAGAAAACAACAAGAGAGTGCGGAAATGATGCCCCCGAGTAGATTCAATTCAAAAAGGAGTCCTCAAAAGGACAGCGGCCGCATTGTATTATAAGTGACTTTAGGAAAATAAGTAAAATTATCTACATAAAAGTGAACTAAACAAAGAAAAAATATTAAATAAATAAAGAAACATAAGAAAAAATATTGACTCTAAAATAAGCAAGAATTTGTGAAAATTAATTAAAAGAAATTATAAAAAATAAATGTTGTATGATCCTAAAGAAGGAGTTTATGAAAAATAAGTGACTCTAAGAAATAGAAAAAAATAAATATTGTGACTCTAAAATAAGAAGGAATTTGTGAAAGTAAATTAAAGAAATTATAAAAAGTAAATAAGTGACTTTAAAATAAGAAAAATAAGTTGTGAAAATTGAAAGAAATTATTTAAAATTAAGAAATATTGCATTGAAATATGAGAAAAATAGAAAAAGAAATAAATATTGTGACTCTAAAATAAGAAAGAATTTGTGAAAATAAATTAAAGAAATTATAAAAAATAAATAAGTGACTTTAAAATAAGAAAAATAAGTTGTGAAAATTAAAGAAATTATTTAAAATAAAGAAATATTGTATTGAAAAATGAGAAAATAATATTAAAAAAGAAAAAAAGAAGTTAACCTTTAAAAAATACAAAGAATTTTAAATTGTTGAAAAAAATAAGGAAAAAGAATTATTTCATAAGAGAATACAATTGAATTAAGGAAAATTTAAATTGAAAAATTAAAATTTTAAGAATATAATTGAATTAAAGGAAATTTAAATTGAAAAACTAAATATTAATTTTAAAAAAGGCAAAAAGGAAGTGAGATTAAAATTCCGAAATATGCTGCTTTACTTTTGGTAAGTTAGTTAATTCAACTTGGCACTCAATTAAATAAATAATTAAGAAAAAATTGTTCCGTACATTTGGTTTGATCATAAAATAAAATCCTTCAAATACATGATTTTTTCCTGACTGCAAGAATTAATTTTTCTAAGTACCAAACTAATTCCCTGATTCATAAAAAATGCCTGGAAATCCCATAGATGAATTGTCAAATAGACTTAGTTCAACCTTAAATATTGCCAACATGAATAATAACAGTGAAACTTCAAGATTTTCGTCGGCGCAAAGGGACGAAATTAGAACGATAATATCTGAAATATTGAAAATAGATTCAAACAGTGACTGTTTAGATGAAGATTCCGATCAACCCATAGGAACCGTAAAAGTTGAGGAATTAGAAAAAATTCCAGACATTGTAAAAACAATAAGGGATTTTTCAGGAAAGCCTGGAGAATTTGGATCCTGGCGAAAATCTGTAGAAAGAGTATTAGGCCATGTTTATATTATAGCCTTTTGGAGGGTTAACCTTCTTATTGAGGATTTACTTGACGTACACGTAAAGGAATTGACATTTGAAACCCAGTGGGTTTGTTAAATCCGGTTATATATAAACGTACTATTAGACCTTTTTAAGGAACTCAAAGGCACAAGTAAATATTATGCCATATTACACACTATTAGAACTAAAATAGTAGGGGAAGCGGATACAGCCTTAGATTCATATAGAACACCTTTAGATTGGCCTAAAATTATAAAATGCCTCATGATGCATTACTCAGATAAGAGAGACATAGGGACTTTGGAGTATCAACTCTCCACGATGATACAGGGACAAAAATCAATAACTGACTATTATCAAGCAGTGTACCAACATTTATCACTAATTCTTGATAAAATTGCCTGCTTAGAATTGGACGAAAATAGTCTAATGGCCATGACTAACGCTTATCGGGATAAAGCTCTTGATACCTTTATTAGAGGTCTAAGAGGGGATCTTCCGAGACTCTTAAGCGTTAGGGAACCCTCATCATTGCCGCAAGCATTACATATATGCCTTAAATTAGACAATATGAATTATCGTATGAGTCAGGCATATGGGCATACGCAAAAACCAGATTATTTACGAAAAAATTCTGCGGGAAATTTCTATCCACAGCTAGCACATATTGGTGGAACAGCAAAACCACCATTACCACCAAGATATCCATCTAGACCAAATTATGGTAATGGTATGGTGCAACCACAACTGCATAGAACATTTGTGAATCCTTATGTGAATAATTTCCCACAACAACAGATGTATCATCGACCCAATCCTACATGGAGCACACAGGTATTTCCAGGCCAATCAAGTTCACCCAGACCTGAACCAATGGATATTGATAGGTCTATTCAGACGAGGCAGGTCAATTACGCAAACAGGCAACAGTTTAACCCTACAGTCAAGAGAGCAGCTGGATCGTACCAAGGGCCGTCCCCAAAGGTGCAACGGAACTTCCATTTAAATACAGGAAGTCAAAATGATCAAATGGTTGAAGCCGGGGAAAGCATAAATTTACCCGACTACGGACAACAGGTAGAGGCCGGATATAATAATACTGACTTGGCCAGCTACTCTGATATTATGACAGAGGAAAATGTAAATGATCTGTTGGATCAAGGAGGCAGTGAAATTTACGCTTCTGATAATATCATTCCTGACGAAGATACCAACGCTGACTTGAATTTTTTTGCATAAAAAGTTCCTCGTTGCCATTCTTTACCGTAAGAACGAGGAACGGACATTCATTACGGATGTTAGTTGATACTGGAAGCAACAAAAACTATATAAAACCTAGTTTAGTTAGTAATCCCCAACCTAATAAAGATTCATTTGCTGCCAAAGCTGTAAAAGAAGAAATTAATGTATCCCACCACGTATATTTAGATATTTTTGAAGGAAAAACACAGCCGTTACAGTTTTTCCTTTTGCCTGGATTACAGACATTCGATGGAATATTAGGAAACGACACAATGAGGGAACTCTCAGCAGTTATTCATACTAAAGAAAACTATTTCACATTAGACGGTGTTGGAAAAATACCTACAAGCCAGCATTTCTTTCAGGATGTAAAAAATATAGAACTTCGCTTATCTCATTTGTCAGAAAATATAACATCTAGAATAGCAGATATCGTAAAAAAGCATAAGAAGTTATTTTCAGAGCCAGACGAATGCCTAACCTATACAACGAAGGTGGTGGCCGAAATAATAACTTCAAACGAATCTCCTACGTACACAAGAAATTATCCATATCCTTTGGCCTTACGAGAAGTGGTAGATAATGAAATAAAAAAGCTTTTGAATGACGGAATAATAAGACCATCCCGCTCACCCTATAACTCACCAATTTGGGTAGTACCCAAAAAAGAGGACGCCTCAGGACAGAAAAAATATAGGGTAGTAGTAGATTTCAGGAAATTAAATACTATTACCGTCCCTGATAGATACCCCATACCAGAGATAAGTGAGGTATTAGCAAATTTGGGAGGAAATAACATATTCTCTGTTGTAGATCTAAAAAGTGGTTTCCACCAGATACCCCTTAGAGAGGAAGATATGCAAAAAACAGCCTTTTCCATAAGTAATGGTAAATTTGAATTTACTAGACTTCCTTTTGGGTTAAAAAATGGTCCTTCTATATTCCAAAGGACTTTGGACGACATCCTTAGAGAGTTCATAGGCAAGACATGCTATGTTTATATTGATGATATAATAATCTTTAGTAAAGATATAGAAAGTCATCTTAAACATCTTGAGGAAATATTTTTCACCTTGGAAGACGCAAATATGAAGGTTCAACTGGATAAATGCGATTTCTTTAAAGAAGAGGTAGAGTTTCTTGGATTTGTAGTGTCAGCAAAAGGTGTAAAAATGAACCCGAAGAAAGTTGAGGCCATTGTAAATTTTCCATATCCAACTAACTTAAGGGAATTGCGTTCACTCCTTGGGTTATTTAATTTTTATCGAAGGTTCATAAAAGGATTCGCTGAAATAGCTAAACCTCTTACAAACATGTTAAGGGGAGATAACGGAAAAGTTACAAGAACACAATCAAGGAGGATAAAAGTTTTCCTAAGTGATGTAGAAAAAAAGGCAATAGACTCTTTGAAAAATGCGATAATATCGCCGGAAGTCGTACTAGCCTACCCTAACTTCGAAAAGGAATTTCATTTGACGACAGATGCGTCAAATAAAGCTATTGGTGCAGTCCTTAGCCAAGAAGGGCGACCTGTGACATTTATTTCTAGATCCCTTTCCCACGAGGAAGAAAATTACGCCACAAACGAAAGAGAGATGTTAGCTATAGTTTGGTCTCTATACAATCTTAGGAATTATTTGTATGGTACAGCCAAAGTTGTAATTCATACTGATCACCAACCACTCACATATGCCCTTAGTAATAAGAACGCTAACACCAAGATGAAGAGATGGAGGGCTATCCTTGAAGAGTATAACTATGAAATTAAATACAAACCTGGGAATACGAACTTAGTGGCTGATGCCTTATCTAGGCCACCTATTTCAAACGTCTACACCTTAACGGGATCGGTACATAGCGCAGAAAGCTCAGCAGAGGACCTTATACCGAGTGTCGAAGTACCCATTAATGTTTTCAAGAATCAGTTGTTTTTGATTGCAGGCGAGGAAACTTCATACCAATTTCAAATAGTATTTCCAGGATACCATAGGCATTCAATAACAGAGAGAGATTTTACTAATGAAAAATTGCTTTCATTACTAAAAAGATATTTAAACCCTTCCGTCGTTAATGGGATAAAAGCACCAGAAGAAATAATGGGGAGAATTCAAGAAATATATCTAAATCATTTTGTCAATATCAAAGCACGGTTTACACAAAAAGTAGTTATTGATATTACATCAGAATCCATGGAGGAAGGTATAATTATTGATACGCACAAGCGAGCTCATAGGAATGCTGTAGAAAATAAAGCGCAAATAATGGAGAAATACTATTTTCCTAGCATGATGAAAAAAATAAAAAGAATTGTGAAACTCTGCACTATTTGCAAAAAAGGTAAATATGACCGTCATCCGAATGATCCAAAATTGAGTGAGACACCTGTACCATCATATCCAGGTCAGGTAGTACACATAGACATTTTTGCAACTGACAAAAAGCTAGTCTTGACTGCAATTGATAAGTTTTCGAAGTACGCACAGGCTAGAATAATAAATGGAAAATCTGTAGAAGACATTAGGAAATCTCTTCGAGATTTAATATTTTTCTACGGAGTCCCAAAAACTATAATTATGGACAATGAAAAATCACTAAACTCATCGACTATCCTATTTATGATGAAAGATGAATTAGGAATAGAAGTTTTTACAACACCGCCATATCGGAGTGAGGCTAACGGACAAGTAGAACGTTTTCACTCCACATTGGCAGAACTGATGAGATGTTTAAAACAAGAAGAGATTTGCAGGAATTTCGAGGAATTGCTAGAAAGGTCGGTTAATGAATATAATCACTCAATTCATTCCACCATAGGTAGAGAACCGGTAGACATATTCTTTGGAAGGACGGTGGATTTTTCACCAGGAAGTTATGAAAGGACTAGGCAATCGAATATGGAAAAGATCAAGGAAAAACAGAAAAAGGACTTGAAATACCACAATAAAGAAAAGAAGGACTTTAAATCATACCTTCCGGGACAAACAATTTTCGTCAAAATTAACAAACGTTTAGGAACAAAACTATCTGAAAGATACAAAGAAGAGATTGTTAAAGAGGACCGCAAATCCACCATTGTTACGGAAGGTGGAAGAGTTGTCCACAAAAAATTCATAAGAAATTAATCAGAACAAACATTTTGCAGGTTTTTAATGGCGTTTAGTCAATGTATGGGAGAGTTTCGGATTTTGGATTATTCGAACTCGAAACTGGTTGCAATTGATGTCGGACTGGCAAAGGTTCAAACTGGCACCTTCAAGCTAGTGCACATGTTCGACCTGAAAAATTATGAGAGCATAATACAAGATTTGGAATCAAGTGTCTGGCAGAATAATGAAAAGAATCATCCTCTCCTTCCCTTCCTTCATCATTCCCTTTCCCAAATAAAATCATGTATTTATCGTTTAAAACCAAAAATAAGGTCAAAAAGATCCATTGACTTCTTAGGAAGTGCATGGAAATGGCTGGCTGGATCGCCAGACCACCACGATTTTCAAATAATTACAGAAAAAGTTGAGAATGTACTGGCCAACAACAACAACCAGGCCATAATTAATCAATTATCAATAGAAAGGTTGAATTTACTCTCAAATGCTACCAACAAGATTTTGAAAGAATTAAAAAACAATAAAGAAACCTCAATGGAAAAAATAACTGAGTTGAAATACAGATTAGAAATAATAAAAGAAGAAATCTTCAACGTGGAATTTGCCATAGAATGGGCGAAGGCCGGCATTATCAATTCATTTATATTTTCAAAAGTCGAAGTAGAGACATTGCAAAAACTTTTCAAAAAATCAGAAATCCCATTTAATAGCGTAGATGAATTACTAAAATTCGCCAAAGTAAAGGTAGCATCTGATTCAGAGAGTTTAATTTACATTGTAAGCATTCCAACCACAGACAATGAAAATTGTAACCATAATCTGTTAAAACCTGTAAAGTTTAAAAACTCTGTTTATAAAATAAAATATAATGAAATAATAATTTGTAAAAATAAATTACTAGGTATTAAGAACAAATGTGACAGCTACGAAAGCTTAAATATCTGTAACATTGAAAATATAGAGAAACTTAAAGACACAGATTGTATTGTACAATTATTACAAAGTAAACCATCCACGTGCGCTGTTACTAATAATGACGATGTCCCCTCAGTTGAACAACTTAATGATGACCTGATATTTCTAAACCAATATTCTGGCGAAGTTTTTGTAAACGAATCCCCCATTTTATTAAACGGCACATTTATTGTCCATCATGCTGAAACGAATGTAACAATAGAAGGACGATCATTTTTCTCAAAACAAATTACGGGTCTAAAACCATTACCAGCACTGGTGCAACCCAAAGAGGCCGATAGAGAAATAGAAACGTTGTCACTTGAAATGATGAAATCTGTATCATTTAACAACACAAAAATGATAGAGACTATCCAAAGAAGAGAACAGATTGACATCGGAGTGGCTGTATTTATTTTCATAATAATACTTATCATAATAACCGTAATCACTAAACGGAAACATAACTACCCAAAAAACAACGAAAGTGCAACAAAACCAGACCAAGAATCAACAACAGAGGAAATCACAATAGAAAATGTACCCTGTTCATCTTCAAACAAGAGGATCAGAAGTCTTAATAATATCCCGTTTTTCTGAAAAAAAAGATGACCAATTGATTCATACGAGGACGTATGAATTTAAAGGGGGAGGAGTTAAGAGACAATATGTTGAACGTATCACATAACCAACCATCCAGCCATGGGAACAATCAACGAAATTCATTCTCATAATTATTGTATGCAATATCAGGTTGCACCAAAATGTGGGAATGAAATAATGCCTACTCAGCGCACGTGTTGTCGTTGCAGCAGAATAAATTAGTTAAGTAGCTTTAAATCACAATTGTAAATTTTAGTGCCGATATTTTATTAATAAAGTGAAGACGTGTTGCTCCGTCAACACTAAGTCTTTTTTAAAAAGATAAAATATCCTGTTTTTAATTAACTTATATATATATATACATGGTACAATAATTCTTAGGTAGGCCACAGCTAACAGCTGATTACAATTCTTTTTTGTTATGGCTTAATCTGTCAAAAACGTGTTGACATGCAGAGTTGATCTTTATTATTGATCAAAAAATTCAACTCTGTTTTGTTTTCATTTCAACATTTCGTTCTTCTTCTTCTCTGTATACTCATCCGTTATCATTCATCAAAACAATTTTGACGTTTTAAGCCATAGCGACAGGGTTGTACTTTTTTGGCGATTCTCATACCTGGCCTACCTATGAATTATTGTACCATGTATATATATATATATATATATATATATATATATATATATATATATATATATATATATATATGTATTCATATCATTTCAATAGGTATGTCTGGTTACTTTCCCAGAAAGAATAGTACAGCAAGAACTTTCTCAGAGATTAAGGAGTTTTCTTTTATTTAAAATAAGAAAAGAAAATGGCCCAAAAAAGAAATTTTTCCACATTGCAACTTTGTTCTCCGAAGAAACAATACAACTAGGCTTGCTATTTCCACAATAAATGTGTTTTTAATTTTCACAAACATAAATCCCCGAATAATTAAAAACAGGTGATTGATTGTTTTCAGGAAGAAGAAGAGTTTCATGTGCTTGCTAAAAGAAATTTGTCCAGCAAGAATTTGCAAACTCTCACTCAAAATTTCTCTCTCGATTCGCTCTCTTTTGCTGGCTTTTTGTGTTAAAAGCGGTGGTGCTCAAAATATTTTTTGCATTAGTGTCTCTGAGCGAGCCTATCCCTTCCCAGCAAACCAAATGTCGGATGTCCGACACGTCTGAACAATTTCGGAAGCAACGTCGTTCAGATTTCGTTACGATTTCTAAACGATTTTTCGGAGCTGAAATAGTTCAGATTTTGTACCGATTTCGGAACGAATGTCGGAAAGAAATTTCATTTCCGAATTTCCCAAGGATTTTCTTCAGATTTCGTTACGAAATCGGATCGAAATCGATACGATGTCGCTCCGACATTTCGTTCCGAAATTATGTCAACCACTTCATACAACTTTCGTTAAGATATCGTTACGATTTCGGATCAGACATCGGACGTATCGTCCGAATTTTGTTCCGATTTCGTTAAGATGTCGGTACGATTGGTTTGCTGGGTTGCTACATCAAGGCTGATGAGAATAAAGTCCCAATTTACATTAGGCGAGTTTACTTGCGGCAATTGTCAGTTTGTAGGTGAGAGAGGGTGCTGGGAGGCGAAGGGTTACCATATGCCTCACCTCTCTCTCCGACAAAATGACAATTGCCGCAAGTAAACTCGCCCAATGTAAATTGGGACAAAGAGAACATATGTATGTTGTTGTAGTCACGTTAACGTATATGGGTGATCTTGGCTGGTTAAAAGACGACTTCCAGCAACAATTGGTACAAATTGTTACAAGTCTTGGGTAACCAGACAGAACAAAAGATAAATTGGCAAATAAATGTGAAAGAGAAAAAATTAAATGAAATGAATTAAGTTTTTTTCAAAATAGTCTGGCTTAATCCCAGTGTTGTTTTAATATTTTAAAACAACTAGTTTATAAGTGGAAAAGATTTGGCATTGTTCGCCAAGGGGTAAGGCAGGGAATACTATAGTTTCGATTCTCGCCACAGAATCTCATCAGTTCCCTTGTTTTTTGTTTGTGGATATTCTCCACCGAAGTTATTTTTCAATAACTTCTTCAAGAAAAAACTTGTTATACCCAAACATCAATCGTCAGCTCGAAGTATAAAGGTAACCAAAGAAAAAGTTCAATGAGAAGTTTTTCCTTGGCAACCTCACACAACTCCGACGAAAGTGTCTGCGAAAACAATTCAAACCTTTTCCACTAGTATGTGTCGTCGAATTTCGACGAATGCACACACCAAAATATGGTTGGTCTGCTTTACAGCAATTGCAATTTTGTTTTTTTTTTTAATGAAATGAATTAAAATAAAATAATAAAACTTGAACAAAAATCATGTGTTTCTTTATACAAAGCAAAACGTGAAAATTTTGTAAACAAAATTACAACCAAAGGAAAAAAGTTGTTTGCAAAAATCTTAAAAATTAATGAATTAAACCAATAATAATTTTAGTTTTTATTCAATATAATCTTTTTATTAAACTAACAAATTTCGTTTTATTTGTTCCCTTATTTTTTTCCTATGTTATTGGTTTCTGTGCCTGGACTAACTTCTATTATGGGAGTTTCTTCATTAAAGTTGCTGTCGGTATATCCCTGTACCTTGAATAATATGCATATGTTCTGCAATGCGGTACATACATTGCCAAACTCGGCCACTTTTTCTGGGATATACCGGCTTCTTTTTTCATGGCATAGAATTTTCGAACCTCCAGGAAATCCAAAATTGGTATAAAATAACTTCTTGCAAGCACTAGATAAATAATGTTAAATAAAGATGTTAAATTATTCGTGTGTCGTTCTCACGACAATCGGATCTACGCTCCGGAACGACCCGAGTCCAATTGGATGTGTTGTGGGCATAGCTTTTGATCCGTTTGATTCACAACATGTTTCACAATTTTTGACGTTGTACTCTGGCTCAAACCTAAGAGGAAATCATTGCATACGGTGACAGCGTTGCTGCCAGCTGCAATGTTGGTGGGACAGATAATGAAATTGTTCCCTGAAATTCCAAGCACGAAAGGACATAATTGAAAGCCTTCGTCAGCCTGAATCTCTGAAAGCCTTCGTCAGCCTGAATCTCTGTCGAAATCTGCAAAGAAATATTTTTATAAAATTTTAATTAGTCCCGGTCCACACTAGCGTGAATTTCATTAAAAAATTTCATGAAATTAGGTGTTCTTAAGTCCAATTTACATATGCATAGTAAATGATTTCGTTTTACGAAATCCTAAAATCAAATGAAGTGTATTTACATCTGTTTTTTGCGTCATTTGCTTACGCACACAATCGCACATACACACTTATACAATAACACAAACACACGCACACAATATATTTATTCAGAAAAATAGGAATTTCACAACACAAATGTGTATCAAATAACTTAAATTAATTTCAAAAACAAAAAAACATAATTTTTGCAAGTTTTTTAACCATTTATTTTCACTTTTGTCATCGTTTGAGTATTTTTGTTTTTCTACAACACACACAAACAAACAAAGACATCATAAAACAGTTGCATTTTTTGGTAGTTTATGACGAAAAAGCAGGGTTGCGTATAAAAGTATGGTGTTTTCGTGCGTTGTTTAGAATAAATGACGTAGCTATCGTCATTTATTTTTGTATGGTAAATGACGCAAAATGTTGCCTGTTTTAGCAAATAAATGACGAAACAGCTCTAAATGACGAAAAAGTTGCTAATGTAAATTGGACATTAAATCGAATTCCCCACTACAGCAATTTTATCATTTTACTCTACTATGGACGTCGATCTAGAAACGCATAATTTCATATCAAAATTTCAGTGAAATTACTGTAGTGTGGCCCAGGACTTAATACATTTTTAGATTTCATACTTCAAAACACTTACACTTCTGGTAAAGACAAAGGTTCACTTTGTGTACGGATTTGTTTTCTAATTAAATTAACATTTGTTTCATCTTCTTCATCAGAAATGATAATAAAAAAAGCACAGAGGGTTGCAATTTATTTTTTTTTTCTTAAAATATCGCGCCAACCAGCAATTGTTTTTAAAGAGCATTAGCTCTGTTCCTTTACGTGCAAGAATCTTTAATTTTTACCACTTTTTACTCGAAAAGCGTTCCTTTACTTCAGACGCCGTACAATTCATACGGAAGCAGTTTACAACTTTTGCTACTTTTTCCGGTTTTACCACTTTCAAAAGTAAAGGAACAGACCAATTGTCAGTTTTGAATGTCGATATTTCTCAAGTATCGATAACTGTCCAACCATCCAGCAACCACAAAACATTTTGCGATTGCATGATGAATGATAAAAATGAACGGCCACACTAGCAAGCAACAACAAAGCTGTCATTCAGAACTGACAATGTGTACCCAGCTTTAATATTTCAATTGGTCTGTTCCAGTACTGCAAGAATCTACTAATTTTTACTATTTTTTTCGATAACATAAAGGAAAAATTGTTATCGTAGTAAATAGGTCTGTACGATAACCCAAAAATTTGTACAAATTTGTAAAAACTTTTACAAAATGCTGTTCGATAACAAACTTGTAAAGTAAAATAGAGCGAATTTGGAGATAATAGTCAGAGATTTTTGGAGAACTTTGGAGAGTTTTGTTTACAAGTTTTTGCAAGGAAAATTTTTCTTGTAAGAACTTGCAAGTTTGATCAGCTTATTTAAATTCGAATGTTTTGTGGCGGACTTCTTGGCAAAAACATAAACAATTAAAATATTAAAATAAATAGAAATAAAAATGGGAAAAATTATTAAATAAATTATGGAAAACGATTATGTAAATAAAATAACTTATTTTGTAGTTTGTGGTGACTACTTTTTTATTTTATTATGTATTTATTTAATCTTTTCCGCCAACATCTTCTTCTTCTTCTCCAAATCACCTGATTTCTTGCAAGTTTTTACAAATTGCAGTTCGATAAAAATCTGCAAATTTGTAGCTTCGGTAGAGTAAAATTGGTGGAGAGACGTTACTGAGAATTTGCTGAGTACTTGCAAGTACTTTTCACTTGCGAAGTTATCGTACAGACCTAAAGCTGGGTACACATTGTCAGTTTTGAATGACAGCTTTGTTGTTGCTTGCTAGTGTGGCCGTTCATTTTTGTCAATCATCATGCAACCGCAAAATGTTTTGTGGTTGCTGGACGGTTTGACAGTTGTCGATTATTGCGAAATATCGACATTCAAAACTGGCAATGTGTACCAGCTTAATAGTAGTAGCTTCTTGCAGGTTCTGGAACACAGCATATTTGACACAAACCACCGTACATTTATTAAGGTAGATGCATCAGCAATCAGTTATAACAATGTTAAAACGATTTTGCAATAATAAATAATTTCGTACATTTTCGTAGCACGACTTCATTTCTAAATTATTATTCAATGTATTATTCAAACAATTCAACAGATATTCAATACTTTTCATTCATAATTTTCGTTTAAGTTAAATATTTATTTTCGGGGTCTACCTTTATGAATGTTAATGATTTTTCCTTCTCGACCGAGTCCCATCATACCAATATTTTTCCGTGTCGACATTTTATTCACGAGTAAATTCTCGATCGAATCGAATCTCATAATTAGGCCCCTGGTAGCAAATTCAAACACTGGATAGAATTTTATCATACAGGTATGTGATGGAAATCGATTTCGATCTCAAAACGAGTCAAAAATGACTGTAGGTGTGATGCATGTACATTTTCCGACATCGAATTGTTTTCGATATCGGTTTTATATTCCTTTTTGTTCTATGGAAAAATTGATCAAAAAGACGTGTGATGCAATTCGATAATCGTTTATTTTTCTCGTTTTGAAAACGGCCATATTTCTGTGGTCGATTTCTAAACGATGTAATGAATTTTGATATTTTTTAAGCATAGTACACACTGACCAACAAAACTAACAGTCATCGAGGTATATTTCGTTAATATCAAAGTCTAGCTGAATAATTACTTTCCTAATATGTAAATAATACTTTACATATTGCATTTCATATATTTTTAGCTAAAGAAATGCTTTTATTTGCGAGAAAATTGTACTAAAAGGACGTTGACTGTCAGTTTTGACTGTCGGTGTGTACCCCACTTTAGGAAAAAAGCTATAGAATAGATAAATTTACATTTGCCTTATTTTTGGAATATTTTGTTAAAAAAATATTTGATATTTCGAGAAAAAAAAAGAACACGGTTCAAAAATCTACTTTGAACATGTTTCTTTCCTCTAGATTACTGAAGACATCCGCTTATTATAAGTCTGTCTGGTTACTTTCCCAGCAAGAATTGTCCAGCAAGAACTTTCTCGGAGAGTAAGGGGTTTTTATTCTCTTTTGCTAGAAAATTTTAAAAAGAAAACAGACACCTTCCCAGCAAAAACCAGCTAGCAATCAGCTGACTTGCCAAAACAGAACAATTTGTCCGCCAACAAAGGAAGCAAACACGTTGTATTTTATTAAAAATAAAAAAGAAAATGAAACAAAAAAGTATTTTTCCACTTTACAAATTTGTTCTCCATAAAACAATACAATTAGACTATGTTATTTCCACAATAAAATTGTTTTTAATGTTAACAAACATAAATCAACAAAAAACTAAAAACAGCTGATTGATTGTTTTCAGGAAGAAGAAGAGCTTGCAAGTGCTTGCTAGAAGAAATTTGTCCAGCAAGAATTTGCAAGCTCTCAGTGAAAGAACTGTCAAAATGTCTCTCTCGAATCGCTCTCTTTTGCTGGTTTTTTGTGTTAACAGACGACTTCCAGCAACAATTGGTACAAATTGTTGCAAATTTTAGGGTAACCAGACACAGCTTATGTTGTTTGCACTATGTGTGTTCGTTTACTCAAAATTTGTACGAATTGTTACTGGATGTTGTTCGCTCTACAGTACAATGCAAAAGACCTTAGCGATTAGAGGAAGTTACTGAACTTGTACAAATTGTTGAGTAAACGAACACACCAACTGTTTGTAAAGTTCTCCTCATGTAATTGAACAAGAATTTCCACACTAAACCTCCATATAGGCCAATTTAAACAAGAACACAAATTAATTTTATTTGTTATTACATTTTTTCGGTTTTTGGCATCGCCAAGACTAAAAAAGTGTTTTTTATTTCTATTTTCTTCTTTCAACTGCTGATCAGGTATCACCAGTCCGTTTTTTGTTTGTGGAAATTTAAACAACGTGGAATTGAAATTCGATGCGGATCCCATAACATCTAAAAACAATTCACTCGTTTTGGGTAAATCTTTTTCATTGCCAATCGATTCGAAATTCATCACATACCTGATATACTATTTGAAAATACCACAGCAATTATCATTTTTTTTTCTAAAAAAATATTTTTTCTCATGTATTGTAGCGATCTTTGCTTCTTGTTTCGAACAGTTGAACAGTTTTTGTCTGAAAATAGAACATTTTGAGTTACTACCCTTTTGTTAAACATTCGCGATATGTGGGGTGGGTCTAAAGGTTTTAATTCAATGAGTCACATTGATAATCATAACAAGGAGTATATACCCTCTGTAACCACCAATTTGAGGGTATAAGAACACATCATGATATCGTGAAACCCATTGCAAATATAAATACTGGTTGACTGAATTATAAATACAATTCTTTAAACAATAACAGACAATTAAGTGAGCAAATATTTTTACTTCCATGGAGTAAAGCATAGATTTTAAAAAATAGATATTCCCTCTCTGACCATACGCATATCTATTTAAAAGTGACGACTTTAAACCGGTTTAAAAAAAATGCAATGAATGTTTAATTGTATATATGTCTAAGTGTATTTGTCACGTATATTTGTTATTAGTCAACACACTCTATGTGTGTAATTAACAATAAATGGTTGTTATTTCTTAAACGTAATTTGAAAAAACTGTAACATAATTATAAAATATTTATAATATTAAAAATATATATAAGAATTATTAATTGGATTTTTTACATAAAATACAATTGATAACACAGGGTTATTTTGTATATGTCTCTCTCTGTGTGTGTGGGTGTTTTAAACAATTTATTGGAAATTTTTGGTTTTATGTTTATTTTTGTCTTAATGGGTACGTACTATCAATAAAGATAGAATGCATCTGATAGATTAGCTCCAATTTGGTTGTTTTTCTGTTTTCGTTAATTAAACTGGCAGAGTTTTCTTTGTTTGGATCATCAACATTCTACATTCATACATATTTATGTGTATAAAAAAATTGTTTATATATCTACAAAACAAATGTTAGTATGTATTTTATTAGTAAGTAGGGGTAGGGTAGGTTTGTTTGCAATTTGATATAGTTCGTTATTAGGTGTTAGTAGATTTTTAGACATTTAAAATGTTTCACATTTATCGATATTGTCATGTTTTGTATAGAGTCGAAAAAAGTATGATAAAAAAATAAAATATATAAAAAATATATATTTTTATAATGTTTTTAATAAATTAGAGCCAATAAAAGGAATGAAATTTGATACTGTTATTCTGTGGTGTTCGGTTTTTTGCATTTCTTCTAGTCATCATCTGCACTTTGATAGAAGGCTTTGCGGAATGACATTAGTTTTTGTTGTTCACTTTGCAGCGAGTGTTCCAATTGAAGGACCTTTATTTGCATTTCCATTTCCATGGTTTTCTTTTGGGAGGGGGTCAATTTGGAGATGTCAATTTCGTTTTTATACTCCAGTTTGCTGCTACCATCTCTTACGGTGGCCACAACTTGTCCCGTGGCCATTGAGACATCACGTGAAGCCTTGGTGAGATTGGCAAGTTTCGGACTATCATTACGGGCCTTTACCTTACTGGCAATCACCAATTGAGCTGTACTGGCAGCAATATCTTGTGCTGCCACAATAAGCTCAAAACATTCAGCTGAATCGGAAACAATTGTTTTATTGGCAGCATCCACAAGATACTTGGCGCCCTTGGCAATGCTTTTCGAGGCAGATATTAAACCCTCAGTCCATTGGCTGTTACGTTTATAGAATTCCTTGGCTGTGGAGGAACCCTTTTGAGTAGAAACAATTTCATTTTGCAATTCTCGAGAACGTTGTATCAACACAACTATGCATTGCATGAGATTTGTACATGAATCAAGAATCTTTTCATTGACCTCCAATTTAATGCCCTCATGTTGTGATTTGGTGTTCAACAAAAGATCCATAATCTCTTTGGTTGCCTCTTCAATGATGTTGTCCATTTGTTTCAGTTCTTGTTGCAGCATATCGCCCACATTAAGACTTTCGCTGAATGAATTTTCCAAGCTGGTCACCACAGATTGTATGTTGTGAAGTTTGGGTTGTATTTCCCTAAGGGATAATTTTTCAATGACTGATGGTTCCAAATGTTGTTCAATACTCTGATACAAAGTCATCACAGATTGTCTCAACTCATTACACAATAAACGCAACTCTTCGGCCTTGTTTAGATCTGTGGTATTGCTAAATATCAGCATAATATGTTCATGGAATATTTTCAAATTCTGATTCAATTCCAAATACGTAGACATAAATGTGGTAATGTTCTGGCCATTTGTTTCTTTGAGTGATTTATATTCATTTGGTATCTGTTGCAAAAGTCTTTGTATTTGTTGAACATTTCTCTCACTGGCATGGGGTATTGAGGTGATTTCTAAATAATCAAAATTGAAATCATTTTCAACGTTATTTGTCAATAACTTGTTGAGTGATGATAGTAAATTATCCATCATATTGCGTGTGTTTGTTTCACTTGTTTTTAGTACCACAACTTCATTTTTGGTTGTCTCCAATTGTTTTGAAATTTCAGTGATTTCTTCACTCCTTTGACTAAGGCTTCGATTCAAAGTTTCATTAGTTTTTGTACCTTCTTGAAGTTGTTCTTCAAGCTTTTTTATTGTCTCGCTTTGCTGCGATTTTGTTTCTTGCAATTGTGCCAATTCATTTGCTTTCGTTTTCATTTCACTTTCATGGTTTTGTATCTTTTGTAACATCTCTTGCTCCATTTCCTGTAATTTAAGACTTAAATTATCTTTATCTTTTGTGGTGACTTCCAATTGTTGTTGTAATTCTTGTAAATTTTTTTCATGTTGCGATTTGATTTGCAACAACTCTTGCATTTCATGCTGTTTGGTTTGTACTTCCAAGTCGTAGTTCTCTTTGAATTTTTTCAATTCCATTTTTTGTTCCAGTAGTTGGTTTTCATATTCACTTATCACGGCACTTTTGTCTAAATCGTGTTTTTCAAACAATGCCTTAGAATTGCTTAGCTGTTGTTCCAAATCTTGTACTCTCTGTTCTTTCTTACTTAAGGTTTCCTCATATTCCTTTAGTTTGCCATTTAATTGGGCATTAATCTCCTCGGTTTTGCCAAGATCCTCTTCTTTGGCCTTAAGGGCAATAATCTCGGTTTGTAAACCCTCATTTTTCTTACGTTCAGCCATAAGTTGCTTGGAATCATCATTGCGTACCCTTAACAGTTGAATGTGTTCTTCTCTTAACTTGGCATACATTGTTTTGATTTTGTCGAATTTCTCTTCCACCTGTTTGTACTTGTCATCCCCCACCTTAACCTCCACCTCCAGCTCTTCCATTTCTTTGAGTTTTTGTTCCAAATTCTCTTTTATTTCATTGGTGTTTCTTAACATTTCCTTGGTCAAATTGACTTCCGCCTCCAATGCCTCATTGCGTACCTGAAGATTAGACATTTCCCTGGTAATATTTACCAACTGCTCAATATGGATTTGTCTAACCCTTAACTCTTCTTGCAAATTTGCAATCATTATTTGGGCCTCATCAATTTGCTCTTCCGGAGCAGGAGTTTGAGGCTGTTGTTCTGTGGGTGAAGCATTGTTTTCACTTGAATTGGATAAATCCAATAAACTTTCTTCAACTGTTGGCAGTTCTTCCTCCTGATAAACATGCATAACCGGGGCAATATAGTTTCCCACATCGTGGACCGAAGAGAAATTTGGTGCATGATCTGGTAGGTGGGGCAATTGTATTATATCCGAGAAATATTGCAACGGCCTGACACTTTCGTAGAATAGCTTCAATTTAACAAACAATTCATTGAAGCGCGTACGATGACCCGCCAAAATGTCATGGGGTATACCATCATGCAGACGAAACAGTACTCGGACACATAAATCATACAGAGGATTTGCATCTTGTATCATGGTAACAAGTGGCGCCAAACGACACTGGCCCTGAGGTGTCATTGACGACAAACGATATGTATTCAGGGCCTGAAAGATAACCAATTGCAAGGCAATTATACAATCCAAATAATCAAATATTTCAACACACAATTGAAAATAGTTATTCAAATCGTCACCAGTAATTTTTCGTATCTCATTGAAATCCATTGTAATCGCTCCAGGTATTCCCAAATTCTTTTGGTGAAAATCCAATTTATTCACCAGCAATTGGGTATAACTTTCTATGCATTTACCAACACCATCTTGCAAATGACCCCACAGCTTTCCCACCTCTAATATCAACGTCTTGTGTACTTGTGAATGGCGTATGCAATTTTCATGACCCTCCCGCAACACTTTATGGAGTACATGACAAAACTTCCAAGCAGTAAAACGATGTTCCATCAACGGCTGTCTCGTCACAATGTTCCAGAATAGTTTTCCACCTTTATATCGATGTGTTGCAATAATAACCGAACGAGCATGTTTCATTTTTAATGGTTGCTCCGAAGGGTGCAACGCTTTAGTAACACTCATTTGAAATTCGTGGTCCATTTTTTATGCTGCAAAACAAATAAGCACAACCAAACACGCACACACATGAAAATAGAGGAGTAAAATAAATTAATTGGGTTTGTTTATGAATCAAACATTGAAGTGACACAAATTTCACATACTTTAATATCGCCCTTTATCTTATCATAAACAAAGTATATTTGGATTTATACATCAACTAGCTTCCACAACACAACATTTAACACCTTTTCATGAAGCGAGCAGCAAAACAACTAAAATTCAGAGTTTGCTGACAGGCCAATTCCCCCGCCGTCAACTTGCTTTCGCAGCTGAATTTTTTTGCACAGAACAGAAACTTGAATGAAGCCTCGTAACAGAGATGGCACCGTAAAGAGTTGGTGTACTTTTTGCGATTTGGAAGGTTTCTGCAAAATTTATATTCGATCAATAAGTTCTTGGAGTTCTTGGTATAAACAAATATTTTAATTTAATTAATACAGTTAAAAACAGATGCGCCTTTGAAACATCTGGTGTTTGATATGGCAGATGTTATCGTTTTGTTATATTTTGCATGTATTATTTTCTCTATTTTATCTGCGAGATAAAAATCAAGTGGCGTTGGCGGCGAGCTCATCACAACGGAAAAAACAGCTGATTATCAGACTAGTTCTCAAAATGCATTATTGTGAATAAAATCACATACAAAAGGTAGACAAACAATTCACAGTAATGCGTTATTGTGAACAAAATTTGACGCTTCCCAGCAAAAAATTTTGGAGTTGTGCATGGAGTTATAATTTCACAACATCCTTCGATGCAGTCCACACGGAGTTATGAAAAATGCAATCCGTTGGATACAACTTATAAACATATGCTTTAGAGATCCCTACAAAAAAAAAAAAAAAAAAAACAATTAAGAACGGCGTTAAGTTCGTCCGGGCCGAACTTGTTATACCCTCCACCACAAGTTGTATTGATTCTAATGAGAAATTCATTAAAAATTAATACTAAAAAAAATGATCTTCGCCTAAAAAGGCAAAATTTTCAAATAAAAAATAAAATCAGCTGAGCCAGGCTGGGGTTTGAACCCACGTCCTTGAAAAACACAAGAAAAAAGTGTTGTCACGGCGTGTTAGCGTTCAGAGCCAAACTCATTACTTTCAAAGGCAGCGCTAAGCGTTTGTCATGAAAGCACAACTAAAATGGGAAAATCCTCATTGTTGTTGTAAAAAAGTTCGGTAAAACAATGTGAGGCACCGTTCTATGGGGGCTTTTCCAAAACGTTGATCTATACCGACAAATTTCTAACGGAAAGTTTTTAGACTCAAAGAAGACTAAATACCAAATTTCCTATATTTCGGTAAGAGAGTGTGGCTTAAACTTAAAAAATACCGAAAATCAAGAAATACGCTTCTATGGGGATATAGGAAGTCGTGGACCTATACTGAGAATACTCTTCTGGAATATTTTATAACTCTTGGAATACTAAATAACAAATTTCAGCAATTTCGGTGGGATATTGACGTCACAATCTTCAGTATTACGAAAATCGGGAGGTACCGTTCTAAGGGGGTTATATCAAAACGTGGACCTATACCGACGAATTTTAGTCGGAAATGGGGCAATATGAAAACGTGGACCTGTAAGACAAATTTCTGACGAACAGTTTTATATCACATTGAAGACTAAGGGGTCAATTATGGATAGCAACCCAACTACAGTTGCGTTGCCGACAAGAAATTTATTAAGAGAAATTTCCACTTCCGCATGAAATTCACACTTTTTTTACAATTAAATTTATACCTAAAGGTTCAAAACACTGATAATTCATTCAATATCAGTGTTTTGAACCTTTAGGTACAAATTTATGGTCTGTTCCAGAACTGCAAGAATCTAATAATTTATACAATATTTTTCGATAACATAAAGGAAAATTTTTTATCGTAGTAAAAAATAGTAGCTTCTTGCAGGTTCTGGAACAGAGCATTAATTGTAAAAAAGTATGAATTTCATGCGGAAGTGGAAATTTGACAAAAATTGCTGTCGTTTCACTTACTTTATTTGCATGATTTTCTACTCTGGCAACGAAACTACAGTTCAGTTGCTATCCATAATCGACCCCTAAATACCAAATGTCAGCCATTTTGGTGGAATATTAAAGCCACAACCTTCAAAATACGGAAAATCGGGAGGTACCTTTCCATGGGGGCTATATGAAGGCGTGGACCTATACCAACAAATTTAAAGGTGAAGTTTGAGTACCCCCAACGAATTCTAAATACCATAATTTCAGTCATTTCGGTGGAATATTGAGGCCACGACGTTCAAAATACCGAAAATCGGGAGGTACCGTTCTAAGGGGGCTATATGAAGGCATGGACCGATACCAACAAAGTTCTGGGGGAAAGTTTTATACCGCCAACGTAGACTAAGTACCAAATTTCAGGCATTTCGGTGTGATAATGAAGCTAAAACCTTCAAAATACCGAAAATCGGGAGGTACCGTTCTATGGAGGCTATATGAAGGGGTGGACCGATACCGACAAAATTTTGGGGGAACTTTTTATACGCCTAAAGAAGACTACGTATCAAATTACAGCCATTTCGGTGTGATAATGAAGCTAAAAGCTTAAAAATACCGAAAATCGGGAGGTACCGTTCTATGGGGCTATATCAAAACGCGGACCGATATATCCCATTTTCAATACCAACCATCCTGCAAGTAATAAAAACTTCTGTACCAAATATTGACTCTCTATCTTTAAAATTGCGAGCTGTATCTTGATTTCAACAGACAAACGGACGTACAGACGGACATGGTTAAATCGACATAGAATTTTATGCTGATCAATAATATATGTATATACTTTATAGGGTCTCCGACGAATATTTCGATGTGTTACAAACGGAATGACAAATTTAATTATACTCTCCATATGGCGGAGGGTATAAAAAAACAGTTGGTTGGTCTCTACCGCGTAATAATTTCTACCACAAATAAAAAAGAGTGTATACATTTCTAAGAATTTGTTATAAACTAAAGAAATAAAAACTTAAGTTGCAAACATTTTTGCGGTAATTCACGAGACGGAAATTCTTAATGGAGTGTAGTTGGAGTCCATGTCGAAAGCTGTACTGGTGATGGGAAGGCAACATAAAAAACCTTTTGGATAATGAAGCAAATTCAGTTGGGGTTGTATAAAATGCAGAGTAGGAGGAAGTAGATTCAGTTGTGATTAAATTTAATGACGATTTTTTTTATCATTTGTGCTAATGTAATAACGTTTTTAATATTCTTGATTTAAACAAATAAAAAATGAATTTTATTTATTCTGGGATATATCGCAATAGCTTGCATTTACGTGTATCGAACGGAGTGAATTTTTCATAATTCTGTTGAATTTTGTCGAAAGATGTTGTGAAATCATAACTCCAATTGTACAACTTCCAATATTTTTGCTGGAATATTTTACACATCGTTGACATCACTGTTTCTTTATTATTGAGAATGACTGCGAAACAGCTGTTCCCTGATGGACCATTCACAGTAATTTCTGATAGTACGTGTCAGAATAAGAAACAAAACAAGTAGTAATTTAATCAAGTAGTAATTTAAGAAAAAAATCAGCAGAATCGAAATAAAAAGCAATGGCTACATTAAATCTTTTAAATATAAATGTTGATACGCTCTTTGAGCAGCATAGTGTAGGCGAAATTGATGCAATACACAAGAAAATCCAAGAGGTCGTTGAGAATAAAAGAGAGGAGTTAAGAACTATGGTTGGGTAAGCAAGCATCATCAGAATTTATCAAATTCTTTGGAACAAGTTTCCGGAAAAATTTAGCCCTTTCTATTCTGATTCCAACGGTGTAGAACTTTTGCCCCGGAAATATATACTCCCCGAGATTAATACCTCGAAAGTTCCGCAAAAACCCTAACTTAGACTTTAGTTAAGTTATTTACTAAACCCGAATCGTATGGGATTTTTGTTATTACAGGTAATTCTTTCCCCCCCCTGAGCACACCAGTATGCAATATGGGAAAAGTCCAAGTTTCCCCAGAAATAAGCCACTTTTAAATTGTTAGTTTTTCTCTAATTAGCCGGCCCTCGGCCGGGAATTTAAGCTTTTATCCAATAGAAAGTTGCAATTCTCGGGAAAAAATTTGGGCATATCTTTCCTTTACCGGCAGTATGCATAAAATTATGAAATATTTACCACAGATGGTGTTTTTGTCCTGATTCCAACGACATATAACACTTTCTGGGGAAATGTATACTTCCCGAGATATGGGCCGAAATTTCCCTTGTTTAATGGCCGGCTACTTAGGGGTTTTCCAGATGTTTCAAGGCCTATATCTCAGGAAGAATACATTTCGGCGACAAACATCATGTATCGTTGGAATCAGAATAGAAAGTGCAACCGAAAATATGACCTTCCTACCCTAAAGGAAATTTAAGCCAATTCTTGGACCGGCATATAATATATTCTTTTCATTTCCAGAGAACGCTATCGAGATTTGTTAAAGGCTGCTGACACAATAACATCCATGCAAGATTCGACTAAGGCTCTCATAGAACAGGTCGAGAGTATAAGTGTTAATTGTAAACATCTCAATGAACAACAATTACTGGGCTTCAAAACGGAACCCGATAGTGCCGGTGAATTGAAGACAAGAAATGCCAATAAACAATTGAATAACTATTTTAGTACCATGGTGCAAATAAAACTGTTAACATCCTTACCTGAAATGATTTGGTCACAAATCGATCGGGAACATTATTATGCAGCTACTGAATTGTTCATATTTAGTCGACACATTAGCACAGGTTTGCAGTTGGATTCGAGTAATCCCTTAATGCAAAAGTTACCGGTAGCCAAGAAACAATGGGAAATCTTAAAGCCATTCCATATGACAATAAAACAACAAATTATGATTGCTTTGGAACGAGAAAATCTGGCACCAGAACTTACGGCCGATTGTCTTTTGGCTTTGTTGCAATTGGATCGTTGTTCGTTGGAAAGTGCATTGAAGGTGTTTCTAAATTTGCGTTCATCGGCATTTCTCAATTGCCTAACCTCTGAGGGAGGTAGGGTAAAAGAACGGATACTTGTCAGCCTAAGGGTACTCAATGAGAGTATTGATATGGTTTCCAAATGTTTTATGGGTAAGAGGTGTGGCATATTTTTAATAAATATAAATATAATTTTTTCTTCTTTTAGAGGATGGTTTGCTATTTAAAAAGCTTTAATAAATATAAATATAATTTTTTCTTCTTTTAGAGGATGGTTTGCTATTTAAAAAGCTCAAAGAACACTCTGATCCAAGTGCACCTCCAACCATAGCCCGCATGGATAGTGATGATGTACAGTTTCCCTACTTGTTACCCGACATAATAACCAACTTCAAGCCTAAATTTGAAACAATTACTTTGAACAATGAATCAGTAGCCCATGCTGTGGAAACCTTCCTCGCCGATACCCAACGCATAGCCGATACTCAATTGAAAGTACTTTTCGATTTTGTTCTAAATATGAATACGATACAGGAGATTAAAACCGAAGCAAATAACTTGAGAAAACAATTGAATTTATCAGCCCTAGCCAAGCAATATAATTTAACGCATTCATTGGATTTCTATGAGTTACGTTATGTGCCATTGATAAATCAACGTATACGTAATATCATTAACGATAGTTGGACTAAAGCCATTAATGAAACATTTTCCACGCTCGAAAGCACCGTCCAACAAGATGGGCTATTAAATAAACAAAACTATAGCCTATGGCAAGAGTTTAGTACAGATCTACCCAGTAGTTTGGATCAAGCTCTATCCGAGAATAAGAAAACTAAAATATTGCTTATGAAATCTAAAGGTTACGACGATCAAATTATACAAATGGCTACACAATTCGATAGTAATTTAGAAGCAATCATAAAAGAAATGAATGTGTTGCTAGAAGAGCCAACAACAAAACAAGAAGATAAACAGGATTTAGTTGATTTCCTTAAAGAGACCGCACAACGACAAATTACAGAATTTATTACGAAAATGAAACATTTGCAATTGTATTCATCTCAACGAGAGGCATTACTGTTTGTAATTAGATGTTGCTGTTCCCTAATTGAACTTTGTCCACATTTGAAGAAATGCTTCTGCCAATCAAGTTCCTGGCGTCAACAATTGAGTGGTGGTACGACAACTGTAGCAGCAAGTACCATGCAAGAAAATTGGCAACGAATTTGTGGCTTAATCGAAGATGAAGTATTTCAATTGTGGCTTTGTCTTGTACGTGGTATTCTAGAGGAATATAACTGTGATCGTTATCTGATGGAAGTGAATTCGAATACGGTTATTTTGGAAGATTTTGCGGTAAGTGTAATACGATTAGATTAGATTTTTTCTAGAATCCCATAAAAACTTTTTATGGAAGGCCAGATGAGCCAACAAAATTGGTTACAACGTTCCGCGGAAGAAATGTATAAAAAGCGGACATGCCTTTCTTATGCACCGGTCTGTACAGTATAGACCTAACTTAATTAGTCTTTCCTCTAGTGATCCATACATGGGATGTATGGGAATATCAGCTTTTGAAGGGCAATAACCGTCTGGTTCTAATTTTTCATGAGATTTGGCATTCCGTCATAGGCCAGAGGGGTGCAGCGAACTTATAGCTTCACATTTTGCCCAGTGAGCAAAGACACTCCTAACTAGGATATGAAATGTTACTACAGCTGCCACACATCACCACTGTAGCTCCCGATCTGATAAATGACGCGTCCTGGAAACCCGTCATTTTGTTTAGCGCAGACCACCTTCTTATCGCCGTATCCTTTAACAGACCAACCGAGTTCATAACGTCCGACCGCCGTACTTTTCTGAACCATGAGAGTTTACCAATCATCGTTTCAGAGAATAATTTTCCGGGATATCATCATAGTTACGCCTCTCACCACATACCTGCTGGTCGAATACACGAAAATACTCAAAATTTTCCACTAGTCGTGTTCTAGGTTCTCTATAAGCGGAAGGACCCCTATTGGCCATGACGTCTTCTATAGACAGAAGGCATCTTGGGGTTTTCTATACAGACAGATGGCCTCTTGAGGTCTTATATATATACTGACGACCTTTTATATAAGCAGAAAACCTCTTGCCGTCTTCTGTGTACAGAAGACTTCTTGCTGTCTTCTATAGAGAGAAAATCTCTTGAGGTATTCAGTCGACAGAAGACCTCTTATATCTTATCTTATAAGGTATTCTATAGACAGAAGACTTCAAGTGATCTTTAGTCTATCGAAGATCTCATGAGGTCCTGTGGAAGACATCAAAATGTCTCCTGCCTGTGGAAGATCACAAGATGTCTTCTGTTTAGGTCTTTTATAGACAAAAGAACTCTTGAGGTCTTCTCTTCTATACACAGAAGCCCTCTTGTCGTCTTCTATAGACAGAAGACTTCTTGCAATCTTCTACAGACAGAATACTTCTTGCGGTCTTCTATATACCTCTTGAGGTCTTCTATAGACAGAAGACCTGTTGAGGTCTTCTGTAGGACATCTATAAACAGAAGACGAATTGAGAAATGAAGTCTCTCGAGGTCTTCTATAGACAGGTGACCTCTTGAGGTCTTCTATATAGACAGATGGCCTATTGAGGTCTTCTATAGACTGAAGACCTCTTGAGGCCTTTTATATAGACAGCAGACCTCTTGAGGTCTTCTATAGATAAAAGACCTCTATAGAAGGAAGACATCTTAAAGTCTTTTAAGCGTTTTGAGCTAGACAGAAGACCTCTTGAGGTCTTCTCTTTTATACTTACCGACAAAAATCGGTAACATTAAAACGCAAAATTCAAAATAAAAATAAACAAAAATAAATTCAATACTGTTGCTATCAGTAGAACTTTTCATCTACTTTTTATTGGTCGCTAACTTACCGAATAATATCGTTAATTACAGAAATTATAAACATTTTAATTTTACTCTAAAATGGGTTAGAGAATCGCACTACTGAGGTAGACAGAAGACCTCTTGGGGTCTTCTAAAGACCGAAGACTTCTTGATGTCTTCTACAAACCTCTTGAGGTCTTCTACACACCTCTTGCGGTCTTTTATAGATAGAAGACCTCTTTATTTCTTTATTTCAGTCTATTGAAGATCTCTCCTCGTGAGTTCTTCTATAGAAAAACATATTTTAAGGTATTCTATAGACAGAAGAGTTCAAGTGATTTTCAGTCTATCGAAGATCTCATGAGGTCTTATGTTTGTACAAGACCTCAAAATGTCTTCTGCCTATAAATAACCATAAGATGTGTTCTGTGTAGGTCATTTATAGACAAAAGACCTCTTGAGGTCTGCTCCTCTACACCCAGAAGACCTCTTGCCGTCTTCTATAGACAAAATACCCTTTGCCGTCTTCTATAGACTTCTTGTAGTCTTCTATAGACAGGGTGATTATGAATATAAACTCCCCATGAGTTTTGTCTTTCTGGCTATTAATTTTAAAGGAGAAAGTGAAGAAAAAACTCTCGAGGAGTTGATATTCATGATTGGGCTGAATAGTTCTTGCGGCCTTCTATGGACAGAAAATCCCTTTGAGTCCTTCTGTAGACAGAAGAAGACCTCGTGAGAAGACTCAAGAGGTCGAAGATCTCATGAGGTCTTATGTGTCTTCTGTATTTAAGACCTTTTGAGGTCTCATGTCGAGACCTCAAGAGACTTTGCTACTGCAAGTCTTCTAATTTGAAGACCTCAAGAAGTCTTTTATCTTTAAGGCCTAAACAGAACTTCTGTCTTAGAGCACCTGAAGAGGCTCCTAAGAGGTCTTCTATTTATAGAGGATCAGAGAATATAGAGGTCTCCTGTCTATATTATACCTCAAAGTGTCTCCTGAATTTAGTATTTTAGTTTTACCTGTTTCAAACATCGTGTGCTATTTCACAGGTGTAATGTCATGTCTTCCCTTAAAACCGCATGAGGTATGAAAGGACATGACTTCATTTAATCGGGTTTAAAACCTTATGGATACTGGTCCAACTATTTTCCTGTTCCTAGACTTAAACTGTATTCTCCAACGAAATAATCAACATAAAATCTCTTTCTTTACAGCATTGGGAAATAATTACCCTGGAGCAAAAGGACGAACAAGATATGCCCACACAAACCACATTCCGTGTACCAACACAGCCACGTATTTCTCTACAATCCTATTTCCATACCCTTATAACAGCATTAAAGAAAATTGTGCCTGAAACTTTACCCCAAAAAGTATTGATAACATTAAAGAAAATGTTATTAGAAGCCCTACTTCATCACTATAAGAATCTTTTGGATGAATCCAATCAAAACACAACAATGGGTCAAAATATTGCTCTACAGCTATATTTCGATTTAAAATTTTTGCAAAATTCCTTTGAGCTAAGTCGTGAACAAAAAGATCAATTTACATCAGTTCAGGATGCCTATAGAGATTTAATTGATCCATTCGATTTTGAGCTGCTCTCATCACAACTTATGGCAAATGTTAAACGGGCGGTTACACGTTACAATTGTATATTGGGTGTACTAACAACAACGACACAAAGCAATATTCCCTCAGGTGGTAGCAGTACTATTGTACCCGAAAAAGATCCAAACGTTCTGAGTTTGTGTTCAAGTGGTGCCACAACATTGTGGTTCCCTCTGCTGCCGGTAGTTACAAATACCACCAATATTGTTACACAAGCTGTTGAAAGCAAAAAAGTCTCGTTAAGTGCAGAAAGTGAGAAGGTAAGGGACAAATGAGAAATATATTTCTTTTATTATTATAATATTTTAATTTAATATTCCACATCTTTTTTAAAGGATATTTTATATGAATTATAAAATAAGTTTCTTTTATATATTCAACACAATGTGTGTGTGTTATGGTTTACTTGGGAGAAATGTGTTTTATAAGTAAATATTGTTTATATGCATGCGAGTTAATGCGTTGTTGTTGTAGTGTTTTGTTCAAGAATGTGTTTTTTAGTTAAAAATTGCTTTAAGAGTTTCAATAATTATGTTACACATTATTCACGCAACTAATTCAAAAAAAAAAAAAAAAGAACTAGAGGATATCAAGGACCAAGATCACTTTAAAGCCCCCTCTCGGATCTCTTTGCCGTCTGTACTTTTGGTAACCCTTTGGTGTCCCGTTTACAACGTTACATATTTTTTGTTGCGAAATGTAATACATCTCGAAATATGGACCTTAATTGATTTGGAAGACACCAAGGCAATATGTGTACCAATGTAATGCTCTTGAAGTCCAACGCCAGCTACACGATAAAATATATCGTTAACAAGTATACGATTTTGTTGAACGCCTGCCTACCACAGGTTACGTGATAAAATCTGGGTACTTACGAAAATTCGATTGCCCATGTCTCAGAAAGACTTTATGACTTCGGCAACAAAAAATATATTTCTTTGTAATCAGGGCCGCAGGGGTTTCGGATAAGGGCCATGCCAAATAAATCGGATAGGTGGCCTTAAATTGGACTTAAACCAAAATCACTTTGAATTTGTAAAGAACAACAAGAACAATAAGTAAATAATTGTATCTAAAAGACCCATCATTACACAATTCGATCTTCAAGTTTGTAAATTCAGCATTTTAACTGTTTTAATATCCATCAATATCACCTATTAATATAAATACATCCTGAATTTTTCGATTGTTGTTTTATTCAAAATTCTTGTCCTGCTTTCACTTAGTTTTTAAATTTATTATTTATCAGAGACTACATTATAATAAACCCACTTCCATTTCTTCTTCTTTCCTTTCCAATTATACAGACCACACCTACACGTAAAGCCACAACCAGCTCAACATCATCATCTTCTACACGGAAAAGTGATACAAAAAGTAAATCTGGAGCAGCATCATTTTTTGGTGCTATGTCACAGGAATGGTTCCGATAGTCGTAAAGACAATGTTATTCTTTTAAAACAACTTTCAGCATTTTTCAATAGAATTAGTAGCTACTATTTTATTATATCCTTAAAAGTATTCAAAGAATATAAAATATGTTTATTAAAATTAAAAAAAAATAAATTTTTTTTTTAAATTTTGTAACAAAAACACGAGTAAGTAGAACAATGATGTAAGGAAATTTTGCAATTCTGTGAGTGATATATTTCTATAGAATATCATCATTTTGAAATCAAGAGGTTTTCTGTCCATACAAGACTAAAGATGTGTTCTGTGTACGGAAGATCTTAGGAGGCTTTCCATCTGCCGAAGATCTTAAGAGCTCTCTTCTCTGTAGAAGCACTCAAGAAGTCTTGTGTCTATAGAAGACCTCAAAAAGTCTATAGAAGACTTCAAGAGGTCTCCTGAGGTCTTCTTTCTGTAGAGAGGCGTATGAGGTCTTCTGCTTGTAGAAAATCTAAAGAGGTCTTCTATCTATAAAATAGCTCTTTTATCTATAGAAGCGCTCAAGAGGTCTTCTATCTATAGAAGACCTAAAGAGGTCTTCTATCTATAGAAGCGATCAAGAGGTCTTCTGTCTGCCGAAGACCTCAAGAGGTTTTCTGTCTATAGAAGTGCTCAAGAGAGCTGCCTTTTCTCTCTATAGAAGATCTCAAGGGCTCTTCTCTCTACAGAAGATCCCAAGAGGTCTTCTGTCTATAGAATACCCCAAGAGGTCATCTGTCTATAGAAAACCCCATGAGGTCTTCTGTGCATTGAGGACCTTAAGAGGTCTACTGTCTACAGAATGCCTCAAGAGGCCAGAGGTCTTCTGTCTATAGAAGACCTCAAGAGGTCTTCTGCCTGCCGAAGACCTCAAGAGGTTTTCTGTCTATAGAAGTGCTCAAGAGAGCTGCCTTTTCTCTCTATAGAAGATCTCAAGGGCTCTTCTCTCTACAGAAGATCCCAAGAGGTCTTCTGTCTATAGAATACCTCCAGAGGTCTTCTGTCTATAGAATACCTCCAGAGGTCTTCTGTCTATAGAACAGGGGGGTTACTCTCTATTGCGATGCGTAAGAAAAATGCGATGCGTAAGGAAATTAAATGCGTCTCTAATTCGTTGTCGTATGTCCTTTGGCAACTATTTTTGTTCCTTTTTTCCTTTCTGGCATCGCCGCAATCTGTAATACAAAAGCGTATGTCAAAATCGTGCGTTAATGCAAATATCTTGCGTTAACAAAATACCAAACGCAAACGCATCGCAATACAGAGTAACCCCCCAGCTCAAGAGGTCTTCTGCCCATAGAATACCTCAAGAGGTCATAAGATTATTGAAGACCTCAAGAGGTATTCTATCCATAGAAGACCTCAAGAGGTCATCTGTTTATTGAAGACCCCAAGAGGCCTTTTGTCTATTGAAGACCTAAAGAGGTCTTCTATCTATATAAGCGCTCAAGAGGTCTTCTGTCTATAGAAGCGCTCAAGAGGTCTTCTGTCTATAGAATACCTCAAGAGGTCTTTGTCTATAGAACAGCTCAAGAGGTGTTCTGTCTATAGAACAGCTCAAGAGGTCTTCTGTCTATAGAAAACCCCAAGAGGTCTTCTGTCCATAGAGGACCTCAAGAGGTCATCTGTCTACCGAATACCTCAAGAGGTCATATGTTTATTGAAGACCTCAAGAGGTCTTCTGTCTATAGAATCCCCAAGAGGTCTTCTGTGCACAGAGGACCTCAAGATGTCTTCTGTCTACAGAATGTCTCAAGAGGCCAGAGGCCTTCTGTCTATAGAATACCTGCAGAGGTCTTCTGTCTATAGAAGAGCTCAAGACGTCTTCTGTCTATAGAAGACCTCAAGACGTCTTCTCTCTATAGAAGAGCTCAAGAGGTCTTCTGTCTATAGAATACCCCAAGAGGTCTTCTGTGCACAGAGGACCTCAAGAGGTCTTCTGTCTACAGAATGTCTCAAGAGGCCAGAGGTCTTCTGCCTATAGAATACCTCCAGAGGTCTTCTGTCCATAGAAGACCTCAAGAGGTCTTCCGTCTATAGAAGACCTCAAGAGGTCTTCCGTCTATAGAAGACCTCAAGACGTCTTCTCTCTATAGAAGCGCTCAAGACGTCTTCTGTTTATAGAAGAGCTCAAGAGGTCTTCTGTCTATAGAAGAGCTCAAGAGGTCTTCTGTCTATAGAAGAGCTCAAGAGGTCTTCTGTCTATAGAAGAGCTCAAGAGGTCTTCTGTCTATAGAAGAGCTCAAGAGGTCTTCTGTCTATGGAAGAGCTCAAGAGGTCTTCTGTCTATAGAAGAGCTCAAGAGATCTTCTGTCTATAGAAGAGCTCAAGAGGTATTCGGTCTATAGAAGAGCTCAAGAGGTCATCTGTCTATAGAAGGCCTCAAGAGGTCTTCTGTCTATAGAAGAGCTCAAGAGGAATTCTGTCTATAGAAGAGCTCAAGAGGTCTTCTGTCTATAGAAGAGCTCAAGAGGAATTCTGTCTATAGAAGAGCTCAAGAGGTCTTCTGTCTATAGAAGAGCTCAAGAGGTCTTCTGTCTATAGAAGATCTCAAGAGGTCTTCTGTCTATAGAAGAGCTCAAGAGGCCTCCTGTGTATATTGGAGCTCAAGAGATCTGTCTATAAAAGAGCTCAAGAGATCTTCTGTTTATAGAAGAGCTCAAGAGGTATTCTGTCAATAGAAGAGCTCAAGAGGTCTTCTGTCTATAGAAGGCCTCAAGAAGTCTTCTGCCTATAGAAGACCTCAAGAGATCTTCTGTCTATAGAAGGCCTCAAAAGGTCTTCTGTCTGTAGAAGACCTAAAGAGGTCTTCTGTCCAAAGAAGACCCCAAGAGGTCTTCTGTCCATAGAATACCTCAAGAGGTCATCTGTCTACAGAATTCCTCAAGAGGTCATCTGTCTATAGAATACCTCAAGAGGTATTCTGTCCATAGAAGAGGTCAAGAGGTCTTCTGTCTATAGAAGAGCTCAAGAGGTCTTCTGTCTATAGAAGAGCTCAAGAGGTCTTCTGTCTATAGAAGAGCTCAAGAGGTCTTCTGTCTATAGAAGAGCTCAAGAGGTCTTCTGTCTATAGAAGAGCTCAAGAGGTCTTCTGTCTATAGAAGAGCTCAAGAGGCCTCCTGTGTATAGAAGAGCTCAAGAGATCTGTCTATAAAAGAGCTCAAGAGATCTTCTGTCTTCTGTCTATAGAAGAGCTCAAGAGGTCTTCTGTCTATAGAAGAGCTCAAGAGGTCTTCTGTCTATAGAAGAGCTCAAGAGATCTTCTGTCTATAGAAGAGCTCAAGAGGTATTCGGTCTATAGAAGAGCTCAAGAGGTCATCTGTCTATAGAAGGCCTCAAGAGGTCTTCTGTCTATAGAAGAGCTCAAGAGGAATTCTGTCTTTAGAAGATCCCAATAGGTCTTCTTTCTATAGAAGACCTCAAGAGGTCTTCTGTCTATAGAAAACCTCAAGAGGTCTCCTGTTTATAGATGACCTCAAGAGGTCTTCTGTCTATCGAAGACCTCAAGAGGTGTTCTGTTTATAAAAAACCTCAAGAGGTCTTCTGTCTATAGAAGACTTCAAGAGATTTTCTGTCTATAGAAGACCTCAACAGGTGTTCTGTCTCTGTCTATAGAAGATTTCAAGAGATCTTCTGTCTATAGAAGACCTCAACAGGTCTTCTGTCTCTGTCTATAGAAGACCTCAAGAGGTCTTCTGTCTATAGAAGACCTTAAGAGGTCCTCAAGAGGTCTTCTCACGGTGCTCTTGAATCAAATTTAAATGGAAGGTGCTTACACCTGGGAAGTTTTTGTGGATTCTGAAACTACAATGTTCATATATGAGAAAAATCAAAAAACAAAAAAAAATCGCCGGAGCGCTTTTTAAATAAATCGCGGCGATTCAAGTTGACATTTATAGAGGTGTTTTAGGTTTTCTCGATTTTGCTAAAAAACCGCAAGTCCTATCGAAATTCGATTAAAAAAAATGTTGTAGCCATGAAAATTCTCTACAAGATTGACCTTTACGGTATTTTCGTAGGTTTCACCATTTTTGAGATATTGAAGTTCAAATTGGGACAATGCACTGACTGTACCGCCTCCTTATAAAACAATGTTTTGATGGGTGCGCCTTAACTAACTTTTAATGAAAACCGCTTACACAGGGGAAGTTTTTTGAATTCTGAAAGAAAATGTTGTAGCTATGAAAATCCTCCACAGGATTTAGGTTTATGATTTGTTCTCAGACTGTACCATTTTTGAAATAAAGAAGCTTAGTTTACATTTTTATGTTTTTTTGTTAGGTTTTCGCGATTTTGCTTGAACACGGCAAGTCTTATCGGCAAGGGACCTGAGAAAATCTTATAGCTGTGAAAATTCTCTACAAGACTGGCTTATGTAATTATTCCTAGGTTGTACCATTTTGTTAGATACATAAGTTTAAGTTGGGAAATTGCAGTCATGACATTGTTTTATAAGGAGACGATAGAGGATTGAATTGAATTTGAATTGTCCCAATTTCAACTTCTATATCTCAAAAGTTGTGAAACCTACGAAAATATCATTAAAGCCAATCTTGTAGAGAATTTTGATACCTACAATACTTTCTTTATTCCCATTTTAATAGGACTTGCGGTTTCCAAGCAAAATCGCAAAAACCTAAACAACCCCTAAAAATGTCAACTTGAATCGCGATTTATTTAAAAAGCGCTCCTGCGATTTTTTTTTGTTTTTTGATTGTTCTCATCTATGAACATTGTGGTTTCAGAATCCGCAAAAACTTCCCAGGTGTAAGCACCTTCCATTTAAATTTGATTCAAGAGCACCGTGTTCTGTTTATAGAAGACCTCAAGAAGTCTACTGTCTATAGAAGACGTAAGAGGTCTTCTGTCTAGACCTCAAGATGTCTTCTGTCTAGACCTCAAGATGTCTTCTGTCTAGACCTCAAGAGGTCTTCTGTCTACAGAAGAGCTCAAGAGGTCTTCGTCTAAGAAGAGCTCAAGAGGTATTCGTCTAAGAAGAGCTCAAGAGGTCTTCGTCTATAGAAGAGCTCAAGAGGTCTTCTGTCTATACAATACCTCAGGAGGTCATCTGTCTACAGAATACCTCAAGAGGTCTTCTGTCTATAGAAGACATAAAGAGGTCTTCTATCTATAGAAGCGCTCAAGAAGTCTTCTATCTATAGAAGACGTCAAGAGATCTTCTGTATATAGAAGACCCCAAGAGGTCATCCGTCTATAGAATACCCCAGGAGGTCTTCTGTCTACAGAATGCCTCAAGAGGTCTTCTGTCTATAGAAGTCTTCAAGAAGTCTTCTTGGTATAGAAGACCTCAATAGGTCTTCTGTCTCTGTCTATAGAAGACCTCAAGAGGTCTTCTGTCTATAGAAGACCTCAAGAGGTCTTCAGTACATAGAGGACCTCAAGAGGTCTTCTGTCTACAGAATGCGCAAAGAGGTCATCTGTTTATTGACTACCTCCAGAGGTCCTCTGTCTATAGAAGACCTCAAGTGGTCTACTGTCTATAGAAGACCTCAAGAGGTCTTCTGTCTTTAGAAGAACTCAATAGGTCTTCTGTCTAGACCTCAAGAGGTCTTCTGTCTAGACCTCAAGAGGTCTTCTGTCTAGACCTCAAGAGGTCTTCTGTCTACAGAATGCCTCAATAGACCAGAGGTCTTCCGTCTATAGAATACCTCCAGAGGTCTTCTGTCTATAGAAGTCTTCAAGAGGTATTCTGTCTATAGAAGACTTCAAGAGGTCTTCTGTCTATAGAAGACCTCAGGAGGTCATTTGTATATATAAGAGCTCAAGAGGTCTTCTGTCTATAGGAGGCCTCAAGAGGTCTTCTGTCTATAAAAGACCTAAAGAGGTCTTCTGTCTATAGAAGACCTCAATAGGTCTTCTGTCTATAGAAGACCTCAATAGGTCTTCTGTCTATAGAAGACCTTAAGAGGTCTTCTGTCTATATCAGTCCTCAAGAGGTCCTTTCTATAGAAAATCTCAAGAGGTCTTCTGTCTATAGAAGACCTTAGAGTTCTTTTGTCTATAGCAGACCTCAAGAGGTCTTCTTTCAATAGAAAATCTCAAGAGGTCTTCTGTCTATAGCAGACCTCAAGAGGTATTCAGTCTATAGAAGACCTTAAGAGTTCTTCTGTGCAAGACGTCCTCTGTCTATAGAAGACTCCAAGAGGTCTTCAGTCTATAGATGATAAATGTTTTCTGTCTATCTGCCTTTAGAAGGTCTCAAGAGGTCTTCTCGCTATAGAAGAGCTCAAGAGGTTTTCTGTCTATAGAAGACCTCAAGAGATCTTCTGTCTGTATGGATAAGCTCAAGAGGTCTGTCTATTGAAGATCCTAAGAAGTCTTGTGTCTACACGAGACCTCAAGAGGTATTTAGTCTATACGAGACTTGAAGAGATCTTCTGTCTATTGAAGACCTCCAGAGTTCTTCTAAGAAAATCTCCAGAGTTCTTCTTCAAGAGGCCTTCTGTCTATAGAACATCTCAAAAGGTCATCTGTCTATAGAAGACCTCAAGAGGTCTTCTGTCTATAGAGGACCTCTAGAGGTCTTCAGTTTACAGAAAATCTCAAGAGGTCTTCTGTCTCTTTGTTGTTGAAAGTTTATTTTTAATTAATTGAATTTTTAAATTTATTCATATAAAATAATAAAAAAATTTGTTACAATTACAATTTATAGGAAATTAATGCATTAAAAAGATTAGCACTTTAAAGAAATCATAAATAACTGTATTACAAAAATATAGTCCATCTTCTGTTGTTGTACTTTTACTTCTTGCCTCCTTTTTTGCCACCACCACCGGCTCCGCCACCAGCTTTTTGGTCTTGACCTTTTTTAGCGCCACCTCCTTTATCGCCTCCACCGCCACCCTTATTTTTTCCACCTCCTTTATCACCACCTCCGCCGCCGCCACCACCTCCTCCACCTTTTTTCTGCAAAAATACACAATTCGAAAATGTTAATTACCTCTTTTCTTATTTATGTGTTGTTGGTCGTGTTTGTGTTTTTCTTTTTTTCTTCACCTCCTTCTATTTTTTCTACCTTTCCTTCATCAGATTACCTTTTGACTGATAAAAAACAGAACCAACAGCAACTACTGTTTGTTTACGGATAATTTAGTTTAGAGAGGTGAAAAGTTCAAAGTTTTTCCAACTTATTTTTAAGTCCATACAAGAGAAATAGTTGTAGTTGTTGCTGTTTTTTGCAGAGCCGTTTTCAAAGAAACGTTTCACCTTCATCTCTAACTCTAAGATTAGTTAATTACATGCTATTTTAATTTGTAGACCGACCATCCACCAAAAACAGAGATGAAGAAAAAAAACAAGTGAATGAAAATGAAATGAACTACCTATAATAAAATAATGAATAACAAAATTATGCAGGTGTGGATGGGTGGCGGAGGGGGTAAAAGAATTTGCAAAAAAGTAACAACGAAATACATACCCTGCCCTTAAAATTATAATTATAGTCGAGGTCGTTTAAAATTGCCTAACTTAGATTTGTCTGATTTTAATAAGAGATTTAAATGCATTGGGAATTTTGGGAAAAAGGCAAAATAAAGTGATTTTTCGTTACACCACTCCCGTCTTTGTTTTCTAAAGAAAGAAGACGTCTTCTATATAGATGACTTTGTCAATTCAAACATTGGGGAGAGTTCTATAAGGAAGTCAGTCTCCAGAGACACACCACAGGGAGGTTTTTTTCACACTTATTATGGCTTTAGAAGGTGAAGGGAATACTCTGGGTGGTTGACAAATTAGGAACTAGGGCAGTTGCCTATGCAGATAAGGTAGTAATTTTTATCAGGGGAAAATTTCTATCTACGTTGTCGGACCTGCTTCATTTAAAACAAAGTTGGTACTTTTAATTAATTTCTCATTGGGGTCTAGCTTAATGACCGATGATTTTTTGCAAGCGAAAAAGGAAAGCCGAAGATTTGAGTTGGTACTATTCACCAGGAAAAAAATTACTTATGACTTCTACCGAAGCCAAGTACCTTGGTGGGGTGCTTGACCTTCGATTAAAATGGAAAAGGAAGACCGAAGAATGCACGAAGACAGCGACATGATTGCGCTATATACCTGCAATATAGGCAAAAAACAGGGATCTTAGATTACTGGTTGTATGGACAGAAATGTCATGATTAACGTGGATACCTACCTTCCGGTCTAACCCCACGGTGTTCTCACAACACGGACTGGTTACAAAGCGACCAATCAGCGCCCCTTGCACCGTAGTGAGGTACCAATTGTGTTCAAGTGTTTGGCCCTGTTCACCACCTTGGTTTGGAGCGGAGCCCACTAAAAATTCCTGTCTTTCTATGGCTCAGACAGCCGGTTGCAATGCAACTCCACATTTAAGCCGAAGACTCTACCCACAACCACCAAGATACTCCCACAAGGGGGCCGATACCAAGTACCAGTCTAGATCAAAAGATCTACGAACAACTGGCTCCTGTGGTCCCAGAATTATGTCTCTGGTACGATCTCCTAACCATGAAGACTACTTCCAGTTGGTCCCCAAACGGAGCCCTGGCTGGTGGCCCACTGGTTGTATGAACAGAAATGTCATGATTAACGTGGGTACCTACCTTCCGGTCTAACCCCACGATGTTCTCACAACACGAACTGGTTATAAAGCGACCAATCAGCGCCCCTTGCACCGTAGTGAGGTACCAATTGTGTTCAAGTGTTTGGCCCTGTTCACCACCTTGCTTTGGTGCGGAACCCATCTAAAATTCCTGTCTTTCTATGGCTCAGACAGCCGGTTGCAATGCAACTCCACATTCAAGCCGAAGACTCTACCCGAGATTTGGGTACAACCACCACGATACTCGCTCAAGGGGGCCGACACCACCTACCAGTCTAGATCAAAAGATCTAGGGACAACTGGTACCCGTGGTCCCAGAATTAAGTCTCTGGTACGACCTCGTAACCATGAAGGCTACTACCACTTGGTTCTCAAACGGAACCGGGACTGGTGGCCCAGTGGTTGTATGGACAGTGGGACAGCTGAAGTTATGGATGTAATACAACGGCGGACGGCGGCCGGCGGTAGGAGGAATCTTAGACCAGGGGGCCGTCAGCTGCCACGACAAACGCGAGTATTTTTGGCTCAACTATGCTCGGGTTGATTTAGACCTCCGAATTCCTATAGGGCAATGATCAATGACACCGTGCAAAACATTTGCCCAGCAATCGGCACAGGTCCGCACGACACACTGCACCTTTTCAACTGCCCTGTCAAACCCACTCAACTAGTTCCAGTAGATCTATGGTTACATCGCATCGAAACAGCCACATTCCTAGTACTGGAGATAGACCCAGAGCCAGATTAAACAGGAAACGAACTTACAAATATATCATGAAAATACTGTTACAACAACAACAGCAACAACCAGGGGCCGTGACCTCAACAATTATATGTTTATGTTGGTGTATTTTTTCAACATTGGAGCGGCAATATATCCCAGAATATCCTACTGAGTTATTTTGGTCCGTGTCGGAATAGAGATTAACCCCGGGCCCGTATGGATCTGTTTCGTTTGTCAGATCCGCATCCACCACATGCCAACAGTGGTGAGATTTAATGGATGCAGGAAATGTGTGAACTTCTGAGGGTGACCTTGCTTGCTGCGCAAGAACATCTCCCAACGTTTTTCCAACTTCGTCGTTCGATTCTTAGTCATCTTCGAAATGCGAGAAACCCCCGAAGTCTAAAAAAAAAAACCCAGCATGTTGTTGTTCAGCGCCTCGGAAACGCATCGTTCCTGCAATTCAATTGCAACGGGCTCCACAACAAGGTCAGGGAAATTGTGGATTTTATGAGTCGAAAAACATCATGGTCGCCGTGATCCAGGAAACAAACCTCACAGTCATCTGTAGCTTGCAAATTTTCGATGGTTACAACATTTTGCGGAAGGATCGTAGAAGAAGCGGAGGAGGAGGACTTGGCTTCATAATATACCAATCTGTCCAGTATAGACCTAACTCGCTTGAGCTTGACTCTAGTAACCCGTACATAGAATGTATGCGGATAGCAGTAAAGTGTGGTACTGCCGAGGTAGAGCTGCTTTATGGATACATACATAACACCGATGGACCACTGTGCCCTGCCCATATTCCCAATATATATTTACTTTTAGGAGGCAAAAACGTCTGGTGCTAGAGGACTTTAATGCCCATCATAAGCTTTGGGCTTCGGTCCTAGGTAATCTCCAGATGGGTACAGCGCTGTCAGAACAAATTAATATCTCCACTTTTAGCACGCTGAATGAAGACCCTTTTACGAGGATAAGAGGAGATTGCCACAGCTCGCCAGATATCACCATAGTGAAACGGGGTTCGATAAATGACGTATTCACCTTCCTATCATCGTTTCCGTAAATAGACCACCCGACCCCATATCCTCTGAACGCTGTACTTTTCAGAACCATGAGCATAGTTGATTGACAAGGGTTCAGAGAATTTACCAATCACCGCTTCAGAGATATGCCCTCTCTCAGATTCTCGGGTAGCTGGGAGACTTTTCCGGGACATTATCACTGCAAAATACCTGCTGGTCGAATACCCAAAATTATACCAAATTTCCCAGAAGAGGCGTCGGGGCTAGCAACTGAGCGTGATGGGCTTCGTCGTACGAAGCCTGATGACCCAAGAGTTAGAGAACTTACTCTTGAAGTCAACAGGCTAGTAGGCGACCATAAGCGGAAAATGTGGCTAGACTATCTGAAGAAATCCAACATTGGTACAGGATTAACTAGATTGAGGTCAACGGTTAAATCACTCTCGGGAAAAAAGGATGACTTACTTTTAATGGCGCTATGGTAACTGTTCCAAAGAGGTGCGTGTCTTGGTTTTAACCGTCGGTTTATAGAGCACCGTGAGAGTGATAGGGTGTGCTACGCCGTATAAGAGCCCTTCCAACCGTATAAGAGCCCTCCCACATTATACGATGGGCGATGTTGCAGACGCTGTTCGAGAATATAGAGAAGTCATCCTTCCAGTCGTGTTTGATATCAGCTATATATAAGAAGTCAAAGACCCGTACAGTGAAGGAGGTAGTTCTCCAAGGCTGGGTATTAACCATGCCAATCTGTTCGATAATATATAGAAGACTTCCCTCCAGCCGTTTTCGAAACGTTGGGTAATCAACTATGTGTATAAACACACACCGTAAAATGATGCAGGGAGTTCCCCAAGGTGGAACTCCACTGCCATACTGTTCACTACCTGGATGTCTGAAATGAGGTTCCGACTGAACAAATTGGTCGATGGTGTCCTGATTCCGATCACGAACTACTCCAAGATATTGGGTGTAATGTTCGGCATGATGTTTAAGTTGTCGGCACAAGACACAGCCATTTGTGACAAGATCAGAAATAGGAACAAGGTTCTCAAGTCGCTGGCCGGCAACACTTGGGGTGCTGACAAGGAAACCTTGTTGACCACTTACCTCTAGAGAGGGAGGTCCAACAATATAGGAGAGAACCCCTACATTAACAGGCATATTAAGCAGGTTTAAACAGTATTCACACGGATGCAGTTGCTAAGGCCATAAGCAAATATAGTGTGAATAAAGTCCTCGGAGTACATCCCCCATATATGGCAGTTGAGGAACGTCAGTTGCCACGACAAACCAGAGTAGTTTTGGCTAAACTACGCTAGGGATATTGCAGTCGCCTAAATTCTTATTGGGCGGAAATTGACCGCGCCGTGCAAGACATCTGCCCAGTATGCGGCATGGGCCCGCACGACACAAAACACCTTTTCAACTGGCCCGCCAGACCTACTATCTAACTCCAGTGGATATGAGGTTACATCCCATCGAAGCAGCCACTTTTCCTGGAACTGGAGATAGACCCAGAGCCAGATTGAACAGAAGAACGAACATACAAACATAATAATAAACATTGTAACAACAACAACCACTTATAAAACAATAGGCCGGTCTGCGGAAACCATGACATCAGTGGACCATCTTCGTGAGGAGACGAATGTTTTTCCGGTGCATCAATACAACAGTTTGTTGTCGATGCAGTATCTGCTTGGATGTTACCGCCATGAACATCACTGCCATGTAGTAGAAGACAGGCTTACCCCACCCAGGCATGTCAGCAGAGATCTTCATGATCCAAAGTTAAAAGCGAGAACCTCAAGATCAGTCATACACATGGTGAGAGCGTACCAGACCATGAACATCCCTGCCACGATCTAGTGGACAGGCTTCCCCCACCCAGGCATGTCAACAGAGATCTTCATGATCTGGAGAGAGGGGTCCAAAGATATGAACGAGAACATCTAGATCAGTCATGTACAAGGTGAAAGCCTATCAGGCAGGCTTGAATGGCATTCACACCGATGCAGTTGCGCAGGCAGTAGAAAGGTATCGCAGTAGAAGAACGCCAGTTGCCAAGGCAAACACGAGTGGCGTTGCTACAGCAACAACCTGCTGCAAAAGAACAACATTCGGGAAATTACCTTAAACTGCACTTTTGCGAAAATTTGTGCAATTTTGTGTGAGAGTTACCCGAAGAAGTGGGCCAATATAGGTAATATTCAAATCTGATCTAGGTCTCGAAGAAATATTGTACCAAATCGATTACTACCTGCGACACTTATAGCGTGCACCATTTTAGCTAAAAATTTTGAAAAATTTAGCTAAAAAATTTGCAGCCGAAGGAATGGACCTATATGGTCCATCTTCGAACTTGATATAAGTTTGGTTATTCCCTTGGAGAGTTAATTTGCGCACGATTTAAGAGAAAAACTGTTTGAACTTTTGTGTCGGAGGTAGCCGAAGAAGTAGGCCAATATGGTCTATCTTCGAACTTGTTCGAAGTTTGGACAAAATATTATGAGGTGCAAAGGTTGCATCACAATGGTTAATCCGTTCAACTTCCGAATTGTCAGAAACTATTTCGCCAAAATATACTTGAAGTTCAAAACCATCGCACATACGTTTCAATCAGGAAATTTTTGGCCAAAACCTTTTTTTAAGTTTCGAAATTTTAATTTTTTATTGCACAGAATAATAAAAAACACATCAAGTCATCTGAAAATAATTAGTTTTTGTAAATAACGTTAGTATTCGTTGATTGGCGCAGTACCAAAGTTGACACTTTTTTATGTAAAAATAAAATAGACTTTGTGCTGTAAAATATAAAATTTTTGTTCTATTGCGTCGCTGCATAAATATACAGATGAGAGACCAAAGTTATTATGAATCGGGAAGCTGTTAATGAGTACTTTCATAATATTTACAAAAAGAACGATAAAATTTGTATAATTAGCGTAATAATATCAATATTTTTATATATATTAAAAATTATTTTTTACAAATATTTTTTAAATATACTTAAACTTTTAAAAAAAGTCCAAATATGTCCACCTCCAAATCGAATTTGAAAGATAGCAGGGGGTCTGTACTAATAAATTCGGAAGTAAAATCGTGCTCAAATTTGCCACAGTTAAAATAAAGTGGATTTTTCTATTTTAAGATGGGAGAATTTGTTGTAAATACCTGTTGTAAATGTACGTAGTATCCAATGGAAATAGAACGGTAATACCCACATCTATCAACCGATTTCCCTTAAAATTCATATTTAAGGGTTTCAGAGTGTAGAAAACAAGTATGTATAATTTTTATGAAAATAGGTCCATTTTTTGTCATAGTCCCCACATAAAAGTACCGTCCGATTTTAGGTATTTTGTGGATTTTAGCGACACTTTATGACCGATTCGGCTGAAATTTGGTATTTTGACCTCCTGGAAGATATGAATCTTTCATACCAAAAATTATTAACATAGGTCAATGTTTTGGTTTAGACCCCACACAACGGGACCACCCTGTTCAACAAATTTTGGCAGGTTTTGGTCATTTTGGTCGATAAAACGTAAGAATTGCTGTTTGTACACATTTATTATAAATAATAATTAATTTCAATACAAAATGGACGTTGAAATAGTTTTGGCCAGAATATTTGGATTTGGGACCATTGTGCATCGTTTCGATTAGACACATTTTTGTATCATATAAATGTAAGCCTTAACAATGAGGGTATAAAAAATACGATTTTCACAAGAAATATCCAAGACTGTCGAAGAATTCCATGCCTTTAATTTGTTTTAATTTTTAGAGTATTTTTTATACCCTCCACCATAGCACGATGGGGCCAATGACAGGTTTTCGAGGCAACAAATCACTGGGGCAAGCTAGACCTTCCAAATTTTGTACAGATGTTTATAATGGGCTTAGAAACTAATACGCCAAATTTGGTTCATATCGGTTCATATATACATATAGCTGCCGTATATATGTTCGCCCGATTTCAAGCAATTGATGGACCAAACACGCAAATTCTGCCCAATTTTTATGCGATTTGGAAAATACCACGGAATTAGGACTACAAATAAGTTTGCCAAGTTATATTGAAATCGGTTCAGATTTTGATATTGCTCCCTTATATATTTTCGCCCGATTTTAGGTATTTGGTGCACCAATCCCGCTATGTACGTCCAATCTTGATGAAATTTGAAATGTGTGACGGATTTTGGTCTAGAAACATTTCTGGCAACTCATATTGAAATCGGTTCAGAATTGGATATTGATCCCATATATATGTTCGCCCGATTTCAGGAAAATGATTGACCAAGCATGCAAATTCCATCAAATTACAATAACATTTGGAAAATGTTACGGAATTCGGACTACAAATAAGTTTGTCTAGTTATATTGAAATCGGTTCAGATATAGAAATAGCTCCCCTATATACATATGTTCAAATTTCATGGTTTTGTCTGTGGTTTGTTATAAGTTAATAAAAAAAGGTTCCAAATTTAGTAAAAATCGGCTAAGATTCCGCCACAAAAGCCAAAGTTTGCGATATATTTGAAATTATATATTATTATTATTATTATATACGTCTATTAAATTTTTCCGAAATCCAATTGGTAACATTAATGGGTTTCCGATTATTAGCCAACAAAAACATAAAAATGTCCATATTTTTAAGTATTACGACATCTGAAATCAGATTTTTATGAAAAGGCGCAGATAGGCGCAGCTACTTTTTTCACAAAATGATAGTACACATTAATACCTTTCACCACATATATATAATATCCTAGATCTACCTAGATCTCAAAAGTTATACTCCAGAGAACACATGGATAACAAAGCAAAATACTCCAAAAAAGACATAACATCTTAACTCAAAAATACATTTACCACACATAACATTTTTATTATTTGTTAACACTATCTTATTTTACATACCCATTGAAGAGCTTTCCATGTTTAAAAAATATAAAAATGTTGAAATGTTCTTTTTGGCGCCTAAAATGCTTTCACTACATATTTATAATGAATGTCGGAAAATAATGCAAAAGAAAATATGTCACCATTGATTTATTTTTTTATTTTTAGTGATTCAGAGTGTTGGCAATCGAAATCCGTTATTATTTTTTTCAAATTGTTCACTTCAAAAATTGACTTTTTGCCTCGAAAACCTGCTATTGGCCCCATCGTGCATAGTATGGAGGGTATATTAAGTTTGTCATTCCGTTTGTAACACATCGAACTAATCATTTGCGACCCTATAAAGTATATATCGTCTGCTCCGTCGGAAAAGGTCGTAAGTCCACTTTTTTTGGAAATCGCGTTTTTGTTACAGGATGATAGTACAAGTCAAAACACGTCGTATGATACAAAGAAAATGGTAGTATGTCGCGTTTTTCTATACGTTTTGCCCTTGTCGGAAAAGGTCGTAAGTCCACAAAACGTACAAATTTGAGAACGAAAAGGTCGTAAGTCCACATGAAAATTTATACTTTAAAAGACTACTACAGCTAATGTAGTTCAGATATAATGTTTAACGTCATCCATGGTTGGGGTACAATGTAAAGAACTAGCCTACACCTTTGGATGATAATCGGATGATATTTGGCGGAGCCTGTGGACCAAACTTTTGAACAAAAATGTGATAATTTCTATATTGCAACGAAAATTTACATTTGAAATCTATTTCGCCTATAAGCGAACTGATTATGAAAGATGGACTTCTGGCCTTTTCATTGATACAAATTGGGATGCTGTATCGTCGGTGTCATGCTTAAGTGTTCCATACGCCATTTGCCCGTTTTGAGATAATCGTATTTTAATGTTTTGCGTCACAACTGGGTTGAGCTGACTAAAGCAAATATTTATATTTTTGACTTGAAATATTAATAATAGTATATAGAACATATTTGCAAAAATTTAGAGGAATATGTATTGGAATATAAAAATTATAGAGATTTTTTAAAAAAAAAGAATTTTTGTCGATTTGTTCCATATCCGCACTTATGACACAAATGTGAAATATTGTAAATCACATGGAACAAAGTGACAAAAAATTTTTCCAAATTTGGCTCAATAAATTACTTACTTACTTACTTACTTAGCTGGCCCATTACAGAACATTTGTTCTATAGGCCGAACTAAGAAGAGATCTCCATTCCTCTCTATTTGTTGCTTTGCTCTCTGGAATACCGCGCCTTGTCATCTCATCATCCACTTGTTTGCGCCATCTATTCCTTGGCCTGCCAATTCTGCGTGCACCGCCATGTGGCATGTATTCATACGCCTTTTTAGTGGGTTCATCATCGCTCATTCTTTTGATATGGCCTAGCCAACGCAATCGCTGCATCTCGATACGTTTAACAATATTGATGTCGTTGTATAGCAGATACAGCTCGTGGTTCATGCGACGTCGATATTCACCGTCAACGCAGATTGGTCCGTAGATCTTTCGAAGAATTTTTCTCTCAAACACACCAAGCACTGCCATGTCTGCTTGCGCAAGTACCCAGGCTTCGGAGCCATACATCAGCACGGGTAGTATCAGTGTTTTGTAGAGCGTTATTTTTGTTTGACGAGATGTGGCTTTGTTTTTAAACTGCTTACTTAATCCAAAGTAGCATCTGTTGGCCAATACAATTCTTCTTTTTATTTCACAACTGATGTCGTTTGTTGTGTTGACGGAGGTGCCGAGGTAGACGAAGTCTTTTACTACCTCAATATTATAGGAACCAACTTCCACAGTCGGTCCGAGCTCAATGGACGCATTGCGCGTCGACACCATCAACTTGGTCTTCTCACCGTTTACCGCCAGACCCACTTTAGCAGATTCTCCTTCGACTTTTATAAAGGTATCAGTTACTTCTTTTACTGATCGACCCATGATGTCTATATCATCAGCATAAGCAAGTAACATGTGACTATTGGTGTAGATTGTGCCACTTCTTTTGACGTTTGCCTCTCGTATAACCTTTTCTAGCAGGATGTTGAAGAGGTCACACGAAAGGCTGTCTCCTTGTCTGAAACCTCTTTTGGTACCAAACTCTTCGGAGAGGTTCTTTCCTATTTTAACTGAGGACCTCGTGTCAGTTAAAGTCATTTTACAAAGCCGGATGAGCTTTGCGGGAATACCAAATTCAGACATGGCTTGGAATACCTTTGAGCGCAGCGGACTGTCGAAGGCTGCTTTATAATCGACAAAAAGGTGGTAGGTGTCGATCTGCATCTCTTGGGTCTTCTCCAGGATCTGCCGCAGGGTAAATATCTGGTCAATGGTGGACTTGCCAGGTCTAAAGCCGCTCAATAAATTAAATACTTCTAAATCGAAAATTAAAATTCTGATTTTTGAAATGTGTTTTTAATCTTCTAAGTTTTTAAAATATTAATTTCATAACTGAAAAAAGTTTATGCTTTTCCGTCGAGGAGTGGATATCTCGGAAACTAGAGCAGATATGAGAAAGCCGACTAGAAATTCAGAAAGAGCATACCGAAAAACCCTAGAAACCACATGTATCTCAAAAAGTCAAAAATGGCGTATGGAACACTTAAGCATGACACCGACGGTATGTGTTCAAATACCTCATGTATTGGAAAATTTTTAAAAAAAATCTAAATTTTTACTGTTTTTTCTGTCGTATATCTTACTTAACTTTATCAACTGGTAATTTGTGGTTTCTCTAGGGGCATTTATTCACATAACGAGATTAGTTTGTATTCTGAATTCAATAAAGTAATACCTTCTAACGTACGGGTAAGTGCAATGTTTATATTATTAAATGATTCTAAAATAATAATTGATTGAAATGTTATTAAACTAAGAAGACATCATGTTTTTGCTAACAAAGAACAGCCGTTTTTGAGTCTATGCGGAACATACAAACATACACACATTGTCTTTTATATAAAGGATTTCACATAAATGTTTTGGTCCATTAAACCCGCTAATAATTATCTCATCACTATGTTAAATTGCATGCTTATTCTTTGTCTTAAACTCAAATCATTCTTAAAATTTCGCTCCGATCGGAATATTACTGCGATCTACAGGACAGCTACAAAGTCGGGTAAAAATTGTGGGATTGGTCCATTTCACACCTTTCGATCATAACCAACATCTAATGGGGTCACTTCTGGTCGGAACCCGACCTCTCCACAAAATTTCGTGATGTCGGTCCAAAATTGAGGCCTGGAGTTTTATTACAATTGTTAATGGATAGCTAGATCGCTTTATCTCGTCAAGATATGGAAAAATGGCAAGGGGAGGAGGTCTACGACGAATACTTCGCGATGTTACACGAATATTGGACAAAACAAACTTATAATACCCTTTCCACATTGTTTTGTAAAGTATAAATATTCTATTTTAAAAACGTCCGTAAATTGTAGGAAAAGGTCGTAAGTCCCTACAAAAATACAAAACTGTACAAGGAAAAGGTCGTAAGTCCAAAGACATCCAATCATCTCCCAAACGCGATGGAACTTTATCAAACAAAGTAGAGGTATTGAAGCGGAATAAATAAACGAAGAATACTGCCTTTACCACGATAATAAAATCTTTAATACAGAAAGCGCTGGAATGTTTTTTCTTCCTCCTGAAAAATTTATTGAGAGGGACTTACGACCTTTTCCGACGGAGCAGACGATATATTCTTGATCAGGATAAAATTCCAAGACGATCTAGCCATGTCCGTCCGTCCGTCTGTCCGTCTGTTGTAATCACTCTAGCGTCCGCAATAATTGAGATAGAGTGCTGAAATTTTGCACCCGTGGGTCTTTTTTCCGTAGGCAGGTCAAGTTCGAAGATGGGCTATATCGGTCCACTCTTTGGTATAGCCCCAATATAACGGTACCTCCGGATTTGAGGTATTTTGACATTCCTCGCCACATTTGCAGACCGAATTAGCTATAATTTGGCACTTAGGGTTCCTAGTGATCAACAAACTTATACCCCAAAGGATATGGGCATAGGTCCATGTTTTGGTGTAGTCCCCATATAACGGTACCTCCCGATTTTCGGTATTTTGAGAATTTTAGCCGCAATTTTTAACCGAACTATCTGCAATTTGACATTTGAGGTTCTCAGTGGTCATGCAACATCTCCACGAAACATCGTCAACATAGGTCCATGTTTTGGTATAGCCCCCATATATCGGTACCTCTCGATTTTTGGTATTTTGAGAATTTTAGCTACAATTTTTAACCGAACTAGCTGTAATTTGCCATTTGAGGTTCTCAGTGGTCATGAAGTATCTCCACCAAACATCGTCAACATAGGTCCATGTCTTGGTATAGCCCCCATAAAACGGTACCTCCCGATTTTCGGTATTTTAAGAATTTTAGCTACAGTTTTTAACCGAAATAGCTGTAATTTGACATTTGAAGTTCTCAGTGGTCATAAAACATCACCAACGAAACATCATCAACATAGGTCCATGTTTTGGTATAGCCCCCATATAACGGTATTTTGAGAATTTTAGCTACAATTTTGTCTATTCAAAAATAATCGTCAATATAGGTCCATGTTTTGGTATATCCCCCCATATAACTGTACCTCCCGATTTTCGGGAATTTTCAGTGGTCACGAAATTTCTTCACTAAAATTCGTCAACATGGTTCCATTTTTGAGGGTCTACATTGTTTTGATGAAACTACCCTCAATTTGACTCTTGAAGTTCCCTGCAGACTTTTCCGCCAAAAAATTTAAAGATAGGTTGACTCTTTGATATAGCCCCGTAGGTGGTACATTTCACCTAGCTGAACACATTTTTTTAGATTAGAATAGATAACACGGTGCAACAAAATGGAGGTGAAAGTCTGGGGCACGGAAAATACCTCTTGGGGAAGAAAGGCCTTGGTGAGTATATTATGAACCCCGAAGGACAGATCCGCCGTGAGTCGAACTTCCGCGTTATGGCGTGATGAAATTTTTGTTAGAGACCCTGTGGGCCATCAGGAATTAGCGTTATATCTTTGTTCACTGTTGCTTAAGTGCTCTACAAAAACTACAAACAAAGATATAATGCTAATTCATGATGACTTACAGGGTCTCTTGCAATAACTTCATCACGCCATAACGCTGAAGTTCGACTCACGGCGCATCTGTCCTTCGGGGTTTTTAATATACACACACACCAAGGGCTTTCATCTCCAAAAGGAATTATCTCTGCCCCAACATTTGTGTTCACAGTGTAATTTAAGCAATAGTGGGAGGCAGTAGGAGTCTATCCATTGTCGAAAAGTTGTTCCACCTAAAATTGTGAAAGGACCCTAATTATTCCATTTTAATTAAGACTATTTTATGGTGGGGGGTATAAAAAGTTCGGCCCGGCCGAACTTAACGACTTTTAACTTGTTTTAATTTCTAAAGGTTTTGTGGCCAACTGTACCAACAAGATTTAATTGTAAATCCCATAAATTTTACAAAAAATTCTAACAACTATCTGTTCTGTACTTTATATTTGCCGTTAGCACATTTTCAATTTCCACAATCAAAATCCATAGGTATTTACATTAGGCAATTTTCCTTGCAGCAATTGCCAGTTTGTCGGTGAGAGAGGGTATATAGAGACAAAGGGTGACCATATTCCTCACCCCTCTCTCCATCAAACTGACAATTGCCGCAAAGAAAATTGCCTAATGTAAATATGGACTTATATAATCAATCAAAAATACCCATTTTTTAATTCACACTACACATGAATTCGATTTTCTATTCACTTGTTTTCATTATTAAATCAATTTTTTGCTTACATTGCCACCACCACCGCCACCGGAACCACCGCCGCCGCCACCTCCTCCTTTATTTTTACCCATATTTGATTATTTGTTTTTAAAGATTTGTAATTGTAATATAATTATTAACTTTTAAGTTAAACCCGAACGACAAAAATAGACAATTCTCTGTTTTACCACGACCCTACGCTACAATTTCAAGAGAACCACTAAAATAGCGACATAATTAGCGGAAAGGCAATTTGGTATTTTTCCTTCTTGACTTGTTTTTTTTGTTTGTTTGTTGTTTGCTTTGGTTTTGGCCTTGTTTTTGGTTTTTCATAAATATAATCATTTTTTTTTTGCATTTTCAAGAGCAAGTACAAGGAAGAAAATAAGAATAGCGGCAATAATGAAATGTGCAAAAATGTAATTGCAAAGAACTGTTTTTTTTATTTTGTAAAATATAAACGATTACCCGAATATTTTTAAGGTATTATTTTTACCAATAGACAAATTTATATTCATATGGAAATGAGAATTTCGAGATAAGACAATGAACCCCATTTTAAAAATTAATACATATTCCACGAAGAGACGCATGAACCTCCCTTATATTTACGACTCCTGCAAACGTATTAAGGGCACAATCTGCCAAATATTCAACAGGTATGCCAGAACTTTACAGAGTTTTTGAACTGATGAATGAATTTGAAAAATACAACAGTCATGTATTTATCGACTTTAACCTAGTGAGATTAAATGAAGAACAACACCTACATGAGACATGGCTTGGAGGAATCTTCGACAAAAGGGCGTCAACTATAATATAATTGTTCCACAAACATCCCAGACGAGACAGGGAAGCCTTCAACTCAACAATTATATTTTTGTGTTCGTGAATTTTTTTCACCACGAGAACGACCATATTTCCATATTTCGAGAGCAGGGCCCTATTCCACGAAACAATTTATCAACTTTTCATTTTGCACTTAGCAATATTTTTGACAATTCGCAAATTTTTCCGTTCCACAGAACCCTTTTTTTATAAGTGATAACTTGCTAATGATAAGATGAGTTTGCTAAGTTTTTAAAAAATGTTTGGTCTCTTTTTTATTTCTGTTCAACAAACGTTCTCTTCTGCTAAGTGAAAAGTTGTAACTGCAAAGTGTATTTTGCTAAGATTTTGCAAAAAATCGTGATCTTTCGTTCCCCAGAAAACTTTGTTTTTTTCAGACCAAATTTTGATAAGTATGCCTAAAATTTGCGGGGTAAACGTTCTCTATGCCAATGTACATGGTTAAAATAAGTAAAGTTTTTAAAACGTTACGAAGGATGATTTTATTCGGAAATATTGAAAACACGGTAATGCCAAGAAATAATAAGGATCCACCCCCTCTTAACTTCCCTCTCCTCACTTCCACCCTCAAAACAATCGCCCTCAGAACTTCCACCCTGCGAACCACACCCTTCTGAACTTCCACCCTGCGAACAACCCGATTCCGAACATCCAACCTGTGAACCACCCCATTCCGAACTTCCACCCTCCGAATTTCAACCCTGCGAACCACCCCATTCCGAACTTTCAACCTCCGAACCACCCCATTCCGAACTTCCACCCTCCGAACTTCGACCCTGCGAACCATCCCATTCCGAAATTCCAACCTCCGAACAACACCCTTCGAACCACCCCACAAATCAGTTAGACTAAACTCTATTTCAGAGTTTTTTATTTTATTTTATTTTGTATTTACTTTATTTTATTTTTATTTCATTTTTATTTTATTTTTATTTAAATTTATTTTATTTTAATTTTATTTTATTTTTAGGAGGGTTGGCGTTTTTTATTTGTGATGACGACTTCTATTTTGTTCTTCAAAATAGTCAGGCTTAATCCCATAGTCGTTGTTTTAATATTTTATTAAAACAACTTTAATTTATTAGTGGGAAAAAATTGGCGATGTTTACCAAGGGGTAAGGCAGGGAAGACTATAGTTTCAGATCACGCCACAGATCTTCATCAGTGCCCTTGTTTCTTGTTTTTCAACAAGAAAATTTTTATACCCAAGTGCCAATTGCCCGCTCAAATAGATACGTGTGCAAAGAAACACTCTGATCGAGAATTTCTTTGGCACTACCTATTAAAACAACTTTAATTTATTAGTGGGAAAAAATTGGCGATGTTTACCAAGGGGTAAGGCAGGGAAGACTATAGTTTCAGATCACGCCACAGATCTTCATCAGTGCCCTTGTTTCTTGTTTTTCAACAAGAAAATTTTTATACCCAAGTGCCAATTGCCCGCTCAAATAGATACGTGTGCAAAGAAACACTCTGATCGAGAATTTCTTTGGCACTACCTAAACTCGAGCAACTTCACTTGCAAACAAAACCAAATCTTTCCCACTGCTATGCGTTCGTCGATTCTCGACGAAAGAACACATAACTAATTTGTTGGTATTGCATACTACAGCAATAAACAACATTTGGACAGTGCCCGGTCTCACAATTAGGAGGGTTGGCGTTTTTTATTTGGGATGACGACTTCTATTTTGTTTTTCAAGATAGTCAGGCTTAATCCCATAGTCGTTGTTTTAATATTTTATTAAAACAACTTTAATTTATTAGTGGGAAAAAATTGTCGATGTTTACCAAGGGGTAAGGCAGGGAAGACTATAGTTTCAGATCTCGCCACAGATCTTCATCAGATCCCTTGTTTTTTGTTTTCCATTTAATTTTATTTTATTTTGTTTTATTTTATTTTATTTTATTTTATTTTATTTTATTTTATTTTATTTTATTTTATTTTATTTTATTTTATTTTATTTTATTTTATTTTATTTTATTTTATTTTATTTTATTTTATTTTATTTTATTTTATTTTATTTTATTTTATTTTATTTTATTTTATTTTATTTTATTTTATTTTATTTTATTTTATTTTATTTTATTTTATTTTATTTTATTTTATTTTATTTTATTTTATTTTATTTTATTTTATTTTATTTTATTTTATTTTATTTTATTTTATTTTATTTTATTTTATTTTATTTTATTTTTCATTTATTTTTCATTTTTTTTTATTTTTTTCCAAAATAGTCTTGCTTAATCCCATTGTTGTTGTTTTAATATTTTAAACATCTAATTTATTAGTAGAGAAGGTTTGTCATTGTTCGCCAAGGGGTAAGGCAGGGAAGACTAGCTTCGATCCTCTCCACAGGATCTCATCAGTTCCCTTGTTTTTTGTTTGTGGATATTCTGCACCGAAGTTATTTTTCAAAAACTTCTTCAACAAAAAACTTGTTATACCCAAACATCAATCGTAAGCTCGAAGTATAAAGGTGAACCATGAGAAAACTTCATTGAGAAGTTTTCCTTTGGCAACCTCAAACAATCCCGACGAAAGTGTTTGCAAACCAAAGCAAACCTTCTTCCACTGTTATGTGTCGTTGATTTTCAACGAAGACATCATAACAAAATGTTGTTGGTGGCTTTTTCTAGCCATAACCAACCACACACAAACCGTGCCAGTGTTTCTCAAATATAACATTGGTGGCTTTTTTATTGGGATAACTGTTACAATTTTGAGTTTTCCAAAATAGTCTGGCTTAATCCCATTGTTGTTGTTTTTCCTGCCTTACCCCTTGGCGGGAAATTGACCTCTGTGCATTGTCATCGTATCAAAATGTATATACCCTCTTTAGCCTAAACGCGGCGGGTAGAAATAGTGTAATATTCGAAAATAGTTTTGGAATTTATGCAGGTTGCACTCCTTGTGGTCCTGATTGCAATGGTCTATTTTTTTTACCACACCCACTTTTAAGCCCACTTTTTTCAATTTTTATCTTTTCTACAAAAACGACTGAACCGATTTTCCTGAAATTGTCAGGGAATGTACAGGGATGGCCTCCGGTAAAAATAGGCTAAAAATTTTGTTGAATTTCGCAGCGGGCGGGGTACTTTTCCTATACCCTATTTTTAAAAATGCTATATCTATATTAATAAAAATGAAATGTCGTTCGTTGGTAATTCCATCAGTTGAGAACTGCTGGACCGATTTGGATAATTTTTTTTAAAATGTTCGTCATAACCCAATTTAGGTTTTTATGCAAAGAAAATTTAATCACGCTCAGTTTTTTTAAATTTTAATATTTTCTACGAAAACTTTTTATGTTATATCTCCAAAATACTGAACCGATTGCCATGAAATTTGCAGCACATGCTCAAGGTCTGCCGTGGCAATACGTACTTAATGAATTTCAGAAGAGGTGGAGTACCTTCCCACGCATTTCTTTCCAACGCTATGTGTATATGCCAAACTTATGATTATATCGGTTTCAGCATTAATATTGAAAGACAATGGGGTTGTGTCTCCGATCTTAGGTACATATTTGGAGCCAAAACACAGGACCACGCTCACTTTTTTAAATATGTTATGTCTTGAAAACAGATGACGACGCCCACTATTCAAAGCATTTTATCAAAACTTACCTACATACTTAGCTGGCCCATTAAAAAACATTTGTTCCATAAGTCGAACTAAGACAAGATCTCCAATTCTCTCTATTTGTTGCTTCGCTCTATTGAATACCACGCCTTTTCGTCTCTTCTTCCACTTGTTTGCTCCATCGATTCCTTGGCCTACCAGTCCTGCGTGTACGGCCATGTGGCCTGTATTTATACACCTTTTTAGCGGGTTCATCATCGCTCATTCTTATGGCATGGCCTAGCCAACGCAATCGTTGTATCTCGATACGTTTATCAAAAGTGATGTCGTTGTATAGCAGATACAGCTCGAGGTTCATACGACGTCGATTTTCACCATCAACGTAGATTGGTCCGTAGATCTTTCGAAGAATTTTTCTCTCAAACACACCAAACACTATCTTGCCCGCTTGTGCAAATATCCATACTTCGGAACCATACATCAGCACGGGTAGTATCAGTGTTTTGTAAAGTGTTACTTTTGTTTAATAAGGCAGAAAAAGCCGATGGCCTACCAGCCGAGCTGTTCAAAACCGGAGGCGATACGCTAATAAGGTGAATGCATCAGCTAGTAAGCACCATTTGGCAGGAAGAAAGCGTACCCGACGATTGGAATCTGAGTGCCCCATCCACAAGAAAGGAAATAAGACTGTATGCTCTAACTATAGGGCATAATTATTCTTCCTATTGTCTACAAGATAGTGTCAGGGTTATTGTGCGAACGACTAAAGCCTATGGTCAACGAAATAATTGGACCGTACCAATGCGGCTTTAGACCTTGCAAGTCCATCATTGACCAGTTATTTACCCTGCGACAAATCTTAGAGAAGACCCAATATATGCAGATCGACACCTACCACCTTTTTGTCGATTATAAAGCAGCCTTCGACAGCCCCCTAAGTTCAAAGGTATTCAAAGCCATGTCTGAATTCGGTATCCCCACAAAGCTCATACGGCTTGGTAAAATTACTTTAACTGACACTCGATCTTCAGTAAAAATAGGAAAAGGTCATACGAGAGACAAACGTTAAAAGAAATGGCACAATCTACACTAATAGCCACATGTTACTTGCTTATGCTGACGATATAGACATCATAGGACGATCAGTAAAAGAAGTAGCTGATACCTTTATGTAGGTCGAAGGAGAATCTGCTAAAGTGGGTCTGGCGGTAAACTGCGAGAAGACCATGTTGATGGTGTCGACGCGTAATGCGTCCATAGAGCTCGGACCAACTGTTGAAGTTGGCTGAAGTTGGTAATGAAAGACTTCGTTTATCTCGGCGCTGCCGTAAACACAACAAAAAACATCAGTTGAGAAATAAAAAAGAAAGATTGTATTGACCAACAGATGCTACTTTGGTTTGAGTAAGCAGTTTAAAAACAAAGCCACATCTCGTCAAACAAAAGTAACACATTTTTTCAAAACTATTGAACATAATTTTATGAAATTTTCAGAAAATGTTCAGGAATTACCCGTGGTACAAAATGCTATTTATTTGATGATGAATTTCGGGGGCCGCTTTAGGACGATAATAATTTCTAAAAAGCATCAATGGGCGAAAACATCCAAGAAAAGAAAGGTTACAGACAAAATCTGTTGATAAATTTAAAATCCTCAATGAATAATTCGGTTTGACAATGGACCCGAAAAAATTAAGTAGAAAATACCAGTTTTTGAATTGTAAAACATAAACTCCAAAAAAAGTTGTCATTAAAACGCAATACGACGGGTCAGCAACGCGGACCCGATTCTGCTAGTAAATTTTAATGAAATGTTAATAACTATGTTAATAACAGGCAATACTTCCAAAGATTTGTTTAAAGGATATTTGGGTCGATCACTCCTGTTATTGTTTTTTGTACATTCATGGGTTCAGAGTTTTAGCTTCTTCACCTCTTCCATTCCATTCCCTTCTAACTGAGTTTTCCTTGTAATGATTTAAAGATATTTATTACATTGCTCTCAAGGGAAAATATTCGCTAATGATACACCCTAACAAATAATAACAACGCATTTAGACAAATTTTCGGATAAAAAGGGAAAGTGATAATTCAATTCAAATGTGTTTATTTGTAATTTGTTAGACAGTATATACATACGTACATAACATACTTAAATTCATACGCTATGTCTGTACGTTGTTGTTGTTGTTGTTGTGCATGGTTTATTTTTAAATCAGGCGACACGTAAGGGGTTGTGGTAATTTGTTTGAATGTTTGTTATTACACAGAATATACACCTCTTGGTTGGATGGTGTATGCCAAACATTCTAAATTTGGATACTTGGGTTGGGAAGAATGCTAAGTGTCAATGTACAAAGTGTAAGAGTTTATTACAGCACACAAGTATATAATACGAGTACAATGCATGGGGGAATAAATTACTCATGTGTAAATAGGGCCTCTAATGTTATTTATGTCGCGTCTATTATTAATCGATATACTATTGCTGTTTAATGGTTTTTCAAAACTTTACTTTAAAAATTTATTTTTAAGAAAATTATCTCGTAACTTTGTTTAGAATATTTTTTAAAGTTTAGAAATTGTATTGTATATTCGGCCCATTAAACAATGTTCCACGAACATCGCACAGTGGTTTAGCTTTTTCCTGGTCAAAACTTTATAACTTTTGAAGGGATAGAGATATTTGCATAATTCTTTTTTTTTCGTTTGACAGATAACACAATCATCAAATTCGGTTTAGTAGTTACAGGGGAATTCAAGGTCAAAGTTTAAATGTTGAGTTTTTTCATATTATGCATCAAAATATGAGCATTTTTGAGTTTTTCATATGTTCCAATCTATTAAAAACGGCAAAAAACAATGAACATACAATAAAAAAAAACAAAAATGTTAAAAAATTTTTTAATTTTTTTCAAGAAATGGTTTTTTAGGAGGGTTGGCGTTTTTTGTTTGGGATGACGACTTCTATTTTGTTTTCAAAATAGTCAGGCCTAATCCCACAAAATAGAAGTCGCCATCCCAAACAAAAAAACGCCAACCCTCCTAATTGTGAGACCGGGCACCGCCAAAATGTTGTTTATTGCTGTAGTATACAATACCAACAAATTAGTTATGTGTTCTTTCGTCGAGAATCGACGAACGCATATCAGTGGGAAAGATTTGGTTTTGTTGGCAAGTGAAGTTGCTAGAGTTTAGGTAGTGCCAAAGAAATTCTCGATCAGAGTGTTTTTTTGCGCACGTATCTATTTGAGCTAGCAATTGACACTTGGGTATAAAAAGTTTCTTGTTGAAAAACAAGAAATAAGGGAACTGATGAAGATCTGTGGCGAGATCTGAAACTATAGTATTCCCTGCCTTACCCCTTGGTAAACATCGCCAATTTTTTCCCACTAATAAATTAAAGTTGTTTTAATAAAATATTAAAACAACGACTATGGGATTAAGCCTGACTATTTTGAACAACGAAATGGTTTTTTTTATAAAATTTCATATAACTGACATAAAAACTCATTTACGTCAAAAAAATGTTCATTTGTGTAAAAAAGCTATAACCCAGCCAGCATTTTTGTTGAAATTTTTAATTAAATTCGAGTCTTGTTTGATCCGACTGCGCGATTAAAAAGCTGGAATATGCGAGTATTTTCTGATCACAAAAGACTCTTTTGTCGGGAGAAAAACGTAACGTTGGGCGACTCTTCTTAACAAATCATACATGAGTCTTCCTCTGCATTAGTTTACAGTCTTTTTCGACCATTTTCTGATGGTATATAAAGTCTTTTTAGAGTCGTATTTTAAATATTTATTGGTGACAAGCAGACCCGGGCCCACGTTGCTGACCCGTCGCATTCCGCTTTAATGACAACTGTCTATGGAGTTTATGCTTTACAATTCAAAAATAGATATGTATTTTCTAACTCATTTCTTCGAGTCCATTGTCAAACCGAGTTATTCATTGAGGATTTTAAATTTATCGACAGATTTTGTCTGTAACCTTTTTTTCCTCTTACGGACTTTGTCGGACTTTTTCGACCACTGATGCTGTTTAGGATTTATTATCGTCCTAAAGCGATCTAATAATAAAAGTTAAAACAAATGGTTAAGTCAAATTCTCCCGCTTATTGAGACGTATATATTTTTAGTTTTTCATCGCTGATGGACCGTTGAACTTCACCATTTAAGGAAATTTGTCGTTTTTCTTAATAGGGAGGATACCGTGCCACCTTCGAAATTCATGCCTACGTGTACCACGGAAAATTCCACAAAATTTTGTGAAAATCGGCTATTTTTATAACATACTTTAAAACTGGCCGTGGTTGGGATTTCGGGTGCCAAAAAGAACATTCGATCGGTGGCGCAACCACTGTTGTCTCGAACATTAAGTTGCAAGCGGATGCATTCATAAGTTGAGCAAATATATCGATTATAAACATTTTCTGAAAATTTCAAGAAATTATGTTCAATAGTTTTGAAAAAAAGTATTGAAAAGAGTGTGCGTGGTCATCAGGTTTCCAGACATACTTACTTACTTAGCTGGCCCATTACAGAACATTTGTTCCATAGACCGAACTAAGAAAATATCTCCAATTCTCTCTGTTTAGTGCTTTCCTTTCTGATATACCGCGCCTTGTCATCTCTTCATGCACTTGTTTGCGCCATCTATTCTTCGGCCTGCCAATTCTGCGTGCACCGCCATGTGGCTCGAATTTATACGCCTTTTTAGCGGGTTCATCATAGCTCATTCTTATTATATGGCCTGGCCAACGCAATCGCTGCATCTCGATACGTTTAACTATATTGATGTCGTTGTATAGCAGATATAGCTCGTGGTTCATACGACGTCGATATTCACTGTCAACGCACATTGGTCCGAAGAATTTTCGAAGAATTTTTCTCTAAAACACGCAAAGCACTGCTTTATCTGCTTGCGCAAGTCTCCAGGCTTCGGAACCATACGTCAGCACGGGAAGTATCAGTGTTTTGTAAAGCCTTATTTTTGTTTGACGAATTGTGGCTTTGTTTTTAAACTGCTTACTTAAGCCAAAGTAGCATCTGTTGGCCAATATACGAAGTCTTTTACTACCTCAAAATTATAGGAACCAACTTCAACAGTTGGTCCGATCTCAATGGACGCATTGCGCGTCGACACCATCAACTTGGTATTCTCGCCGTTTACCGCCAGACCCACTTTAGCAGATTCTCCTTCGACCTTCATAAAGGTATCGGTTACTTCTTTTACTGATCGTTGACGTTTGCCTCTCGTATGACCTTTTCTAGCAGGATGTTGAAAAGATCACTCGTAAGGCTGTCTCCTTGCCTGAAACCTCTTTTGGTACAAAACTCTTCGGAGAGGTTCTTTCCTATTTTACCTGAAGATCTTGTGTCAGTTAGAGTCATTTTACAAAGCCGAATGAGCTTTGCGGGGATACCAAATTCAGACATGGCTTGGAATACCTTTGAACGCAGCGGGCTGTCGGAGGCTGATCTGCATCTCTTGGGTCTTCTCCAGGATTTGCCGCACGGTAAATATCTGGTCAGTGGTGGACTTGCCAGGTCTAAAGCCGCATTGGTAGGTCCAATTATTTCGTTGACCATGTGCTTTAGTCGTTCGCACAATATCCCTGACACTATCTTGTAGGCGATAGGGAGAAGACGTATGCCCCTATAGTTGTATCATAATGTATTATCTCCTTTCTTATGGACGGGACACAGGATGCTCAGGTTCCAATCGTCGGGTACGCGTTCTTCCTGCCAGATGGAGCTAACTAGCTGATGCATACACCTTATCCGCGTGTCGCCTACGGTTTTAAACAGCTCGGCTGGTAGACCATCCGCTCCTGCTGCCTTATTATTCTTCAGCCGGTTTATTGCTGTCTTTACTCCATCTTGGCCGGGTGGTATACATTCAATACAATCTTCTGAGATTGGATCTGTGGTATATTACTTCGCTACTATTGGATACAAACAGTTTGGAAAAATGCTCTTTCCATATCTTTAGCACACTATCTGTATCAGTTGCCAGATTACCATGCTGGTCTCTACAGGAGGATGTGCCACTTCCAAAGCCATCAGTTTGGTAGAATTTTCGGACTTCATTCTGTCTCCTGAACATCTCGATTTGTTCACACTACCGCTTTCCATCTCTCTCTCTCTTTTTCCTGCGGAAAAGACGTTTCTCCTCTCTCCTTTTCTCCCGATACCTCTCTCGTGGGCTACGCGCTGCTACTGATTGTAAAGTAGCCCTATATGCCGCATTTTTCTCTTCGGTAGCAGCACGACCAAGGTAATACCATGGATTCCTTGGTGGAGGTCTCTGGTATCCAAGTACTGACTGGAGTGGGCAATATTTTGCCATTGTCATGATATCTAATCGGGACGACGAGTGCTTTGATTAAGCAGTTGGGCCAGTTGTGGAATATGCTGTGGCTATCTGTTGTGATTGCAGCTTACCGATGTCCAACTTCCGTGTTGTGTCTGTTCGCACTTTGTTTCCTACGTTTAATCTGTTACGTACCTTCGCTGCAACAAGGTAGTGGTCCGAGTCTATGTTTGCAACTCGGAACGATCGTACATCCAACACGCTTGATGCATGTCTTCCATCTATCACAACGTAATCAATTTGATTTCTTGTTCTTTGATCTTGCGACAGACAGGTGCCCTTATGAATATCGAGATGCTTAAATCTGGCACTGCTAACTACCATGTTTCTTGCAGCTGCAAAGTCTATCAGCCTCATACCATTGTCAGATGTTTCACTGTGGAGACCGAATTTCCAGACTGTTGGGCCAAAGATATTCTCTTTTCCTATTTTGGCATTAAAATCGCCTAGTATAATTTTAATGTCATGGGCAGGGCAACGGTCATAAGTTTCTTCTAAGCGCTCGTAAAATATATCTTTGATCTGTTCGTCCTTGTCTTCAGAGGGAGCATGAGCGCAAATAAAGCTGATGTTGAAGAATATTGCTTTTAATCGAATTGCAGCGAGCCTTTCATTCACTGGGGTGAAACTGGAGACCAGATGTTTTAACCTCCGACCAACTACAAATCCGCAACAATCTCATGCTTTGTGTCATGACCGGCTTTAACATGGCAAAGCCCAGGATTTATCTTGGTCCCTCTTTCATCTCAAGTGGACACTGACCTCCCCGTGGTGTCACCTGGGGAACTGGCTTTAACACCCGTTAAAGGTAGTGAGCTAACTTGTGCCTCGCGTTTACCCATAAGAACGTTAAAAACTTGGGTTGGGGCGTCGGGTTAGTAACCTAGAAAAACAGTCTACTATGAAAAAAAAACGAAAGAAAAGAAAAACAAACCCCTCTAAAGTTGACGAACCCCGCAAACGTTTTAAGGACCATGATCTGCGAATCTGCACCTGGAATGTTCGCACTCTTTATAGAGAAGGTGCAATTTACGCATTGGTAGATGTACTTGAAAAGTACAAGGCCGACATTACTGCCATACAGGAACTACGATGGATTGGGAAAGGCGTCACAACAACACCTAAAGGTGACGCACTGTATTATAGCTGCCATGACACATAGCATGAGTTTGGTTGCAGGTTTGTAGTTGGTCGGAGGTTAAAACATCTGGTCTCCAGTTTCACCCCAGTGAATGAAAGACTAGCTGCAATTCGATTAAAAGCAACATTCTTCAACATCAGCTTTATTTGCGCTCATGCTCCCTCTGAAGACAAGGACGAACTGACCAAAGATATATTTTACGAGCGCTTAGAAGAAACATATGACCGTTGCCCTGCCCATGACATACACATTTTACTAGGCGATTTTAATGCCAAAATTGGAATGGATAATATCTTTGGTCCAACAGTCGGGGAACTTAAGTTTCCACAGTGAAACATCTGACAATGGTATGAGGCTGATAGACTTTGCAGCTGCAAAAACATGGTTAGCAGTATCAGAATTAAGCATCTCGATATTCATAAGGGCACCTGGCTGGCAAGAAATCAAATTGATCACGTTTTGATAAATGGAAGACATGCATCGAGCGTGTTGGATGTACGAACGTTCCGAGGCGCAAACATTGATTCGGACCACTACCTTGTTGCAGCAAAGGTACGCACCCGCTTAAACGTAGCAAACAAAGTACGAACAGACACAACACGAAAGTTGGACATCGGTAAGCTGCAGTCACAACAGATAGAGACATCATATTCCACTCAACTAGCCCAATTGCTTAATCAAAACACTCCTCATCCCGATAACATATCAGCGCAATGGCAAAGCATTGCCCACTCTATGCAAACAGCCGCAAAATCCATACTTGGATACCAGAGACCTCCACCAAGGAATCCATGGTATGATCAGGAGTGTCGTGTTGCTGCCGAAAAGAAAAAAATGCGGCATATAGGGATACTCACAATCAGTAGCAATGCGTAGTGCACGAGAGAGGTCTCGGGAGAAAAGGAGAGAGGAGAGAAACGTTTTTTTCCACAGGAAAAAGAGAGGATGGAAAAGCGGGACTGTGAACAAATCGAGATGTACAGGAGACAGAAAGAAGTCCGAAAATTCTACAAAAGAGTGACACATCAAACTAATGGCTTTGGAACTGGCACATCCTCCTGTGTGCTAAGGATATGGAAAGAGCATTTTTCCAAACTGTTGGTATCCAATAGTGGCGAAGTCGACGAAGATACCACAGATCCAATCCCAGAAGATGGTATTGAATGTATACCACCCGGCCAAGATGAGGTAAAGACAGCAACAAACCGGCTGAAGAATAATAAGACAGCAGGAGCTGATGGCCTACCAGCGGAGCTGTTTAAAACCGGAAGCGACACGCTGATAAGGTGTATGCATCAGCTAGTTAGCTCCATCTGGCAGGAAGAAAGCGTACCCGACGATTGGAACCTGAGCATCCTGTGTCCCGTCCATAAGAAAGGAGATAAGAATTTATGCTCCAACTGTAGGGGCATAAGTCTTGTCCCTATCGCCTACAAGAAAGTGTCAGGGATATTGTGCGAACGACTAAAGCCCATAGTCAACGAAATAATTGGACCATACCAATGCAACTTTAGACCTGGCAAGTTCACCATTGACCAGATATTTACCCTACGGCAAATCCTGGAGACGACCCAAGAGATGCAGATCAACACCTACCACCTTTTTGTCGATTATAAAGCAGCCTTCGACAGCCCGCCATGTTCAAAGTATTCCAAGCCATGCCTGAATTTGGTATCCCCGCAATCCCCCTGACACAATATCTTCAGTTAAAGTAGGAAAGAACCTCTCCGAAGAGTTTTGTACCAAAAGAGGTTTCAGGCAAAGAGACAGCTTTTCGTGTGATCTCTTCAACATCCTGCTGGAAAAGGTTATACGAGAGGCAAACGTCAAAAGAAGTGGCACAATCTACACCAATAGCCACATGTTACTTGCTTATGCTGATGATATAGACATCATGGGACGATCAGTAAAAGCAGTAACCGATACCTTTATGAAGGTTGAGGGAGAATCTGCTAAAGTGGGTCTGGCGGTAAACGGCGAGAAGACCAAGTTGATGGTGTCGACGCGCAATGCGTCCATTGAGCTCGGACCAACTGTTAAAGTTGGTTCCTATAATTTTCAGGTAGTAAAAAACTTCGTCTACCTCGGCACCGCCGTAAACACAACAAACGACATCAGTTGTGAAATAAAAAGAAGAATTGTATTGGCCAACTGATGCTACTTTGGCTTAAGTAAGCACTTTAACAACAAAGCCACAACTCATCAAACAAAAAAATTACAAAACACTGATACTACCCATGCTGATGTATGGTTCCGAAGTTTGGGTACTTGCGCAAGCAGATAAGGCAGTGCTTGGCGTGTTTGAGAGAAAAATTCTTCGAAAGATCTACGGACCAATCTGCGTTGACGGTGAATATCGACGTCGTATGAACCACGAGCTATATCTGCTATACAACGACATCAATATAGTTAAACGTATCGAGATCCAGCGATTGCGTTGGCTAGGCCATATAATAAGAATGAGCGATGATGAACCCGCTAAAAAGGCGTTTAAATTCGAGCCACATGGCGGTGCACGCAGAATTGGCAGGCCAAATAATAGATGGCGCAAACAAGTGGATGAAGAGATGACAAGGCGCGGTATTCCAGAAAGCAAAGCACTAAACAGAGAGAATTGGAGATCTTTTCTTAGTTTGGTCTATGGAACAAATGTTCTGTAATGGGCCAGCTAAGTAAGTCAGTAAATAATTTCAATAAATTAAAAAAAGTGTTCAACGGACGGAATGGGTACAAACGTATATATGGGCCGAAAGAGGACAATCTTAGGGATCATTCTGAGAAAACGAAAAACTGTTCCATGCTGTTGCCTAAAAGTTCTAGTCCACTAAATTTGGAATTTCACTAAAATTTAGTACCTGAGGAAAAATAAAATAGCTCACTTCATGTAAACGCTACGGTAGTTTATGAAAACGAATCTTAAAAGCAACAATCCTACCTACCTACCCAACAATAAACAATGAAAACAATATATGTTATAGTTTCCGAGAAATAGCTATTTCTTTCTCCAGAAATTTGCAAAAAATAAGTATTTTCCAAAATTGGGGAAACAATGTCGACTTTATGAGCACACCAAGCCCACACCTTCCATAATTTTGGCCTATTTTTTCGGTTTCCTTAGTTCCAACATGTTTACTATCGAATGGAATATATAAATTAACAAACGGTGATAACAAAAAATGGAAGTTTTGGCCCGGAAAATCGATTCCTAAGCCACTGTGCATGGGTAACGTATGATTAACATTGTGATAAAACATACATACGTATACGCCACAGCATAACTGTTACACAATTTAATTAGCATTTTAAAATTGATCCAAAATTAGTTTTTTATTATACCCCCCAAAAGGCAACAACCTCAAATCCCATTACTCTAATATCTATCATTTAAAGAGGTCTCTCTAAAGAAGAAAACGAAAAACGTATTCGCAACTTCTTAATAACATTTCACGTACAACAATATTGAAAACCAAAATTGTTTCATTTTTCCTAATTTGGCATCATTTTTTCTCTTTCTACACATTTTCAAACTCATTAAGTCCCATCGACTTAATGTTCAACATAATGGGCAGGGCAGCAAGCAAAATGTTCATGACAAAACTTTAATCGTTTATATCAATTTAACAATTTTTCATTTCACTTCCAACACTTTCCAACAAGGATGGCCTCAGCAACAAACTTCAATTCAGTTGACAGTTTTATGACAATAGCCCTGACGTTTAATAAACATTCAACTTTTTTGGAATATTAAATACCCCTATCGGACTGACTCTAAATTCTCGAACTACTATCATTTTACATTTTGTAACTGTCAGTGCTAATTATATTTTGTCATCATCATCATCGTCATCCTTCTTTCCTAAATTACCTAAAAGAGAAGAACGAATCATCATTTCCCAGTACATAATGCATTCATTGTCAATGGTGTGGTGTCTGAAAAAAAGCTATAAGCACTTGTACATACTTATATAAAAGAACAACAACAACAACTCCAACTGGAAGACCTAACAACAAAAAAAGAACAGTTAGAGCAACTAGGGGACAATAAGCATATTCCCTCGTTTTGCATGAACTGCATAGAAATTGCACAATTTTCACCTTCGTTGACTAAAGTGAACTAATTACAGCAGCATCAGCCAGCCAACCAGCCAGCCAACCACCTAAACAGCCAGCCAGCATATTCGCTCGTTTAAACATGACAACGTCCAACACCGTCAAACATTTCTACACAAATAAACCACGTTGCAACGTGCAAATAGCGTTATGATCATCATTAGCATTTACAGTGGTTGTGAAAACAACGAAAATAAGACCATTAGAAGGTCTGCTGTCAATAGAAGACCTTAAGAAGGTCTTCTGTCTATCGAAGACCTCAAGAAGGTCTTCTGTCTATTGAACACCTCAATAAGTTATTCTGTCTATGGAAGACCCTTAGAAGACCCTTCTTTCAGATAGGTTCTATAAAGCACCCTTTCTTTCGAGAGGGTCTATAAACCACACTTTCTTTCAGAGAGGGTCTATAAAGCACACTTTCTTTCAGAAAGGTGTATAGTAGCACCCTTTTTCAGAAATAGTCTATAGTAGCACCCTTTCTTTCAGAAATGGTCTATAGTAGCACCCTTTCTTTCAGAAATGGTCTATAGAAGCTCCCTTTCATTCAGAAAGTGTCTATAGAAGCACCCTTTCATTCAGAAAATGTCTGTAGAAGCACTCTTTCTTTCAGAAAGGGTCTATAGGAGCATCCTTTCATTCAGAAAATGTGTATAGAAGCACCCTTTCTTTCAGAAATGGTCTATAAAGGCACCCTTTCTCCAGAAATGATCTATAAAGGCACCCTTTCATTCAGAAAGGGTCTATAGAAACATCCTCTCATTCAGAAAGGGTCTATAGAAGCACCCTTTCTTTTAGAAAGGGTCATAGAAACATCCTCTCATTCAGAAAGGGTCTATAGAAGCACCCTTTAATTCAGAAAGGTTCTATAGAAGCACCCTTTCTTTCAGATAGGGTATAAAAAAGCACCCTTCCTTTCACAAAGGATCTATAGAAGCACCATTTAAGTCAGAAAGGGTCTATAGAGGCACACTTTCTTATTGAAAGGGTCTATACAAGCAACCTTTCTTTCAGAAAGAGTCTATAGAAGCACCCTTTCTTTCATAAAGGGTCTAGAGAAGAACATTCCTTTTAGAAAGGGTATATAGAAGCACCCTTGCATTCAGGAAGGGTCTATGGAAGCACAATTACTTTCAGAGTGGGTCTATAGAATCACCCTTTCTTTCAGAAAGGGTCTATAGGAGCACCTTTTCTTTCAGAAAGGGTCTATAGGAGCACCTTTTCCTTCAGAAAGGATATATAGGAGCACCTTTTCTTTCAGAAAGGGTCTATAGGAGCACCTTTTCTTTCAGAAAGAGTCTATAGGAGCACCTTTTCTTTCAGAAAGGGTCTATAGGAGCACCTTTTCTTTCAGGAATGGTCTATAGAAGCAGAAAGAGTCTATAGAAGCGCCCTTTCTTTCAGAATTGGTCTATAGAGGCACTCTTTCTTTCAGGAAGGGTCTATAGAGGCACCCTTTCCTTCAGAAAGGGTCTGTAGATGCACGCTTTCTTTCAGAAAGGGTCAGTAGAAGCACGCTTTCTTTCAGAAAGGGTCTATTGAAGCACCCTTTCAATCTGAAAGGGTCTATAGAACCACCCTTTCTTTCAGAAAGAGTCTATAGAAGCACCTTTTCTTTCAGAAAGGGTCTATAGAAGTACCCTTTCTTATAGAAAGGGTCTATAGAAGCAACTTTTCTTTCAGAAAGGGTCTATAGAACCACCCTTTCTTTTAGAAAGGGTCTGTAGAAGCACCTCTTCTTTTAGAAAGAGCCTATTGAAACACCCTTTCATTCAGAAAGGGTCTTTGGAAGCACCTCTTCTTTTAGAAAAGGCCTATTGAAGCACTCTTTCATTCAGAAAGGGTCTATAGAAGCTCCCTTTCAGTCAGAAAGTGTCTATAGAAGCACCCTTGCATTCAGAAAGGGTCTATAGAAGCACCCTTGCATTCAGAAAGGGTCTATAGAAGCACCATTTCATTCAGAAAGGGTCTATAGAAGCACCCTTTCTTTCAGATAGGGTCTACAAAAGCACCCTTTAATTCAGAAAGGGTCTATAGAAGCACCCTTTAATTCAGAAAGGGTCTATAGAAGCACCCTTTAATTCAGAAAGGTTCTATATAAGCACCCTTTCTTTCAGATAGGGTATACAAAAGCACCCTTCCTTTCACAAAGGATCTATAGAAGCACCCTTTAAGTCAGAAAGGGTCTATAGAGGCACCCTTTCTTTCAGAAGGGGTCTATAGAAGCACCCTTTAATTCAGAAAGGGTCTATAGAAGCACCCTTTCTTTCAGATAGGGTCTACAAAAGCACCCTTTCTTTCAGAAATGTTCTATAGAAACACCCTTTCTTTCAGAGAGGGTCTATAGAAGCAACCTTTCTTTCAGAAATGGTCTATAGAAGGACCATTTCATTCAGAAAGGTTCTATAGAAGCACCCTTTAATTCAGAAAGGGTCTATAGAAGCACCCTTTCTTTCAGATAGGGTCTACAAAAGCACCCTTTCTTTCAGAAATGTTCTATAGAAGCACCCTTTCTTTCAGAGAGGGTCTATAGAAGCAACCTTTCTTTCAGAAAGGGTCTATAGAAGGACCATTTCATTCAGAAAGGTTCTATAGAAGCACCATTTCATTCAGAAAGGGTCTATAGAAGAACTCTTTCTTTCAGAAAGGGTCTATAGAAGCACCCTTTCTTTTATAAAGGGTCTATAGAAGCACCCTTTCTTATAGAAAGGTCTATAGAAGCAACCTTTCTTTCAAAAAGGGTCTATAGAAGCCCCTTTTCTTTCAGAAAGGTTTTATAAAGCACCCTTTCTTTCAGAGAGGATCTTATAAAGCACCCTTTCTTTCAGAGAGGCTCTATAAAGCATCCTTTCTTTGAGAGAGGGTCTATAGAAGCAATCTTTCTTTCAGAGAGGGTCTATAAAGCATCCTTTCTTTCAGAGAGGGTCTATAGAAGCCCCTTTTCTCTCAGAAAGGGTCTATAGGAGCACCTTTTCATTCAGAAAGGTTCTATAGAAGCACCATTTCATTCAGAAAGGTTCTATAGAAGCACCATTTCATTCAGAAAGGGTCTATAGAAGAACTCTTTCTTTCAGAAAGGGTCTATAGAAGCACCCTTTCTTTTAGAAAGGGTCTATAGAAGCAGCCTTTCATTCAGAAAGGGTCTATAGAAGAACTCTTTCTTTTAGAAAGGGTCTATAGAAGCAGCCTTTCATTCAGAAAGGGTCTATAGAAGAACTCTTTCTTTCAGAAAGGGTCTATAGAAGCACCCTTTCTTTTAGAAAGGGTCTATAGAAGCAGCCTTTCATTCAGAAAGGGTCTATAGAAGCACACTTTCTTTTATGAATGGTCTGTAGAAGCACCCTTTCTTTTAGAAATGGTCTATAGAAGCACCCATTTCATTCAGAAAGGTTCTATAGAAGTACCATTTCATTCAGAAAGGGTCTATAGAAGAACTCTTTCTTTCAGAAAGGGTCTATAGAAGCACCCTTTCTTTTAGAAAGGGTCTATAGAAGCAGCCTTTCATTCAGAAAGGGTCTATAGAAGAACTCTTTCTTTTAGAAAGGGTCTATAGAAGCAGCCTTTCATTCAGAAAGGGTCTATAGAAGAACTCTTTCTTTCAGAAAGGGTCTATAGAAGCACCCTTTCTTTTAGAAAGGGTCTATAGAAGCAGCCTTTCATTCAGAAAGGGTCTATAGAAGAACTCTTTCTTTCAGAAAGGGTCTATAGAAGCACCCTTTCTTTTAGAAAGGGTCTATAGAAGCAGCCTTTCATTCAGAAAGGGTCTATAGAAGAACTCTTTCTTTCAGAAAGGGTCTATAGAAGCACCCTTTCTTTTAGAAAGGGTCTATAGAAGCAGCCTTTCATTCAGAAAGGGTCTATAGAAGAACTCTTTCTTTCAGAAAGGGTCTATAGAAGCACCCTTTCTTTTAGAAAGGGTCTATAGAAGCAGCCTTTCATTCAGAAAGGGTCTATAGAAGAACTCTTTCTTTCAGAAAGGGTCTATAGAAGCACCCTTTCTTTTAGAAAGGGTCTATAGAAGCAGCCTTTCATTCAGAAAGGGTCTATAGAAGCACACTTTCTTTTATGAATGGTCTATAGAAGCACCCTTTCTTTTAGAAATGGTCTATAGAAGCACCCTTTCATTCAAAAAGGGTCTATAGAAGCACCCTTTCATTCAGAAAGAGTCTATAGAAGCACCCTTTCATTCAGAAAGGGTTTATAGAAGTACCCTTTCATTCAGAAAGGGTCTATAGAAGCACCCTTTCTTTTAGGAATGGTCTATAGAAGCACCCTTTCTTTTAGAAATGGTCTTTAGAAGCACCCTTTCATTCAGAAAGGGTCTATTGAAACACCCTTTCTTTCAGAAAGACTCTATAGAAGCACCCTTTTAGTCAGAAAGGGTCTATAGAAGCAACCTTTCATTCAGAAAGGGTGTATAGAAGCACCCTTTCTTTTAAATAGGGTCTATAGAAGCACCCTTTCTTTTAAATAGGGTCTATAGAAGCACCCTTTCTTTTAAATAGGGTCTATAGAAGCACCCTTTCTTTTAAATAGGGTCTATAGAAGCACCCTTTCTTTTAAATAGGGTCTATAGAAGCACCCTTTCTTTTAAATAGGGTCTATAGAAGCACCCTTTCTTTTAGAAATGGTCTATAGAAGCACGCTTTCTTTTAGAAATGGTCTATGGAATCACCCTTTCTTTCAGAATGGGTCTATCTTTCTTGCAGAAAGGGTCTATAGAAGCAACCATTCTTTCGGAAAGGGTCTATAGAAGCACCCTTTCTTTTAGAAATGGTCTATAGAAGCACCCTTTCATTCAGAAAGGGTCTACTTTCAGAAAGACTCTATTGAAGCACGCTTTTTTCAGAAAGGGTCTATAGAAGCAACCTTTCTTTCAAAAAGGGTCTATAGAAGCACCCTCTTTTTCAGAAAGAGTCTATAGAAGCACCTTTCTTTCAGAAAGGGCCTACAGGGTCATATAGACATTTTCTTTCAGAAACAGGAAGTTCCCCAAGGTGGGGTGGTATCTACGAAACTGATATGACCTCTACCTCACCTGTATTCCGCCCCCACCAGACGGCATTGATATTGTAACGTATGCGGATGATTTTACGATCTTGGCATCAGATACCTTCCCTGATGCTATTTGTGAAAGACTGAACTCCTATTTGACCTATAGGGCAAGGATCGATGACACCGTGCAAAACATCTGCCCAGCAGGCCCGCACGACGCACAGTGTTGCCGCGTGGACAAAAATTCGACACAAAGAATCTGAAAGAATTTTATCGATATGTGCATCCATAATGAAGTTATAGCTCTTTAAATATAAAAAATATTTCCCAGGTTATCTAAGGCGATAATCATATGGAAATTAGACGACATTTAAAATAACATTTTTTGAACAATTTGTTGATAATACTAAAAGTTTTGGGTGGGGATTTGATGAGTGGGCTATAAATATAACATTTTAGTACAAAAAGCTGACATTAACTGCACATGGGCAATGTACCGTTATCAAGAAATCAAAATTTAAATTTGATAAAAAAAATCAATATTCTTAATATTTAGTAGAGCAGATCTTTTGATTGCCACCTTGACTCCTGTTTTCCGTTAATTGGACATCTCTTGCAAATCAAAATGTGTAAAAACATTCTGCCCATCCCAGCAACCTTCTGAGATATATCGGTTCAGATTCGTTCAACTCGTTCAATTTTGATCGAATAGCCTTCAAATTTAGTATGTGTTATTTTCTTAGGCCCCTGAGTAGATACACCGATTTTTACAAGAATCGGTTCAGATTTAGATATATCCCCTATATATATCCTTCCCCGATTTTGCTATAACTCGGTCAATTTTAATCGAATAGCCTTTAAATTTAATATGTGATATTTTCTAAGGCTCCTGAGTAGCTTCACCGATTTTAGCAAAAATCGAGTCAGATTTGGATATAGCCCCCATATATATGTTTCCCCGATTTTGCTATAATTCGCTCAATTTTTGATGAATAGCCTTCAAATTTAACATGGGATTCCTCAGACCCCTGTTCAGTTTTACCGTTGACCTGGGTTGATGAATGTTGGCACAAGTACTTATGAGGGCACAGGCCTAAGAAAAAATCCCATGTTAAATTTGAAAGTTATTTTTCAAAAATTGACCGATTTATACCAAAATCGGTGAAAGATATATATGGAGGCTAATCCAAATCTGTACCGATTTTTGCGAAATCAATGCAAAATCGGTAAAACTGAACAGGGGCCTGGGGAAACGTCCCATGTTAAATTTGAAGACTATTCAGCAAAAATTGAGCGATTTATAGCAAAATCGGGGAAAGATATATATAGGGCTATATCCAAACCTGAACCGATTTTTACGAAAATCGGTGTAACTATTCAGGAGCCTAAGAAAATATCACATATTGAATTCGATTAAAATTGACCGAGTTATAGCAAAATCGGGGAAAGATATTAATGGGGGCTATATCCAAATCTGAACCGATATGGACTAACGTTGATATTTTTCATTCCTGTACCCTTATAAGTACTTGTTCAAAAATTTATCAACCTAGGTCAACGCCTTCTATTTTTGTCCACATTTGTATGGAAGCGGCAACACTGTGCGAGTTATAGCAAAATCGGGGAAAGATATTAATGGGGGCTATATCCAAATCTGAACCGATATGGACCAACGTTGATATTTTTCATTCCTGTACCCTTATAAGTACTTGTTCAAAAATTTATCAACCTAGGTCAACGCCTTCTATTTTTGTCCACATTTGTATGGAAGCGGCAACACTGTGCGACGCACTGCACCTTTCCGACTGCCCTGCCAAACCTAATCAACTAACTCCAGTAGATCTGTTGTTACATCCCATCGAAGCAGTCACATTCCTAACACTGGAGATAGACCTAGAGCCAGATTAAGCAGAAAATGAACCTACAAAAATAAAAATGCTGTTACAACCTTTAGAAGGTGTCTATTGAAGACCTCGATAAGGTCTACTGTCTACAGAAGGCCTTTAGAAGGTCTCCTATCCATAGAGGATCCTTAGAGACTCTTCATTCCAAAGAGGATATTTTGAAGGTCTTTTTTCCTACAGAAGACCTTAAGATCGTCCTCTGTCTATACAATACCGTTAGAAGGTCTTCTGCCTAACAAAGTCTAAAGGCCTTCTGTCCATAGAAGATCTCTAGAGGGTATTCTATCCTTAGAAAACCTTTAAAATGTTTTCGGTTCATAGAAGTCCTTTACAGGGTATTTTATTCATTTACCACCTATAGGGACTCTTCTGTCTATAGAAGACCTTTAGTGGGTCTTCTGTCCATAGAATACCTCTAGAACGAATTCGTTCTTTCATAGGTATTCTATCAATATAAGACGTTTAGAGGGTCTTCTGTCCATATAGGACCTTTCGAAGGTATTCTGTCCTTAGAAGACCTTTGGAAGGTCCATAGAAGACTTTTAAAAGTTCTTCCGCCTATGGAAGACCTTTAAAATGTCTTCTTTTAATAGAAGACTTTTAGAAGGAGTTCTGTGAATAGAAGACCTTTACATGGCCTTCCGTTTGTAGAAGATCTTTAATAAGTCTTACTCTTACAGATGACCTATAAAAGGTCTTCTGTATCTAGAAGTTCTGCAGAAAGTCTTCGGTCTATAGACTACTTGTAGAAGGTCTTCTATCTATAGAAAACGTAAGAAGATGCTCCGTTCATAGAATACCTTTAGAAAGGCCTCTGTCTATAGAAGACCTTTAGAAGGTCTCCTTTAGTAAGCATTTTAGGACCCCTCTTATTTTTTAACCCTATGTACCACTGTTCGTCACTTACATTGTCACTATGCATAAATGCATGAATAGCTAGAGATAGTGTTGTTGACAACGCTATGCGACCAATATGCACTCAATGGACGCACGGATGCGAGCTCACACACACGCGCACGTACACACTGCCGACTACGTGAATACCTTGCGCTTTTTTCTGTGGCCACTTGTTAGCAGTGAGCAAACTAATTTTGTCACATTTCATTGTGAGCAAATTAACAAACCCCCACAGAGCGCCAGAACCGGTACAGCTTTATGAACTGTACTCTGATGGTGCTGATGCGGAGGACAATAAGAACACCGACGGCGACTATAACAAAGGTAAAATTCACACAAAACAAAACAAAACAAAAAATCGAGGTTTGCTAAAGACCGAAAGACTACAAAACACTCTTTAATAAACTCAAAAGCCTACAAAGCAAAAGGGCAAATATTCGTGGCATTTGGCTTGTAGTGGTCGGTCGGGTGACCGGTAGATAGGCGAAATTTGCAAATATTCAAACTCATCACAAGGTGTTGCATAGTGTTAGTTAAATAAGATAATTAGAGAACAGATTATACAGAGAAGTACGTCGATATTTTCACAGGTATGGATTAAAGAGTTATTGGTTGAAATGGTTGTGAAGAGGAGCGCTTTAAAAATCTCTCAAAAAATATACGCCGACAAATATTTTAATATTTAAATCTACGATTAATGTTTTGAAAATCCTTACAAGTGTTGTCTTTATATCCTTTGGGTGTTGCTGATCTAAATATTAAAAAATCCAAAAATTCTGCAGCATGAATGACTATGAAGAATCAGGAGACAGATGGTTGGAGTTAGCTGCGCGCCTAAAAAAATGCAGTGTGTCGTGTGGTCCCAATCCGCATGCGGGGCACGTGTTTGATATAGTGCGTACCACTCGTCTTTCCTTTGGCAACTGGCGTTCTTCTGCTGCCACGGATGGGGGATGGTCTCCGAATACGTCATTTACACTGTGTATCTGTACTGCCTGCGCAATTGCATCAGTGTGAATGCTATTCAAGCTTATCTGATCTAGAGGTTCTCTCCAGATAATGACGATCTCTCCTGACGTGCCTGGTGTGTGGAAACCTGTCCACTAGATCGCGACAGGTACTGCATCGACAACATCTTGTTGTGCTGATGCGTCAACAAAACCTTCGTCTCCTCATGGAAATGGTTCACTGGTGTCATGAGGAGGCACCCAGCTGCAGCCCTCATAATGGCATTCGGCAGGTTGGAATATTCTTCCACTGCGTAGCGCTAAACTTTGACCGGGTCTGATTTATAAGAGGTCAACAAGGTTTTTTGTCGGCAATCCAAATGCTGCCTGCTGGCGACTTAAGAACATTGTTACTACTTCTGATCTTGTCGCAAATAGCTATGGCATGCGCGGACGACATTAGCATGCTGTCAAACATTACACCAAACATCTTGGGATAGTTAGTGGACGGAATCAAGGCACCATTGACCAATATGTTCAGGAGTAGCCTCCTTTCAGCCGTCCAGGTGGAGAACAGCATGGCAGTAGAGTTAGTTGCGGATGTTTTTGTACTCCGCGGATGAAATAACTGTACTAAGTCACCTATGTAGACATTCTGTAGGGTGTGGAATTTAAGAAAGGTAGAGTTAACAAGTATAGAAACGTTAAGTTCGGCCGGGCCAAACTTTTTATACTCTCCACTATAAAGTATTATTAACTAAATTGCAACAATTAGCTTTCCTTCCTGTCCACAATTTTAGGTGCAAAAATGTTTCGATCATGGATACCCCAAATGCTTAAATTATGTAATTTAATTAAAAAAAAAAATGTGTTCAATATGGTAAAGTTGGGCAATCTCGTTCAATTGAACGATTCGGATGACAGTCCTCGTTCAAAAACGAATGAGTAACATCATAAAAATCAATGCGTGAAATTAAGTATACACAGTTTTGTCAAAGAAATTACCGGTGTCCATTGAACGAGATAGTGATCCGGATCTTTCAATTGAACGAGATTGCCCAACTCTACAATATGGTTGTACCCATATACGGGGGCTATATAAAAGCGTGGTGGAAAAGTTTTGGGACTGCAGGGAACTTCAAGTGTACAATAACTGGTAGTTCCCTCAAACAATGTAACAAATTGCACAAAGTCGGGCGGTACCGTTATATGAGGACTATGCTAAAACATGAACCAATGTTAACGGTTTTTAGTGAAGAAGTTTCGTGACCACTGAGAACTTCAAATGTCAAATTACAGCATGTGCGGTTAAAAATTGTGGTTAAAATCCTCAAAATACCGAAAATCGAGAGGTACCGTTATATGGGGCCTATATCAAAGCGTGGACCTATGATGACGATTTTTGGTGGAGAAGTTTCGTGACCACTGAGAACGTTAAATATCAAACTGCAGCTATTTCGGTTAAAAATTGTGACTAAAATCCTCAAAATACCGAAAATCGGGGGTACCGTTATATGGGGGCTACATCAAACCGTGGACCTATGATGTCGATTTTTGGTGGAGAAGAAGTTCCGTGACCACTGGGAAATTCAAATGTCAAATTACAGCTTTTCGGTTGAAAATTTTGGCTAATTTCTTCAAAATACCGAAAATCGGGAGGTACCGTTATATGAGGGCTGCACAAATTGTGGATATATGATGATGATTTTTGGTGGAGAAGTTTCATGACCAATGGGAACTTCAAATGTCAAATTACCGCTAGGTCGGTTAAAAATTGTGGCTAAAATCCTCAAAATACCGAAAATCGGGAGGTACCGTTATATGGGAACTATAGCAAAACATGAGCCTATGTTGAAAACTTTTAGTGACGAATTTCCGTGACCACTGGGAAATTCAAATGTCAAATTACAGCTAGTTCGGTTAAAAATTGTGGCTAAAATCCTCAAAATACCGAAAATCGGGAGGTACCGTCATATGGGGGCTATATCAAAGCGTGGACCTATGATGGCGATTTTTGGTGGAGAAGTTCCGTGACCACTGGGAACTTCAAATGTCAAATTACAGCTAGTTCGGTTAAAAATTGTGGTTAAAATCCTCAAAATACTGACAATCGGGAGGTACCGTTATATGGGGCCTATATCAAAGCGTGGACCTATGATGACGATTCTTGGTGGAGAAGTTTCGTGACCACTGCGTACGTTAACTATTAAATTACTGCTATTTCGCTAAAAAATTGTGACTAAAATCCTCAAAATGCCGAATATCGGGAGGTACAGTTATATGGGGGCTATATTAAACCGTGGACCCATGATGACGATTTTTGCTGGAGAAGTTTCGTGACCACTGAGAACCTTAAATATCAAATTACAGCTATTTCGGTTAAAAATTGTGGCTAAAATCTTTAAAATACCGAAAATCGGGAGGTACTGTTTATGGGGGATATATCAAAACATGGACCTATATCCATAATTTGTGGAATTTTGTTGGCCACTAGGAACCCTAAATTTCGAATAATGGCTAATTCGGCGTGAAAATACGACTAAAAACGTCAAAATACCTGAAATCGGGCGGTACTGTTATATGGGGGCTATACCAAAACGTGGGCCAATATAGCCCATCATCGAACTTTACCTGCATGCGAACAAAAGACGTATCTTTACAAAATTTCAACGTTGTATCCCCATTTTTGTGGATGCTAGAGTGCTTACATTAACCGGACCGACGGACATGCAGAGTATACACCCTCCATACTATGGTGGAGGGTATAAAAAGTTAAACATCGTGGTGCAGTGGAAAGCACGTCCGCTATGCACACAGATGGTCTGCGGTTCAATCCCATATCCCATATCTCCTCAGTGTAATGTTGGCATACATTTCCTGATTCTTTCAGCCGTGAAAAATTTTATCGCCATTCGGACTCGGCGATAAAAAGTAGGTCCCATATCGTTGAGCTAATATGAATCGACGTGCACTCATTCATATGAGAGAAGTCTCCCTTGGGAACAGACATACATATGTATGTAGAGGTTAAACAGTTCCTGAGATATCACCCCGTATTTGGGAACTTCCTGTTCCACTATACGGGTCTTGGACTTCGTATTTCTGAATTCTACAAAAGAGTGGCGTATACATAATTGATTATCTGACGTTCAAACACGGCTGGAGGAAAGTCTTCTCTATGTCCTCGAACAACATGGTATGGTTGACGGTATCGAAAGCTTCCATTAGGTCATAACTGTTGCGCCGCGCATTACTCTGGTTCAGTCCTCGACGATATGGCGTGTAATGCTGTTGTGGTGCTGTGGAATTTCCAGAACCCATGCTGATGTTGGGCAACATGGGGAGGAGTAGTACCTGCAGAATTTCTGTTACTGTCAACAAGAGGAAGATCGTCCTGTACGAATCACCTCTGTTGGTATTCTTTCCTGGTTTCAGTAGCGGTACCACCCTGCCAAATTTCCAGTCCTCTGGTACAGTATGGGTGGCTAACAACAGATTGAGGACACTTGTTAAATACTCAACCTCGGGTTGATTCAGTTGCTTAAGCATTACCATTGAGATTCCATGTGGACCCTACACATTGAATGATTTCGCGTTTCGGATGACGTTTGCAACATCACTCATGGTGAATTGTGGTGGTACCTCCTAGGCTGGGAGAGCCCCTATGACTCTCGGGGTGCTCCCTAAACTGCCGGTTAAAATAACACGCGCGCCTCTTTGGATCTGATCTTCCTTCTGTCACGGATTTGAAAGTGATTTAACCGTTGCCCATAATTTACTTAAACCAGTACCAATGCTGCATTGCTTCAGGTAGTCTAGCCAATTTTTCCGCTTATGTTCGCCAACTAGCCTATTGACTTCAAGACTAAGTTCTCTAACTCTTAGGTCTGCAGGGATCGTACGACGAAGCTCATCAAGCTCATTTGCTAGTCTCATAGCCCTACTGGGAAATTTGGTGTGATTTCGGGTATTTTATCAGCAGTTATATAGCGAGCGGCTGCTGCAGTGATGATTTCCGGAAAATTCTCTCAGTTACCCTATGATCTGTGTAAATGGGCAGCTCTCTGAAACGGTGATTGGTAAATTCGCTGAATCCTTGCCAATCGCCTTTACCACGGTTCAGAAAAAGTACAGCTGTCGGAGGTTATGAATTCAACTTGTCTGTTTACGTAGACGATGAATGGAAGATGTTCTGAACCAAGCGAACCAAGTTTTGTTGGCCAGTGATGTACCCCTCTCGTCAAGGTCTAGGATGGAATGCCAAAGCTCATGACGAACATTGAAGTCCTCTAGCAACATATGGTTATTGCCCCACAAAAGCGAACTAATATCGGACATATAACGCAAGGCACAGCTATTCCTCGGCGGTATGTATACAATGAGCAAATCTACCTCCCACACTTTAAACCCTAACCCGCTGTATGGAAGAAATGCCTACAGTACTATATCTGTAAGAGCCAACTCGAAGTACTTGGGGGATAGGGTCTACAGATATCTGCGTTGTTATGGCGGACAAGGAAGTAGGGGTGGCAGGAGATGAACCTATATAGGTTAACGGTGCACAATGGTTCAGGAATCGATTTTCCTGGCCAAAAATCAAAATTTTGTTTTGTCAAAGATATTTAATTTCTATATAGGATTCGATAGTAAACATATTGAAACTAAGGAAACCAAAAAATTAGGCCCAAATATTGGAAGGTGTTGGCGTGGCGTGCCCCTAAAGTCGAGCATTTTCCCCATTTTTGGGAAATACGTCATTTTTGCAAATTTCTGGAGAAAGACGAAGCTATTTCTCTGAAACTATAACATTTATTGTATTCATTGTTTTTTTGTAAGGTAGGTAGGATTGTGGCCTTTAAAAATCGTTTTAGTAAATTACCGTAGCGTTTACACAACATTATCTATTTTATTTTTCCTCGGGTACTAAATTTTATGAAATTTCAAATTTAGTGGACTAGAACTTTTGTGGGACAACATGGAACAAAGTTCTGTTTTCACAGAAAGGTGCCCGAAAGTCTCCTCTTCCAGCCCATATATACTTTTGTACCCGTCCCGTTCCGTCCGTTTAACACTTTTTTCAATTGATTGAAATTACATGGGTAAAAATGTGTGTTTTTCTATACTGTTTCCATATGAATTACAGTTTTTTGACACAAATTACAACTTTTTAGGGTATATGAGTTTTTATACGAGTTATATAAGTTTTATTAAAACCCAAGGAGAATTTTTTTAATTTTTGAAAAAATTAAAATTTTTTTTGTAATTTTTTTTTTACAAATTTTTGAAAAAAAAAACATTTTTTGACATTTTTTCGAATTTTTTTTTTAGTTTTTTTTTGGTAATTATTTTGTTTATTTGTTGGTGTTTGACCATCTTTAATACATAGGAAGATATAAAAACCACAAAAACACTCATATTTTGATGAAAAATAGTTAAAAAACTCAAAAGTTTAACTTTGACCTTGAATTTCTCCTACCACTACCAGACCGAACTTGACCGCTCATAATTCGTCTGAAAGCTGATTGTGTTATCTGTCTAACAAAAAAAAAATTATGAATATATCTCTATCCGTTCAAAAGTTACAGAATTTTGACCAGGAAAAAACGATTCTGAACCACTGTGCGGTGGCGCCCACTGCCTTCCAAGAAGTTTACGCTCGTGCTTAGACCTTGATGAGTACCAGGCTTTCTAAGCTCTCCCTTGTGCTCACAAGCAAAGGAGAAATCCTGTCACCAAAACATGAAAGAAAGATCAGATTCAAATCTACCCGCATTTGCTGCAAGTTCCACATGTCTGGGAGGTAGGACTACATTTTAGACAGAGTTTTTGAGAAACCTCTTGAGGTTCTAAGCTCCCTAATGAGTTAAGCGGAAAAGAAGTAGAATATATTCCACGTACAGGTCATAAGAGTCAAGCTGAAGCGAGATACAAGGTCTGTACTGGACGGACTGGTGTATAATGAAAGCAAATCTTCCTCCTCCTCCTCCGATTCTTGTACTATCCTTTCACAAAACAAGCAAGAAATAGCCCTGGAGGCGACTAAGAACTGAGAGGCCTCAGAGGTGCACCCAAAATCTTCATCACGCCAAAGTTGACATATGGTAGATGCGGTTCTGGCAAACGAAACACTTCTTCGCTATCCCGGCTGTGGCCAAAAGAACTCAGAGCAGGCACTTCAGGATGTATAGCCGCTCTCATGGTGAAAAAATACGAACACAAACACACAATTATTGGGGTAAGGGCCCCTAGTCAAAGATTCCTACGAGTCAATCCGATACATACAAGATCTATTTACCAGGTCGATCTGCATCTCTTGGGTCTTCTCCAGGATTTGCCGCAGGGTAAATATCTGGTCGATGGTGGACTTGCCAGGTCTAAAGCCGCATTGGTAAGGTCCAATTATTTCGTTGACCATGGGCTTTAGTCGTTCGCACAATATCCCTGACACTATCTTGTAGGCGATAGGGAGAAGACTTATGCCCCCTATAGTTGGACCATTAAGTCCTATCTCCTTTCTTTTGGACGGGACACAGGATGCTCAGGTTCCAATCGTCGGGTACGCGTTCTTCCTGCCAGATGGAGCTAACTAGCTGATGCAAACACCTTATCAGCGTGTCGCCTCCGGTTTTAAACAGCTCGGCTGGTATGCAATCAGGTCCTGCTGCATTATCATTCTTCAGCCGGTTTATTGCTGTTTTTACCTCATCTTGGGCAGGCGGCATACATTCAATACCATCTTCTGGGATTGGATCTGTGGTATCTTCGTCGACTTCGCTACTATTGGATACCAACAGTTTGGAAAAATGCTCTTTCCATATCCTTAGCACACTATCTGTATCAGTTACCAGATTACCTTTCTGGTCTCTACAGGAGGATGTGCCAGTTCCTAAGGCATCAGTTTGATGTTTCACTCTTTGGTAGAATTTTCGGACTTCATTCTGTCTCCTGTCCATCTTGATTTATTCACACTCCCGCTTTTTCATCTCTCTCTCTCTCTTTTTCGTGCGGAAAAGACGTTTCTCCTCTCTCCTTTTCTCCCGATACCTCTCTCGTGCGCTACGCATTGCTACTGATTGTAAAGTAGCTCTATATGCCGCATTTTTCTCTTCGGTAGCAGCACGACACTCCTGGTCATACCATGGATTCCTTGGTGGAGGTCTCTGGTATCCAAGTACTGATTTTGCGGCTGTTTGAAATGTTTTTCCATTGTCCTGATATGTTATCGGGACGAGGAGTGCTTTGATTAAGCAGTTGGGCCAGTTGAGTGGAATATGATGTGGCTATCTGTTGTGATTGCAGCTTACCGATGTCCAACTTCCGTGTTGTGTCTGCTCGCACTTTCTTTGCTACGTTTAATCTGGTACGTACCTTTGCTGCAACAAGGTAGTGGTCCGAGTCTATGTTTGCACCTCGGAACGATCGTACATCCAACTCGCCCGATGAATGTCTTCCATCTATCACAACGTGATCAATTTGATTTCTTGTTGTCTGATCCGGAGATAGCCAGGTGCACTTATGAATAGCGAGATGCTTAAATATGGTACTGCTAACCACCATGTTTTTTGCAGCTGCAATGTCTATCAGCCTCATACCATTGTCAGATGTTTCGCTGTGGAGACTGAATTTCCCGACTGTTGGGCCAAAGATATTCTCCTTTCCAATTTTGGCATTAAAATCGCCTAGTATAATTTTAATGTCATGGGCAGGGCAACGGTCATAAGTTTCTCCTAAGCGCTCGTAAAATATATCTTTGGTATGTTCGTCCTTGTCTTCAGTGGGAGCATGAGCGCAAATAAAACTGATGTTGAAGAATTTTGCTTTTAATCGAATTGCAGCGAGTCTTTCATTCACTGGGATGAAGCTGGAGACCAGATGTTTTAACCTCCGACCAACTACAAATCCGCAACCAAACTCATGGTTTGTGTCATGGCAGCTATAATACAGTGCGTCACTTTTAGGTGTTGTTGTGACGCCTTTCCCAATCCATCGTATTTCCTGTATGGCAGTAATGTCGGCCTTGTACTTTTCAAGTACTTCTGCCAATGCGTAAACTGCATCTTCTCTATAAAGAGTGCGAACATTTCAGGTGCAGATTCGCAGATCATGGTCCTGAAAACGTTTGCGGGGTTCTTCAACTTTGGAGGGATTTGTTTTTCTTTTCTTTCGTTTTTTCATAGTAGGCTGCTTTTTTCCAGGGGAGGGTTGCTAACCCGGCGCCCATACCCAAGTTTTTAACGTTATCATGGGTGAACGCTAGGCACATTTTAGCTCACTACCTTTAACGGGTGTTAAAGGCAGCTATCCCAGGTGACACCACGGGAAGGTCAGTGTCCACTTGAGATGAGAGAGGGACCAAGATAAATCCTGGACTTTGCCATGTTAAAGCCGGTCAGGACCGTTCCTTGATATATTTCATCCCCTACGTCACCCTACGCTGGCGTTTTACGCCGCCTATATAGAATCGGCACACGTACACAAACAAATAATTTTGGAAGTGACGGTCCATTGTCGAAGATTCCTACGAGACAATCACATGCATATAACCGGTCCCCTTGGTTTTCTCGCCACGTTTAATGTTCTGATGTTCGTTGAAAAATATTCATTAAAAATTCCTGATTATTGGTCTAATTTTAAAACAATTCCCAACGATCATCGCCTTAGAGACAAGGAGAGAATTATTTCTCTATCATGTAGTCTGTTATAATTTACCCACAATCTTCCTTCTATTTACAACACAAGTGTGTGAAGAAATAAATCACCCACAAATACAGGCATATCTTAAGGCTAAGGTCGTGTCGTTACACTATCTAATCAATTTAAGAATCACATTGTACACATCCGCACACAATATATACCACCAATGTTACAATTTACCATATCCGTTGATTATTTCCAGCAACAGACGACGCCGTCGACGACGACTACGATGATGATGGCGACGATGACATCGACTAACAGATTCATTCCATGTCCCCATAGCAATGTTAGAAATTCTTCGATAATTGGCATTCAATTTAAAATGAATAAGGAATTCTCGACAAAGCTATCTATAACTGCCAAAGACGAGCAAATGGGAACAATACCATCGATTTGAATACATATCGCGCTGTGTAGTCGTTATTAACCCATAAAGCAAATGAAGTATTTTAGGCATATCATAAGTGAAAGGGGTATCTACAATAAGGATTAAAAAAAAAAATAATAATAATAATAATAATAATAATATAAGCTTGGAAACAATTATAGCATAATTTTGAGATTACTTTTGCTTACGCTCCCAATGGGTTAATTGAATGTTACAACATCTACATGATGCCGAGGAATTATAATTGAATTGTAACGTGTTCTACAAGGTTGTTTTTTTATCCAAAGTTGGAATTTTACAACAGATAACAATACAGTAACGAAAGCACCAACAACAAGAACAACACATACGATGTACAAATTAAGAGATATTTTAAGGATTATAGACTACAACAATTTTAATAGCGACTCGATGGTTTTGTTTCTAACAAGCAATACATTATTGAATTTTGATGGACTGATTCATAGTTCGTAGATTTAAAATACTTTTGGGTGACTTTAAAAACAATACACGGTGCGCCTTAACTAATTTTAAATGGAAGGTGCTTACACCTGGGAAGTTTGTGCAGATTCTGAAACTACAATGTTTATAGATGAGAAATATCGCGAGTTTTATGTAAATGGGCCTATAGAAAATATTGTAGCTGTGAAAATTCTCCACAAGATTGACCTTTATGATATTTCCGTAGGTTTTACAGTTTTTGAGATATAGAAGTTCAAATTGAGACAATGTATCGCCTCCTTATAAAACAATGTCATTACTGCAATTTTCAAATTAAACTTATATATCTCGAAAATGGTACAACCTAAGAAAAAATAAATCCATTCTTGTAGAGAATTTTACAGCTTCAACATTTTCTTTAGTCCCATTTTGATATGACTTGCGGTTTCCAAGCAAAATCTTGAAGACTTAAGATAAAAACCTAAAAATTTGAACTGAACCTCTATATCTAAAAAATGGTAAAACCTACGAAAAAAAACCTAAAGGTCAGTCTTGTAGAGAATTTTCACAGCTACAACATTTTCTTCAGACTCATTTCGATACGACTTGCGGTTTCCAAGCAAAATCGTGAAAACCTAAAAAAACCCTAAAGTTGTGAATTTTGATCGCGATTTATTTAAAAATCCCTCCGGCGATTTTTTCTGCTTTTTTTATTTTTCTTATCTATGAACATTGTTGTTTCAGAATCCGCGAAATCTCCCCATGTGTAAGCGGTTTTCATCAAAAGTTAGTTAAGGCGCACTGAGTGCATTTTGTCTCAATTTGAACTTCTATATCTAAAAAACGGTAAAACCTACGAAAATATCATAAAGGTTAATTTTGTGGGGAATTTTCACAGCTACAAAATTTTTTATAGGCCCATTTACATAAAACTCGCGGTTTCCAAAGAAAATCGTGAAAACCTTTAAGAACCCCTAAAAATGTGAACTTAAATCGATTTATTTAAAAATCCCTCCGGCGATTTTTTTTGTTTTATTATATTTTTCATCTATGAGCATTGTAGTTTCAGAATCTGCAAAAACTTCCCAGGTGTAAGCACATTCCATTTAAATTTGGTTAAGGCACACCGTGAATAATAGTGGAGTTTGCAAAAAGGAAAATCTTTTTGACAATGAAACTGCCATGAAACTGAAATTAAGTGTGTCTGTGAACATGGGCGTAGCCAGCTATGGACATGGGGCAGCCCCACCCCCCTAGATCCTTCAAAAAAGTTTTGGGAAATTATACTGTTGAAAACATTTTGCAGGTGTTCTGATGCACTATTTTTTATAACGGCAGATGGGCGACTAATATCTTTTGAATAAGCTATATTTTTTTAAAAGCGGTCAACAAATGGTTAGGTTATAGTGGTTGAAGTGTAAAAAACGCTTTAAAAACAGGAAAATGCTTCTCTTCGTGCTCTAGGCTTCTTATTCCATATTTACATTAGGCAATTTTCCGTGCGGCAATCCTCAGTTTGTAGGTGAGAGAGGGTGTTGAGAGGCAAAGGATTACCATATGCCTCACCTCTCTCTCCTTCAAACTGATAATTGCCGCAAGGAAAATTGCTTAATATAAATATGGACTTAGAAGATACCAAACAGTATAACTTATTTCTTATCTATTATATATTTGAGTTTGGTGATAAGTGACAGACTGACTGACTGATTCATCATCAACGCCCAGCTAAAACGGCTAAAGCTAGGAGCTTGAAATTTTACCAGTAGGTCACTGTTGGTGCAAATGTGCGAGATAAGGCCGGGTTTTGCAAAATTCGTCCTGGAACCACAAGAAATAACAATAACAAAAATCCTTATTATTCACTGTTATTACTTACTTATGTACATAGTTGGCAACACATTTGTTAAATTAAATGCTATAATTTCTTAATACCGTAAAATATCACAAACAATTTTAAATTTTGTAGTTTACTTCTAGGCGCATTTATTTTATCGTAAACCAATATATATTGGAAAGACAATGAAGGTTGTTGTCTGAAGGTTGTTGGTGATAATAGTATAGCTACCAACCGATATTTATAGCTACCAACCGATCCTGATTTACGTCTCTTTAATAATTTTGTTTTCGCATAACAGGTGTCGCACTAAAGATTTTCTTTCGTTAAAATCTAGTTAGACAAAAAATGATTAGAAACGATGAATTTGTAAAAATTTTGATTTTCAATTTCAAATTAAAACGAAAATTCTTTCAATAATGTTTGGTTTGTTGAACATATGAGTTGCTGTTGAAGACAAAATTAGGATATTAAATTCAGAAATAACAAAAATAATTTCTATTAAAAAAAAATAGTTTTAATGTTGAGATTTTCTTTATAATTGTGTCACTTTCCGTTTGTAACGCATTGAAATACTTATTTGCAACCCTACAGTGCCCGAAATAAACATAGGTTCACATGTAAATTTGTAATTTTTTCATAATTCAGATGACTTTTATAGTATTTTATAATTTTGTATTTTGGAGTTGGGCATTCCCCATGATGTCAATATATCAGTTATTTGGTTTTGCGACAAAATAAAAATTTTAAAATTTTTTTCCTTATTTTAGGTGCGAAATAATGATAGGTTCAGGGTAATTTTTGCGGATTTACACGTATAAATTTGAGGAAAACTTTTTACAAATCGTTGTTTTTTTAGATCGCCGATGTCCAACGAGTAATTTAGTTTAGAAGTTGTCTCCGAATTATTTTCAAAATGCAGATTTGTTCAACACTTTAAAGCAGTTTTCAAGAAACAAATTTTTAACGTGGGAAAGGAGGTGTGGTTGTCAGAGGCAAGGATCATTTCAAATTGCATGAAAAGAGTAACAATCAAACAACTAAATCCAATTTTGTAAAAAGTTTCATAAATTGGGCGCAAAATTTGAACGTCAAAAAAGTCTGGAGGGTTCTCCAACACCACTTTGACGGCAAGAATTGCTTATTTTTCCCATTCATTGGAGTTAAAATAATTTTGCATCTCAAAACAACAGTCAACGTGATCTTCCGGTATCGAAAATGTTAGTAGGCTCGAATCGACCTAGGAAGAATACAAAAATTGCCAAGGAAAACAGCAATTTAGCCTGAAGAAGAACAGACGTAGGTTTAGGTAAAAATGCTTATGAAAAATGGATGGAAAATTGTTTGAGTAATAGAAAAAATCCATCCTAGCCATTTTGCGTGAGAGTTCACAGCATTTTTAGTCGAAATCTGGCGGTTTTCTTATTTGGGCTCGGTTGCAGTTTTACTTGGCAATTTTTGTATTCTTCCTTCGAGCTTACTAACGTTTGTTTACATCGCATTTTCGATACCTGAAGATCAAGTTGACTGTTGTTTTGAGATGCAAAATTATTTTAACTGCAATAAATGGAAAAAATAAGAGATTCTTGCCGTCAAAGTGGCGTTGGAGAACCCTCCTGACTTTTTTGACGTTGAAATTTGCGCCCAATTTATGAAACTTTTTAAAAAACTGGATTTAGTTTTTTGATTGATACTCTTTTCATGCAATCTGAAATGATCCTTGCCTCTGACAACAACAGATTCACCTCCTCTCCCACGTTAAAAATTTGTTTCTTAAAAACTGCTTTAAAGTGTTAAACAAATCTGCATTTTGAAAATAATTCGCGGACAACATCTAAACTAAATTACTCCTTGGACATCGGCGATCCAAAAAAACAACGATTTGTAAAAAGTTTTCCTCAAATTTATACCTGTAAATCCCCAATAATTGCCCTGAACCTATCATTATTTCGCACCAAAAATAAGGGAAAAAATTTTAAAATTGTACAAATTTTTATTTTGTAGCAAAATCAAATAATTGATATATTGATATCATGGGAAGTGTCCAACTCCATAATACAAAATTATAAAATCCTATAATAGTCATCGGAATTATGAAAAAAATAGAAATTTACATGTGAACCTATGTTTATTTCGGGCACTGTATAAAGTATACATAGTTGTGATCATAAATAAAATTCTGAGTCGATGTATAGTCGTGTCAGTCAGTCTGTCGACATCAAGATACAGCTTTAAATTTTTAAGATAGAGCTTTATGATTTGGTATAGCAGTTTTTATTATATCGGTCAAAACTTAGTTTAATTTCGAAGAGGACCATATCGGTCCACCTCTTAATTATTTGTGATGTCAAAATGTGTTGTGACAGTTTTAAATAGATATTTTGGTTTAATCATTGAAAACGGTTTTATTCAAGAGTGCATAGATGAAATTCTTTAAAGTATGGACCAGAGTAGTCGTGCGAGACATTTTAGCGAAAAGTTTTGAACGTTTATGGGGGAGGTACCTGAAGGAGTGCACAAAATATTACGAATGTCAAATTTTGGACCGAATCGGTTGATCCGTTCGAGAGTTATTGTGCGTCCAACCAGCCAGACGGAAAGACATGGCTAAACGACTCCAAAATGTCTGAAACAGATTCAACAGATTCATTCTGAAACAGTCTAAAATAATTCTGATTACATAATGTAATAAATAGGTACATCCATATTTCAAATATACATATGTATGTATATGAAAAATGTGTTGATGTAATTACCAATATCAAATGCGATTTCTTCCTTGTCCAATAAAATACTTCCGTTCACGTCTTTGATTCAATTATAACATGTATTGGGCATTTAATTTACTAGAAGAAAAAGACCAACATACTGGTATGTGATGAATTTCGAATCGATTTGGCATGAAAACGATTTGTCCAAAACCAGTGAATTGTATTTAGATGTGATGGGAACCGCATCGAATTTCAATTCCACGTTGTTTCAATTTCATTAAATTCCCAAATACAAAAAACGGACTAGTGATCCCGAATCTCCAGCTGAAAGCGACATAAAAGACTTTTTGTGGCGAAGGCAAAAGCTGAAATAAAATTTAATGGAAAATAAAATAAATGTGTGTTCTTATTTAAATTGGCCGATATGAGAGCTTAGTGAGGTAATTTTTGTGATATTACATGATGAGAACAACAACATATTAAGCGGGTGTCTTTACCAATTTGGAGAAAACACAGATGTTAAAAGTAGATTTTTTGTTCTGTGCTTTTTTTTATCAAAATATCAAATATTTTGTTAACAAAATGTGCCAAAAATAAGGCAAATAAATGTTACCTTTTATCTTTTTATTCCCGTTCTTAAATTTCAAACTTTTTCTCATAAAAAAATCTATCCAAATTTTAACATCGTTTTTCAATCTACCACAAAAATATGACCGTTTTTAAAACGAGAAAAATAAACGATTATCGGATTGCATCACACGTCTTTTTGATAAATTTTTCCTTAGAACAAAATGGAATATGAAACCGATATCGAAAACAATTCGATGTCGGAAAATGTACATGCATCACACCTACGGTCGTTTTTGACTCGTTTTGAGCTCGAAATCGATTTCCATCACATACCTGATAATACCATTTTTTATTTTCTTTCTTGATTAGCATTTTGCATGTATTAATATACTAATCATAATCAGAGGTATTTGTCTTTAAAGTAAAAACTAAAAAATATTTTGTGATAACTTAGCACCTTTTGCAATAATTATGATATTTTACCATAAATGCCACATTTTGTATTAATTGAAAGCTTAGATGATTTAGTTTCATTATCAAGCTCTCTCCTTGAAATATGTCTAACAGAAGCAGAAATATCTGACATGGAAATAAAATTCCACAAATTAAGATATCCCAGCGTTTTTTTTCCGCATCACAAGCATTTCACCAATTTTGGTAACGCAATTGGGAACATTTTTAAGCTCAGAATGTCTACATTGTTGAAACTCATCCTAACAAAGCTGAGATACTCGTCAGAACAATTCATATACAAAACGAGAAAGTGAGATTTGCCCCAACCTATTTTGCATCATAATAAAGGTGATATTTCCCTCATCCATTGACGGGCTTTCCTTTTGGAATACGACTACTAAAAGCGCAGATATTCACATAAGAATAAAACTTTAAATTTTTGTCCACACAAGTTTTTTGTTCATTCCGACTCATGAGTATTATCCAACCATATTCAAGCTCAATAGGCTTGTTCCTCTATGGGAACCCCAATAACCCTAACCTTTCGTGACGATCCGATTAAAATTGCGACCTGTAGCGTGATTACAAAATATGGAAAAATGGGATGCATTATCGACTTTTGTGATATCTCCGTTATTTGGGCACATACGCCAACCCTCTTTGCATCATTGTAGAGATGAGATTTTCTTCTTTCATAGTCATGCTTTGCGTTTGGAAGGTCCCCATCCAATGCTGTGATATTCGTCATTATAATTAAAATCGCAAAAATGAAATGTTGGATTTCATTAGCGATTATTGCGATATATTCGTTGTTTGACAACCTACTACAACATACTTGACATCGTTAGAAAGGTGATATTTTCTACCTTCTTTCTTAGGCTTTGCGGACATGTTGACTTTTTTCCAAATAAGTTTTTTGTCCATTCCCCTGCATATTATCCGGCCATCACCAAAATTAGTAGTCTTCTTCCCCTCCGGGACCCCCCATTAACCACCAAAATTGCGGGATGATCCGATCAAAATTGCGATCTGTAGCGTGATTACCAGGTTTAGATGGACAGACGGATGGACGGACGGAAGGACACACATAGCCAGATCGACTCAGCTCGTCGAGACATTCATTTTGGTATATCAACCTTTTAGTAGAAAATTAACTTATGTTGAAACTGGGGTATGGGGTATTGTAACTCGCAAACAGTTGTTATATACCATAACTTTTGAACTCATTTTGGTAAAATAAACTGTTTTAGCCCAATTCACCGAGGGATTTTATAAATTACTAATTTGAGCGGAAGCTGTGGTCGTGTTAATTTAAAAAAATAGGAAAAAAGCCTTGAAGGAAACGAGTTTTTTGTATCAATTTCCAATTAGTGGCTTTACAACCCAATGTAGAGCTTAAGGCTCAAAGAAGAAGTTAAAGAATACACTTCAGAGATGAGGTTTCTAATGTATGATTTTTTAATATTTCCACTGCATCAATCTCAAACGTATGCTGACATTTTGAAAACTGAAAAATGGGATTTTTTATTTTTGTTCTAATCGGGACGCGCAGCTGGATTTATCTAAAAGCGTATTATTACCTTGTAGTACTCGCGATTTCGCATTTTTTAATGTATAACATGAGCGTGTAGCCCTCATAGGATCACAGCAATCTGCGCCCAAAGTCGAAATTTTTGTGCGTAAATTTTTCTAAAAAACCTGTTTTTTTTTTGGTTCAAAAATTGCAAACGTCATTCGATTTCCGTGGAAACCCGCGTAAATTTAGTTTTTTTTACGCCACTAGATCGGCGGATATGATACCCCTCAAATTTCGAAAATCTGCAAAAAATGTTTTTAAAATATCGCGTATTTAAACGCGCTTTGGATGTGTTATTTCTACTCAAATAAAGAGAGCGATATGCCCGCTTAAAATGTGCACAAACAGATATTTAAAAACTATAGCGAAACCCGAGATACAATTGAATTTTCTAAAAATTACGTGCGATGCTACATCAACGGTTCGTCATGGATCGCAATGAAAAGACATCAAATGATGTATTTTTTAAAGGTGATCATCGAAATCGGATGCGCATAAAATGTGTGGAAATTATGACCATTTTACTGTATTTTGCACCCTAATATGCAACAGATGCTACATCGATGCTTTTTTTTTTGAAATGGAAAAGACGATTTTAGACATTTTTCTTGATATATGGTAATATTCAAAAAAGTTTTACAATCGTTGAAGTTGAGGTTTTCCATTTAATAAATCGCGCTCTGTAAATATATTTTATACAATATCAATATATTTCTGTTGATTGAAGTGTTTTAGACACGATCTCATAATATGGACCATATATGCTACCCGATTGAAGGCATTTTTAGATACATTTTCTTACCTAAATAGGCACTTGGGGTATTCGTGGTCTCCACCTAAAGTTGGGGACAGGAAAGAAAACGAATTGTGCCATTTTAGTACAGAATATTTTATGGTGGATGGTATAAAAGTTAGGGCCGGCCGAACTTAACGATTTTTAACTTGTCTGCTTTGGTGGTGTACAGTAAAGAGCTTTGTCCCCATTCTGAGGGTATTTAGCTGTCGGTATAGTTTACTAAATGCAGAATATTTTTTTAATAAATTTTGATTTTCAAGGATCTTTAATCGTAATCCCTAAGAATTATTTATTTTTTTAAATTTTTCTTTTACCTTTAAAGAAAGGCTTTGTTGTATTCCCCAATTTATAGGACAATTACTTATTGTCCACCTTTCCCCTCCTCATTTCCAATTAACAATACATCCTGATCCCATTGATTCGATTGCAAAATTGCAATGACACTGATTATCCATCTTAAATTTCATAAATATTTACTTTGCAAATCCTAAATAAACTTTATTGAATCTTTGTTTTCACAGTAGATAATCGTTGCGATGAAGAAAATGCTATTTACTTCTTACGATTTCCTTATGAACTTTGCACCCATTGGATCATTGGATTTATTTACTCTTTTCAACTCCTACTACACGCATACATACATACATATTTACTCCCTAATGGTCACTCAAATGTAATATCATGCATTATTATGTCAACCTAAAGGTCTAACGTATGAAAGTGCAACCCCGCAACCTCCACCCCGACACACACACATACATGCATACTTACAAAAGTGTATGATCATGTATTCTTCCGGTTTCCGGCCGGTATGTCATTTAAGGATGTTAGCTAACGGTATAACAAATGCAGCAATTCTCATGTCTCTTCAGTAAGTTGTGTGTGTAACTGTGTGTGTTTGTGCACGACATTACAAGACGAAGGTAAGTACATTTATATTACATCTTGGGTCAATATGAAAGGGTGTGTGTGCTCTCCTTGTAGTGTCACTAAAATACATGGTCATGTCCAGGTGTATTACCGAAGACATGCTCATAGATTTCATATATTTGGAAATTAGAGTGGTTCGCGATATTAGAGGGGGGAGGTAGGGAAATATGAATTTAAATTTAAAATATATTAAAAAATATCGTGTTTTGGTAAAATATTTGAAACTCAAGTCTTTGCTATTGACAATTGCAGCAGTAGTAGTACATAATGGTATCCTGTATATGGCCTAGGTCATTATCCTTTTAAAGACATTAATCTCACCTCCAATAAGTTGTAATATTTTATTAACCAATTTCTAAATACATTTATTTTGGCACTTTGTACCTACCTAATCTAATATAAACTATTTATTATACACACGCAATTTACTTTGGCATAAACTGTATTCATCTCTACGCTTTTAGCTATGAGGACATTTATTATGCCAAAATACGACAAGTGGCTTAGCAATAAGACCCTCAAATCTTCCTCCCTATCAGCAGCTTAATGTGTATGTTAAGATTAAGTGTGTCAATCAAAATGCAAGATTTTCGCATCAGCAGAAACATTTTAAAGTGGGAAAACTCACAAGGAAAACAATGAAAATGCTAAAGTACTTAAAAAGGAGTGGGATTGCGTTAATTTTCAATGCATTTATTCAAGGACTAAAGAATTCAATTTCTATGACAATTTCAATCAAAATAGTGGAAGCTGGGATTTTTAACGATTATTTTATTTTATTTTAGGCGAGCTGAGCCATTTGCTTTAAGATGCTATAGAACTCTTGGTTAACGACAATTCATAGTGGAACTCTTAAGAACAATTTATACCTTTTGCTTTTAGACTAATGAGGGAATATGCCCTTTGAAAGGTTTACATCATACTTTAGGGACTTGGGGGAACAAGTGTCGAAAGGCTCTCCCAATGGTAATTAGCAATGCAAAGAGAATACAGGGATGTAATAAAGAGGATTAAGGAAATTTAAACTAATATGCCCATTCAATTCATAGGGCCAGATATGATCATGTAATCAAGTCTAACTTAAACAAAAACAATCAAAAATGTCCCTAATTCTAATAATGGTTTTAGACCCCAAATATGTTTTGAAGAAATCCGTTTCAGGCAATTTGGAATTGATTTAGCAATGTCCGTCTTCTGGTAGGAGCGCACGATAATTCTTAAACGAATCTACCGATTTGATCTAAAATTGGGTTCTAGTATTACTTTTTCCTAAAGTAGCCCAGCAAAATGTTCGATGCCAAAGATGCTATTCAAGAATGGGTGCAAGTGAAATGGAATGGCATTTTTTCAGCATCTTCACTCATTCTTTTTACAAGAGCGTGACCCCAAAAGATGCAATTCATTTTCAGATCCTAAGCATGTCATCTTTACTAACTCGATGGAATGGCATTTTCAACAATTCTTTGGCATGGCATCTATACCAATCCTTTGGCATGCCATCTTAACCAATTCACAAGAATAGCATTTTCACTAATCTATGGCATGTCATTTTCACCAACCCTTTGGCATGTAATTTTCACGTCTTGTTCGGAAAATGGAAAATGCTGTATTGCAAAATGATTTTCATTTTTTTTTATTTTATTAATTCAAAGGAATTAATGAAATAACTATAATTTATTTATCATCATAAAGTTTACATCTATAATTGCAGTTTGTTCTCGTTGTTGTAACAGTAGTTAATATGTTTGTGTTCTCATTTTTCTGCTTAATCTGACTCTGGGTCTATCAGTCGTAAGAATGTGGCTATTTCGTTATTTATATGGTTTGTAACCACAAAGCTGCAAACTTAAGTTTCTTAGCAGGATTGGTAGGGCAATTGAAAAGGAGCAGTGCTGTATGCTGGGCAGATGTTTTCCACGGTGTCATCAGTACTTGCCCTATAGGAATTTTGACGTCTGCACCATCCCGAGCGTATTGACCCAAAACTACTCTGGTTTGTCCTGACAGCTGGCGCTTCTCAGCTGCGATAGATGGTGAATGTTCTCCAAGGACCGCATTCACACGATAACTGTTTACTGCATCTGCGACTGCATTCTTGTGAATGCTACTTAAACCTGGTTGAAAGGCTTGTTGATCTAGAGGTTCTCTCTTGTAACGTTACACTTCTCTTTCTTGATTATGAGCACGGCTTGCTCTGAGTGAGTCCTCTGCTAATATGGAGATGGAGATGGCCTTCAGCGCAGTTGTTGTGCTGCTTACGGATCCTATGCTATTGATCGGCAACTGGAAAGTTATTTCTGATGCTGGAAGAACTATAGCCACAAGGGTCCGAAATCGGGTTGTAAGATTCACCTTTGCTGGCATCCTTTTCGGGCTTCAGTAGCGACAGGTTGTAAATTAAAGTGAGAAACTTGACTTCCGGCCGTCCCAGCTGTTGCAGTCTAAACACCGCCGCTGCACGCAACAGAGTTTACTTCCTCCGCAACAGGTTTTGATTCATCTTACAAAGGATTTTACTTCCCATCAGAGCAGTGCAGATTTCGACATTGACTCCAACTGCAGATTACTATTTCGTGAATTTTATTTTACAACGTTATGGAAATTTTTGTTGTTTTGTAGGGATCTACAAATCGACTTGTTGAGCAGGGTTCTCTAGAGCAGGCAAGGAAACTTTTATAATTGGTGTGTTCCTTTACTTTTAAAAATGGTAATTGTTGCAAAAATGGTAAAAGTGGTGAACTGCTCTCATATAAATTGTATGCTTTTAAAAGTAAGGAAACACTTTGCGGGTAAAAACTGGTAACCTCAGGCATGTAAAGGAACACGACTAATACCAAAGACTGCAGTCCGACTTTACTTTTAGCTCAATGATTGGGACTTTCTAGCATAATAAATCTTACATTGCTTTAAACGTACATATTTAGATAAATAAAAGAATATATACATGTGTAAAAATAAAAAGACAAAATTCATCTCTATTGGATCGATGGAATGGGTTCAAATGCTAAGGAAAAGATCGGATCTACCACGACTTCCTTTGAATTGGTTCAAATGCTGATGAAACGATCGGATCTTTCACGACTTCCTTCGAATGGTTTCAAATGCTGATGAAAAGATCGGATCTTTCACGACTTCATTAGAACCAATGCAAAAGATCCAGTGAAATCATGGCATCTCATGGAACCACTTCCATAAAATTTTGCTGGGTAGATCTAGATGGGTCACATCGATCTACTCCTTCTGGTACCTCCCCCACACAAGTTCAATTTTGTTCGCTTAAAAGGTGTGTACGATAACTCTCGAAGGGAGGACCCGATTTGGTCCAAACTTTACATATATGTAGTTATATTTCCTTAGTCGAATATGGTCAATATAGATCCACTCATTCAAGAATTTTCAAAAATGTTGGCACAAGTGCAGTTTATGAACTCTTCTTGGATCGCCATGAAATATTTTGCAGCATATTGTGCTTGCAGCCCCTTTTACGACATAACCCTGCCGACACCGATCCGATTTGGCGGAAACTTTGCACATCCTGAAATTTATTCCTAAAATAACTAATGGAACTTGACCAGGAAAAGACAAAATTTTTTAGTTTTCCGTCGAAAAAAATGTAAAACAATTTTTTTAAGCTATATGAAAGATTTTTGATTCATGGTTTGAGAAAAAAATCATATTCTCAAATCTGTTCGAGATACTAATTACGGTTATTGCGCGCAAAAGTTATGGCGGCTTCAATTCTGATAATAAGAAAAAATCTTAAAAACCCCTTCTCATTGTATTAAGAAACACTGTTAATTAATGGCTTCCTAGGCACTATATGATTACTGAGGTCCCAATACTTAAGTAAAAAAGTTGTAACTTTTCGAAAGAAAGAATTAAAAAAATTGATAGTTTGCAACTTGTTTTAATAAAGTTCAAGCTTTTTATGAATCCAAAAAATATTTAAAAAATATGTACGTAATCTAAACATCGCGAAGATTCAAATGAAACCAAAACTGTACAAATCTGTTTAGCGGTTCGCATATTATACCAAAAACAAAAAATATCTTGAGCAAATTTTAAAAATGTTTGTAAGAAAAAAATATTTATTTCAAATTTATTTTGTCAGTTGGTTGAAGAAAATTTAGGAAAAATAGGTCGGAGTTATTCATCTATTTTAGGTAAAATTCTCGCGAAAACGGACATTTATTATTGTAATCACTTCAGAATACACGCTATCATCTTGCGGAAGATATGGAAGACTTTCAAATAAATTTTGGATTTCTTTTAATTGGGAATAATTTTGAAGGAAATCTGTATCGGTAATATACAGTTTGAGATGCGTGAAAAATCGCGAAATTCTCAAAATCACTTTATGCGCATGTGGTTTCCCGAGTCAACGAATTGTTTTCTTTTCATTTGTGTACATTTACCAAGATTTACTTTGGCGGATGCTATGTAGCATCGTCTACAGTTTAGTGTGAAAAACAACTGTAAAACGCTTATAATTTGCACAAATTGAATACATTTTTTATGCGCATCCGTTTTCACTATCAACCGTGAAAAAAATACATGGACTAAACCTATTTCAATAAAATCCATCAAGAACCGTGGATGTAGCATCACACAATATTTTTGGGATACATCGTATACTGCTCCCATGCCACAAAATTTTTTAAATCGCTGTTTTCGCAAAGTGATGTGTCAGTTTCTTCATTGAAATAGAACGATCCACATAAAACGCGAATTTTCTAAAACATTTTTCGCATTTTCAATTTTTGCAGTAGTCGTTTTCACCGTTCTAGGGGATGGATCTCCACGATCAATGATTTATATGATCCGGACCGCCGTAGAAATAAAAAAAAATCATTTTGTATACTTCTACTTTTACTTTGGACAGATGTCCGTCATTTGAATGGTTCAACCAGCAATCGAATAGCAACGTAAAAAACCTCGCTAGCTTCACATTTTTTTGCTAAATTTTTGAGCTTTGTTCAAAAACACTTAATTTGATCCAGTAATAGTCATACACGCAGAAAAATATATGTTAGAAATATGTTTGGATCCAAACAAATATTTGTTTGGGACTGGTTTCAAACAAATATATGTTTGAATCCAAACATAATTTGTTTGAATCCAAACATAATTTGTTTGTATCCAAACAAATATACTCGTATGTTTGCAACAGTTTGTAACATATCTCAAGTTTATTTGATTGGGTACCAACATATTTATACCCTACACCACTATGTGCGGAGGGTATTATAAGTTGGTTTCGGCCAAAAAGTTTGGAACGCATTGAAATAATGGTCGTAGACTCATACTTATATATACCAAAATGATTGTCTCGACGAGCTGAGTCGATCTGGCTATGAGTGTCCGTCCGTCTGTCCATCTAAACCTTGTAATGACGTTACAGGTCGCAATTTGGTCGGATCGTCCCCAAATTTTGGGTGTTGATAGGGGTCCCGGAGGGGAAGAAGCCTATTGATTTTGGTAATGCTCGGATAATATTTAGGGGTCGGAATGGGCAAAAAACTTATTTGGAGAAAAAGTCAAAGTTTTTTTCCAAGGCGAATATCTCAGCTTCTATAAGGGGTATAAAACTTGCAATGAAAATAGAAAATATCACCTTTCTGACAATGTAAAGTAGGTTATCGTAGGTGGTCAAACAACGAAGATATCACAATAGTCGCAAATAAAACCTAACTTTTCATTTTTGCGATTTTAATTATAATGACGAATATCACACATTTGGTAGGGAACTTTCCAAAAACAAATCCTGACAAAAAAATTAGAAAATCCCATATTTATTTGGCCAAATAACGGAGATATTGCAATAGTCGTTAATACAACCCATTTATCAATTTCTTGTAATCACGCTACAGTCGGAATTTTTATCGGATAATCACGTAATTTTGGACGTTGATGGGAGTCTCACAGAGGAAGAATCATATTGATTTTAGGGATGCTCAGGTAATTTTCAGGGGTCGGAATGGTTAACAACTTATGTGGAGAAAATTCAAAGTTTTGTTCATATACGAATATCTCCGCTTCTAGTTGTGTGTCCCTAAAGGAAAGCTCGTCAATGGAAGAAGAAAAATTCTCCTTTACATTGATGCAAACTAGGTTGGTGCTCAAAAGATGGAGATTTCGCAAAAGTTAGTAATGAATTCCATTTTTTAATCACGCTATAGTTCGCAATATTGATCGAATCGTCAAGAAATTTTGGGAGGAAGAAGCCTATTGGTGATGGTCGGATAATATTCAGGGGCAGCAATGGACAAAAATGCATGTAGAGAAAAATTCAAAGTTGTATTCTTTTGCAAATATCTCGGCTTCTAGTAGGGTATTCCAACGGCAAAGCCTACGAATGTAAGAAGAAAATATCGCCTTTACATTGATGTAAAGTAGGTTGGTGAAGGTGGTCAAACAAGGGAGATATCAGAGTAGTCCGTAATGCATCCAATTTTCCATCTTTTTTTGTAATTACGCTACATGTCGCAATTTTTATCGGCCGTCACGAAATTGTTGTGGCCTACGGCGTTCCCAAAGAGGAAGAAGCATATTGAATGTGGTGATAGTCGGATAATATTCCCTAAAATAAATGTTTAGAAGTGAAAAGCTTTTGTACAGAGCTAGTGGTGTGGGGTATTACATAGTCGACCACGTCCCGACTATAGCCTTTGCTCACTTGTTTTTATGTTGGAACATATTTTTTATGGGTGGAGAGAGAATTTTTGTCAAAGAGAGTAACAGCAGGGTTCTCGGGGCTGCGAAATGCTGTTTTATAATAAATGGTGGTGTGTATGCGGACCAACACGTGTGTTTCGTGCTCTGTTGTTGTTAACCAACGTAGCAAGCGAAGGAAAAAAAGGTTTGTTATTTTTTCTTCAGTTTTCTAAATACAATCGTTGAGTAAATGTGGTAAAGTAAGTGAATAAATCAGTGTTTTGTGTTTTCTTTAAGAAATTGAGCTTTTTAGTAAATTAAATGCCCAATACATTTTTTATTGGAAATTTTATAATTGAATCAAAAAGGTGAATGGAAATATTTTATTGGACAAGGAAGAAATCGCATTTAATATTGGTAATTACATCAATACATTTTTCATAAACATACATAGCTTTGAATTTTGTTGTAACAACTTGTATTCACTGCCCCCCCATACGACGGTACAAGTTTCATCAGGGGCAAGCCGATACTTCCTGACAAAATAGCCTGAAAGTTGTAAAAAACCCCTGTGATACCGTGTGTAGTTGTTGGAGCGCATGATAACTCTCGAACGGCTCTGCCGATACCGTCCAACATTTGGCCTTCGTAATATTTTGTCCAAACTTAGTTTATGTTCGAAGATTAGCCATATCGGTCAGGTACCATTCGACATATTTTGTCCAAACTTAGTTTCAGTTCTCAAGTCCACAAACTTCCGTACTTCCCCCCAAAATTTAAAAATGTCACTAATATGGTATGCATGATCCACTTTCTTGAACGGGGTAACAAAAGGCTCTAAATACATTCGATCTATCCTTAGATGAAAGTTTCAATTCACATAGGCTGATGGTACATCTCTGTCGGCAGAGCCGACTGATACTTTTTTAATTGTTTTTGTGGCTATTGGGTTTGTATTTATATTATATCTAAACAAATATTTGTTTGCAATAATTCTTTCAAACATAAATCGTGTTCGAACATGGACCATATCGGTCTACTCCTTCTAGTACCCCCACGGTCCACTCCTTCTAGTCTTATATAGAAAGAAGGCTTCTTGAGGTCTTCTATAGACACAAGACCTCTTGTGGTCTTCTATAGACCTCTTGTGGTTTTCTATAGAGAGAAGTATCTTGAGGTCTTCTACAGACTTGAGGTCTTATAGACAGAAACCATTTGAGATCTTTTATCGAAAAAATACAACTTGAAGTCTTCTGTAGACAGATGACCTTCTTGTGGTCTTCTACAGACAGATGACCTCTTGAGGTCTTCTACAGACATATGACCTCTTGAGGTCTTCTATAGACAGATTACTTCTTAATGTCTTCATGGGGTCTTCTATAGAGAGTAACCTTCTTGAGGTTTTCTATAGACAGAAGACTTCTTGAAGGCTTTTATAGACAGAGACCTCTTGAGGTCTACTGAAGGCATTTGATCCCTTGAAGCCTTTTAGAAAAATACTTCTTTAAGATTTTTATAGACAGAAGACCTCTTGTGGTCTTCTTTAGGTAGAAAACCTCTTGAAGTCTTCTATAAGAACACCTCTTGAAGTTTTCTGTAAGAAGACCTCTTTAAATCTTCTGTAAGAAGACCTATTGATGTCTTCTAGAAAAAAATACTTCTGTCTATAGACAGAAGACCTTTTGCTGTGGGTTTAGTTGGGGAATTAAACAAATACAGATTGTCGTGCTGTCCCAATCCACTTGAGTTGGGTATCGTTCTATAAATTCGGGATACGTCCGGATCTTAAATGAGTAAAAGCCACTCGTGTTTGCCTTGGCAACTGGGGTTCTTCTTCTGCGATGGATATGGGTGGTCTCATTCACATTGTATCTTTAATGCTATTCATGCTATACCTGCCTGACAAAGTCGTTGATCTAAATATCATCGTTTGTACATTTGGAGCTCTCTCTCTAGATCATAATCACCACGGACCGGCCTATTGCATTATAAGAGGTCAACAAGGTTTCTTTGTCAGCGCTTTAAGTGCTGCCGGCCAGCGACTTGAGGACCTTGTTCTTACTTTGGATCTTGTGGTAAATAGAAAAAGCTTGTGCGGACGACTTAGACATTTTGTCGAACGTTACACCCAATACCTTGAGGAAGTGCCCTGGGGAACTCCCTGTTTATCCTACGGGTCTTGGACTTCTTATTTCTGAATTCTACAAACGACTGGTGTACAAACATATAGTTGATTACACCGTCCGACAATTTTCAAAAAATGTTGTTACACTTGAACCGGACTAAATACGTTTGAAAGTATAGGAAAAACGGAGTATAATGGTATTTTTAATTTTTCGTTTTCTCATCGTTTTGATCTTTTAGAGGTCAAACAAATTTCAAAGGTCAACATTTTTCAAAAAAAAAATATTTGAAATACTTGTACTCGTCGTACGATGCTGGTATTGGTGTCATATTAAAGAGGAGAGTATAGGCTTTATATAATAATTATAAATTATTGCATTCCAGGATAAAAAGGACATTAAAAATATCCTTGAAAAATTAAATCAAAAGTGAGCATTTTGGCAGGCGCATATCTCCTAAACCGCGAAGAATTTTAATTTGCTCATGGAGGCAAAGTTGTAGCTCTTGTCATAAAGAACATCAATTCTGGACGAATGAAATACGGCGTAGCACACACCTCATCACCCTATCACTCTCGTGGTTATCTATGAGACCTCTTCAGGTCAGTAACTGCCACGCCGTAGAAAGTAACAGTCGTTCTATCATAATTTTTTCCCGGATTCGAGGGTGATGTAACCGTTGCCCACAATATACTTAATACTCTAGCAAGTTTGCATTGCTTGAGGTGGTCTAGGCACTTTTTCCGCTTATTTTCGCCTACAAGCCGGTTAACTTCAAGAATAATTTCTCTAACTCTTGGGTCTTTAGAGTTCGGGTATTTGAGCTGCAGGCTGCAGCTGATTATGTCCTGGAAAATTCTTTCAGATACATTAGATCTGAGGGAATGGACAGTTCTCTGAAGCTGTGATTTTTAAATTCTCTGAAACATATAATTGACCATTAAATATTACTAGGAGAGAAGTATCCCATTATCCGGGTAAATTAGTTAATTTAAAGGCTCCCCAAAATACATACATATGTATGCACTGCCCTCTGCATCCGCATCAAAATTTTTCTTTTCCACATACCCTCCCCAAATTTCATCACACGTTCGTTCATAAACCATATGAGTTGACGCTAACAAAAATTTTTGTTGGTGTTTACCCCCATTGGGGTTTTCATTTAAACCGCAATAACAATCGTGACACAGCTGACACAGCGGCCGGCATGGCGGCCTGCCTGCCTGGCTGCCTGCAGTGGTATAAGAATAACAACACTAACGATGACATTACGACAGTAATTTTTGGTAACAGTTTGTGAATGTGAAAAATAACAACATTTATCTCTCGCTCCCTCTTCTCATTCGCAGCACAATGCATTGTTATGCGTTTTGCAAAGTGTGAAAGTGTCATAAAAATTGCATTAAGGAAACGGAAACTGGCAAACAAAAAATCAGACCCGTGTCTGAGTGAATAAGTGAGTGTGTGTGTGAAAATTTGCTTTAAGGATGTACATGTGTTGGTGTCATGTGAACACTAACATATGCTTGTTCCTGTATTGCGTCTGCAACATCTTTATGAACATGTATGCGAAAGAAGTTGAGGTGACGGAATATATGGAGGAGGTGAGGGTTTGTTTGTACGAGAAAAATATGGAATTTGTTTTTTATTGTTATTGGGAGATAGATTAAAGTAGATAAATTTGATAAAGAAGATTTGCTTTATTTTTACTATGGGAAAGATATTGGGTTTCAAATATTATAAAAGTCGAAGACTTCTCTGAAGACAGAAATATATTTGTAACAATTAAAAAATCATTAAGTTCCGGGCCGGGCCGAACTTTTTATACCCTCCACCATAAAATATTCTGATCTAAAATTTAATAATTAGTTTTCTTTCCTGTCCACAATTTTAGGTGAATATATTTTATCACCACGGGGTACCCCAAATGCCTAAATTAGTTAAAAAATTTACCTAAAGTATCTTCAACCGGACGGCACCTTTAAATGGGGCCTATATAAAAGAGTGGATCTATGTTGCCAATTTTTGATAAAGAAGTTTTGTCCACTGGGAACCTCAAATGTCTAATTACAGATAGTTCAGTCAACAAATGTAGATAAAACCCTCAAAACACCGAAAGTCGGAAGGTACCGATGTATGGAAATTATACCAAAAAAAAAAAAATTAACCTATGTTGGTAATTTTTGGTGGAGAAGTGTGGTTACTAATAAGAACCTCAAATGTTCTTAGTTCGGTTAAAAATTATGGCTAAAAACCTCAAATACGGAAAATCGGAAGGTACCGTTATATGGGGGCAATAGCAAAACATGTACATATCTATGTTGACGATTTTTAGTAAAGAACCTCTAATGTCAAATTACAGCTAGTTCGGTTAACAATTCTAGTTGAAATCCTCAAAATACCGAAAATCGGGAGGTACCGTTATATGGGGACTATATCAAAACATGGACCTATTTTGAAAATTTTAGGTGGAGAAGTCTTGTGACCACTGAGAACATCAAATGTAAAATTACAGCTAGTTAGGTTAAAAATTGGGACTACTTCACCCAATTCGGTTAAAAAATTTAGGTAAAATCATCAAAATACCTTAAGTCGGGAGGTACCGTTATGACCCCCTGCCTTTTGAAAAAATACACATGTAGCATTCGGCTCAGAATTTTATCCTGATCACGAAGATATATAATTTTGAGGGTCACACATTATTATTTCAATGCCCTCCATACGATACCCTACTTTTGAGGCCTATAATCGTGAAAGTTCAAGTGATGGAGAAAAACGCCGAGACACTTGTATTTTTATGCCCTCAGCCTTTAGTTTAGGGTGGTTTTTATACCCAAACCAGGTAAGGCAAGTTACGCAGTACCAAAATCTTATCGCCCGATAAGTTTAACATATTTTTTACTCAAGACAATGGAACGGACAGTCGATACCATGATCAAGAGCAAAATCCCTAACGACATGTTGAAATATAAACAACATGCATACGTGAAAGGTAGATCAGTGGAAACCGCATTACATGAGGTAGTACACCACATAGAGAGGACCTTCGAAATGAAGATGTACACACTCGCAGTTTGCATCGACATAGAAGGTGCTTTCAACAACGTCAGCACGGAAACGCTGATCCACTCCTTAGACGAATTTCGTGTAGACAGAACGCTGAGGAACTGGATAGACGACATGCTAACGAACAGATGGATAAGCTGCGCGCTACATGACGTAACAAGAAGAGACAAAGTAGGGCAGGGAACGCCACAGGGGGGATTTTATCGCCGCTTCTGTGGGTCACTACCATAAATAGTCTACTAAGGTCCTTAACAAAGGAAGGATTTGAACCAGTCTGTTATGCAGACGACGTTATAATACTTCTCAGGGGAAAGAATCCAAATCTACTTTGTAGGAGAGCCGAAGAGGCTCTAAATATAGCTTACAACTGGGCTAGACCAAGAAGTCTTACTGTTAACCCGAAAAAAACAGAGTTATGTCTTTTCACTAGGAAAACGAAATTGGGCTCCGTCGAGGAACCAGTTTTCCTGAATAAGACATTAACTATATCTCCAACAGTTAAATATCTGGGGGTAATTCTAGATAGGAAACTCAAATGGAAAGACCATATTCAGGAAAGGGCTACCAAAGCACACAGATGTTGGTCAACTTGTAGAAGGGCTATAAGCTCAAAATGGGGTTTTAATTAAGAAGCGTAATAAGACCGATTCTTACTTACGCATCTGTTGTATGGTGGACAGCTATGGACAAAAAATACAATGTGGAAACATTGCAAAGAGTCCAAAGAATGTGCTGCCTAGGTATTAGCGGGGCGATGAGGACTACACCAACTAGGGCTTTAGTGGCAATTCTATTTGTCCACCTGATAGAAATACTGGTAAGGTATGAAGCAGCCATCGCGGCTATAAGACTGAAAGCGATGAGCGAGTGGATCGAAGGAGACCACCAAACATACCAGCAATGCATATTACGGTTCACTACGGGTGAATCTATAAATTAAAAAATTTCGGACCGGATACCAGAATCAAGTGAAGTAGCTTTGTGTGAAGTTCTAATACCGGACAGAGATATGTGGATCTATGGAAACCTAGCACAGATTCCCGCTGGAAGCTGCGGGTTTACGGACGGGGCTGTGTTAGGGGGGAGAACGGGACTGGGTCTTTATATCGTAGACACGGAAACGAGGATCTCCCTTCGGCTGCCGGATCATAACACGATCCTCCAGGCCGAGATCCGAGCGATCACAGAATGTCTGAACTGGTTTAAAAAAAAATACAAGGCCACTCACAGTTAACATCCTTACGGATAGTAAAGCAGCAATTAGAGCTATAACAAGTAAGGCAACAATATCGAAAACTGTCTTAGAGTGTAAAAATTCAATTAACGACTATTCCCATTATGGCTCGGTAAACATTATATGGGTACCAGGACACATAGGGATTACGGGAAACGAAGTAGCAAACTCCTTAGCAAAACATGCCAGGGAGCTACCTACAGTAACTCTAGACAATGCCAAACCTTTAAAGGCGGCGCGTATAGAACTAAACTAACTAAAAGCTTGGGCAAAGAATGCTCATGTATCCCTATGGAATAACAAGGAAAAGGGAGAAACTACAAAAATCCTATGGGGAAACCCAGACCAGGACAAAACAAGTGACCTCCTAGTGATGAGTAAAAAGGATATCAGTAGACTGATTTGTGTCCTTACAGGGCATCTAGGACTACAAGCGCATCTGCACAGGATAGGCTGTGCGGAGAATAGTGAATGCAGGGCATGTGGCGAGGACAACGAAACGTTGGAACACTATCTCTGCCACTGCCAGGCTTTCACAAACTTGAGAACTCAACTAATGGGAAACATCATAATTACAGGACTCGACCATATCAAGGACATCGGGTTCAAAAACTTGAGGGACTACGTCAATGGGACGGAACTCCTAAACTAACAACAACAATTTCCAGGACACATAAAATTAGAGTGCACAACAGGCCTCTTCTGGCTTAAGTGTATGCCCTTTCTTTTTAAGGACATGTGGTGATCTTGAATCACCCCTCTTCTCAACCTAACCTAATCTTAGTTTTAGGCTAAATAGGATATATACACGTTGATACGACCAAAAATGTGTCTCATCGAAATAATGGGTTTAGACCCCAAGTATATTTGAACGAAATCTGTTTCAGACAATTTGGAGTCGTTTTAGCAATATCTGTTCGTCTGTCTGACTAGCTGGTGCGCAAGATAACTTTCAAACGAAGGGTCTAAAATTTAGCATTCGTAATATTTGTCCAAACTTAGTTTAAGTTCGAAGATGTCATATAGAGGCCTAAATTGGCAATTTCCCAAGATAACTTTCGCAGGTAGTTTTTGATTGGACCAAACTTTGCACATCGTATTATTTCATCATCATGTATCAGGTTGGAATTTAGGCTATATCGGTCCAATTCTTCGGGTACCTTTCCCACAAAATTTGGGAAAAGTGCAGTTAAACAGCTCGTCTCGGATTGTTTGGAATTTTTTTCCAAAAAAAACTTCTTCTTGCGACTATAAAATTTTTTCGGGTGCTAGTCCATTCTTCCTGCGATAATGGACCAAAATCTTCAAACGATATTGTGTTTGCTTCGTTTCTATAGGTCCGAGGCTGATGGTATATCTCTGTCGGTACAGCTAACTTACACTTTCTTACTTGTTATTTTTGGTATTTTATCTATCTTATTTTTTGTCTTCTTGTCAGAATATGTTTAACTTTTCATGGCCAAAAAAAAAAGTACACACACTGATATTTAAAAGTTTCAAAACTTTAATTATTTATTACATATTTATTATAAAATAGTTTAATTTTTCCAATTTGTGGGTGTCCTTTAAGTGTAGGAATAAAATGGTGGTGGCTAAAAATAAACATTTTTAATGACAGATCATCTATAATAACCGAAATTATTACTTACATCGACGTGATTATTAGCCAGCAAGGCTGTGAGTGCAGCAGCAACCAATACAAGGAAATTCATTTTCAAATTGTTTTATCAGAATGAATTTTAACAATGATCTAAAATGGGGATTTGCTTTGATTTTATATGTACTTGGCTTATTAAGAAGAAGATGTATGCATTCGAATGCATAACAAATATTAGATTTAAATTTTTATTCGAATTTCAAAACCGAATAGTTCTAAAGATGTAAATTATGCACACAAGCAAAACTTATATTTGGTCATTTGCATATGCATTGCACAATGGTCTAAAATTCTTTATGCATTGAAATTGATTATCTATATTAATAACAGAGTTGGGCAATTGAACGACCTAGTTCACTGTCCTAGTTGAAAAACGTATGAGTAACATCATACAAACTAACGTGAGATATTAAGTATACGCATTTTGTTCATACAAACAACCGGTGTCCAATGAACTAGATTGTGAACTAGGTCGTTCAATTACCCAACTCTAATTAATAAAATAATAAAGTGATTGACTCTAGAGTTGAATAATCTAGTTCCTACTTCCTTGTACTAGTTCTAAAACGTATGAGTAACATCATGAAATGTAACGTGTGATATTAAGTAAGTTTGTTCAAAGAAAAAATGTGGGCCATTGGAACTGCGAAGGGAAGTAGATAGTTCCTTTGGCACAACTCTAATTGACTCACTGATTGACTGACTGACTTACTGGTGGATTCATCACCGCCCAGACGAAGCGGCAGAACCTATAGTCTTGAAATTTTGGGTGAGGGTCAGTCTTGGTCCGAAGGTGTCAGGTAAGTCTGGGTTTTTGGAAATTCGTTCGAAAACGGTAAAAAGTACTTAAAGGTGAATATAGTACCATTTGTATTTGGTGAACCAGTAGAGCTAGAGGGTCACTGATGATAGGATAGATGTACTAAAGAGTTTTTAGAAATTCGAACTAAATGTGTACGAAAAGTACTAAAATGTACTAAATTTGGTACAATTTGGTATTATGTGAATGGATAGAGGTGGAATCTTGAAATGGAGAGTCAAGGTCTAGAAGGTTGTTTGATACAAGGAGGTGATTTTTAAAATGTGTACTCTTTTATATGAAAAGTACTAAATTTGGTACAATTTGAATTTGGATGAACCAAAATTTGGAATTAGGATCTGTTTGAACATAGGATTGAAATATGGAGGTAGTTTTGAAAATTCGTACTTATGTGTACGAAAAGTAGTAAATGGTACTACATTTGGTACAATGGGAATTTGGGTGAACGGATAGAGCTAGAATCCTGAAATTTGAAATTGAGATTTCTGTTGGAGTGTAGTAGGATTGAGGTAGTTTTGGAAATTCGTACTTATGGGTACGAAAAGTACTAAATGGTTATAAATTTGCTACAATTTGGATTTGGGTGAACGGATAGAGCTGGAATCCTGAAGTTTGTAATTGAGATTACTGTTCAAGTGTAGGAAATTGGAAATTCGTATTTATGGGTACGAAAAGTACTAAATGGTACTAAATTTGGTACAATTTGGATTTGGTAAACGGATAGAGCTGGAATCCTGAAATTTGGAATTGAGATTACTGTTGGAGTGTAGGATTGAGATAGTTTTGGAAATTCGTACTTATGGGTACGAAAAAGTACTAAGTGGTACCAAATTTAGTACAATGGTGGTTTGGCTGAACGGATAGAGCTGGAATCCTGGAATTTGGAATTGAGATTTCTGTTGGAGTGTAAGATTGAGGTCGTTTTGGAAATTCGTATTTATGGGTACGAAAAGTACTAAATGGTACTAAATTTCGTACAATGAAGACTTGAGTGAACGGATAGAGATAGAATACTGAATTTTGGAATTAAATTTTTTCTGGTATGGGTATAAAAGTTCTAAATGGTACTAAATTTGATACAACGGGGAATTGGGTGAACAGAGAGAGCTGGAATCCCGAAATTTGGAATTGAGATTAATGTTGGAGTGTAGGATTGAGGTAGTTTTGGAAATTCATATGTATTGCTATTAAATGGTAAATTTTGGATTTGAGTTCATGGATAGCACTGGAATCCTGTTATTTGGAATTAAGGTTACTGTTGAAGTGAATGAGTTTTGCAAAATCGTACTTTTGAGTATGAACAGTACTAAATGGTACTAAGTTTGGTACAATTTGGTATTGGAGCTGGAATCCTGATATTTGTTATTATTTGGTATTAATGTCAGTGTAGGTTGATGGGTGACGTAGGGGATGGAAGATACCAAGGAACGGTCCTGACCGTCTTGAACATGGCAAAGCCCAAGATTTATTTTGGTCCCTCTTTCATCTCAAGTGGACACTGACCACCCCGTGGTGTCACCTGGGGAACTGCCTTTAACACCCGTTAAAGGTAGTGAGCTAACATGTGCCGCGCGTTCGCCCATAAGAACGTTAAAAACATGGGTTTGGGCGTCGGGTTAGTAACACTCCCCTAGAAAAAACAGCCTACTATGAAAAAACGAAAGAAAAGAAAAACAAACCCCTCTAAAGTTGACGAACCCCGCAAACGTTTTAAGGACCATGATCTGCGAATCTGCACCTGGAATGTTCGCACTCTTTATAGAGAAGGTGCAGTCTTCGCATTGGCAGATGTACTTGAAAAGTACAAGGCCGACATTACTGCCATACAGGAAATACGATGGAACGGGAAAGGCGTCACAACAGCACCTAAAGGTGACGCTGCCATGACATAAAGCATGAGTTTAGTTGCGGATTTGTAGTTGGTCGGAAGTTGAAACATCTGGTTTCCAGCTTTACCCCAGTGAATGAAAGACTTTCTGCAATTCGAATAAAAGCAAAATTCTTCAGCATCAGCTTTATTTGCGCTCATGCTCCCACTGAAGACAAGGACGAACTGACCAAAGATATATTTTATGAGCGCTTAAAAAAACATATGACTGTTGTCCTGTCCATGACATTAAAATTATACTAGGCGATTTTAATGACTAAATTGGAAAGGAGAATATATTTGTCCCAACAGATGGGAAATTCAGTCTCCACAGTGAAATATCTAACAATGGTATGAGGCTGATAGACGTTGCAGCTGCAAAAAACATGGTAGTTAGCAGTACCAGATTTAAGCATCTCGATATTCATAAGGGCACCTGGCTGTCTCCAGATCAAATAATCAAATTGATCGTGTTGTCATAGATGGAAGACATTCATCGAGCGTGTTGGATGTACGATCGTTCCGAGGCGCAAACATTGACTCGGACCACTACCTTGTTGCAGCAAAGGTACGTACCCGTCTAAACGTTGCAAATAAAGCACGAACAGACACGACGCGGAAGTTGGACATCGATAGGCTGCAAACACAACAGATAGCCACAGCATATTCCACTCAACTAGCCCAATTGCTTATTGAGAGCACTCCTTGTCCCGATAACATAACAACACAATGGCAAAATATTGCCCACTCCATGCAAACAGCCGCAAAATCCATACTTAGATACCAGATACCTCCTCAAAGGAATTCATGGTATGACCAGGAGTGTCGTGCTGCTACCGAAGAGAAAAATGCGGCATATAGAGCTACTTTACATTCAGTAGCAACGCGTACAGCACGAGGGAGATATCAAGTGAAAAGGAGAGAAGAGAAACGTATTTTCCGCTAGAAAAAGAGAGAAATGGAAAAGCGGGGGTGAGCCAGAATGAAGTCCGAAAATTCTACCAAAGAGTGAACACCAAAGTGATTGCTTTGGAACTGGCACATCTTCCTGTAAAGACCAGCAAGATAATTTGGTAATTGATGCAGCTAGTGTTCTAAGGATATGGAAAGAGCATTTTTCCAAACTGTTGGTATCTAATAGTAGCGAAGTCGACGAAGATACCACAGATTCAATCCCAGAAGATGGTATTGAATGTATACCACCCGGCCAAGATGAGGTAAAGACAACAATAAACCGGCTGAAGAGTAATAAGGCAGCAGGAGCTGATGGCCTAACAGTCGAGCTGTTTAAAACCGGAGGCGACACGCTGATAAAGTGTGTGCATCAGCTGGTTACCTCCATCTGGCAGGAAGAACGCGTACCCGACGATTGGAACCTGAGCATCCTATGTCCCGTCCACAAGAAAGGAGATAAGACTGTATGCTCAAACTATAGGGGCATAAGTCTTCCACCTATCGCCTACAAGATAGTGTCAGGGATATTGTGCGAACGACTAAAGCCCATGGTCAACGAAATAATTGGATCATACCAATGCGGCTTTAGACCTGGCAAGTCCACCATCGACCAGATATTTACCCTGCGGCAAATCCTAGAGAAAACCCAAGAGATGCAGATCGACACCTACCACTTTCTTGTCGATTATAAAAGCAGCTTTCGACAGCCCGCTACGTTCAAAGGAATTTCAAGTCATGTCTGAATTTGGTATCCCCGCAAAGCCCATTTGGCTTTGTTTTAAAATGGCTCTAACTGACACAAGATCTTTAGTTAAAATAGGAAAGAACCTCTCCGAAGTGTTTTGTACCAAAAGAGGTTTCAGGCAAGGAGACAGCTTTTCGTGATCTTTTCAACATCCTCCAAAAAAAAAGTTATACGAGAGGCAAACGTCAAAAGAAGTGGCACAATCTACACCAATAGCCACATGTTACTTGCTTATGCTGATGCTGAAGTAACCGATACCTTTATGAAGGTCGAAGGAGAATCTGCTAAAGTGGGTCTGGCGGTAAACGGCGAGAAGGCCAAGTTGATGGTGTCGACGCGCAATGCGTCCATTGAGCTCGGACTAACTATAATTTTGAGGTAGTACGAGGGTCACTAAAAAACCTTTTGGCCTAGGCAAGACGAGGAGTCGCCAGGCGTCATTTGACAATTTTATTGGAAAGTTTAACAGTTTTTAGCCTAAGTGTACTCAGGACAGTTTGACATACGACTATGTGTTGTGTTGTTTACAGTGGCTTGATTGAGACACCTCCCAAAACATGGTTTTTGAACGCTTTTACAGCATCTACTGGCGATTGCCGCGATTTTTCGGGCTCATACGCATGATTCGTCACCTGGATCCACCTTTTAAACGTCTTTTGAAGCACCGTCATTGAAGCACCGCGTATTTTTTCGAAATTTCTTGCACCTCCCAACACGGGATCCAACGAGAAACCCCCCATTTTTGGCGCCAAGCGTGCATGCAATATCAAATGTTAGTTGGTCCGTGATTCTCCACGTCGAAAGTTGTGAAAAATTATCGGACGAAAATGTTCACAAGTAAATTAACTTTTACTCTTTTTTAACACTTTTTTATGCAAAGTGATTTTTTCAAGTCACTGTAAAGAACACAACACATGGTCGTATGTGAAACTGTCCTGAGTACACTTAGGCTAAAAACTATTAAACTTTCCAATAAAATTGTAAAAGGACGCCTGGAGACTCTACGTGTTGCCTAGGCCAGAAGGTTTTTAGTGACCCTCGTAAAAGACTTCGTATACCTCGGCACCGCCGTGAACACAACAAACGACATCGGTTGTGAAATAAAAATAAGAATTGTATTGGCCAACAGATGATACTTTGGCTTAAGTAAGCAGTTTAAAAACAAAGCCACAACTCGTCAAACAAAAATAACGCTTTACAAAACACTGATACTACTCGTGCTGATGTATGGTTCAGAAGCCTAGGTACTTGCGCAAGCAGATAAGGCAGTGCTTGGCGTGTTTGAGAGAAAAAGTCTTCGAAAGATTTACGGACCAATCTGCGTTAACGGTGAATATCGACTTCGCATGAACCACGAGCTGCATCTGCTATACAACGACATCAGTATAGATAAACGTATCGAGATGCAGCGATTGCGTTGGCTAGGCCATATCATAATGAGCGATGATGAACCCGATAAAAAGGCGTATAAATTCGGGCCTCATGGCGGTGCACGTAGAATTGGCAGGCCAAAAATAGATGGCGCAAACAAGTGGATAAAGAGATGTTATGGCGCGGTATTCCAGAAAGCGAAGCGCTAAACAGAGATAATTGGATATATTTTCTTAGTTCGGTCTATGGAACAAATGTTCTTTAATGGGCCATCTAAATAAGTAAGTAGGATAGAACTGGAATCCTGCTATGTATTTGGAATCAAGGTTACTGTTGAAGTGAATGAGTTTTGGAAAATCGTACTCATGAGTACAAAGAGTACTAAATGGTTCTAAGTTTGGTACAATTTGATATTTGACGAACGGATAGACCTGGAATCCAGAGATTTGGAATTAATATTCCCAGATAGCATTTAGAAGACTGTTTTTTCAAAAATCACATTGAGGAGTCTTTTTAGAGTCCTTTCGGTGATCAAAAATTGATTAAGTCGCTTGTGTGATCAGAAAGGGACTCGAAAGTGACTCCCTGTAATGATTAAAAAGAGTTCAATTTAAAATACAACAACAAATGTGTAGCAATCACAAATAAATCATTGAGGTGTTTAAAATGTGAGAATTTTTTGTTATTTATTGTCACATTTTGATCATCTGGAAGATTGAAAAATGCTTAATCAAAAAATGGTCATACAGGTGTTTGAAAAGTGATTATAATTATGTATATTCTGATCATATTTTAAACAGTTAGGTGATTAAAAACTGATTGTTTTGTTTTATTTTTGTTTGGTAGTAAATAATTCTCATATACACTTTCTACAAAACTTTGATATAAATGTAACGTATAATATTAAGTGTGTAGAAAACACAACACATGTTCAAGTTTTGCCAAGTGAAATGAATAAGCAGTATACTAACCACCGCGCAACATAAAGGATAATTAAAAGACATAACAAAGCAGAAAAGACAATAAAACAAAGGAAAGGAACAAAAATGAATAAAAAGATTTTTTTTAAATTTATTTCGTCTAATAAAAATACTCATAAGTGACTCCCTTAAGACTCATGAAAATGGGCAAAAATGACTCGAAACTAATGCAGAGGTAGACTCATTTGTGATTTGTTTAGAAGAGTCGCCTGAGGTTACGTTTTCCTACCGACAAAGGAGTCATTTATGATCAGAAACTGAGCTCATATTCCAGCTTTTTAATCGTGCAGTAGGATCAAAAAAGACTCGAATTTGATTAAATTTTTCAAAAAATGCTGGCTGGGTTACTGTTATTATTTGGTATTAATGTCAGTGTAGGGTTGAGATATGTTGGTGTCGAAATACGTACCATAAGTATAAGAAAATTACTAAGTGACACTCAATTTGTTATTGGTTGTAGGGGTAGATCTGGAGTCTGTATTTTGTATTTTTTGAGGGTGAGTGTTGGTTTGTAGGGTGGTCTATGGAGGTTTTTTTAATAAATACGTACCATAAACATATGAAAAGTACTAAATTAAACTAAATTTGATATCGGGTGTAGGAACATAGCTGGACTTCTACAATTTGTTCTTAGAATCACTGTTTGCATCTGGGGATATTGAGATGGTTTTGGAAATACATACTAAGAAAAGTACTAAATGGTACTGAATTTGGCACAACCTGTTATTGTGTAAAGTTAGCTGGAATTTTAAATTATTGGCAAAAGTTTCGGAAATTCGTACTTATGTATGTATTTATATTTATATGTAAAGTACTAACAGATAGAGATGAAAATGAGAATCGCAGTTGATATAAGGAGGTAATTTTTTTACGAAAAGTACCAGGTTCATAATCGATAACATAAGATGTTTTTGATAGTGTTTTAGATGTACTAAATGGAACCAGACATTGAAGCACTAATATTGAAACCAGGGTTTCGGAGTCGGAGTCTACGAGTCGGAGTCGAGCAATTTTGCTGGACAAAATAACTCTATGACACCGTGTGTAGGGGTTGGAGCGCAAGATAACTCTCGAAGGGATCTGCCGATTCGGTCCAAAATTTGGCCTACGTAGTATTTTATCCAAACTTAGTTTAAGTTAGAAGGTTAGCCATATCGGTCCACTCCTTCAGGTACTTCCCACACAAAAGTTCAAAAATGTTCGGAAAAACTGTGCGCAGTATAATTCTTGAAAGGAGTATCCGATTTGGTCCATAAGTCATACATCCTAATATATCTACCAGATATAGATTAGGTTCGAATATGAACTATATTTGTCCACACAAAATTTGGGATAAGTTCACTTTAAGACCTGCTCTCTAATGACTTTGATTTTTGTTGAAGTAAATTGCATTCCCTGCTTCAATTATGACGGTAAATTTTTTTCAGGGGCAAATCCATACTTCTTGTGAAAACAGCCCGAATGGTGTAAAAAATCCATATGGCACCATAGGAGGTAGAGCACGATAACTCTCGAACTGAGCAACCGATTTGGCCCAAATTTGACCTTCGTCATATTTTGTTCAAACTTCGTTTCAGTTCGAAGATGGGAAGATGGAATTGGTTCAAACTTTGGATATCCTAATATTTTGTCCAAATTTAGTTTAATTTCTAAAATGATCCAGATGGGTCCTCATCGTAGGGTACCTCCTCCACAAATATTCAACATTTGTGTCTAAGTGCAGTTTAGGCTCTGTTCGAAGATCCTTTGTAAATTTATACCGATGCTGTTCGTTGAGGTCCTGCTTAGATCGACATTATATTTTCCGTGGGCAAGTCCATGCTTCCTGGCATACTGGTCCAAAAATTATACGATGACTCACTGAAATGACTAGTGGCCGCTATATCTATCGAAACGATATGACTCCCCAAATAAGATCCACTTCCATAATGGCCTATCGCGCAGTCGTTCCATTTCTTCAAGTACCTCCTCCGCATAACTTTTTAACTTTACTCCTAATCCACATTTTTGTCGGCAAGTTCAATTGTCCAAAAAGGACCTCAAAATTCTGAAAAGACCCTAAATAAAATCGACCTGTCCGTAGATGAAAGTCTCAATTCACATAGGCTGAGGGTATATCTCGGTCGACACAAAAAATCTACTGATCTTCCTATCTTGTCTTTTGTGAGATGTCATCCTTGTCTTCTATTAAAGGACCTGTTGTACTCCTATGAAGGACATTATGTTCGCTATGGGAAATTCTACTTATTACACAGTGACATAAAATAGAAGTCAAAGTCTTGAGGTAAAAAATTCACGTTGGGAATGAAAGCCCCTATTGAGTATATTAAGAACTACGAGGGACCCATATCAGAAGTTCTGAATTATGTTTTTTTATTGACCCCCAATAATGCTTGAGTCAGTAGCTTTATATCTTTGTTTAGCGATATTGATTCATTATTTTGAGATTAAATATTTTCAGATAAATATAATGAATAAATCCTATTGTAGATTATTTTATATTTTTAGCTTAGTTCCTTCCATGTCTTTTTGTTCTTGAACTGAAAAAGAAAAATCAGACTTTCTACATAAACATTTTTTTACAGAAATGTTCCTCTAGTAATTCATCAATAGATTTTATGTTTCAAATCTTTTTTGCCCGTTTTATAACCAACAACGTCATTTTTGTAAGCCAAAAATTGAAATTATGTCTTTTTCCATGCCATTCCCGTAAAATCCAATATTTTTACAAAATCAATCGATGAATGACTAGATTTTGATGTCCTTGATAAGCCCACAAAATATATGACAATCGGATTATTAGTTTTCGAGCAAGAGTTGGCTCCGCAGAATGCTTTAATGAAAACAGAGGTCATTTTCAACAAAACTTCTTACAGCCGGTTTATGTATTTCGAAACAAAAATGTGTGCGAATGAAAAACACCCAAACTTTAGTTTTCGAAATTTATTTCCTTGCTTTTGCTTCAAAACAGAAAACTAATTTGAAAAACACACTCAAATTTGGTAGTGTTTCTTAAGGCCTCGACACATAAGAAGCATGGCATTCTTGCTTAAGTCATATCTGATAAAAGACTAAAGTTCGACCTAATAAAAAGATTTCAGAATCAATTTTGAATTAGGTCGAACTTGGTCGGTTAAGTATCTGTGGACCAGAACCAGGGAAAACAGTATAAAAATCCCATTTGCTTTGTTATTTTGACCTTTAAGAACCGTCTATACAGAGTTCATATGTCCTAGAAAGATGTTTATTGGGATCTGAGGTACATTTTTGTAGTCGGTTGTTGCTTCAAATTTGATCGGTTTGATAGCTGCAGACCAAAACCCGAGAAAAATGTTTAAAAGAAATTTAACCTAGGCGATTTTGACCTTGCACATGAAGTTTGATGGATTATATGTGTTCACAATTTTTGTTCCTTAAGACAAGATCTACAACTTTGCCTCTGAGATAAGTTCAAAATTCCCAACGGTTTGGAAGATATAGTCTTGAAAAATTACCCCTTTTTACATCAAAGCCTCAAACCCTTTGGAGGCCTACAACCGCGAAAGTTGATGAGATAGGGAAAAACGACGAGGCACGTGTCTTCAATTTTTAATCTTCTATCACGGTGCGGTGTCAGATATGGTTAATAATTTTCGTGTTGCACAGTGATATTCGAACTGATGCCCTTTCTTACTAATATGTTAGGAAAAAATCAACAGATTATCCTATATGGGCCCAAATATACAAAAAAGTTAAAAATTTGTACACATTTTATTAATTTTAGCGGTATAGGAATTTACCCTCGGAGTCGATTCGGAGTCGGAGCCGGAACCGGAGTCGTGAAGAAAATTGTTCTGGAGTCTGTTCTGATTGAAAACGACATTTTTTTTACAGAATGCTTTTATGCTCTTAGGACAGAAAGCCCTTAATTAAAATACCTCCAAAAATGTGACTCGCTGTTGATGTGTAGGGGTGAGCTACGGCTGAAATCGAACTAAAGTGTTACTTAAATAAAAATAGATATCAATCAAAAATTATTACAAAGTACAACAAAATGTTGAGTGTTCACCATTTCCATATTAAATATTGTTTATTTGTTTTTTTATATCCGATTTCAAATCCACGAACCTGGTATTATTTGCTATTCAATTAATTCAACAATTGGTCACGCATTAATTTGCATGCTCACATCACTTAATTGGTAATATTTCCCTACAATGAGCGAACTATTTAAAGCCATCAAGAAAGATGTCTTAATCATTCCACAATTCATCGTTGTGTCAAGTATTCCAAATACAATCTCCCAAAAATGAAGTTCCTAGTAATGGTTGTTGCTGCTTTCACCGCCCTATTAGCCTACAATGATGGCAATGTAAGTATTTTCGAACATTTCCAACTGGAATTTACATTTATTCATTTTCTTCCTTATAATTTATAGCCACCACCAATCAATCCCTACTAATCGTAGAGAACTCCAGCAGTAATGATATAAAAACAATAGTCCTGAATAAAATGTTTATAAAAGTGCATCAAAACTCAATCGTTTTTGTTAAAGCTTTATATATATTTGATCTTAGTTTTGAAGATAGTTTCCTGTCACCGACGTAGTTACAAGGGTGGGTCAAAATGGTAATTTTTAGATCTTTTTGGTATTTTTAATGATGATCGGGAGCCAGAACATCAACATTTTCGGCGGCGGCAAATTTTTTTACTAAATTGTCGAGAGATATCGGGCTTGAAAATGTCGAATTCTGAAAAAACTAACAAATAGAACAAATCTATTTTTGTAGTTTTTATCAGCTTTCTGTAAAAAATTTTGCACAGTGTGCATGGATGTAATTTTCGCGATTTAAAATTTAAAATCAATTTTTATCAAAGATTGTACTTTTCAATTTTCTTGAAATTTTTTGTATTAAACTACACTGTGCAACACGAAAATAATTAACCATATTCTGACACCGCACCGTGATAGAAGATTGTATCGGCTATTTTTTAACTCCCTTCGCCACAGATGATCAATAACTTTGCACTTTAATCCAGTTTATGGCCACATCTGGGCTCATCCTAAGATTTTATGATGATCGGGAGCCAGAACATCAACATTTTCGGCGGCGGCAAATTTGTTTACTTAATTTTCCAGAGATCTCGGGCTTGAAGAAGTCGAATTCTGTAAAAACTATATGCAAGAACAAATAGAACAAATATATTTTTGTAGTTTTTTATTAGCTTTCTAATAAAAAATTTTGCACAGTGGGCATGGATGTAATTTTCGCGATTTAAAATTTAAAATCAATTGTTATCAATGATTGTACTTTTCGATTTTCTTGAAATTTGTTTAATAACTACACTGTGTAACACGAAAATAATTATCCATATTCTGACACCGCACCGTGATAGAAGACCACAAAAGAGAAGACACGTGTCTCGCCGTTTTTCCCTATCTCATCAACTTTCGCGGTTATAGGCCTCCAAAGGTTTGAGGCTTTGATGTAAAAAGGGGTCTTTTTTAAAGACTATATCTTCCAAACCGTTGGGAATTTTGAATTTATCTCAGAGGCAAAGTTGTAGATCTTGTCTTAAGGAACAAAAATTGTGAACACATATAATCCATCAAACTTCATCTGCAAGGTCAAAATCGCCAAGGTTAAATTTCTTTTAAAAATTTTGCTCGGGTTTTGGTCTGCAGCTATCAAACCGATCAAATTTGAAGCAAACAACCAACTTCAAAAATGTACCTCAGATCCCAATAAACATCTTTCTAGAACATATGAACTCTGTATAGACAGCTCTTAAAGGTCAAAATAACAAAGCAAATGAGATTTTTATCCTGTTTTCTCTGGTTCTGGTCCACAGATACTAAACCGTTCAATATTCAAGAAAACAACCATCTGCAATAATGTAGCAAAGACATCAATGAACAACTTTCTGGAACATGCGAAATGTCTATTGACGGTTCAAAAAGGTGAAAATACCAAAAAACATTTAAAAATATTCTATTTGGTCTGGTCCAAAGATACTAAACCGCCCAAAACTTAGGGATACCGCCAACTACAAAAATGTACCTAAGATTTCAGTAAACAACTTTCTAGAACATATGAGGATTCTAGGAAACTGTTAAAAACTCAAGTAAATTTGAAAGGCTTGGTATTTAGTTGGTTGTTTTCTCGAATATTGAACGGTTTAGTATCTGTGGACCAGAACCAGAGATAGGATAGAAATCCCATTTGCTTTGTTATTTTGACCTTTAAGAATCGTCTATACAGAGTTCATATGTTCTAGAAAGATGTTTATTGGGATCTGAGGTACATTTTTGTAGTCGGTTGTTTGCTTCAAATTTGATCGGTTTGATAGCCCGAGAAAAATTTTTAAAAGAAATTTAACCTTGGCGATTTTGACCTTGCAGATGAAGTTAGATGGATTATATGTGTTCACAATTTTTGTTCCTTAAGACAAGATCTACAACTTTGCCTCTGAGATAAATTCAAAATTCCCAACGGTTTGGAAGATATAGTCTTGAAAAATGGCCCCTTTTTACATCAAAGCCTCAAACATTTGGAGGTCTACAACCGTGAAAGTTGATGAGATAGGAAAAACGAGGAAAAACGACGAGCCACGTGTCTTCAATTTTTTAATCTTCTATCACGCTGCGGTGTCAGAATATGTTATGGTATTTAAACTATCATCTACGGACAGATCGAATGTATTTAGGGTCTTTTCTGAATTTTGTGACCGTTTTGGACATTCGAACTTGCCGACAAAAATGTGGATTAGGAAATTTCAAAAGTGTTGGGGAGGAGGAATCTTATTTTTGGTAGATATCGCGCTCACTAGTCATTTCAGTGGGTCGTCGCATAAATTTTGGACTAGAAAATCGATATCGGTCATTTTGGAAGTTAAACTAAATTTGGACAACATATTAGGAGATCCAAAGTTTTGAACAAATTGGTTGCCCCCTTTCAAGAGACATCGTGCATTCCGTTTTGCATTTTTAGTGAAATTTTTTAAGTATTGAGGGGAAAGTATCGGAAGTTATTGCCCATCTTCGAACTGAGACTAAGTTTGGACAAAATATGACAAAAGCCAAATTTTGGACCAAATCGGTTGATCAATTCGAGAGTTATTGTGCTCTTCAGCGACTACATATAGTGCTATGGGGTTTTTACACCTTTCAGGCAGTTTTATCAAGAAGAATGGAACTGCCCCTGAAAAAACTTTTACCGTCGTAATTGAGGCAGCGAATGCATATGGCTTCAATAGAAATAAAAGTGATTCGAGAGCAGATTTAAAGTGAACTTATCCGAAATTTTGTGCGGGAGGTACGCAAAGTAGTGGACAAATATAATCCATATTCAAAACTGATATACATCTGGTAGATATATTAGGGTGTGTAATGTATGGACCACATCGGTCACTCCCTTCAAGACTTATCGTGCGCACAATTTTGCCGAAAATTTTTGAACTTTTGTGGGGGAGGTACCTGAAGGAGTGTACCGATATGGCTTGTCTTCGAACTTAAGCTAAGTTTGGACAAAATATGACGAAGGTCAAATGTTGGACCAAATAGGCAGATTCGTTCGAGAGTTATCTTGCGCTCCAACAACTACGCACGGTGTTATAGGGGCTTTTTGTACGTTTCAGGCTATATTCCCAGGAAGTATGGACTTGCCCCAGATAAAATTTGTACCGTCGTATGGGGGCGGTGAATACAAGATGTTACAACAAAAACCGAAGCGATTCGAGAGCTGATCCTAAACTGAACTTTTCCGAAATTTTGTGTGGGAACCGATTGAGTCCTTATTGGAACCTGATCTAAGTCTGGTAAAAATTTCGCGATATGCAAAGTATGGACCACATCGGTTACTCGCTTCAAGAGTTATAGTGTGCACGCATTTTGCGAACATTTTCGGACTTTTGTGGGGGAGGTACCGGAAGGAGTGGACCTATATAACCCATCTTCGAACTTAGACTAAGTTTGGACAAAAAGTTACGAAAGCCAAATTTTGGACCCAATCGGCTCATCCGTTCGAGAGTTATCGTGCGCACCAGAAAGAAGGACGGACATTGCTCAATCCACTCCGAATTGTCTGAAACACATTTCGTCCAAACATACTTGGGGTCTAAAACCATTATATCGATGAGGCACATTTTGCCCGTATGAAAGTGTATATACCCTCGTTAGCATAAATGCTGAGGTATAAAAATCAACAGATTATCCTATATACAAAAATTTGTACGCATTTTATTAATTCTAGCGGTGTAGAATTTACCCTCGGAGTCGATTCGGAGTCGGAGCAGGAACCGGAGTCGTGCAAAAAAATTGGTCTGGAGTCGGAAACCCTGATTGAAACACGACATTTTTTACCAGAATGCTTTTACGCTCTTAGGACAGAAAGCCCTTTATTAAAATACCTCAAAAATGTGACTCGCTGTTGATGTGTAGGGGTGAGCTACGGCTGAAATCGAACTAAAGTATTACAAAGTACAACAAAATGTTCAGTATTCACCGTTTCCATATTAAATATTGTTTATTTATTTTTTATATCCGACTTCAGATCCACGAACCTGGTTTTATTTGCTATTCAATTAATTCAACAATTGGTCACGCATTAATTTGCATTCACTCACACCACTTAAGAAGTAATATTTTTCCATTGGATATTTTACATTGAACGAACTATATAAAGCCCCTATGAAACATTTCTTAATCATTCCACAATTCATCGTTGTGTCAAGTATTCCAAATACAATCTCCCAAAAATGAAGTTCCTAGTAATGGTTGTTGCTGCTTTCACCGCCCTATTGGCCTACAATGATGGCAATGTAAGTATTTTCGAACATTTCCAACTGGAAGAAAATTTAGAGCATGGAATTTACATTTATTCATTTTTTCCTTATAATTTATAGCCACCACCAATCAATCCCTACTAATCGTAGAGAACTCCAGCAGTAATGATATAAAAACAATAGTCCTGAATAAAATGTTTACAAAAGTGCATCAAAACTCAATCGTTTTTGTTAAAGCGTGTTACAAATTTGATCTTAGTTTATGATGATAGGTTCCTGTCACCGACCTAGTCAGAAGGGTGGGTCAAAATGGTAATTTTTAGACATTTTTTGTATTTTTTTTTAGTTTTTGCCTTTTTAAGGCGAAAACCATTATTTTTGTGAGGTTTTTAATTAATTTCATTAATCGAGCTATATGACCTTGGGAGATTACTGCTAGTTAGTCCAGGTGACTAGTCGTAGTAATAGTTAAGTATTGTAAAATTGAAAATACTTAAATAAAAAAAATTATTTTTTGGTGACAGGATAAAAAATTACTTCCAAATTTAGATCAAGTTCCAAGACGGATCGGCCTATTATTTAAGTCCCTTCGCCACAGCAGATCAATAATTTTGCGCTTTAATCCAGTTTTGGCCACATCTGGGATCATGCTGAAATTTTATGATGATCGGGAGCCAGAACATCAACATTTTCGGCGGCGGCAAATTTTTTTACTAAATTTTCCAGAGATATCGGGCTTGAAAAAGTCGAATTCTGTAAAAACTATATGCAAGAACAAATAGAACAAATCTTTTTTTGTACTTTTTATCAGCTTTATATAAAAAATTTTGCACAGTGTGCATGGTTGTAATTTTCGCGATTTAAATTTTAAAATCAATTTTTATCAACGATTGTACTTTTCGATTTTCTTGAAATTTTTTGTATTAAACTACACTGTGCAACACGAAAATTATTAACCATATTCTGACACCGCACCGTGTTAAAAGAACCAACTACAAAAATGTACCTCAGATCCCAATAAACATCTTTCTAGAACATATGAACTCTGTATAGACGGTTCTTAAAGGTCAAAATAACAAATCAAATGGGATTTTTATCCTGTTTTCTCTGATTCTGGTCCACAGACACTTAACTGTTCAATATTCAAGAAAACAACCATCTGCAATAATGTAGCATCAATGAACAACTTTCTGGAACATGCGAAATGTCTATTGACGGTTCTAAAAGGTGAAAATAGCAAAAAACATTAGAAAATATTCAATTTTTACACTTTTTTCTCCGATTCTGGTCCAAAGATACTAAACCGCCCAAAAATTAGGGATACCGCCAACTACAAAAATGTACCTAAGATTTCAGTAAACAACTTTCTAGAACATATGAGGATTCTAGGAATGATTCTCACGGCTGAAATTCAAGAACAATTAAATTATTTTTAACAGAGGGAATTGCTCAGGTTTGGAAATAACAAACTGTTAGAAACTCAAGTAAATTTGAAAGGTTTCGTATTTAGTTGGTTGTTTTCTTGAATATGGAACGATTTAGTATCTGTGGACCAGAACCAGAGAAAACAGGATAGAAATCCCATTTGCTTTGTTATTTTGACCTTTAAGAACCGTCTATACAGAGTTCATATGTTCTAGAAAGATGTTTATTGGGATATGAGGTACATTTTTGTAGTTGGTTGTTTGCTTCAAATTTGATGGGTTTGATAGCTGCAGACCAAAACCCGAGACAAATTTTTAAAAGAAATTTAACCTTGGCGATTTTGACCTTGCAAATGAAGTTTGATGGATTATATGTGTTGACAATTTTTGATCCTTAAGACAAGATCTACAGCTTTACCTCTGAGATAAATTCAAAATTCCCAACGATTTGGAAGATATAGTCTTGAAAAATGGCCCCTTTTTACATCAAAGCCTCAAACGATTGGAGGCCTACAACAGCGAAAGTTGATGAGATAGGGAAAAACGACGAGCCACGTGTCTTCAATTTTTTAATTTTCTATCACGCTGCGGTGTCAGAATATGGTATGGTATTTTAACTATCATCTACGCACAGATCGAATGTATTTAGGGTCTTTTCAGAATTTTGTGGCCCGTTTTGGACATTCGAACTTGCCGACAAAAATGTGGATTAGGATTAAAATTCAAAAGTGTTGGGGAGGAGGTACTTAAAGGAATGGACCGACATAGTCCATTACGAAAGTTGATCTTATTTTTAATATATATCGCGCCCACTAGTCCTTTCAGTGGGTCGTCGCATAAATTATGGACTAGAAAATCGATATCGGTCATTTTGGAAGTTAAACTAAATTTGGACAACATATAAGGATATCCAAAGTTTTGAACAAATTGGTTGCCCCTTTCAAGAGACATCGTGCATTCCGTTTTGCATTTTTGGTGAAATTTTTTAAATATTGAGGGGGAAGTACCGGAAGTTATTGCCCATCTTCGAACTGAGACTAAGTTTGGACAAAATATGACGAAAGCCAAATTTTGGACCAAATCGGTTGATCAGTTCGAGAGTTATTGTGCTCTTCAGCGACTACATATAGTGCTTTGGGGTTTTTACACCTTTCGGCCAGTTTTATCAAGAAGAATGGACTTGCCCCTGAAAAAACTTTTACCGTCGTAATTGAGGCAGCGAATGAATATGGCTTCAACAGAAATAAAAGTGATTCGAGAGCAGGTTTAAAGTGAACTTATCCTAAATTTTGTGTGGGAGGTACGCAATGGAGTGGACAAATATAATCCATACTCAAAACTGATATACATCTGGTAGATATATTAGGGTGTGTAATGTATGGACCACATCGGTCACTCCCTTCAAGACTTATCGTGCGCACAATTTTTCCGAAAAATTTTGAACTTTTGTGGGGGAGGTACCTGAAGGAGTGTACCGATATGGCTTGTCTTCGAACTTAAGCTAAGTTTGGACAAAATATGACGAAGGTCAAATGTTGGACCAAATAGGCAGATTCGTTCGAGAGTTATCTTGCGCTCCAACAACTACGCACGGTGTTATAGGGGCTTTTTGTATGGACTTGTGCCAGATAAAATGTGTACCGTCGTATGGGGGCGGTGAATACAAAATGTTACAACAAAAACCGAAATTTTGTGTGGGAGATACCTGAAGGTGTGGACCGATTGAGTCCTTATTGGAACCTGATCTAAGTCTGGTAAAAATTTCACGATATTCAAAGTATGGACTACATCGGTTACTGCCTTCAAGAGTTATCGTGCGCACAAATTTTCCGAACATTTTCGGACTTTTGTGGGGGAGGTACCGGAAGGAGTGGACCTATATAACCCATCTTCGAACATAAACTAAGTTTGGACAAAAAAAATACGAAAGCCAAATTTTGGACCCAATCGGCTCATCCGTTCGAGAGTTATCGTGCGCACCAGCCAGACAGAGAGACCAGTCCGACAAACGGACATTACTAAATGGACTCCAAATTGTCTGAAACACATTTCGTCCAAACATACTTGGGGCCTAAAACCATTATATCGATGAGGCACATTTTGCCCATATGAAAGTGTATATACCCTCGTTAGCATAAATGCTAAGGGTATAAAAATCCACAGATTATCCTATATGGGCCCAAATATACAAAAATTTGTACACATTTTATTAATTTTAGCGGTGTAGGAATTTACCCTCGGAGTCTATTCGGAGTCGGAGCCGGAGTCGTGAAAAAAATTGGTCTGGAGTCGGAAACCCTGATTTAAACACGACATTTTTTTTACCAGAATGCTTTTACGCTCTTAGGACAGAAATCCCTTAATTAAAATACCTCAAAAAATGTTACTCGCTGTTGATGTGTAGGGGTGGGCTACGGCTGAAATCGAACTAAAGTATTACAAAGTACAACAAAATTTTTAGTGTTCACCATTTCCATATTAAATATTGTTTATTTCTTTTTTATATCCGACTTCAGATCCACGAACCTGGTTTTATTTGTTTCAATTAATTCAACAATTGGTCACGCATTAATTTGCATGCTCACATCACTTAATCGGTAATTCATCACTACAATGACCGAACTATTTAAAGCCCCCATGAAAGATTTCTTAATCACTCCACAATTCATCGTTGTGTCAAGTATTCCAAATACAATCTCCCAAAAATGAAGTTCCTAGTAATGGTTGTTGCTGCTTTCACCGCCCTATTGGCCTACAATGATGGCAATGTAAGTATTTTCGAACATTTCCAACTGGGAGAAAATTTAGAACATGCAATTTACATCTATTCATTTTTTTCCTTATAATTTATAGCCACCACCAATCAATCCCTACTAATCGTAGAGAACTCCAGCAGTAATGATATAAAAACAATAGTCCTGAATAAAATGTTTATAAAAGTGCATCAAAACTCAATCGTTCTTGTTAAAGCGTTTTACAAATTTGATCTTAGTTTATGAATTTAGGTTCCTGTCACCGACGTAGTCAGAAGGGTGGATCAAAATGGTAATTTTTAGACATTTTTGCTATATGACCTTAGGAGATTACTGCTAGTTAGTCCAGGTGACTAGTCGTAGTAATAGTTAAGTATTGTAAAATTGAAAATACTTAAATAAAAAAAATTTGTATTTTTTGGTGACAGGATAAAAAATTACTTCTAAATTTAGATCAAGTTCCAAGACGGATTGTATCGGCCTATTTTTTAAGTCCCTTTGCCACAGAAGATCATTAATTTTGCGCTTTAATCCAGTTTATGGCCACATCTCTCTCTGAATTTTTTTCTGATGATTAGCTCACCACAGCAAAAAAAAAAAGGAAGTCAAAAACCTCGCTTTGAAAATGTTATGAAATCGTTACTTACGATTTGTCATTCATGACGATATATACGGGCAAAATGCGCCTAATCGAAATAATGGTTTTAGACCTTAAATAAGATTGGACGAAATCCGTTTTAGGCATTTTGGAGCCGATTTAGCCCTGTCCGTCTGTCTGCGATAACTCTCGAACGGATTAACCGATTTGGTCCAAAATCTAGCTTTCGTAATATTTTGTTCAAACTTAGTTAAAGTTCGAAGGTGGGTCATGTCGGTCCACTCCCTCGGTTACCTGCCTCACAAAAGTTCAAATCCCTTTGCAAAAATTATAGGCAAGATAACTCTGGAAGAGGCTAACTGATTTGGTCCATTTTTTGCACATCGTAATATTTTTACCAGTAATAGATGAAGTTCGAATATATACTATAAAGGTCCACTCCTTCGAGTACTTTTTTCAGCAAGTTTTCTTAGCGGCCCCTGGGGCAAGTCCATACTTCCTGAGATAATGGCCTGAAAGCTTCAAAAAAACTCGGTACCATCTAAAATGGCAAATCCCCAAGATAACTCTCGCATTCAGTTTCTGAGCGGTCGAAACTTTGCGCATCGTATTATTTGATCTCATCATGTATAAGGTTGGAATAGTCCATATTCCGGTTTCGCCCTTCGAGCACCTCCCATACAAAATTCGGAAAAAGTGAAGTTTAAGAGCTGCTACCCAATAGTTTTGAAAATTTTCAGCAGGTTGTCCATTAGAACGGTACAATTTTTTCAGAAGTAAGTCCATACCTCCTAATATAATGGCTCAAAAGCTCGAAAAAAATCCATGTCGGCACATAACAAAATAGCTAGTGTACAATATAACTCACAAACTTTATTAAAAACTTCTTCCAAACTTAGTTTAACATAATTAAATACTTCGAGATCGCCAAGAATCAGAAGTTTACTTACTAAAAAATTTTGTAATCTCAATCCTACACTTTAACAGTAATTTGAATTGCAAATTTAGGATTCGAGTGATATCCTCAAAGTACCGAAAATCGGGAAGTATCGTTATATTGGGGCTATGTTGATAATTGTTGATGCAGATGTGTGGTGACCACTACAACCTTCAAATGTCAAATTACAGTTAGTTCGGTTAAAAATTTTAGCTAAAATTGCCAATTACTGAAAATTGGGAGGTACCGTTTTATGGGAGCTATATCCGAACATGGACCTATGTTGACAATTTTTTATGGAGAGGTGTTGTGACCACTAAGAACTTCAAATGTCAAATTACTGCTAGTTCGGTTTAATATTGTAGCTAAAATCATCAAATTACTGAAAATCGGGAGGTACTTTTATATGGGGGATTTATCAATACATCGACCTTTCTTGACAATTTTTGGTTGAGAGGTGTGGTGACCACTAAGAATTTCAAATGTCAAATGTTCAAATTACAGATAATTCGGTTAGAACTTGTAGGTAAAATTCTCAAAATACCGATAATCCGTTATATGGGGATACCGAAATCCGTTATACCGAGGTACCGTTATATGGGGCTATACCAAAACATGGACCTACGTTCATAATTATTTCGAATATAAGTTTTTTGGTCACTAAGAACCCTAAATATCAAATTATAGCTAATTCGGTCTAGAAATGCGACTTAAATCGTCAAAATACCTGAAATCGGGCGGTAACGTTATATGGGGGCTATTCCAAAACATTGATCTACGTCCACTAGTTTTTTTTATATAAGTTTATTGACACTTAAGAACCCTAAATGTCAATTTATAGCTAAATCGGTCTGAAAATGTAGCTAAAAACGTCAAAATACCATAAATCGGGGGTACCGTTATATAGGCGCTATACCAAAACGTGGACCTATGTCCACAACTTTTGTTATATAAGTTTATTGACACTTAAGCACCCTAAATGTCACATTATAGATAAATCGGTTTGAAAATGTAGCTAAAAACGGCAAAATACCGTAAATCGGGGGGTACCGTTATATGGGGGCTATACCAAAACGTGGACCTATGTCCACAACTTTTGTTATATAAGTTTATTGCCACTTAAGAACCCTGAATGTCAAATTAAAGCTAAATCGGTCTGAAAATGTAGCTTAAAAACGGCAAAATACCGTAAATCGGGGGGTACTGTTACATGGGGGCTATACCAAAACGTGGACCTATGTCCACAACTTTTGTAATATAAGTTTATTGACACTTAAGAACCCTAAATGTCAAATTATAGCAACATCGGTCTGAAAATGTAGCTAAAAACGTCAAAATACCGTAAATCGGGGGTACCGTTATATGGGGGCTATACCATATAACAACTTTTGTTATATAAGTTTATTGACACTTAAGAACCCTGAATGTCAAATTAAAGCTAAATCGGTCTGAAAATGTAGCTTAAAAACGGCAAAATACCGTAAATCGGGGGGTACTGTTACATGGGGGCTATACCAAAACGTGGACCTATGTCCACAACTTTTGTTATATAAGTTTATTGACACTTAAGAACCCTAAATGTCAAATTATAGCAACATCGGTCTGAAAATGTAGCTAAAAACGTCAAAATACCGTAAATCGGGGGTACCGTTATATGGGGGCTATACCAAAACGTGGACCTATGCCAACAACTTTTGTTATATACGTTTATTGACACTTAAGAACCCTAAATGTCAAATTATAGCTATATCGGACTGAAAATTTAGCTAAAAACGGCAAAATACCGTAAATCGGGGGGTACCGTTATATGGGGGCTATACCAAAACGTGGACCGATATAGCCCATCATCGAACTTGACCTGCCTGCAAACAAAAGACGTATTTTCCCAAAATTTCAGCGTTCTATCTCCATTTTTGTGGATGCTAAAGTGATTACCACAGACGGACGGACGGACGGACGTGCACAGATCGACTCAGAATTTTACCCTGATCAAGAATATATATACTTTATAGGGTCGCAAATGAGTATTTCAATGCGTTACAAACGGAAAAACAAATTTAATATACCCTCCATACTATGGTGGAGGGTATAAAAAGATAAGGTTGTAAGTAAATAAATAACACTGTGCGACAAAAAAAATATGGGACAAACTGAGCAGATTATGAAAGTAGGACTAAAAATATGAGGCACGTGTATCGGTGTTTTTCACCTTGACATCGGAAAGTAACCAAAGTAGGCGGGACAAGTTCCGCCCATTTCTTGTTTTTGCGAAATATTCGATTTAAGATATCTTTTTCCCGTAAAATTCAACAAAGCAGGCGTTTCTACACTAAATATATTATTAAGGACCACGACAAAATCGTGCATCTTAGGACCCATATGTTATCTATATATTCACTAGACAATATCTGTAGACCTCCAACGCATTTTCGTATTCAATATAAGGTACCCTTGACTTATCCCTACACCACTACGTGGACAGGGTATTATAAGTTTGCTTTGGTAAAAATTCATGTAACACCGCGAAATATTTGTCGGAGACCCCCAATATGGTATACCAATCTTCATATCTCGACGAGATAAAACGATTTTGAGATGTCCATTATAAATTATAATCAAACTGCAGGCCGCAATTATGGACCGATCATCACGAAATTTTGCATGGAGGTCGGGTTTAGACCAGAATAGATCCCTATTTTTGTTAGAGATGATCGTGAAATATTTAGCGGGTAAAATGGACCAAAAACATAATTTTTATCCAATTTTGTAGTGGCTCTGTAGGTCGCAATAATAGTCCGATCAACACGAAATTTTAAATATGGTAAGAGTATATGAAAAAGAAGTAGCTTGCAATTTGAGATGCCGATCAGATAATATTTAGAGGGTTAAATGGACCAGAACTTTTGTGTGAAAATTGTGAAAAATTTGTATATACAGCTTATATCTTTGTTCCTGAAAGACACATTCTTCCCTCGTGAGATATATTTGGAAGACGATCTCCTGACCTTTGCACTGGTGTCGATTACGTTGATGTACGTGATCAGATAAAAGAGCTACAGCCTAACATATCCAGTTTTTTGTTTGTAGTGTAGTAATTAACACTTTAGAGGACAATAGTCATGAAATTTTGCACGAGGTAAGAGTTTAGGTAGAAGAAAATGCCTATAATTTTGCATGATGATCTGATATTATTTAGCGGGTGACATAGACCATTACTTTTGTATGAGAAATATACAAATTTTATTTTTGGTCTATATTTTAATTCCTGGAGGGCATATACCGGCAAAGTAGCCTACATATGGAATAATAACTACTGACCTTTTCCCTGATGCATATTGCAATAAGCGTCTGCTAGATAACGGGCCTACTGCCTAATATATAATGGGTTTTGTGTAGAGGACCACAATTTCCTCCCATGCTACAAATTGTCTCTATCATGACAGAGAAATTTTCAATTCAGTTGAAAAATTTGATTTTTTATACAAATACTGCAGGATGGGGTCGCCTCGCCACCTATTTTATACCTTAGGATTTACAGGATACAAACAAAATACGACCAGAGATGCGTCTCATCGAAATATTGGTTTTAGACCCCAAGTATGTTTGGACGAAATTCCTTTCAGACAATTTTGCCAATTTTAGCTCTGTCCGGTCATCTGTCACTCTTAATGTCTAGCTGGCTGGCGCGAACGATAACTCTCGAACGGATCTACCAATTAGAACCAAATTTTATACTTCGTAATATTTTGCCCAAACTTTGTTTAAGTTCGAATGTAGGCTATGTCGGTCCACACCTGCCCCAAAAAAGTTCAAAATTGTTTTCGAAAAATTGTTCAATAACGATAACTGGCGAAGTGAGCAATCGATTTGCTCCAAACTCTCCATATATATTTTTATTCCTTCCAGATATAGATCGGATAAGACTATATCGGTCCACAGCTTAGGTTACCTCCCACACAAAATTCGGAAAATAAAAATTTAAAGTCCTCTCAAGTCTTTTGAATTCTTTTCAGCAGATTGTACTTGCGCCGCAAATCCGCAAGATAACTCTCAAGGGAATTTTCTGATAGGTCGAAACTTTACACATCGTATTATTTCATCCAGTCATGTATCAGGTTGGAATATGGACTATATCGGTCCGTCCTTCGAGTACTTCCCACACAAAATTTGGGAAAAGTGCAGTTTGAGGACCCGTATCGGATCTATTTGATTTTTTTGAAGAAGGTTCATTTCACGGTCCCTATTCTCGTCCCTTTTCCGGGGTAAGTCATACTTCCTAAGATAATAGTCCAGAAGTTCCAAAAACCCCTGCCGGCTCCAATAAAATTGCAAATCTGAAAAAATAATTCTCAAACTTTTCCAAAACTCAGAAGTTAGCTTACTAAAATTGATTTGGTATAGCCCCATATTACGATACCTACAGTTTCCAAGTATTTTAAAGCAAACTAGTGTTAAAAAATAAATATATTTTTATACGGCAGAGGCTGAGGGTATATCACCGTTAGCGCAGCTGACTTATACTATCTTCTTTGGTGTATAATTGAATATGAATAATGCAAATTTTTTGAATTTCTATTCAGTGTTACTTATTTCTACCGGTCTGAAATATATTTTTGATATCACAATATATGCCCACAATGAACTATTTTCGAAGCATATGTGAGGTACAGGTGCACAATTTTTGGACGATAGATCTTCAATAAACTCGCAATTTTCCCAATTATGTATTTCAAAAAGGAACCTGATATTCAAAGACAATTTGAAGATGTAGCCGGGGGGCTAATCAATGTGAAATTTCAAATTTTCGAATATTTTTTAGAAATGTATAATTTATATATTTTTCCACAAACATCCCAGTAAAGGCAAGGGAGGCTTCTCTTATACCAATGCATTCATATTAAGTTATTGATATGTGACCTAGTTTTTATCGCCGAGGCCGAACGGCGTGTCCTAAGTTGCCACTTGTAGAGACGTTTTACATGGCTGAAATACTCAGGAAATATCGCCAACATTACTAAGGGGTATTTTGTCACCGTTGACAATTTGATGGGAATCGAACCCGGACATTCAGCGTGCAAGGCGGTTGCACATAGCTAATTCCTACAGGTTGTGGTGTAAGGTATCACATGGTTGGCTCCGACAATCTGGATAAAAATCGTAAAAAATATCAAAAACAAGGTTATATATTCTAGTTAGAGACATCTTTTGTTTGGAGAAACATAGTGAAATTTGATTTGGAACATTTCTTCCTTTAACAATATCCCCAAAAATTTAAGGATTTTGTTAGATTTTGATCCACTATGGAATTATGTAAAATTAACAGTCCAAAATTAAAACAAATGATTTCATCCTAAAATGTATAAATTTGTAATCTAATTTTCTTTACAAAATATAATATTCCAGAAGAGAATTAGCTGTATAGGTCCGCGGGTTCCTTTATCCCTCATAGAAGCGTACCTCTTGATTTTCGGTATTTTGAAAGTTTTACCGAAATATCGGAAATTTGGTATTTATTCTAAAACTTTCCGCCAGAAATTGGTAGGTAAAGAACGAAGTTTTTATATAGCCCCCATGGAACGGTGCCTCACGAATTTCGGTATTTTAAAGGTTAGCCACATTGTTTTACCGAATTTGCTGAAATTTGGTATTTAGTCTTCTTAATAAACGAAGGGAAACGAATGTTTTCCATTTTACTTCAATACAAATCGTGGTGGAGGGTATAACAAGTCCGGCCTGGCCGAACATAACGCCGTTCTCATTTTTTTAGAGCTTTTGGGTCATGTAAGTAATGCAACATAATTACAAGAACTACCTGTGATGACAATTTCAAAACATTATTTTTTTTTTGAGGGAGGAAGGAGTTGTCCGATATACACACATAAGGAGTTCAATATACCCTCAGCCTTTAGGCTAAAGAGGGTATTTACACTTTGATACGACCAAAAATGTGCCTCATCGAAATAATGGTTTGAGACCCCAAGTATGTTTGTACGATATCCGTTTCAGACATTTTTGAGTAGATCTAGCAATGTCCGTCCGTCTGTCTGTCTGTCCGTCTGTCTGGCTGGTGCGCACGATAACTCTCGAACGGATCAATCGATTCGGTTCAAATTTTGGGTATCGAAATATTTTGTCCAGATTCGATTTAAGCCCATATAGGTCCACTCCTTAAGGTACCTCCCCCACAAATTTTCAAAAATTGTCGCAAAACTTGTGCGCACGATAACTCTTGTAGGGAATAACCGATTTGGTCCATACTTTGCACATCGTGTAATTTCTACCAAACTTAGGTGAGGTTCCAATATGGACTCAATTGGTCCACTCCTTCGGGTACCTCCCACATAAAATTTCGGAAAAGTTTAGTTTAGGACCTGGTCTCGAATCGCTTTGATTTTTGTTTACTCAAGTTGTATCCGCTGTCCTCTATACGACGCTGTAAGTTTCATTAGGGGCAAGTCCATACTTCCTGAGAAAATAGCCTGAAAGTTACAAAAAACCCTATGACACCGTGTGTAGTGGTTGGAGCGCAAGATAACTCTCGAACGGATCTGCCGATTCGGTCCAAAATTTGGCTTTCGTAATATTTTTTTGTCCAAACTTAGTTCAAGTTCAAAGATGGATTATATCGGTCCACTCCTTCCGGTACCTCCCCACAAAAGGTCGAAAATGTTCGGAAAATTTGTGCGTACGATAACTCTTGAAGGGAGTAACCGATTTGGTCCATACTTTGCACATTATGAAATTTCTACCAGACTTAGATGAGGTTCCAATATGGACTCAATCGGCAAACTCCTTGGAGTACCTCCCACACACAATTTCGGAAAAGTTCAGTTTAGGACCTGCTCTCGAATCGCCTTGGTTTTTGTTATAACATCTTGTATTCAATGTCCCCTATACGAAGGTACAAGTTTCCTCAGGTGCAAGTCCATACTTCCTGAAAAAAGCCTGAAAGTTGGAAACAAACCCTATAACACCATTTTTATGGGTGGAAGCGCAAGATAATTCTCGAACGGAAATGCCGATTCCGGCCAAATTTGGCCTTCGTAATATTGTTTCCAAACTTAGTTTAAGTTCGTAGATAAGCCAAATCGGTCCACTCCTTCAGGTACCTACCCCACAAAAGTTCAAAAATATTCGGAAAAATTGTGCGCACGATAACTCTTGATGGGAGTGACCGATTTGGTCCATACTTTAAACATTCTCATAATATCTACTAGATATAGATCAGTTTCGAATATGGACTATATTTGTCCACTCCATCCCGTACCTCCCACACAAAATTTTGGATAAGTTCACTTTAAGACCTGCTATTGAATCACTTTGATTTTTGTTCAAACAACTTACATTCGCTGCCGCAATTACGATGGTAAAAGTTGTTTCAGGGGCAAGTTCATACTTCTTGAGAAAACAGACCGAAGGGTGTAAAAACCCCCTATGGCACCCCCATGGTCTATGTCGGTCCATTCCTTTAAGTACCTTTTCCGCAAAATTTTTGAACCTTAATCCTAATCAACATTTTTGTCGGTTCATACGACCAAAATTTTGAAACCCCCTAAATACATAAGTTTTTTGTGAAAAAATGTTTCAATTTACACAGTGTAACGTGACCGTTTCATATATGTATTTCTACATGCATCCATTACCATCAACCACCACTTCACAGTCAGTATAGTGTACAAATTTAACTTGGGAGTAATTAACGATAACCACCGTTTATAATAATTCTCATTCACTTCGTGTAACTACCCGAATATGTATTCTGGTTTTATTCACCGAAGTCGTCGAACACCAGCCGACGAAGTACGAACAGACGTGTGGCTCGTCCGCAGTCCCGTTACCAAGTCAGCCCCGATTCGGCCCTGCGCTTAGCACGCTCCAAGCTCTTAGCAAGCTCCCTGTGCTTAGCACGCTCCAAGCTCTTAGCAAGCTCCCTGCCCTTAGCACGCTCCAAGCTCTTAGCAAGCTCCCTGCGCTTAGCACGCTCCAAGCTCTTAGCAAGCTCCCTGCGCTTAGCACGCTCCAAGCTCCTAGCAAGCTCTCTGCGCTCAGCACGCTCCAAGCTCTTTGCAAGCTCTCTGCGCTTAGCACGCTCCAGGCTCTTAGTAAGCTCCAAGCTCTTAGCCAGCTCCCCCTAATCGTTCCCTTCCTAACAGCAACCCATATACCCGACGACTGATGAGCTGAGTTCCACACCCGAAGAGTACCGAGTCAACAACCACCCGAATAACGCCGAGCCGAGTTCTACATCCGACAACTGCCGAGCTGACAGCCGCCCGATTGCCCAGGGGCGAGTCGTGTAGAGCCGAGTCCACCCGACAACTGCCGAGCCGAAAGCTACTGAGAGCCCCGAGCCGACAGCAATCCGAGTCGTGTAGAGTCGAGTCCACCCGACAACTGCCGAGCCGAAAGCTACTGAGAGCCCCGAGCCGACAGCAATCCGAGTCGTGTAGAGCCGAGTCCACCCGACAACTGCCGAGCCGAAAGCTACTGAGAGCCCCGAGCCGACAGCAATCCGAGTCGTGTAGAGCCGAGTCCACCCGACAACTACCGAGCCGACAGCAAGCCGAGTCTTCTAGAGCCGAGCCACATCCGACAACTGCCGAGCCGAAAGCTACCCGATTGCCCCGAGCCGACAGCAACCCGAGCCTTGTAGAGCCGAGCCACGCCCTACAGCTGCCGAGACGAAGCCGCCCGACTTCCCCGAGCCGACAGCAATCCGAGTCGTGTAGAGCCGAGTCCACCCGACAACTGCCGAGCCGAAAGCTACTGAGAGCCCCGAGCCGACAGCAATCCGAGTCGTGTAGAGCCGAGTCCACCCGACAACTACCGAGCCGACAGCAAGCCGAGTCTTGTAGAGCCGAGCCACATCCGACAACTGCCGAGCCGAAAGCCACCCGATTGCCCCGAGCCGACAGCAACCCGAGCCTTGTAGAGCCGAGCCACGCCCTACAGCTGCCGAGACGAAGCAACCCGACTGCCCCGAGCCGATAGCAAACCGATTAGTGTGGAGTCGAGCCATACCAGACGATTACAAAGCCAGTGCCGATCCGACAGCCGCCGAATAACACAGAACCAATCTCAACTAATCACTAATATTGCATCCACTCTCCACACACATATATTATTCGTTCATCAAACACCAAGAGTTCAAAATAAAGATTAAACTTGTAAACACTCGTGTTTCACTTAAGGTTTGTGGGTCCTTAGGCCGACCCTGGCAGCGACTGAGCGTACCTCAGCCCTAGATAAAACCACCCGTTATAACAGGCTGAGGGTATATCTCTGTCGGCAAAGCCGACTGACACTTTCTTACTTGTTTTTGAATGTGATTGAAGTTGGAGAGAAATATTACGATGTGCAAAGGTTGGATCAATGTTAGTTGCTCCTTTCGATAGTTATATTAGTTGATTACCGTAGAGCTGAAACCACTCGTGTTTGCATTGAAAACTGGTGTATTTCAGCTCCGATAGATCGGTGATGCTCTCCGAGTACGGCATTTACTCTGTATCTTTGTATCTCAGTATCAGTGTGAATGCTACACAATTCTGTATGATAAGCTCGTTGATTTAGAGTTTCCTGTTTGTACTTTTGGAATTTTCTCTAAACTATCGACAACACCTTGTTGCGCTGACACATCTGTAAAATCTTCCTCTCCTGATGAAGATGACCCACTGGTGTCATGGGGTGGTACTTTATAGCAGTCCTCAGACCGACATTCTGCAAGGTTTGAATAGTCGTCCACACTGACACCATATAGATTACCACAGAATGTCATACCGACAAAATTTGTACTATTGCAAGTAAAATGTACAAAAAATGTCTAAAAAATTCCATTTTGACCCACCCTTCTGACTACGTCGGTGACAGGAACCCTTTAATAAAAACGATTGAATTTTAATGCACATTTATAAACATTTTATTCAGGACTATTGTTTTTATATCATTACTGCTGGAGTTCTCTACGATTAGTAGGGATTGATTGGTGGTGGCTATAAATTATAAGGAAAAAATGAATAAATGTAAATTCCATGTTCTAAATTTTCTTCCAGTTGGAAATGTTCGAAAATACTTACATTGCCATCATTGTAGGCCAATAGGGCGGTGAAAGCAGCAACAACCATTACTAGAAACTTCATTTTTGGGAGATTGTATTTGGAATACTTGACACAACGATGAATAGTTGAATGATTAAAAAATGTTTCATAGGGGCTTTATATAGTTCGTTCAATGTAAAATGTCCAATGGAAAAATATTACTTCTTAAGTGGTGTGGGTGCATGCAAATGAATGCGTGACAAATTGTTGAATTAATGCCTGAAAGTGTTGTCGAAAAACCAAGTTTTTGGAGAGGGAGCCGGACTCTGTGAATGAGAGCCGAGCAATTTGAATTACGAATAATTGGGGTACTACTTCGAATAAATTATTGACTGTTACTACTTATTTGCTAAAACAGAGAGATCATAATGTCACACATTAAATTGCATGCAGACACAATTTAATTGGTAATATTTTGTCACCGTGAACGAACTTATAAAGACCCCCATTAAAGATATCTTAATCATATCCCAACAAGCGTTGTAATGAGAATTTCAATACAATCTCCTAAACATGAATTTCCTAGAAATAACTGTTGCTACTTTCACAGGTATATTAACCTTTTATAATGGCAAACTTACCAGCGTAAGTATTTTAAACCTTTAGACCCGATAACAGATTTAAAACATATTTATACCCTACATAACACAGTGGTAAGGGGTATTATGTCTTTGTGCATTTGTATGTAACATACAAAAGGAAACGAAATAGACCCATAGTTCCTTTTGGGGATATACATATAATCACTTTCTGAGTCGATTTATGCATGTCCGTCCGTCTGTCTGTCTGTCCGTCTGTCCATGTATTTTTGTTCGCAACGTACAGGTCGCATTTTTTGTCCGATTCAGCTGAAAATTGGGGACTACAACTTTTTTAGCCATAGGAAGAACGCTAATGCTTTTGGGGAAAATCGGTTTAGATTTGGATATAGCTCCCATATATATTTTCGCCCGATTTCACGTATTTGCTGCACCAAACACGCTATATACGTCCAATTTTGATGAAATTTTGAATGTGTGACTGAATTTGGTCTAAAAATAAATGTGCCAAATTATATCGAAATCGGTTCAGATTTGGATATAGCTCCCATATATACGTTCGCCCGATTTTACGTATGTGCTGCACCAATCACGCTATGTACAGGTCGCATTTTTTGTCCGATTCAGCTGAAAATTGGGGACTACAACTTTTTTAGCCATAGGAAGAACGCTATTGCTTTTGGGGAAAATCGGTTCAGATTTGGATATAGCTCCCATATATATTTTCGCCCGATTTCACGTATTTGCTGCACCAAACACGCTATATATGTCCAATTTTGATGAAATTTTGAATGTGTGACTGAATTCGGTCTACAAATAAGTGTGCCAAATTATATAGAAATCGGGTCAGATTTGGATATAGCTCCCATATATATTTTCGGCCGATTTCACGTATTTTCTGCACCAATCACGCTATATACGTCCGATTTTAAAGAAATTTGGAATGTTTGACTCAATTTGGTCTAGAAATAAGTGTGCCAAATTATATAAAAATCGGTTCAGATTTGGATATAGCTCCCATATATATTTTCGGCCGATTTCACGTATTTTCTGTACCAAACACGCTATATATTTCCGATTTCGATGAAATTTGGAATGTGTGACTGAATTCAGTCTAAAAATAAATGTGCCAAATTATATCGAAATCGGTTCAGATTTGGATATAGCACCCATATATATTTTCGGCCGATTTCGCGTATTTGCTGCTCCAAACACGCTATATAAGTCCGATTTCAATGATATTTGGAATGTGTGACTGAATTCGGTCTGGAAATAAAGGTGCCAAATTATATCAAAATCGGTTTAGATCTGGATATAGCTCCGATTTATATTTTACATATTCACAGTGGTGTAGGATATCATATAGTCGGCCCCGCCCGACTTTGATCCTTTCCTTACTGGTTTTGTTTATAATTCATAGCCAATACCATACGCTCCCGTCTCACTTTAATCGACGTAAAATAATCATTAATAAAATGTTCATAAAAATAATTTAAAATACATCCGTATTTATTAATGTATTCCCCCGCTGAATATTTTTAATGACAAATACGAAATATTTTTCATAAAATGACCAATGTGTCAGAAAAGTTCTTTAAAAGTTATCAGGCCAAAAATTGTGGATTTTAAGATTAATTTTGAGACACTATCGGACCTATCCGACACATAATTGTGGATTTTGAAAGAATATTTTTATCTAGATATAAGACCAACAATCGTGGACACCAATAATTGTGGGTTTTAATTAGGCAGGAAAAAAATAAAATTCGGGCGGCGACGACGATATGATACCTTACACCACTGGGAATGAGGAATTATTAGTTTTCCTTCCCTTATTCCTCGAAAGAGGAAATAGTCGCTTGTTATATAACAGCTACTATACTAAAGTGCAGTACACATTGTCAGTTTTGAATGTCGATTTTTTTTTCGCAATTATCCATAACTGGCCAACCATCCAATAACCACAAAATATTTTGTGGTTGCATGGTGAATGACAAAAATGAACGGCCACACACACTAGCAAGCAACCGATTATTTGAGCAAAGCTGTCATTCAAAACTGACAATGTATAGCCAGCTTAAGAAGCATTTCATTCAACATGTTTCGATTACACTGTGCAAAAAAAATTCAATTTTTTTCAAAATGATGGGAAAAACTGAGCAGATTATGAAAGTAGGGCTAAAAATATGAGACACGTGTATCGGCGTTTTTCACCTTGACATCGGAAAGTAACCAAAGTAGGCGGGACAAGTTCCGCCCATTTCTTGTTTTTCCGCAATATTTCATTTAAGATATCTTGGAATCCGTGCATTTTAGACAGTGTCTTTGGCAACTTTAAAGACAAAAGTATGGGGAATTTTTGTGTTAAAAATTGTAACCCTCATGCTGTTCATTAAAAGGCTCTTTTCTGTCCTTTTTTCGAAAATCTTTCAAAATCTCATTTAAGATGTGACCATATCAAATCAAAATATTCTACAAAATTGCTCGTCATAAAACTTTACTATAGTCCTCAGAATACCCGAAATCTGTAAATCTATCCTAATCGCCAGGAATCTCTAAAAAAGGAAAAACACGTTTTATTTTTTTATTCAAAATTGTCCAACAAACATGATTTTAGAGGCATGACGTCAAAGACAAATATATTTTTCGTCAAATTTCGCTGTAGGTCACCACAGAAATGAGGTCTCCATTTACATTACGTATCATGAAAATATCAGTATCAATTTTGCTGAAAAACCAATATTTAAAATTTTTTTTGAGGAAAAAAATTTCGTTCTTATTTTGAGTTGATACATGAAAGTAATATGAAACTTGGTTCTAGCTGAAAAATGTCAAAAGAAGATAAAATCTACACAAAATTTCACTATGAGTTTCCGAATAAATCATATATAACCCCATGGAAGACTAAATAACAAACATTTCGGTCGTCACAGCCTTCAGAATTACGAGAATGGGGTGGTAACGTCCTTCGGGGGCTATATGAAAACTTGGACCTATACCGACGAATTTCAATCAGAATTTCAATCCAACTAAAACTAAATACCAAATTTCAGCCATTTCGGTGGGTTGTTGTGGCCACAACCTTCAAAATACCGAAAATCGGGAGGTACCGTTATATGGGGGCTATATTAGGCCGTCGATCTAAATCGATAAATTTCTAGGAGAAAGTTTTATACCCCCAACAAAGACTAAGTACCAAATTTCAGCCATTTGGTTGTGATAATGAGGCTAAAACCTTCAGAATACCAAAAATCGGGTGGTACCGTTCTATGGGGGTTATATGAATAAATTTCAACAACAGATATCATATGGAACGTTTAATACACCAAATGAAGACCAAATACTAAATTTCAGCCATTTCGGTGGAATATTGAGGCCACAACCTTCAAAATACCGGATATAGGAAGGTACCGTTCTATGGGGGCTATATGAAAGCGTGGACCTATACCGACAAATGTCTGGGAGAAAGGTTTGTACCCCCAACGTAGACTAAGAATAACATTTCAGCCATTTCCGTAGGATAATGAGCTAAAGCCTTCAAAACACCGAATATCGGGTGGTACCGTTCTATGGGGTCTATATGAAAGGTTTTGACGGTTTTAACTTCATTATCACACCGAAATGGCTGAAATTTGGTAATTAGTCTTCATTGGGGGTACAAAACTTTTCCCCAGAATTTTGCCGGTATGGGACCACGCCTTTATATAGCTTCCATAGAACGGTACCTCCCTATTTGCGGTATTTTGAAGTTGTGTCCTCAATATTCCACCGAAATGACTGAAGTTTGGTATTTACTCTTCTTTGGGGTATATGCAATTTGTTGGTATGGGTCCACGCCAATATTCCATTTTCGACAATGGATAGACTCCTACTGCCTCCCACTATTGCTTAAATTAAACTGTGAACACGCGATAACGCTATAACGCTAATTCCTGATGGCCCACAGGGTCTCTAACAAAAATTTCATCACGCCATAACGCGGAAGTTCGACTCACGGAGGATCTGTCCTTCGGGGTTCATGATATACTCACCAAGGCCTTTTTCCCCCAAGAGGAATTTTCCGTGCCCCAGACTTTCACCTCCATTTGGTTGCACATTGTTATCTAATCTAATCTAAAAAAATGTGTTCAGCTAGGTGAAAGGTACCACCTACGGGGTTATATCAAAGAGTCAACCTATCTTTAAATTTTTTGGCGAAAAGTGTTATAGCTGCAGGGAACTTCAAGAGTAAAATTGAGGGTAGTTTCATCAAAACAATGTAGACCCTCAAAAATGGACCCATGTTGACGAATTTTAGTGAAGAAATTTCGTGACCACTGAAAATTCCCGAAAATCGGGAGGTACAGTTACATGGGGAGATATACCAAAACATTGACCTATGTATATTGACGATTATTTTTGAATAGACAAAATTGTAGCTAAAATTCTCAACATACCGATCATTACAGCTAGTTCGGTTAAAAATTGCAGCTAAAATACCGAAAATCGGGAGATACCGTTATATGGGGGCTATACCAAAACATGGACCTATGTTGGCGATGTTTGGTGGAGATGTTTCGTGACCACTGAGAACCTTAAATGGTAAATTACAGCTAGTTCGGTTAAAAATTGTAGTTAAAATTCTCAAAATACTGAAAATCGGGAGGTATCGATATATGGGGGCTATACCAAAACATGGACCTATGTTGACGATGTTTCGTGGAGATGTTTCATGACCACTGAGAACCTCAAATGTCAAATTACAGCTAGTTCGGTTAAAAATTTTAACTAAAATGCTCAAAATACCGAAAATCGGGAGGTACCGATATATGGGGGCTATACCAAAACATGGACCTATGTTGACGATGTTTGGTGGAGATGTTTCATGACGACTGAGAACCTCAAATGTCAAATTGCAGATAGTTCGGTTAAAAATTGTGGCTAAAATTCTCAAAATACCGAAAATCGGGAGGTACCGTTATATGGGGACTATACCAAAACATGGCCCTATGCCCATATCCTTTGGGATATAAGTTTGTTGATCACTAGGAACCCTAAGTGCCAAATTATAGCTAATTCGGTCTGCAAATGTGGCGAATAACGTCAAAATACCTCAAATCCGGAGGTACCGTTATATGGGGGCTATACCAAAGAGTGGACCGATATAGCCCATCTTCGAACTTGACCTGCCTATGGAAAAAATACCCTCGGGTGCAAAGTTTCAGCACTCTATCTCAATTACTGCGGACGCTAGAGTGATTACAACAGACGGACAGACGGACACGGCTAGATCGTCTTAGAATTTTATCCTGATCAAGAATATATATACTTTATAGGGTCGCAAATGATTAGTTTGATGTGTTACAAACGGAATGACAAACTTAATATACCCTCCATACTATGGTGGAGGGTATAAAAAAAGAAAAAATCGCAAGAGGGATTTTTAATTTTTAAGTTCACATTTTTAGGTTTTTTTAGGGTTTCGCGATTTTGCTTGGAAACCGCAAGTCCTATGAAAATGGAGCTAAAGAAAATGCTTGAAAACGGTAAGTCTAATCGAATTTGGACTAGAGAAAATCTTATAACTGTAGAAATTCTCTACAAGATTGGCTTTTGCAACTTTTATGTAGGTTGGTTGATATATATGTATGTTTAAGTTGGGGAATTGCAGTCACGGCATTGTTTTATAAGGAGACGATACAGTCAGTTAATAATCTCAATCCGAACTTATATATATCAAAAATGGTATGGTATTGTAGAGAATTTTCACAGCTACAATATTTTCTCAAATCTTATATCGATAGGACTTGCGGTTTCCAAGCAAAATAGTGAAAACCTAAATGAAACTCTAAAACTGTGAATTTTGAGCGCTCCGGCGGTTTTTGTTTATTGATTTTTCTCATCTATGAACATTGTAGCTTCCGAATCCGCAAAAACTACCAAGGTGTAAGCACCTCCCATTTAAAGTTGGTTCAAGAGCACAGTGACAGGTGCTCCTAAACTTCACTTATTCCGAATTTTGTATGGGAGGTGCCAGAAGGGCGAAACCGGAATATGGACTATTCCAACCTGATATATGATGAAATCAAATAATACGATGCGCAAAGTTTGGACCACTCAGAAACTCCCTGCGAGGGTTATTTTGTGGATTCGCTATTTTAGATGGTGACGGTTTTTCTGAAGCTTTCAGGCGATTATCTCAGGAAGTATGGATTTGCCGCCGAAAAAATTGACCTTCATAAAGTGGCCGCTAGGATAATTTGCTGAAAAAAAAAATTCAAAACGATCCCAGATGAGCTCCAAAACTTCACTTTTTCCGAATTTGGTGGGGAGGTTAGCCTAGTCAATATTCCACCCTGATGAAATTAAACGATATACGAAGTTTGGATCAATAAGAAATTCCCTGCTACCGTTATAGTTGGGGCCGTAAGGGTTTATGGACATTACCTGAGGAAGTATGGATTTGCCCCCGAAAAAATTTTACCGTTGTATAGAGGGCCTCAAGAACAACATGCTGAAACAAATGTTAAGACGATCCGAGAGGAGCTCTTAAACTGCATTTTTTTTTCCCACATTTTATGTGGGAGGTACTCGATGTGCAAAGTATGGACCAAATCAGTTAGCGTCTTTGAGAGTTATCGTGCCTATAATTTTTGCGAAGAAATTTGGTGGTTTTAAAAAAATCGATATCAGATTTTTTAAGCGTCACATCCCCAAAGATTTTAGTTTTGTTATATTTTAAGATCGCCAAACTTAGAGCACAATCGAAATATGTTAACACGTGCCGCTCGGACCTCAAAGTTTCTATATATATAGCTAATATTAAAATCAGCGCCGATTTTCACAGTTCGTCGTGAGATTATTTTTTTAGCCACAACAAAAAACTGGTAAATTGTTGTTGACAATAAATGTGGTCTGTAGAGCGATTTTGTGAAAATTCGCATTTGGGGAGGCCCCGGTGGCACGTGTTTTCACATTCCTCGCTCAAATGTTGGCAAATTTTGGTGGGTGCCGCCTAAAACAACACGGCACCGATTTTTTCCCTTTGAGTTAAAACAGCCTTAATATACAATTTTCGAATGATTTTCGTATAAATGCTAGTTTCCAACCATAGCCTTCGTCAACCCACTTAAATAACATTCTAATATACCACCCGTGAAACGCGTAGCTTAATGGTTGAGTGTGTGGGACTTTGGTAGACTCCTAGTTTTTCAATGTACCTCTTAGGTCATAATAGCACAACTCAAAAGAGAATTAATTCAAATATCACTATAAAATGACCTTCGTCTTAGTCTTCTTCTTCTTATCCGTTTAACTCCTTGAGGAGTATAGGGCCTCCAGGCACTCTACAACGTCTAAGCAGGAGCTTAAACTTCTCGGAAGTCTGTGGACGCCACCGTTGACATATATGGGCTCATCCGCTGCCATTCCTACTGCCGTGTCCGCCAAGTACTTCGAGTTGGCTCTTACAGATTTTGGTAGGGTTATACCGCCCATGATCGGTCGTGAAAAGAGGACACCAAGTCAGGAGTAGACAGTGGGTGATGGCTTAAATACTTAGGAAATGTAAGCCAGTATTACACTGAAGGGATTTTTCACCGCCGAAAATGTTGATGTTCTGGTCAGGGATCGAATCGCAGACATTCTGAGTGCGAGGCGGACGTGCTTACCACTGCACTACGGTGGCTCCCGATCATCATAAAAACTACCCCCTATTAAAATCTCAGCATGATTCGAGATGTGACCATAAACTGGATTAACGGGCAAAAGTGTTGATATTGTGCGGTGAAGGGACTTGAAGAAATAGGCCGATACAATCCGCGTTGGAGCATGATCTAAATTTGGAAGTAATTTTTTATCCTGCCACCAGCATAATTATACCCTCCACCATAATATGGAGGTTATAATTGAGTTTGTCATTCCGTTTGTAACACATCGAAATATTCATCGGAGACCCTCTCAGGGTAAAATTCTAAGTCGATATAACCATATCCGTCTGTCCGCCCGACCGTCCGTCTGTTGAAATCAAGATACAGCTCGCAATTTTTAAGATAGAGCTTTGTAATTTGATATAGAAGTTTCTATTACTCCTAGGGTGTTTGGTATTGCAAATGTGCTATATCGGTCCACGTTTTGATATAGCCCCGTAGAAAGGTAGCATCCGAATATCGGTAGTTTTCTGCATATTTCGTCGCTGGTATAAAACTTTCCACCAAATTTGAACGTACGTCCCAATTTTCGGTGTTTTAAACGTTGTGACCTCAATACTCCCAAGAAATGGTTGAAATTTGGTATTTACTCTTCGTTGGGGTTAAAAACCTTTCCTCCAGAAACTTGTCGGTATAGGTCCACGCCTTCTTATAGCCCCCCATAGAACGTACCTCCCTATTTCCCTTATTTTGAAGGTTGTGGCCTCAATATTCGGACAAATGACAAAAATTTGGTATTAAACGTTCCATATCAAATTTGTCGGTATAGGTCCACCCACGCCTTAGTATAACCCTCATAGAACTAGAGTTGTGCCAAAGGAACTATATGGAACTATCTCGTTCACTTCGCAGTTCTAATGGCCCACATTTTTTCTTTGAAGAAACTGCGTATACTTAATAGCACACGTTATATTTGATTATGTTACTCATACGTTTTGGAACTAGTACAAGGAACTAGATTACCCAACTCTACATAGAACGGTACCTCCCTCTTTCCGGTATTTTGAAGGTTGTGGCCTTAATATTCCACCGAAATGGCTGAAATTTAGAATTTAGATTTCACTTTGGGTATTAAAAGTTGCGTATGAAATTTGTCGACACAGGTCTACGCCTTGTATGGCACCAATAGAACGGTACCTCCCGATTATCGGTATTTTCAAGGTTTTAGCCTAATTGTAACACCGAAATGGCTGAAATTTGGTACTTAGTTTTCCTTGAGGATATACAACTTTCCCCCAGAAATTTGCCGGTATAGATCCACACCTTCATATAGCCCCCATTTAACGGTACCTCCCGATTTTCGGTATTATGAAGGTTGTGGCCCCAATAATCCACCGAAATGGCAGACATTTGGTATTTGATAATCATTTGGGGTACTAAACATTCCATATGAAATTTGTCGGTACAGATACACGCCTTAGTATATCCCCCATAGGACGGCACCTTCCTATTTCTGGTATTTTGAAGGTTGTGGCCTCAATATTCCAACGAAATTGCTGAAATTTGGTGTTTAGTCTTCATTTGGGGGTACTAAACCATAATATGGAGGTTATAATTGAATTTGTCATTCCGTTTGTAACACATCGAAATATTCATCGGAAACCCTCTCAGGGTAAAATTGTAAGTCGATATAACCATATCCGTCAGTCCGCCCGTCCGTCCGTCTGTTGAAATCAAGATACAGCTCGCAATTTTTAAGATAGAGCTTTGTAATTTGATATAGAAGTTTCTATTACTCCTAGGATGTTTGGAATTGCAAATGGGCTATATCGGTATAAAACTTTCCCCCAAATTTGAACGTACCTCCCAATTTTCGGTGTTTTAAATGTTGTGACCTCAATTATCCTAAGAAATTGTTGAAATTTGGTATTTACTCATCGTTGGGGTTAAAAAACTTTCCTCCAGAAATTTGTCGGTATAGGTCCACGCCTTCTTATAGCCCCCCATAGAACGTACCTCCCTATTTCCCTTATTTTGAAGGTTGTGGCCTCAATATTCGGACAAATGACTAAAATTTGGTATTAAACGTTCCATATCAAATTTGTCGGTATAGGTCCACCCACGCCTTAGTATAACCCTCATAGAACGGTACCTCCCTCTTTCCGGTATTTTGAAGGTTGTGGCCTTAACATTCCACCGAATTGGCTGAAATTTGGTATTTGGTCTTCACTTGTGGTACTAAACGTTCCATATGAAATTTTCGGTATACGTCCAAGCCTTCATATATCCCCATAGAACGGTACCTCCCGATTATCGGTATTTTCAAGGTTTTAGCCTCATTGTAACACCGAAATGACTGAAATTTGGTACTTAGTTTTCCTTGAGGGTATACAACTTTCCCCCAGAAATTTGCCGGTATAGATCCACACCTTCATATAGCCCCCATTGAACGGTACCTCCCGATTTTCGGTATTATGAAGGTTGTGGCCCCAATAATCCACCGAAATGGCAGACATTTGGTATTTGATAATCATTTGGGGTACTAAACATTCCATATGAAATTTGTCGGTACAGATACACGCCTTAGTATATCCCCCATAGGACGGCACCTCCCTATTTGTTATTTAGTCTTCATTTGGGGGTACTAAACGTTCCAAATGAAATTTGTCGGTATAGCTCCACGCCTTAATATAGCCACCATATAACGGTACCTCCCGATTTTCAGTATTTTGTAGGTTGTGGCAGCCTTCAGATACAGCTATCGGCTCAGACTCCGAATCCGTTAGCGAAAGCAACAAAAATATAACTGTCATGGAAATCCCAGATAAGGAGGAGGTCCACAAGATGGTAGACGAAGTGAGCAACAGCATTGAAAAGCTCACAACACACAAGAAGCAGCTGTCTGGGGCTCAACGATGCAAGTTCAGGAAGTAACGGATCATGATCACTCTCTTCACTTTTTCAGAAGCGGTGAAGAGGATCAGATCCCCCGAAGAGCAGAACACTGTAAAGCCGGCAAAGAAGAAAAAGAGCTTCACATCCCCAAACGTTTCGAGTGCACCGCGTCAAGAACCATGCAAAGGAGACTGTTCCGAGAATCCTTTGACGACAAAGTCAGAATCGACTGCAGTGTCTGGAGATTCTGCGTAGAAATCCCGGACCCGGAAGAAGAGGAAGAGGGCTGCGGAGACTGGTAGAGAGCCACCATCTTACGCCAAGGTAGCCAAGAAACGCTACAGGGACGAGCTCTGCTATGCAGTGATCGATACCAATAGTGGTTCCGGAAAACTACCCAAATATCATCTTCCACCAATTGAGGAAACTGTCAACAATAAAATATTGGATCACATAATGAATGGTGGCGGTCCAATTTAAATTATCAGCAGCGGGTTAAAGGGGACGTGCTGGTGTTCCAATTTGCCCAGCATGCAAACGTTGCCGCCCTCAAGGATATTATCAGCAGCATAATACATCCATGGGAAAGCGGCAAACTAAAGTTGGCGAGGAAATACCAAATTCCTCAACTAACTTAGACTTCGGTATTCCTCAGAGGTTGGGGCAGCAAGTTCGAGACGGAACTCTTGGTCGAAGTCTTTGGTCGCTGTTCACGACGGATTTCCCCAACTGGCAACCCTAATTCTATTTTTCTATATTTGAATTCGACATCCCTAATTCTGCCCAGAGTTGTCTCTTGTATGATCTCCGTCTGAATTTTCTAACTAAATGTACGCTCTCTTTCTCTCTTTGCAATTTCTAATTTCCTTTATAATAAACTCACTTGTTACAAAACTATCAACCAGTACTGTTGCTAAATTCGGTATGCGCTGCTATTCAAATCTCCAAATTTGAATACAAAATAAAGAACCACTGCTGTTCTTTTCCAACCAACTTGTACGCTCGTTTTATTTCTTTCTTTCTATTCCTGCCATAACTGCAAACGAGAGAAAAGTATTTCGAAATTCCTAGAAATATTTTCTTATCTGGCATTTTCAGTCGCCAAAACAAGGACTTGGACGTGAAGAGATGGGAAGTCTTCCACAGGGAGGAGCAGGAGGGCGGAACTCTCCTTGTGGTCGGAATTAATCATCTCTTCATGGCCAGTCTAACAAAGACTAAGGGCAGGGCTTTCTACATCTCCAACGCTGTCCGCTTCAAAGCAGAAAAGGCGGTAATCGGCGTAAACGAGGAAGCCAAACCAAACAGCGAAGAGGTTTTACCATCTAGCAAAAATGAAAATGGAGTCGATGCTGTAATCACCGAATCTCAAGAAGCCCGTTTACTGGAAGACCAATGATTGAGGTCATCCAGATAAACCTCCATCGGAGCCAAACGGCAACCATGGCCCTGATGGAGCAAATTAATACAGGTAAAATCCACATTGGCTTGATCCAGGAACCTTGGACTATTCAGAACAAGGTTTCTGGACTAAGCCATATAAAATACCAACCGGTTTATGTAAATACGGGGTCTCGGCCGAGAACCTGTATAATATGTCACAAAAATGTATGTTTTCTTTTCTCTCCCGAGTTGTCAACATCGGACGCAACTGTTCTGAAGCTGAGGAATGGCAATATATACCTTGCGTCAGTATATTTACCGTTCGATTCGCCGACGCTACCACCTACGTCGGAGCTGCAGCGGTTGGCGAGGAAAGCAAACAAACACTTTGCGTGGGGTAGTACTAATACTAACAAGTAAGAACGGCGTTAAGTTCGGCCGGGCCGAACTTGTTATACCCTCCACCACAAGTTGTATTGAAGTAAAATGAAATAATTAGTTTCCTTTCGTGTATGAAGAAGACTTAATACTAAATTTTAGCAATTTCGGTAAAACAATGTGAGGCACCATTCTGTGGGGTCTATTTCAAAACGTCGATCTATACCGACAAATTTCTGACGGAAAGTTTTTAGGCTCAAAGAAATTTCTTACCGAAATTTCCTATATTTCGGTAAGAGAATGTGGATAAAACTTAAAAAATACCGAAAATCAAGAAGTACGCTTCTATGGGGATGTAGGAAGACGTGGACTTATACTGAAAATACTCTTCTGGAATATTTTATAACTCTTGGAAGACGAAATAACGAATTTCAGCCATTTCGGTTGGATATTGACGTCACAATCTTCAGTTTTACGAAAATCGGGAGGTACCGTTCTAAGGAGGCTATATCGAAACTTGGACCTATACCGACGAATTTTAGTCGAAAATGGGGCAATATGAAAGCGTGGACCTGTACAGACAAATTTCTGGCGAACAGTTTTATATCACATTGAAGACTTAATACCAAATTTCAGCCATTTTGGTGGAATATTGAAGCCACAACATTTAAAATACGGAAAATCGGGAGGTACCTTTCTATGGGGGCTATATGAAGGTGTAGACCGATACCGACTAAATTCTGGGGGAAAGTTGTATACCCCTAAAGAATACTACGTACTAAATTTCAGCCATTTTGGTAGGATAATGAAGCTAAAACCTTAAAAATACCGAAAATCGGGAGGTACAGTTCTATGGGGGTTATACCAAAACGTGGACCGATATATCCCATTTTCAATACCAACCATCCTGCAAGTAATAAAAACTTCTGTATCTTGATTTCAACAGACAGACAGACGGACGGACGGACAGACGGGCATGGTCAAATCGACATAGAATTTTATGCTGATCAATAATATATATACTTTATAGGGTCTCCGACGAATATTTCGATGTGTTACAAACGGAATGACAAATTTAATTATACCCTCCATATGGTGGAGGGTATAACAAAAGGGGCAAAGCCCTTTTAGATTTCTAGAATACTAACGACCTAATAACCCTTAGCATAGGAAATAAAGCCACCTTTGTTAACAAGATTAGGGAAGAAGTATTAGATATAACAATATGATCCGAAGAGTCTCGGAACAGCACTCCTTCTCGGATCATCGGTATATAAGATTTGAACTAACACGGCCACCGCCGAAACCTATAAGTTTCCGAAATAAATCCAAAACCAACTGAACAAAATTTGGAAAACTAATAAAAGAAAGGCTAGGGCACGATAGCTATGAATGCCTTAGCACGGAAGATATAGACAGAAATGTCAACATTATAACGGAGATCTTAGTAAAGCCATTCGAAAAAAGTTGTCCTCTTCGAGAGAGGAAATCTGCCAACGAAAAATCCTGGATACAACAGAGCTCGACGTAAAAAAATTAGCTGTATTCTGGGACAACTATCACACAAAAATTAAAGAATACAACAAAATGACTAGAACAGCAAAGTACAATTCCTGGAAACTCTTCTGTGAACAGGTAGACAGCGTAAAAGATGTATCAAAAATAAAAAAAAAGTTTCTATCGAAAACTCATATACAAACCGAGATTATGGTGAATGATATGGGAAATAAGATGGAAACAATCAAGGACACGCTGGGTCTTCTGATGAATACACATTTCCCGCCGAACACTGCCGTGCACGCAGGACTGCCGGTGGTTAGGGAATACGTTACAGAGGAAACACCAACAATTGATGAAGCGATGGTAAAGGATGCCATCAACAGTTTCAAACCTTTCAAAGCAGCGGGACCGGATGAGCTATTTCCGGCCTTACTCCGGAAAGAGATGGACTACATTGTGTCCAAACTATCTGGAACGCGTGCTTAAAATTAGCGTAAACCCCTAAAGCCTGGCAGCAAGCGAGGGTAGTATTTATCTCCAAACTTGGAAAGGCAAGTTACGCAGTTCCTAAGTCTTATCGTCCGATAAGGCTAACATCCTTCCTGCTTAAAACCATGGAAAGTATAGTCGATACCATGATTAAGATCAAGATTCCAAACGATATGCTTAAATACAAACAACATGCATACGTTAAAGATAGATCAGTGGAAACCGCATTACATGAGGTTGTACACCACATCGAGAGCACCTTCGACAGGAAGATGTATACACTAGCGGTGTGCATTGATATCGAGGGTGCTTTCAATAACGTCATCATCTGAATCAGCCCTAAAACTCGCGTACAACTGGGCTAGACCAAGAGGTCTTAACGTAAACCCGAAAAAACGGAAATATGTCTGTTCACTAGGAAAACAAACACTTTGAAGATCAATATTTCCAACAAAGTTAAATATCTGGGAGTAATCCTGGACATAAATGGAAAGACCATATTCAGGAAAGAGCTAAGAAAGCTTATATATGTTGGTCAACCTGTAGAAGGGCTATGTGGGATCTTAATCCTAAGATGACACACTGGCTATAAAAAAGCGTAGTTAGACCTATTCTAACATACGCTTCAGTAGTTTGATGGACTGCTATGGATAAAAAGTGTAATATTAAAATACTACAGAAAGTCCAACGAACCAGAGACCGAAATATCTCTTTGTTTGCCGGATCACAATACGGTCCATCAAGCGGAGATCCGAGCGATTACAGAGTGTCTGAACTGGCTTAATGCCAACAAAAAAAAAAAAAAAAAAAACATTGTTCCACAACATCCCATACGGGACAAGGGAGACTTCTCTCATATCAATGAGTGCACCCCGATTCATATTTAGCTCAATGATATGGGACCTACTGTTTATCGCCGAGTCCGAACGGCGTGTCTTAAGACACCACTTGTGGAGAAGTTTTTCAAGGCTGAAATACTCAGGAAATGTCGCCAACATTACTGAGGGGTATTTTGCCACCGTTGAAAAATGTTTGATGTTGCTTGGCCGAGGAATCAAACCCCCGACCTTCTGCGTGCAAGGCGGGCGTGCATACCATTGCACCACGGTGGCACCCGGTTGGCTTAATGCCAACACGAGACCAAATACTGTAAACGTCCTTACGGACAGCAAAACTGCAATCAAAGCAATAACATCCAAGACAGTAAAATCACAAATAGTCCTGGATTGTGTAAATTCGATCAACAGCTATTCTCAACATGGCTTGGTGCGTATAATATGGGTACCGGGATATGCGGGGAATAGAAGTAATGAGATAGCAAATTATCTGCCAAAAAATGGCAGGAAATTAGCAACAGTAAACTTAGCAACAGTGCCACCGTGGTGCAATGGTATGCACACCCGCCTTGCACGCAGAAGGTCAGTGGTTCGATTCCCCGGCCAGGCAACATCAAACATTTTTCAACGGTGGCAAAATACCCCTCAGTAATGTTGGCGACATTTCCTGAGTACATCAGCCTTGAAAACTTCTCTACAAGTGGTGTCTTAAGGCACGCCGTTCGGACTCGGCGATAAACAGTAGGTCCCATATCATTGAGCTAATATGAATCGGGGTGCACTCATTGATATGAGAGAAGTCTCCCTTGTCCCGTATGAGATGTTGTGGAACAATGTTTTTTGTTTTTTTGTTAAACTTAGAGAACTCAAAGCCACTAAACGCGTTTCGTCTAGAGTTAAAACTTACTTACTTACTTACTTAGCTGGCCCGTTACAGAACATTTGTTCTATAGGCCGAACTAAGAAGAGATCTCCATTCCTCTCTATTTGTTGCTTTGCACTCTGGAATACCGCGCCTTTTCATCTCATCATCCACTTGTTTGCGCCATCTATTCCTTGGCCTGCCAATTCTGCGTGCACCGCCATGCGGCATGTATTCATACGCCTTTTTAGCGGGTTCATCATCGCTCATTCTTATGATATGGCCTAGCCAACGCAATCGCTGCATCTCGATACGTTTAACTATATTCATGTCTTTGTATAGCTGATAGAGCTCGTGGTTCATACGACGTCGATATTCACCGTCAACGCAAATCGGCCCGTAGATCTTTCGAAGAATTTTCCTCTCAAACACACCAAGCACTGCCTTATCTGCTTGCGCAAGTACCCATGCTTCGGAGCCATACATTAGCACGGGTAGTATCAGCGTTTTGTATAGTGTTATTTTTGTTTGACGAGATGTGGCTTTGTTTTTAAATTGCTTACTTAGACCATAGTAGCATCTGTTGGCCAATACAAATCTTCTTCTTATTTCACAACTGATGTTGTTTGTTGTGTTTATGGCAGTGCCGAGGTAGACGAAGTCTTTAACTACCTCAAAATTGTAGGTACCAACTTCCACAGTTGGTCCGAGCTCTATGGACGCTTTGCGCGTCGACACCATCAATTTGGTCTTTTCGCCGTTTACCGCCAGACCCACTTTCGCAGATTCTGCTTCGACCTTCCTAAAGGTATCAGTTACTTCCTTTACTGATCGTCCCATGATGTCTATGTCATCAGCATAGGCAAGTAACATGTGGCTATTGGTGTAAATTGTGCCATTTCTTTTGACATTTGCATCTCGTATTACCTTTTCCAGCAAAATGTTGAGTAGGTCACACGAAAGGCTGTCTCCTTGTCTGAAACCTCTTTTGGTACAAAATTCTTCGGAGAGCTTCTTTCCAATTTTAACTGAGGACCTAGTATCATCTTACAAAGCCGGATGAGCTTTGCGGGGATACCAAATTCAGACATTGCGTGGAATACCTTTGATCGGAGGGGACTGTCGAATGCTGCTTTATAATCGACAAAAAGGTGAAATATGTCGATCTGCATCTCTTGGGTCTTCTCTAGGATTTGCCGCAGGGTAAATATCTGGTCAATGGTGGACTTGCCAGGTCTAAAACCACATTGGTACGGTCCAATTATTTCGTTGACCATTGGCTTTTGTCGTTCGCACAATATCCCTGACACTATCTTATAGGCAATAGGGAGAAGACTTATGCCCCTATAGTTTGAGCATACAGTCTTATCTCCTTTTTTGTGGACGGGACATAGGATGCTCAGGTTCCAATCGTCGGGTACGCGTTCTTCCTGCCAGATGGTGCTAACTAGCTGATGCATACACCTTATCAGCGCGTCGCCTCCGGTTTTAAACAGCTCGGCTGGTAAGCCATCGGCTCCTGCTGCTATATTATTCTTCAGCCGGTTGATTGCTGTTTATACCTCATCTTGGCTGGACGGTATACATTCTATACCATCTTCTAGGATTGGATCTGTGGTATCATCGTCTTCGCTACTATTGGATACCAGCAGATTGGAGAAATGTTCCTTCCATATCCTGAGCACGCTATCTGTATCTGTTACCAGATTACCTTGCTGGTCTCTACAGGAGGATGTGCCTGTACCAAAGCCATCTGTTTGATGTTTCACTCTTTGGTAGAATTTTCGGACTTCATTCTGGCTCCTGTACATCTCGATTTTTTCACACTCCCGCTTTTCCATTTCTCTCTTTTTCTTGCGGAAAAGACGTTTCTCTTCTCTCCTTTTCTCCCGATATCTCTCTCGCGCGCTACGCGTTGCTACTGATTGCAAAGTAGCTCTATATGCCGCATTTTTCTCTTCGGTAGCAGCACGACACTCCTGATCATACCATGGATTCCTTGGTGGAGGCCTCTTGTATCCAAGTATGGATTTTGCGGCTGTTTGCATGGAGTGGGCAATGCTTTGCCATTGCGCTGATATGTTATCGGGATGAGGAGTGCTTTGATTAAGCAATTGGGCTAGTTGAGTGGAATATGCTGTGGCAATCTGTTGTGTATGCAGCCTATCGATGTCAAACTTCCGCGTTGAGTCTGTTCGTGCTTTATTTGCAACGTTTAGACGGGTACGTACCTTTGCTGCAACAAGGTAGTGGTCCGAATCAATGTTTGCGCCTCGGAACGATCGTACATCCAACACGCTGGATGAATGTCTTCCATCTATGACAACATGATCAATTTGATTACTTGTTCTTTGATCTGGAGACAGCCAGGTGCTCTTATGAATATCGAGATGATTAAATCTGGTACTGCTAACTACCATGTTTTTTGCAGCTGCAAAGTCTATCAGCCTCATACCATTGGCATATGTTTCACTGTGGAGACTGAATTTCCCGACTGTTGGGCCAAAGATATTCTCCTTTCCAATTTTGGCATTAAAATCGCCTAGAATGATTTTAATGTCATGGGCAGGGCAACGGTCATAAGTTTCTTCTAAGCGCTCGTAAAATATATCTTTGGTCTGTTCGTCCTTTTCTTCAGTGGGAGCATGAGCGCAAATAAATCTGATGTTGAAGAATTTAGCTTTTATTCGAATTGCAGCAAGTCTTTCATTCACCGGGGTGAAGCTGGATACCAGATGTTTTAGTCTCCGACTAACTACAAATCCGCAACCAAACTCATGCTTTACGTCATGTCAGCTATAATGCAGTGCGTCACCTTTAGGTGTTGTTGTGACGCCTATCCCAATCCATCGTATTTCCTGTATGGCTGTAATATCGGCCTTGTACTTTTCAAGTACGTCTGCCAATGCGAAGACTGCTCCTTCTCTATAAAGAGTGCGAACATTCCAGGTGCAGATTCGCAGACCATGGGCCTTAAAACGTTTGCGTGGTTCGTCAACTTTAGAGGGGTTTGTTTTTCTTTTCTTTCGTTTTTTCATAGTAGGCTGTTCTTTCTAGGGGAGGGTTACTAACCCGACGCCCAAACCCAAGCTTTTAACGTTCTTATGGGTGAACGCGCGGCACATGTTAGCTCACTACCTTTAACGAGTGTTAAAGGCAGTTCCCCAGGTGACAACACGGGGAGGTCAGTGTCCACTTGAGATGAAAGAGGGACCAAGATAAATCCTGGGCTTTGCCATGTTAAAACCGGTCAGGACCGTTGCTTGGTATCACTCATCCCCTACGTCACCCATGTCTGTTCACTAGGAAAAAAACATTTTGAAGAACCAGTTTTCCTAAACAACAATATTTCCAACAAAGTTAAATATCTGGGAGTAATCCTGGATAGGAAACTTAAATGGAAAGACCATATTCAGGAAAGAGCTAAAAAAGCTTATATATATTGGTCAACCTGTAGAAGGGCTATAGGCTCCAAGTGGGATCTTAACCCTAAGACGACACACTGGCTATACAAAAGCGTAGTTAGACCTATTCTAACATACGCTTTAGTAGTCTGGTGGACTGCTATGGATAAAAAGTGTAATATGAAAATACTACAGAAAGTCCAACGAACAAGAGACCGAAATATCTCTTTGTTTGCCGGATCACAATACGGTTCATCAAGCGGAGATCCGAGCGATTACAGAGTGTCTGAACTGGCTTAATGCCAACACGAGACCAAATACTGTAAACGTCCTTACGGACAGCAAAATTGCAATCAAAGCAATAACATCCAAGACAGTAAAATCACAAATAGTCCTGGATTGTGGAAATTCGATCAACAGCTATTCTCAACATGGCTTGGTGCGTATAATATGGGTACCGGGACATGCGGGGAATAGAAGTAATGAGATAGCAAATTATCTGGCAAAAAATGGAAGGGAATTAGCAACAGTTAACTCAGAGAACGCAAAGCCACTAAACGCGTCTCGTCTAGAGTTAAAAACTTGGGCAAAAAATGCCCACTTATCCCTATGGAATAGAGAGGAATTAGGGAACACCACAAAAATCCTATGGGGAGACCCAATTGAGGAAAAAACTAAAAATCTATTACTGCTAGGTAAGGTAGAGTTGAGTAGACTTACAGGTGTCCTTACAGGTCACTTGGGTTTACAAGCTCATCTGCACAAAATTAATTGTGCAGACAACAGCGTATGCAGGACATGCGGAGAAGATGACGAAACATTGGAGCATTTTCCCTGCCAATGCCCCGCTTTCGCAAACATCAGATCCCAGTTTTTAGAGAACGACATAATACCAGATCTTAATCAGATAATTGTAGACGACCTGAAACAATTACGGGATTTTGTTAAGGGCACAGAGTTCCTCAAATAAAGTACAGTAGAGTCCCTTTCTTCAAGAAACCTAGTCTAGAGCGCACAACAGGCCTTCTTCTGGTTTATGTGTATATCCACCAGGGCATGTGGCGATTACTCGCCCCTCTTTTCAACCTAACCTAACCTAACGGCATTTACACTGTATCTTTGTATTAGTATCAGTGTGAATGCTACACAATTCTGCATGATAAGCCTGTTGATTAAGAGTTTCCCGTTTGTACTTTTGGAATTTTCTTTAAACTATCATCTGTAAAATCTTCTCCTCCTGATGAAGATGACCCACTGGTGTCATGGGGTGGTACTTTATCGCAGTCCTCAGAGCGACATTGTGGAAGGTTTGCATAGTCGTCCACACTGACACCATATAGATTACCACAGAATGTCATACCGAAAAAATTTGTGCTATTGCAAGTAAAATGTACAAACAATGTCTCAAAATCACAATTTTGACACCTCTGACTACGTCCGTCGCAGGAACCTATCTTCGTAAAGTAAGATCAAATATGTAAAACCCTTTAATAAAAACGATTGAGTTTTAATGCACATTTATAAACATTTATTCATGACTATTGTTTTTATATCATTACTGCTGGAGTTCTCTACGATTAGTAGGGATTGATTGGTGGTGGCTATAAATTATAAGGAAAAAATGAATGAATAAATTTTCTTCCAGTTGGAAATGTTCGAAAATACTTACATCACCACTATTGTAGGCCAATAGGGCGGTAAAAGCAGCAACAACCATTACTAGGAACTTCATTTTTGGGAGATTGTATTTGGAATACTTGACACAACGACGAATTGTGGAATGATTAAGAAATCTTTCATAGGGACTTTATATAGTTCATTCAATGTAAAATATCCAATGGAAAAATATTACTTATTATGTGGTGTGTGCATGCAAATCTGTGCGTGACAAATTGTTAAATTAATGCTTCAAATTGTTTGCCATAAAATGACAATTACTTTCAGGAAAACTGTTAGAAAAACGTATATTCATTGTGTATGAAAATTAGGTTACTAACTTACTTCATGATCTTGTTTGAGTTTATTACCTCATTATGATCTCTCAGCATTAAGTTTTTTTTAAGTTTTCAAAAACAATAATTTATTTTAAAAAGTTTTTCTGGTCTATTGTGTATTTTGAATTTGCATTTTTTTGCATTAACTTTGCCATTTGCAAAGCCACGCAATTCAATGCAGATCATAAAACGTTTACCATTTATAGGGAGCTATTTAAATCGTTGTTTCCATGAAAATTTATCAACATTTCCATTCATCCATCTATCTTTCGTCTACAATTTGGGAAAACTTGGTTGTTTGAAAACTAAAATGAAGCTATTTACAATTATTGCTGTTGCTCTATGTGTGGCTATGCCACGGGACAGAATTTCCTACACAGTTTCAAGATATGTCTAGAAATTATGGTAAAAAATTCGAGTTTGTGTTGAAATGTTTGCAATTAAATAAAATATAGAAATAAAAGCAAAATACAAATATAGTAAATGTTGTTTTAGCTTTGAAAAATATTCGTTAAAAAAACCAACCACGACTATTGGTCTGAAAGGGGCTAAAAAATATTCTTTAAAAATCCACGACTATTGGTATGATGGTTTTAGAAGAAATATTCATTAAAAATCCACGATTATTGGTATGATGGTTTAGAAGAAATATTCTTTAAAAATCCACGACTATTGGTCTGATGGTTTTAGAAGAAATATTCTTTAAAAATCCACGATTATTGGTCTGATGGTTGGTGAAAAAATATTCATTAAAAAATCCACGATTATTGGTCTGACAACGGCTGAAAAAATATTCTTTAAAAATCCACGATTATTGGTCTTACAACGGCTGAAAAAATATTCTTTAAAAATCCACGATTATTGGTCTTACAACGGCTGAAAAAATATTCTTTAAAAATCCACGATTATTGGTCTGACAACGGCTGAAAAAATATTCTTTAAAAATCCACGATTATTGGTCTGACAACGGCTGAAAAAATATTCTTTAAAAATCCACGATTATTGGTCTGACAACGGCTGAAAAAATATTCTTTAAAAATCCACGATTATTGGTCTGACAACGGCTGAAAAAATATTCTTTAAAAATCCACGATTATTGGTCTGACAACGGCTGAAAAAATATTCTTTAAAAATCCACGATTATTGGTCTGACAACGGCTGAAAAAATATTCTTTAAAAATCCACGATTATCGGTCTGACAACGGCTGAAAAAATATTCTTTAAAAATCCACGATTATTGGTCTGACAACGGCTGAAAAAATATTCTTTAAAAATACACGATTATCGGTCTGACAACGGCTGAAAAAATATTCTTTAAAAATCCACGATTATCGGTCTGACAACGGCTGAAAAAATATTCTTTAAAAATCCACGATTATTGGTCTGACAACGGCTGAAAAAATATTCTTTAAAAATCCACGATTATCGGTCTGACAACGGCTGAAAAAATATTCTTTAAAAATCCACGATTATTGGTCTGATGGTTTTGAAGAAATATTCTTTAAAAATCCACGATTATTGGTCTGATGGGTTTAAAAGAAATATTCTTTAAAAATCCACGATTATTGGTCTGATGGGTTTAAAAGAAATATTCTTTAAAAATCCACGATTATTGGTCTGATGGTTTTAAAAGAAATATTCTTTAAAAATCCATGATTATTGGTCTGATGGTTTTAAAAGAAATATTCTTTAAAAATCCACGATTATTGGTCTGATGGTTTTAAAAGAAATATTCTTTAAAAATCCACGATTATTGGTCTGATGGGTTTAAAAGAAATATTCTTTAAAAATCCACGATTATTGGTCTGATGGTTTTAAGAGAAATATTCTTTAAAAATCCACGATTATTGGTCTGATGGTTTTAAGAGAAATATTCTTTAAAAATCCACGATTATTGGTCTGATGGTTTTAAAAGAAATATTCTTTAAAAATCCACGATTATTGGTCTGATGGTTTTAAAAGAAATATTCTTTAAAAATCCACGATTATTGGTCTGATGGTTTTAAAAGAAATATTCTTTAAAAATCCACGATTATTGGTCTGACAACGGCTGAAAAAATATTCTTTAAAAATCCACGATTATTGGTCTGACAACGGCTGAAAAAATATTCTTTAAAAATCCACGATTATTGGTCTGACAACGGCTGAAAAAATATTCTTTAAAAATCCACGATTATTGGTCTGACAACGGCTGAAAAAATATTCTTTAAAAATCCACGATTATTGGTCTGACAACGGCTGAAAAAATATTCTTTAAAAATCCACGATTATTGGTCTGACAACGGCTGAAAAAATATTCTTTAAAAATCCACGATTATTGGTCTGACAACGGCTGAAAAAATATTCTTTAAAAATCCACGATTATTGGTCTGACAACGGCTGAAAAAATATTCTTTAAAAATCCACGATTATTGGTCTGACAACGGCTGAAAAAATATTCTTTAAAAATCCACGATTATTGGTCTGACAACGGCTGAAAAAATATTCTTAAAAAATCCACGATTATTGGTCTGACAACGGCTGAAAAAATATTCTTTAAAAATCCACGATTATTGGTCTTACAACGGCTGAAAAAATATTCTTTAAAAATCCACGATTATTGGTCTGACAACGGCTGAAAAAATATTCTTTAAAAATCCACGATTATTGGTCTGACAACGGCTGAAAAAATATTCTTTAAAAATCCACGATTATTGGTCTTACAACGGCTGAAAAAATATTCTTTAAAAATCCACGATTATTGGTCTGACAACGGCTGAAAAAATATTCTTTAAAAATCCACGATTATTGGTCTGACAACGGCTGAAAAAATATTCTTTAAAAATCCACGATTATTGGTCTGACAACGGCTGAAAAAATATTCTTTAAAAATCCACGATTATTGGTCTGACAACGGCTGAAAAAATATTCTTTAAAAATCCACGATTATTGGTCTGACAACGGCTGAAAAAATATTCTTTAAAAATCCACGATTATTGGTCTGACAACGGCTGAAAAAATATTCTTTAAAAATCCACGATTATTGGTCTGACAACGGCTGAAAAAATATTCTTTAAAAATCCACGATTATCGGTCTGACAACGGCTGAAAAAATATTCTTTAAAAATCCACGATTATTGGTCTGACAACGGCTGAAAAAATATTCTTTAAAAATCCACGATTATCGGTCTGACAACGGCTGAAAAAATATTCTTTAAAAATCCACGATTATTGGTCTGATGGTTTTGAAGAAATATTCTTTAAAAATCCACGATTATTGGTCTGATGGGTTTAAAAGAAATATTCTTTAAAAATCCACGATTATTGGTCTGATGGTTTTTGAAGAAATATTCTTTAAAAATCCACGATTATTGGTCTGATGGTTTTTGAAGAAATATTCTTTAAAAATCCACGATTATTGGTCTGATGGTTTTTGAAGAAATATTCTTTAAAAATCCACGATTATTGGTCTGATGGTTTTTGAAGAAATATTCTTTTAAAAATCCACGATTATTGGTCTGATGGTTTTAGAAGAAATATTCCTTAAAAATCCACGAATATTGGTCTGATGGGTTTAAAAGAAATATTCTTTAAAAATCCATGATTATTGGTCGGATGGTTTTAAAAGAAATATTCTTTAAAAATCCATGATTATTGGTCTGATGGTTTTAAAAGAAATATTCTTTTAAAATCCATGATTATTGGTCTGATGGTTTTTGAAGAAATATTCTTTAAAAATCCACGATTATTGGTCTGATGGTTTTAGAAGAAATATTCCTTAAAAATCCACGAATATTGGTCTGATGGTTTTTGAAGAAATATTCTTTAAAAATCCACGATTATTGGTCTGATGGTTTAAAAAAAATATTCTTTAAAAATCCACGATTATTGGTCTGATGGTTTTTCAAGAAATATTCTTTAAAAATCCACGATTATTGGTCTGATGGTTTTTCAAGAAACATTCTTTAAAAATCCACGATTATTGGTCTGATGGTTTTTGAAGAAATATTCTTTAAAAATCCACGATTATTGGTCTGATGGTTTTTGAAGAAATATTCTTTAAAAATCCACGATTATTGGTCTGATGGGTTTAAAAGAAATATTCTTTAAAAATCCACGATTGTTGGTCCGATGGGTTTAAAAGAAATATTCTTTAAAAATCCACGATTATTGGTCCGATGGTTTTAAAAGAAATATTCTTTAAAAATCCACCATTATTGGTCTGATGGTTTTAAAAGAAATATTCTTTAAAAAACCACGATTATTGGTCTGATGGGTTTAAAAGAAATATTCTTTAAAAATCCACGATTATTGCTCTAATAATGGCTGAAAATTTAATCTTTAACAAGTAAAAAAGCGTTAAGTTCGGCCGGGCCGAACTTTTCATACCCTCCACCATAAAATATTCTGAACTAAAATGGAATAATTAGTTTTCATTCTTGTCCCCAACTTTAAGTGGGTACGTTAAAATGTCAGATAATGTACATAAAATGCTTCATTCGGGAAGCCCTTTTTTATGGTACCTATATCTAACTATGTATGTTGACAATTTTTGGTGGGCTAGAAATTGGGAGGTACCGTTATATAGGGGTTATAATAAAACATGGACCTATTTTGACAGTTTTTGATGGGAGCCTTTAATGTCAAATAACTCCTAATTCGGTTAAAAATTGTAGCTAGAATCCTCAAAGTACCGAAAATCGGTACATAACGTGGGAACTTCAAATGTCATTAACATCTAGTTCGGAGGTATGTGGGCTATACGGAAATATGAACATAAATGAACAATTTTTGTTGGCTTTTAAATTTCAAATTACGGAAAGTTCGTCCAAAAATAAAACTAAGGTACGGAAAATTGGGAGGTTTGTTTTGGGGCTATACCAAAACATGGACCTAGGTGTGGTGACCACTACAACCTTCAAATGTCAAAGTACAGTTAGCTAAAATTGCCAAATTACTGAAAATTTGGAGGTACCGTTATATGGGAGCTATATCCGAACATGGACCTATGTTGACAATTTTTGATGGAGAGGTGATGTGACCACTAAGAACTTCAAATGTCAAATTACTGCTAGTTCGGTTTAATATTGTAACTAAAATTATCAAATTGCTGAAAATCGGGAGGTACTTTTATATGGGGGCTTTATCAATACATCGACCTTCCTTGACAATTTTTGGTGGAGAGGTGTGGTGACCACTAAAAATTTCAAATGTCGAATGTTCAAATTACAGATAATTCGGTTAAAACTTGTAAACATGTACCTATGTTCATAATTTTTTTCGAATATAAGTTTTTTGGTCACTTAGAACCCTAAATATCAAATTATAGCTAATTCGGTCTAGAAATGTGACTTAAAACGTTAAAATACCTGAAATCGGGCGGTAACGTTATATGGGGGCTATTCCAAAACATGGACCGATGTCAACAAGTTTTGTTATATAAGTTTATTGACATTTAAGAACCCTAAATGTCAATTTATAGGTAAATCGGTCTGAAAATGTAGCTAAAAACGTCAAAATATCGTAAATCGGGGGTACCGTTATATGGGGGCTATACCAAACGTGGACCTATGTCCACAAGTTTTGTTATATAAGTTTATTGACATTTAAGAGCCCTAAATGTCAAATTATAGCTAAATCGGTCTGAAAATGTAGCTAAAAACGTCAAAATACCGTAAATAGGGGGGTACCGTTATATGGGGGCTATACCAAAACGTGGACCTATGTCCACAACTTTTGTTATATAAGTTTATTGACACTTAAGAGCCCTAAATGTCAAATTATAGCTAAATCGGTCTGAAAATGTAGCTAAAAACGTCAAAATACCGTAAATCCGGGGGTACCGTTATATGGGGGCTATACCAAAACGTGGACCTATGCCCACAACTTTTGTTACATAAATTTATTGACTTTTAAGAACCCTAAATGTCAAATTATAGCTAAATCGGTCTGAAAGTGTAGCTAAAAACGACAAAATACCGTAAATCCGGGGGTACCGTTATATGGGGGCTTTACCAAAACGTGGACCGATATAACCCATCATCGAACTTGACCTGCCTGCGAATAAAAGACGCATTTTCCAAAAATTTCAGCGTTTTATCTCAATTTTTGTGGATGCTAGAGTGATTACCACAGACGGACGGACGGACGTGCACAGATCGACTCAGAATTTTACCCTGATCAAGAATATATAATGAGTGTTTTAATGCGTTACAAACGGAAAAACAAACTTAATATACCCTCCATACTATGGTGGAGGGTATAAAAATCCACGATTATTGCTCTAATAATGGCTGAAAATATATTCTTTAAAAATTCACGATTAAAGCTCTAATAATGGCTGAAAATTTATTCTTTAAAAATCCACGATTATTGCTCTAATAAGGGCTGAAAAAATATTCTTTAAAAATCAACGATTATTGGTCTAATAATGGCTGAAAAAATATTCTTTAAAAATCAACGATTATTGGTCTAATAATGGCTGAAAAAATATTCTTTAAAAATCCCCGATTATTGCTCTAATAATGGCTAAAAATATTCTTCAAAAATCCACGATTTTTGCTCTAAAATTGGCTGAAAAAATATTATTTAAAAATCCACAGTTAATGTTCTCATAGTAGCTGACTGATTTATTTTCAAGTTCCTTCACAAACCCAAAATTAAACAATAAATCAAATTCATTGAGGCTTTGCGTTTTCAAAAATATCCATTTATGCCCAACTGTGGAGTGTTAAATTTTCTAAATAAATATTTTTGCTACGTGTTTATTCAATGAAATAACATATCTTTATGTGCCTGTGTCTGTGTGCTAGTTGCTTTTCTGCTCTTTAGACGATATCGGGATTAACAATCAAATTAACAAATACATTTATTCTAATATTTACACAATTTCTTAATAGAACAACAACTAGATTTGGCAATTTTTCATTGCTATTGGCAGAACAAGTATTAAAATATTATCGGCCTCCCAAACGAACATCTTAAGTATACCTTCATACTTTATACTCTGTCGTTGTGTGTGTGTTTATGCTCTTTTCAACTTGAAATGAATTATTAATATTTGTTATATTTTTTGATATTCAATTTATTATATTATGGCCTTTCTCCAACTCTCAGCCTTAAATAACATCACCTGACCGAATATTTGCATAAATATTCAATACGAATAAACATTGAGTTTAGAACATGAAAAAAGTCTTTTTCTTAAAAACGAAAATAAATAAAAAATGTGTCTGCATAACGTCTTTTGCTTTTCTTCTTCATCTCCTTGATTTCTGGGTTTCTGTTGACGTATTGCTCAACATGTTTGCTACTGTTCCTCTGTATTTGATATCTGTCGGTATTGTTGTATTATTGACGCACTTCCTGTACTACATCCTGTCGAACAACAATAATACCCATAATGATTTGTCAATAATCATCTCAAAATACAATCACAGCAAATAACAACAACAATAAAAATAATAATATTTGTAGTATTGTTTGTATATATGTACATATATACATACATATGTATATACATATACCGTATTTAAAGTTAAATATTGTAATTGTATAGATATATGTTAACATTTATTTTACTTCAATATGAACAATCAACTCAGCAACATTGGGGTGGAGATAATTTATTATTTATTTAATCCACGTCTTTAAAAAAATCCACTATCCTTGGTCTGATGGAAAATATATTCTTTAAAAAATCCACGTTTCATGGTCTGATGGTTGATGAAAAAATATTCTAAAAAATCCACGTTTCATGGTCTGATGGTTGATGAAAAAATATTCTAAAAAATCCACGTTTCATGGTCTGATGTTGATGGAAAAATATTCAAAAAAATCCACGTTTCATGGTCTGATGGCTGACAAAAAAATATTCTTTAGAAAATCCACGTTTGTTGGTCTGATGGTTGATGAAAAAAATTTAGTTTTTCACCCTAATACATGAATATATTAAATAGTTGATTTACAAGCACACATATCAACATGTTATGCCAACAAAATCTACTTTAACATGTAAACACTTTTGAATATGTAACAATTATTTTTTTAATTTGCCAAAAAAGGGAATCATATTCAGAAATGAAATAAAAAAAATCAAATTTAATATTAAAATTAAAGTATAAAACCTATTGTATTTATTTATGGATGTTTACCTTCATACATATGTTTATCAATAAACAAGAAAATACTTGAGAATAATTTTGGAATTTAAGGCGATTGAAAAAGAAAGAGTTAAAAAACATGCAATAAATTGAAGTGTTATTGATTCGTGGAAGACTCAGATATCAATATTCCTGGAAAAACAAAATACTATTTCCAATTTTGTTTCCAATTCACAAAAAGTACTTTCGACAAACACAGATATTAAATGAGTTGTTTATACTTCTATTTTAACGTGAACATATTTCTAAAAATTAATTACATTGCCATTTAAAAAATTATTCTATTCACAAGAATTCAAATATTTCCAACACATACTCGTATGCATGTCCATAACGCACATAGCCCTCATACACACGGACATCTTCTGTATAACCCACATTTAGTCTTTGTATTGTTTTGTTTGGCCATTTGGAAAAACTAATTGAAATTTCTTGGAAAATATTCAACTTAAAGAAAAATATTTTTCAATTTGCTTCTATTCTAATTTCAATATTGTTTGTTATCATTATCATTCCCATCATTTTCAGGAGGACTAGCAGCAGCATCAGCATCATCTTGGGGTTCAACACATAAAAATATAATTTGCATAGTTTTTGCCTTAATATTCAAAACTAAACTCAATTTTCACCTAACAGATGATTCTCTGGGAGGCAATTTCATTGTCTATGCCCATACGCACATGGACTTAGTCACCAGTGTAGTTAGCACGGATCTACACACATACATATGTGTGTATGTTCAAATGAATTTAAAGGTCAGTAGGTATACACATCTTTATACCTATATAATTATGATAGGAATTTCAGGTACCTTACTATAAATTTGGAAGTAACATGAAGGGATGATGGGTACCAATGAATATTATTTCATCAACCATCAAACATCAGACGAAGAAATATGGATTTTTAATGAATATTTTTCATCAAACATCAGATCAAGAAACTTTTAGTTTTTTAATTAATAGTTTTTCATCAACCATCAGACCAAGAAACGTGGATTTTTTAATGAATATTTTTTCATCAAGCATTAGAAGAAGAAACGTGGATTTTTTAATGAATATTTTTCATCAACCATCAGACCAACAAACGTGGATTTTTTAATGAATATTTTTTCATCAACCATCAGACCAACAAACGTGGATTTTTTAATGAATATTTTTTCATCAACCATCAGACCAACAAACGTGGATTTTTTAATGAATATTTTTTCATCAACCATCAGACCAACAAACGTGGATTTTTTAATGAATATTTTTTCATCAACCATTAGACCAACAAACGTGGATTTTTTAATGAATATTTTTTCATCAACCATCAGACCAACAAACGTGGATTTTTTAATGAATATTTTTTCATCAACCATCAGACCAACAAACGTGGATTTTTTAATGAATATTTTTTCATCAACCATCAGACCAACAAACGTGGATTTTTTAATGAATATTTTTTCATCAACCATCAGACCAACAAACGTGGATTTTTTAATGAATATTTTTTCATCAACCATCAGTCCAAGAAACGTGGATTTTTTAATGAATATTTTTTCATCAACCATCAGTCCAAGAAACGTGGATATTTTAATGAATATTTTTCATCAACCATCAAACCAAGAAACGTGGATTTTTTAATGAATATTTTTTCATCAACCATCAGACGAGGAAACGTGGATTTTTTAATGAATATTTTTTCATCAACCATCAGTCCAAGAAACGTGGATTTTTTAATGAATATTTTTTCATCAACCATCAGTCCAAGAAACGTGGATTTTTTAATGAATATTTTTTCATCAACCATCAGTCCAAGAAACGTGGATTTTTTAATGAATATTTTTTCATCAACCATCAGACGAGGAAACGTGGATTTTTTAATGAATATTTTTTCATCAACCATCAGTCCAAGAAACGTGGATTTTTTAATGAATATTTTTTCATCAACCATCAGACGAGGAAACGTGGATTTTTTAATGAATATTTTTTCATCAACTATCAGACCAAGAAACGTGGATTTTTTAATGAATATTTTTTCATCAACCATCAGACGAGGAAACGTGGATTTTTTAATGAATATTTTTTCATCAACCATCAGACGAGGAAACGTGGATTTTTTAATGAATATTTTTTCATCAACCATCAGACGAGGAAAAGTGGATTTTTTAATGAATATTTTTTCATCAACCATCAGACGAGGAAACGTGGATTTTTTAATGAATATTTTTTCATCAACCATCAGACCAAGAAATGTGGATTTTTTAATGAATATTTTTTCATCAACCATCAGACCAAGAAACGTGGATTTTTTAATGAATATTTTTTCATCAACCATCAGACCAAGAAACGTGGATTTTTTTAATGAATATTTTTTCATCAACCATCAGACCAAGAAACGTGGATTTTTTAATGAATATTTTTTCATCAACCATCAGACCAAGAAACGTGGATTTTTTAATGAATATTTTTTCATCAACCATCAGACCAAGAAACGTGGATTTTTTAATGAATATTTTTTCATCAACCATCAGACCAAGAAACGTGGATTTTTTAATGAATATTTTTTCATCAACCATCAGACCAAGAAACGTGGATTTTTTAATGAGTATTTTTTCATCAATGATCAGACCAAGAAACGTGGATTTTTTAATGAATATTTTTTCATCAACCATCTGACCAAGAAACGTGGATTTTTTAATGAATATTTTTTCATCAACCATCTGACCAAGAAACGTGGATTTTTTAATGAATATTTTTTCATCAACCATCTGACCAAGAAACGTGGATTTTTTAATGAATATTTTTTCATCAACCATCAGACCAAGAAACGTGGATTTTTTAATGAATATTTTTTCATCAACCATCAGACCAAGAAACGTGGATTTTTTAATGAATATTTTTTCATCAACCATCAGACCAAGAAACGTGGATTTTTTAATGAATATTTTTTCATCAACCATCAGACCAAGAAACGTGGATTTTTTAATGAATATTTTTTCATCAACCATCAGACCAACAAACGTGGATTTTTTAATGAATATTTTTTCATCAACCATCAGACCAACAAACGTGGATTTTTTAATGAATATTTTTTCATCAACTATCAGACCAACAAACGTGGATTTTTTAATGAAAATTTTTTCATCAACCATCAGACCAACAAACGTGGATTTTTTAATGAATATTTTTTCATCAACCATCAGACCAACAAACGTGGATTTTTTAATGAATATTTTTTCATCAACCATCAGACCAACAAACGTGGATTTTTTAATGAATATTTTTTCATCAACCATCAGACCAACAAACGTGGATTTTTTAATGAATATTTTTTCATCAACCATCAGACCAACAAACGTGGATTTTTTAATGAATATTTTTTCATCAACCATCAGACCAACAAACGTGGATTTTTTAATGAATATTTTTTCATCAACCATCAGACCAACAAACGTGGATTTTTTAATGAATATTTTTTCATCAACCATCAGACCAACAAACGTGGATTTTTTAATGAATATTTTTTCATCAACCATCAGACCAACAAACGTGGATTTTTTAATGAATATTTTTTCATCAACCATCAGACCAACAAACGTGGATTTTTTAATGAATATTTTTTCATCAACCATCAGACCAACAAACGTGGATTTTTTAATGAATATTTTTTCATCAACCATCAGACCAACAAACGTGGATTTTTTAATGAATATTTTTTCATCAACCATCAGACCAACAAACGTGGATTTTTTAATGAACATTTTTTCATCAACCATCAGACCAACAAACGTGGATTTTTTAATGAATATTTTTTCATCAACCATCAGACCAACAAACGTGGATTTTTTAATGAATATTTTTTCGTCAACCATCAGACCAACAAACGTGGATTTTTTAATGAATATTTTTTCATCAACCATCAGACCAACAAACGTGGATTTTTTAATGAATATTTTTTCATCAACCATCAGACCAAGAAACGTGGATTTTTTAATGAATATTTTTTCATCAACCATCAGACCAAGAAACGTGGATTTTTTAATGAATATTTTTTCATCAACCATCAGACCAAGAAACGTGGATTTTTTAATGAATATTTTTTCAACCACCATCAGACCAAGAAATGTGGATTTTTTAATGAATATTTTTTCAACCACCATCAGACCAAGAAATGTGGATTTTTTAATGAATATTTTTTCATTATCCATCAGACCAAGAAACGTGGATTTTTTAATGAATATTTTTTCATCAACCATCAGACCAAGAAACGTGGATTTTTTAATGAATATTTTTTCATCAACCATCAGACCAAGAAACGTGGATTTTTTAATGAATATTTTTTCATCAACCATCAGACCAACAAACGTGGATTTTTTAATGAATATTTTTTCATCAACCACCAGACCAAGAAACGTGGATTTTTTAATGGATATTTTTTCATTATCCATCAGACCAAGAAACGTGGATTTTTTAATGAATATTTTTTCATCATCCATCAGACCAAGAAACGTGGATTTTTTAATGAATATTTTTTCATCATCCATCAGACCAAGAAACGTGGATTTTTTAATGAATATTTTTTCATCATCCATCAGACCAAGAAACGTGGATTTTTTAATGAATATTTTTTCATCAACCATCAGACGAGGAAACGTGGATTTTTTAATGAATATTTTTTCATCAACCATCAGAAGAGGAAGCGTGGATTTTTTAATGAATATTTGTTCATCAACCATCAGACCAACAAACGTGGATTTTTTAATGAATATTTTTTCATCAACCACCAGACCAAGAAACGTGGATTTTTTAATGAATATTTTTTCATTATCCATCAGACCAAGAAACGTGGATTTTTTAATGAATATTTTTTCATCATCCATCAGACCAAGAAACGTGGATTTTTTAATGAATATTTTTTCATCATCCATCAGACCAAGAAACGTGGATTTTTTAATGAATATTTTTTCATCATCCATCAGACCAAGAAACGTGGATTTTTTAATGAATATTTTTTCATCATCCATCAGACCAAGAAACGTGGATTTTTTAATGAATATTTTTTCATCAACCATCAGACGAGGAAACGTGGATTTTTTAATGAATATTTTTTCATCAACCATCAGAAGAGGAAGCGTGGATTTTTTAATGAATATTTTTTCATCAACCATCAGACGAGGAAACGTGGATTTTTTAATGAATATTTTTGTCGTCTACCATCAGGAAAGAAACATGGATTTTTAATGAATATTTTTGTCGTCTACCATCAGGAAAGAAACATGGATTTTTAATGAATATTTTTGTCGTCTACCATCAGGAAAGAAATATGGATTTTTAGTGAATATTTTTCATCAACCATCACACCAAGAAACGTGAATTTTTAATGAATATTTTTTCATCAACCATCATACGAGGAAACGTGGATTTTTTAATGAATATTTTTTCATCAAGAATTAGAAGAAGAAACGTGGATTTTTTAATGAATATTTTTTCATCAACCATCAGACCAAGAAACGTGGATTTTTTAATGAATATTTTTTCATCAACCATCAGACGAGGAAACGTGGATTTTTTAATGAATATTTTTTCATCAACCATCAGACGAGGAAACGTGGATTTTTTAATGAATATTTTTTCATCAACCATCAGACGAGGAAAAGTGGATTTTTTAATGAATATTTTTTCATCAACCATCAGACGAGGAAACGTGGATTTTTTAATGAATATTTTTTCATCAACCATCAGACCAAGAAATGTGGATTTTTTAATGAATATTTTTTCATCAACCATCAGACCAAGGAACGTGGATTTTTTAATGAATATTTTTTCATCAACCATCAGACCAAGAAACGTGGATTTTTTTAATGAATATTTTTTCATCAACCATCAGACCAAGAAACGTGGATTTTTTAATGAATATTTTTTCATCATCCATCAGACCAAGAAACGTGGATTTTTTAATGAATATTTTTTCATCATCCATCAGACCAAGAAACGTGGATTTTTTAATGAATATTTTTTCATCATCCATCAGACCAAGAAACGTGGATTTTTTAATGAATATTTTTTCATCAACCATCAGACGAGGAAACGTGGATTTTTTAATGAATATTTTTTCATCAACCATCAGAAGAGGAAGCGTGGATTTTTTAATGAATATTTTTTCATCAACCATCAGACGAGGAAACGTGGATTTTTTAATGAATATTTTTGTCGTCTACCATCAGGAAAGAAACATGGATTTTTAATGAATATTTTTGTCGTCTACCATCAGGAAAGAAACATGGATTTTTAATGAATATTTTTGTCGTCTACCATCAGGAAAGAAATATGGATTTTTAGTGAATATTTTTCATCAACCATCACACCAAGAAACGTGAATTTTTAATGAATATTTTTTCATCAACCATCATACGAGGAAACGTGGATTTTTTAATGAATATTTTTTCATCAAGAATTAGAAGAAGAAACGTGGATTTTTTAATGAATATTTTTTCATCAACCATCAGACCAAGAAACGTGGATTTTTTAATGAATATTTTTTCATCAACCATCAGACGAGGAAACGTGGATTTTTTAATGAATATTTTTTCATCAACCATCAGACGAGGAAACGTGGATTTTTTAATGAATATTTTTTCATCAACCATCAGACGAGGAAAAGTGGATTTTTTAATGAATATTTTTTCATCAACCATCAGACGAGGAAACGTGGATTTTTTAATGAATATTTTTTCATCAACCATCAGACCAAGAAATGTGGATTTTTTAATGAATATTTTTTCATCAACCATCAGACCAAGAAACGTGGATTTTTTAATGAATATTTTTTCATCAACCATCAGACCAAGAAACGTGGATTTTTTTAATGAATATTTTTTCATCAACCATCAGACCAAGAAACGTGGATTTTTTAATGAATATTTTTTCATCAACCATCAGACCAAGAAACGTGGATTTTTTAATGAATATTTTTTCATCAACCATCTGACCAAGAAACGTGGATTTTTTAATGAATATTTTTTCATCAACCATCTGACCAAGAAACGTGGATTTTTTAATGAATATTTTTTCATCAACCATCTGACCAAGAAACGTGGATTTTTTAATGAATATTTTTTCATCAACCATCAGACCAAGAAACGTGGATTTTTTAATGAATATTTTTTCATCAACCATCAGACCAAGAAACGTGGATTTTTTAATGAATATTTTTTCATCAACCATCAGACCAAGAAACGTGGATTTTTTAATGAATATTTTTTCATCAACCATCAGACCAAGAAACGTGGATTTTTTAATGAATATTTTTTCATCAACCATCAGACCAAGAAACGTGGATTTTTTAATGAATATTTTTTCATCAACCATCAGACCAAGAAACGTGGATTTTTTAATGAATATTTTTTCATCAACCATCAGACCAAGAAACGTGGATTTTTTAATGAATATTTTTTCATCAACCATCAGACCAAGAAACGTGGATTTTTTAATGAATATTTTTTCATCAACCATCAGACCAAGAAACGTGGATTTTTTAATGAATATTTTTTCATCAACCATCAGACCAAGAAACGTGGATTTTTTAATGAATATTTTTTCATCAACTATCAGACCAACAAACGTGGATTTTTTAATGAATATTTTTTCATCAACCATCAGACCAACAAACGTGGATTTTTTAATTAATATTTTTTCATCAACCATCAGACCAAGAAACGTGGATTTTTTAATGATTATTTTTTCATCAACCATCAGACCAAGAAACGTGGATTTTTTAATGATTATTTTTTCATCAACCATCAGACCAAGAAACGTGGATTTTTTAATGAATATTTTTTCATCAACCATCAGACCAAGAAACGTGGATTTTTTAATGAATATTTTTTCATCAACCATCAGACCAAGAAACGTGGATTTTTTAATGAATATTTTTTCATCAACCATCAGACCAAGAAACGTGGATTTTTTAATGAATATTTTTTCAACCACCATCAGACCAAGAAATGTGGATTTTTTAATGAATATTTTTTCATTATCCATCAGACCAAGAAACGTGGATTTTTTAATGAATATTTTTTCATCAACCATCAGACCAAGAAACGTGGATTTTTTAATGAATATTTTTTCATCAACCATCAGACCAAGAAACGTGGATTTTTTAATGAATATTTTTTCATCAACCATCAGACCAACAAACGTGGATTTTTTAATGAATATTTTTTCATCAACCACCAGACCAAGAAACGTGGATTTTTTAATGAATATTTTTTCATCAACCATCAGACCAAGAAACGTGGATTTTTTAATGAATATTTTTTCATCAACCATCAGACCAAGAAACGTGGATTTTTTAATGAATATTTTTTCAACCACCATCAGACCAAGAAATGTGGATTTTTTAATGAATATTTTTTCATTATCCATCAGACCAAGAAACGTGGATTTTTTAATGAATATTTTTTCATCAACCATCAGACCAAGAAACGTGGATTTTTAATGAATAGTTTTTCATCAACCATCAGACCAAGAAACGTGGATTTTTTAATGAATATTTTTTCATCAACCATCAGACCAACAAACGTGGATTTTTTAATGAATATTTTTTCATCAACCACCAGACCAAGAAACGTGGATTTTTTAATGAATATTTTTTCATTATCCATCAGACCAAGAAACGTGGATTTTTTAATGAATATTTTTTCATCATCCATCAGACCAAGAAACGTGGATTTTTTAATGAATATTTTTTCATCATCCATCAGACCAAGAAACGTGGATTTTTTAATGAATATTTTTTCATCATCCATCAGACCAAGAAACGTGGATTTTTTAATGAATATTTTTTCATCAACCATCAGACGAGGAAACGTGGATTTTTTAATGAATATTTTTTCATCAACCATCAGAAGAGGAAGCGTGGATTTTTTAATGAATATTTGTTCATCAACCATCAGACCAACAAACGTGGATTTTTTAATGAATATTTTTTCATCAACCCACCAGACCAAGAAACGTGGATTTTTTAATGAATATTTTTTCATTATCCATCAGACCAAGAAACGTGGATTTTTTAATGAATATTTTTTCATCATCCATCAGACCAAGAAAACGTGGATTTTTTAATGAATATTTTTTCATCATCCATCAGACCAAGAAACGTGGATTTTTTAATGAATATTTTTTCATCATCCATCAGACCAAGAAACGTGGATTTTTTAATGAATATTTTTTCATCATCCATCAGACCAAGAAACGTGGATTTTTTAATGAATATTTTTTCATCATCCATCAGACCAAGAAACGTGGATTTTTTAATGAATATTTTTTCATCAACCATCAGACGAGGAAACGTGGATTTTTTAATGAATATTTTTTCATCAACCATCAGAAGAGGAAGCGTGGATTTTTTAATGAATATTTTTTCATCAACCATCAGACGAGGAAACGTGGATTTTTTAATGAATATTTTTGTCGTCTACCATCAGGAAAGAAACATGGATTTTTAATGAATATTTTGTCGTCTACCATTCAGGAAAGAAACATGGATTTTTAATGAATATTTTTGTCGTCTACCATCAGGAAAGAAATATGGATTTTTAGTGAATATTTTTCATCAACCATCACACCAAGAAACGTGAATTTTTAATGAATATTTTTTCATCAACCATCATACGAGGAAACGTGGATTTTTTAATGAATATTTTTTCATCAAGAATTAGAAGAAGAAACGTGGATTTTTTAATGAATATTTTTTCATCAACCATCAGACCAAGAAACGTGGATTTTTTAATGAATATTTTTTCATCAACCATCAGACGAGGAAACGTGGATTTTTTAATGAATATTTTTTCATCAACCATCAGACGAGGAAACGTGGATTTTTTAATGAATATTTTTTCATCAACCATCAGACGAGGAAAAGTGGATTTTTTAATGAATATTTTTTCATCAACCATCAGACGAGGAAACGTGGATTTTTTAATGAATATTTTTTCATCAACCATCAGACCAAGAAATGTGGATTTTTTAATGAATATTTTTTCATCAACCATCAGACCAAGAAACGTGGATTTTTTAATGAATATTTTTTCATCAACCATCAGACCAAGAAACGTGGATTTTTTTAATGAATATTTTTTCATCAACCATCAGACCAAGAAACGTGGATTTTTTAATGAATATTTTTTCATCAACCATCAGACCAAGAAACGTGGATTTTTTAATGAATATTTTTTCATCAACCATCAGACCAAGAACGTGGATTTTTTAATGAATATTTTTTCATCAACCATCAGACCAAGAAACGTGGATTTTTTAATGAGTATTTTTTCATCAATGATCAGACCAAGAAACGTGGATTTTTTAATGAATATTTTTTCATCAACCATCTGACCAAGAAACGTGGATTTTTTAATGAATATTTTTTCATCAACCATCTGACCAAGAAACGTGGATTTTTTAATGAATATTTTTTCATCAACCATCTGACCAAGAAACGTGGATTTTTTAATGAATATTTTTTCATCAACCATCAGACCAAGAAACGTGGATTTTTTAATGAATATTTTTTCATCAACCATCAGACCAAGAAACGTGGATTTTTTAATGAATATTTTTTCATCAACCATCAGACCAAGAAACGTGGATTTTTTAATGAATATTTTTTCATCAACCATCAGACCAAGAAACGTGGATTTTTTAATGAATATTTTTTCATCAACCATCAGACCAACAAACGTGGATTTTTTAATGAATATTTTTTCATCAACCATCAGACCAACAAACGTGGATTTTTTAATGAATATTTTTTCATCAACTATCAGACCAACAAACGTGGATTTTTTAATGAAAATTTTTTCATCAACCATCAGACCAACAAACGTGGATTTTTTAATGAATATTTTTTCATCAACCATCAGACCAACAAACGTGGATTTTTTAATGAATATTTTTTCATCAACCATCAGACCAACAAACGTGGATTTTTTAATGAATATTTTTTCATCAACCATCAGACCAACAAACGTGGATTTTTTAATGAATATTTTTTCATCAACCATCAGACCAACAAACGTGGATTTTTTAATGAATATTTTTTCATCAACCATCAGACCAACAAACGTGGATTTTTTAATGAATATTTTTTCATCAACCATCAGACCAACAAACGTGGATTTTTTAATGAATATTTTTTCATCAACCATCAGACCAACAAACGTGGATTTTTTAATGAATATTTTTTCATCAACCATCAGACCAACAAACGTGGATTTTTTAATGAATATTTTTTCATCAACCATCAGACCAACAAACGTGGATTTTTTAATGAATATTTTTTCATCAACCATCAGACCAACAAACGTGGATTTTTTAATGAATATTTTTTCATCAACCATCAGACCAACAAACGTGGATTTTTTAATGAATATTTTTTCATCAACCATCAGACCAACAAACGTGGATTTTTTAATGAATATTTTTTCATCAACCATCAGACCAACAAACGTGGATTTTTTAATGAATATTTTTTCATCAACCATCAGACCAACAAACGTGGATTTTTTAATGAACATTTTTTCATCAACCATCAGACCAACAAACGTGGATTTTTTAATGAATATTTTTTCATCAACCATCAGACCAACAAACGTGGATTTTTTAATGAATATTTTTTCGTCAACCATCAGACCAACAAACGTGGATTTTTTAATGAATATTTTTTCATCAACCATCAGACCAACAAACGTGGATTTTTTAATGAATATTTTTTCATCAACCATCAGACCAACAAACGTGGATTTTTTAATTAATATTTTTTCATCAACCATCAGACCAAGAAACGTGGATTTTTTAATGATTATTTTTTCATCAACCATCAGACCAAGAAACGTGGATTTTTTAATGATTATTTTTTCATCAACCGTCAGACCAAGAAACGTGGATTTTTTAATGAATATTTTTTCATCAACCATCAGACCAAGAAACGTGGATTTTTTAATGAATATTTTTTCATCAACCATCAGACCAAGAAACGTGGATTTTTTAATGAATATTTTTTCATCAACCATCAGACCAAGAAACGTGGATTTTTTAATGAATATTTTTTCAACCACCATCAGACCAAGAAATGTGGATTTTTTAATGAATATTTTTTCAACCACCATCAGACCAAGAAATGTGGATTTTTTAATGAATATTTTTTCATCAACCATCAGACCAAGAAACGTGGATTTTTTAATGAATATTTTTTCATCAACCATCAGACCAACAAACGTGGATTTTTTAATGAATATTTTTTCATCAACCATCAGACCAAGAAACGTGGATTTTTTAATGAATATTTTTTCATTATCCATCAGACCAAGAAACGTGGATTTTTTAATGAATATTTTTTCATCATCCATCAGACCAAGAAACGTGGATTTTTTAATGAATATTTTTTCATCATCCATCAGACCAAGAAACGTGGATTTTTTAATGAATATTTTTTCATCATCCATCAGACCAAGAAACGTGGATTTTTTAATGAATATTTTTTCATCATCCATCAGACCAAGAAACGTGGATTTTTTAATGAATATTTTTTCATCATCCATCAGACCAAGAAACGTGGATTTTTTAATGAATATTTTTTCATCAACCATCAGACGAGGAAACGTGGATTTTTTAATGAATATTTTTTCATCAACCATCAGAAGAGGAAGCGTGGATTTTTTAATGAATATTTGTTCATCAACCATCAGACGAGGAAACGTGGATTTTTTAATGAATATTTTTTCATCAACCATCAGTCGAGGAAACGTGGATTTTTTAATGAATATTTTTTCATCAACCATCAGACGAGGAAACGTGGATGTTTTAATGAATATTTTTTAATCAACCATCAGACGAGGAAACGTGGATGTTTTAATGAATATTTTTTAATCAACCATCAGACGAGGAAACGTGGATGTTTTAATGAATATTTTTTCATCAAACATCAGACGAGGAAACGTGGATTTTTTAATGAATATTTTTCATCAACCATCTGACGAGGAAACGTGGATTTTTTAATGAATATTTTTTCATCAACCATCGGACGAGGAAACGTGGATTTTTTAATGAATATTTTTTCATCAACCATCAGACCAAGAAACGTGGATTTTTTAATGAATATTTTTTCATCAACCATCAGACGAGGAAACTTGGATTTTTTAATGAATATTTTTTCATCAACCATCAGACGAGGAAACGTGGGTTTTTTAATGAATATTTTTCATCAACCATCAGACGAGGAAACGTGGATTTTTTAATGAATATTTTTTCATCAACCATCTGACGAGAAAACGTGGATTTTTTAATGAATATTTTTTCATCAACCATCAGACGAGGAAACGTGTATTTTTTAATGAATATTTTTTCATCAACCATCAGAAGAGGAAACGTGGATTTTTAATGAATATTTTTTCATCAACCATCAGACGAGGAAACGTGGATTTTTTAATGAATATTTTTTCATCAACCATCAGACGAGGAAACGTGGATTTTTTAATGAATATTTTTTCATCAACCATCAGACGAGGAAACGTGGATTTTTTAATGAATATTTTTTCATCAACGATCAGACGAGGAAACGTGGATTTTTTAATGAATATTTTTCATCAACCATCAGACGAGGAAACGTGGATTTTTTAATGAATATTTTTTCATCAACGATCAGACGAGGAAACGTGGATTTTTTAATGAATATTTTTTCATCAACCATCAGACGAGGAAACGTGGATTTTTTAATGAATATTTGTTCATCAACCATCAGACGAGGAAACGTGGATTTTTTAATGAATATTTTTTCATCAGCCATCAGACCAAGAAGTGTGGATTTTTAATAAATATTTTTCCATCAGCCATCAGACCAAGAAGTGTGGATTTTTAATAAATATTTTTCCATCAGCCATTAGACCAAGAAGTGTGGATTTTTAATAAATATTTTTCCATCAGCCATCAGACCAAGAAACGTGGATTTTTTAATGAATATTTTTTTTCATCCAGAATCAGACTAAGAAAATTGATTTTTTAATGAATATTTTTTCATCCCACATCAGAAAAAGAAACTTGAATTTTTTAATGAATATTTTTTCATCCCACATCAGAAAAAGAAACTTGAATTTTTTAATGAACATTTTTCGTCAACCATCAAACCAAGAATCGTGGATATTTTTTCATACAACATCGGACCAAGAAACGTGGATATTTTTTCATACAACATCGGACCAAGAAACATGGATTTTTAGTGAATATTTTTTCATCAACTATCAGACGAGGAAACGTTGATTTTTAATGAATATTTTTTCATCAACCATGAGACGAGAATACGTGGATTTTTAATGAATATTTTTTCATCAACCATCAGACGTGGAATATTTTTGTACAACATTTTTTCAAAGTTTGAAAATCCTTGTCATTCTCATATAAAACTCCAAAAAATATAATCAATTGAAATAATCCATTAATGAAGTATTTCAATTCAAAATGAAGTATCCCCCTTTTTACTGTTTTGACGTCAATGCCGTAGAAAATACTCTCCAAAATGTTCAAGTACGCACATCCTCGTCAAAGACAAATTACCCAACATGTCATTTGCCTAAAGCACTTTGCTTTACAAAGCCCATCGCTGTAATTGTGAGTGTGTGAGAGCATTGCGATTTTTTTGGTAGCATGTCACGGTTTCGTTAAGTGCCCATGTCTCTTCTGCTGTTTTTTATGCTGCTTAAAAAATGTTTATGCAAATGACACGAAAAAAAGTCTTTTGGTCTTTGGTTCTGACAATTATCAAAGAGTATGGACTTGGGGTTGTGTGTGTGTGTGAGCAAGAAACAAATTACCATAATCTAGCCTATATCATCAAGAGAATTAAACATGAAAAAAAGAAAGCAATTTTTATACTTCACCACAAAGACAACAAATTTACAACAAACGGACAACATCACATTCTGCAGGTACGTACCATGGAGCAACAACCATAACAAGGATGTAACTGAAGGACCCATGATTTTTGTGGTCACCAAGGAATTTCACAAAAGACTAATAATAACAAAAGTGTGAAATTTACCAAAAATACATTTAAAATAAAATATTTGCCAAAAACATAGATTACCCCCTCTACACCACCACTTTCTATTCCAGAAATATCCCTTTTCTCCTGCTACCCTAGAACGTTTATGAATTGTAAACTAATTTCGTAAAAAGATTCGACCCAGGTGAGATTCCTTTTTATGGCTCTTTACTCTGTTTTGAATGGCAACCACAAATTTTGGTAATTTAAATTATTCATATTTTGTGCCGTAACCTCAAAACACTGTTAAATTATGTGGGGTTTAAGAGGTGTTGTTGGACGTGATAGCGTGTTGTTGGTATTTCCTCCAAAACCAATAATATTTTCTCCTATTGTATTGTAAAAGTTTTTGGTGTGTACAGTACTCTTGGGAAATTGAAGTTCCATCTTTATAGTATTGGAAAAAAAACACAAGGGCGTAATGTAGTTATTTATGTTATTGTTGCAGTTGTGGAAGTTAACGAAATGTTTAAATTAAAAGTTAACTCTTTCTTTGTCGTGAATACTGTAACATATTTAATTTTTTGTTGGGTTATTTAAATGATGTTTAAAGAATATTTTTTCAAGAACCAACAGAAAAGCTGAAAAATCCACTTAAATAATGTTTTTCAAGGACCAACAGACCAAGAGATGTGGCTCTTTTAAAGAATGTTGTTTCATTGACTAACTACACCAATAAACGTGAATTTTAAAATACATATTTCAAGGACCTACATACCAATATATAAGGATTTTTAAAGAATATTTTTCAAGGTTCAACTTGGAAGGACCAACAGACCAATTAACGTTTTTCTAAAGAATATTTTTTCGTCAAATATCAGAACATATTTTTTCATCCAAAATTAGACCAAGAAACGTGGATTTTTTAAAGAATATTTTTTCATTTAACATCAATAAACAATATTTTTATCCAACATCAGACAAAGAAACGTGGATTTTTTAAAGAATATTTTTTCTTGCAACATCAGGCCATGAAACGTGGATTTTTTAAAGAATATTTTTTTTTGCAACATCAGGCCAAGAAACGTTGATTTTTTTAAAGAATATTTTTTTCATCTAACATCAATCAACAATATTTTTTATCCAACACCAGACAATGAAGCCTCGATTTTTTAAAGAATATTTTTTCTTGCAACATCAGACCAAGAAACGTGGATTTTTTAAAGAATATTTTTTCATGCAACATCAGTCCAAGAAACGTGGATTTTTTAAAGAATATTTTTTCTTGCAACATCAGACCAAGAAACGTGGATTTTTTAAAGAATATTTTTTCTTGCAACATCAGACCAAGAAACGTGGATTTTTTAAAGAATATTTTTTCTTGCAACATCATCATTGCAACAAACAACTTCATCAGTTCCCTTTTCCGCCGACTCTGTATCGATAAACAGGTCAATAAGCCCATCCAGCAAATTAAACAAAATGAGAAATTTGCTATATGGCCCTAAAACTGATTACCCTACAATTTGAGTCGAACTAAAGAATTTTATATCCACCACTGTTTTTATGTCGTCTTTGCTTTGCAAAGAATACGAACATAGGAGTGTTGCTTCAATAAGCGGGGGTAAAACAGTTTTAGGGCCATATAGCAAATTTCTCATTTTGTTTAATTTGCTGGATGGGCTTATTGACCTGTTTATCGATACAGAGTCGGCGGAAAAGGGAACTGATGAAGTTGTTTGGTGACAACTGAAACTATAGTATTCCCTACCCTCCGCCCGCAACTAATCAATTTCATATCCACTGTAAAACATTTTGTTGTTATTCAAATACTTGAATACAATAAAATATGGACTAAAGCTGAAATAAACACAAAGATGTAGAATATTTTTCTTGCAATATCAGACCAAGAAACGTGGAATTTTTTAAATAATAGTTTTTCTTGCAACATCAGACCAAGAGCCGTGAATTTTTAAAGAATATTTTTTCTTGCAACATCAGGCCAAGAAACGTGGATTTTTTAAAGAATATTTTTTCTTGCAACATCAGACCAAGAAACGTGGAGTTTTTAAAGAATATCTTTTCTTGCAACATCAGACCAAGAAACGTGGATTTTTTAAAGAATATCTTTTCTTGCAACATCAGACCAAGAAACGTGGATTTTTTAAAGAATATCTTTTCTTGCAACATCAGACCAAGAAAATTTAATTTTTTAAGGAATATTTTTTTCTTGCAACATCGGACCAAGAAACGTGGATTTTTTAAACAATATTTTTTCTTGCAACATCAGACCAAGAAACGTGGATTTTTTAAACAATATTTTTTCTTGCAACATCAGACCAAGAAACGTGGATTTTTTAAACAATATTTTTTCTTGCAACATCAGACCAAGAAACGTGGATTTTTTAAAGAATATTTTTTCTTGCAACATCAGACCAAGAAACGTGGATTTTTTAAAGAATATTTTTTTGCAACATCAGACCAAGAAACGTGGATTTTTTAAAGAATAATTTTTCTTGCAACATCAGACCAAGAAACGTGGATTTTTTAAATAATATTTTTTCTTGCAACATCAGACCAAGAAACGTGGATTTTTTAAATAATATTTTTTCTTGCAACATCAGACCAAGAAACGTGGACTTTTTAAAAAATATTTTTTCTTGCAACATCAGACCAAGAAACTTGGATTTTTTAAAGAATATTTTTTCTTGCAACATCAGACCAAGAAACATGGATTTTTTAAAGAATATTTTTTCTTGCAACATCAGACCAAGAAACATGGATTTTTTAAAGAATATTTTTTCTTGCAACATCAGACCAAGAAACGTGGATTTTTTAAAGAATATTTTTTCTTGCAACATCAGACCAAGAAACGTGGATTTTTTAAAGAATATTTTTTCTTGCAGCACCCTACCAAAAAATGTGGATTTTTTAAAGAATATATTTTCTTGCAACATCAGACCAAGAAACGTGGATTTTTTAAAGAATAGTTTTTCTTGCATACCCTACCAAGAAATGTGGATTTTTTAAAGAATATTTTTTCTTGCAACATCAGACCAAGAAACGTGGATTTTTTAAAGAATATTTTTTCTTGCACAAACAGGCCAAGAAACGTGGATTTTTTAAAGAATAGTTTTTCTTGCAACATCAGACCAAGAGACGTGGATTTTTTAAAGAATATTTTTTCTTGCAACATCAGACCAAGAGACGTGGATTTTTTGAAGAATATTTTTTCTTGCAACATCAGACCAAGAAACGTGGATTTTTTATATTTTTTCTTGCAACATCAGACCAAGAAACGTGGATTTTTTAAAGAATATTTTTCTTTTCAACATCAGACCAAGAAACGTGGATTTTTTAAACAATAATTTTCTTGCAACATCAGACCAAGAAACGTGGATTTTTTAAAGAATATTTTTCTTTTCAACATCAGACCAAGAAACGTGGATTTTTTAAACAATAATTTTCTTGCAACATCAGACCAAGAAACGTGGATTTTTTAAAGAATATTTTTTCTTGCAACATCAGACCAACAAACGTGGATTTTTTTAAAGAATATTTTTCTTGCAACATCAGACCAAGAAACGTGCATTTTTTTAAAGAATATTTTTTCTTGCAACATCAGACCAACAAACGTGGGTTTTTTAATGAATATTTTTTCTTGCAACATCAGACCAAGAAACGTGGATTTTTAAAGAATATTTTTTCATGCAACATCAGACCAATAAACGTGGATTTTTTAAAGAATATTTTTTCATGCAACATCAGACCAAGAAACGTGGATTTTTTAAAGAATATTTTTCTTTTCAACATCAGACCAAGAAACGTGGATTTTTTAAACAATAATTTTCTTGCAACATCAGACCAAGAAACGTGGATTTTTAAAGAATATTTTTTCTTGCAACATCAGACCAACAAACGTGGATTTTTTTAAAGAATATTTTTCTTGCAACATCAGACCAAGAAACGTGGATTTTTTTAAAGAATATTTTCTCTTGAAACATCAGACCAACAAACGTGGATTTTTTAAAGAATATTTTTTCTTGCAACATCAGACCAAGAAACGTGGATTTTTAAAGAATATTTTTTCATGCAACATCAGACCAAGAAACGTGGATTTTTTAAAGAATATTTTTTCATGCAACATCAGACAGACCAAGAAACGTGGATTTTTTAAAGAATATTTTTTCATGCAACATCAGACCAAGAAACGTGGATTTTTTAAAGAATATTTTTTCATGCAACATCAGACCAAGAAACGTGGATTTTTTAAAGAATATTTTTTCATGCAACATCAGACCAAGAAACGTGGATTTTTTAAAGAATATTTTTTCATGCAACATCAGACCAAGAAACGTGGATTTTTTAAAGAATATTTTTTCATGCAACATCAGACCAAGAAACGTGGATTTTTTAAAGAATATTTTTTCATGCAACATCAGACCAAGAAACGTGGATTTTTTAAAGAATATTTTTTCATGCAACATCAGACCAAGAAACGTGGATTTTTTAAAGAATATTTTTTCATGCAACATCAGACCAAGAAACGTGGATTTTTTAAAGAATATTTTTTCTTGCAACATCAGACCAAGAAACGTGGATTTTTTAAAGAATATTTTTTCTTGCACAAACAGGCCAAGAAACGTGGATTTTTTAAAGAATATTTTTTCTTGCAACATCAGACCAAGAGACGTGGATTTTTTAAAGAATATTTTTTCTTGCAACATCAGACCAAGAGACGTGGATTTTTTGAAGAATATTTTTTCTTGCAACATCAGACCAAGAAACGTGGATTTTTTATATTTTTTCTTGCAATATCAGACCAAGAAACGTGGATTTTTTAAAGAATATTTTTCTTTTCAACATCAGACCAAGAAACGTGGATTTTTTAAACAATAATTTTCTTGCAACATCAGACCAAGAAACGTGGATTTTTTAAAGAATATTTTTTCTTGCAACATCAGACCAACAAACGTGGATTTTTTTAAAGAATATTTTTCTTGCAACATCAGACCAAGAAACGTGGATTTTTTTAAAGAATATTTTTTCTTGCAACATCAGACCAACAAACGTGGGTTTTTTAATGAATATTTTTTCTTGCAACATCAGACCAAGAAACGTGGATTTTTAAAGAATATTTTTTCATGCAACATCAGACCAAGAAACGTGGATTTTTTAAAGAATATTTTTTCATGCAACATCAGACCAAGAAACGTGGATTTTTTAAAGAATATTTTTCTTTTCAACATCAGACCAAGAAACGTGGATTTTTTAAACAATAATTTTCTTGCAACATCAGACCAAGAAACGTGGATTTTTTAAAGAATATTTTTTCTTGCAACATCAGACCAACAAACGTGGATTTTTTTAAAGAATATTTTTCTTGCAACATCAGACCAAGAAACGTGGATTTTTTTAAAGAATATTTTCTCTTGAAACATCAGACCAACAAACGTGGATTTTTTAAAGAATATTTTTTCTTGCAACATCAGACCAAGAAACGTGGATTTTTAAAGAATATTTTTTCATGCAACATCAGACCAAGAAACGTGGATTTTTTAAAGAATATTTTTTCATGCAACATCAGACCAAGAAGAATAGTTTTTCTTGCATACCCTACCAAGAAATGTGGATTTTTTAAAGAATATTTTTTCTTGCAACATCAGACCAAGAAACGTGGATTTTTTAAAGAATATTTTTTCTTGCACAAACAGGCCAAGAAACGTGGATTTTTTAAAGAATAGTTTTTCTTGCAACATCAGACCAAGAGACGTGGATTTTTTAAAGAATATTTTTTCTTGCAACATCAGACCAAGAGACGTGGATTTTTTGAAGAATATTTTTTCTTGCAACATCAGACCAAGAAACGTGGATTTTTTATATTTTTTCTTGCAACATCAGACCAAGAAACGTGGATTTTTTAAAGAATATTTTTCTTTTCAACATCAGACCAAGAAACGTGGATTTTTTAAACAATAATTTTCTTGCAACATCAGACCAAGAAACGTGGATTTTTTAAAGAATATTTTTCTTTTCAACATCAGACCAAGAAACGTGGATTTTTTAAACAATAATTTTCTTGCAACATCAGACCAAGAAACGTGGATTTTTTAAAGAATATTTTTTCTTGCAACATCAGACCAACAAACGTGGATTTTTTTAAAGAATATTTTTCTTGCAACATCAGACCAAGAAACGTGCATTTTTTTAAAGAATATTTTTTCTTGCAACATCAGACCAACAAACGTGGGTTTTTTAATGAATATTTTTTCTTGCAACATCAGACCAAGAAACGTGGATTTTTAAAGAATATTTTTTCATGCAACATCAGACCAATAAACGTGGATTTTTTAAAGAATATTTTTTCATGCAACATCAGACCAAGAAACGTGGATTTTTTAAAGAATATTTTTCTTTTCAACATCAGACCAAGAAACGTGGATTTTTTAAACAATAATTTTCTTGCAACATCAGACCAAGAAACGTGGATTTTTTAAAGAATATTTTTTCTTGCAACATCAGACCAACAAACGTGGATTTTTTTAAAGAATATTTTTCTTGCAACATCAGACCAAGAAACGTGGATTTTTTTAAAGAATATTTTCTCTTGAAACATCAGACCAACAAACGTGGATTTTTTAAAGAATATTTTTTCTTGCAACATCAGACCAAGAAACGTGGATTTTTAAAGAATATTTTTTCATGCAACATCAGACCAAGAAACGTGGATTTTTTAAAGAATATTTTTTCATGCAACATCAGACAGACCAAGAAACGTGGATTTTTTAAAGAATATTTTTTCATGCAACATCAGACCAAGAAACGTGGATTTTTTAAAGAATATTTTTTCATGCAACATCAGACCAAGAAACGTGGATTTTTTAAAGAATATTTTTTCATGCAACATCAGACCAAGAAACGTGGATTTTTTAAAGAATATTTTTTCATGCAACATCAGACCAAGAAACGTGGATTTTTTAAAGAATATTTTTTCATGCAACATCAGACCAAGAAACGTGGATTTTTTAAAGAATATTTTTTCATGCAACATCAGACCAAGAAACGTGGATTTTTTAAAGAATATTTTTTCATGCAACATCAGACCAAGAAACGTGGATTTTTTAAAGAATATTTTTTCATGCAACATCAGACCAAGAAACGTGGATTTTTTAAAGAATATTTTTTCTTGCAACATCAGACCAAGAAACGTGGATTTTTTAAAGAATATTTTTTCTTGCACAAACAGGCCAAGAAACGTGGATTTTTTAAAGAATATTTTTTCTTGCAACATCAGACCAAGAGACGTGGATTTTTTAAAGAATATTTTTTCTTGCAACATCAGACCAAGAGACGTGGATTTTTTGAAGAATATTTTTTCTTGCAACATCAGACCAAGAAACGTGGATTTTTTATATTTTTTCTTGCAATATCAGACCAAGAAACGTGGATTTTTTAAAGAATATTTTTCTTTTCAACATCAGACCAAGAAACGTGGATTTTTTAAACAATAATTTTCTTGCAACATCAGACCAAGAAACGTGGATTTTTTAAAGAATATTTTTTCTTGCAACATCAGACCAACAAACGTGGATTTTTTTAAAGAATATTTTTCTTGCAACATCAGACCAAGAAACGTGGATTTTTTTAAAGAATATTTTTTCTTGCAACATCAGACCAACAAACGTGGGTTTTTTAATGAATATTTTTTCTTGCAACATCAGACCAAGAAACGTGGATTTTTAAAGAATATTTTTTCATGCAACATCAGACCAAGAAACGTGGATTTTTTAAAGAATATTTTTTCATGCAACATCAGACCAAGAAACGTGGATTTTTTAAAGAATATTTTTCTTTTCAACATCAGACCAAGAAACGTGGATTTTTTAAACAATAATTTTCTTGCAACATCAGACCAAGAAACGTGGATTTTTTAAAGAATATTTTTTCTTGCAACATCAGACCAACAAACGTGGATTTTTTTAAAGAATATTTTTCTTGCAACATCAGACCAAGAAACGTGGATTTTTTTAAAGAATATTTTCTCTTGAAACATCAGACCAACAAACGTGGATTTTTTAAAGAATATTTTTTCTTGCAACATCAGACCAAGAAACGTGGATTTTTAAAGAATATTTTTTCATGCAACATCAGACCAAGAAACGTGGATTTTTTAAAGAATATTTTTTTCATGCAACATCAGACCAAGAAACGTGGATTTTTTAAAGAATATTTTTTCATGCAACATCAGACCAAGAAACGTGGATTTTTTAAAGAATATTTTTTCATGCAACATCAGACCAAGAAACGTGGATTTTTTAAAGAATATTTTTTTCATGCAACATCAGACCAAGAAACGTGGATTTTTTAAAGAATATTTTTTCATGCAACATCAGACCAAGAAACGTGGATTTTTTAAAGAATATTTTTTCATGCAACATCAGACCAAGAAACGTGGATTTTTTAAAGAATATTTTTTCATGCAACATCAGACCAAGAAACGTGGATTTTTTAAAGAATATTTTTCTTTTCAACATCAGACCAAGAAACGTGGATTTTTAAACAATAATTTTCTTGCAACATCAGACCAAGAAACGTGGATTTTTTAAAGAATATTTTTTCTTGCAACATCAGACCAACAAACGTGGATTTTTTTAAAGAATATTTTTCTTGCAACATCAGACCAAGAAACGTGGATTTTTTTAAAGAATATTTTCTCTTGAAACATCAGACCAACAAACGTGGATTTTTTAAAGAATATTTTTTCTTGCAACATCAGACCAAGAAACGTGGATTTTTAAAGAATATTTTTTCATGCAACATCAGACCAAGAAACGTGGATTTTTTAAAGAATATTTTTTCATGCAACATCAGACCAAGAAACGTGGATTTTTTAAAGAATATTTTTTCATGCAACATCAGACCAAGAAACGTGGATTTTTTAAAGAATATTTTTTCATGCAACATCAGACCAAGAAACGTGGATTTTTTAAAGAATATTTTTTCATGCAACATCAGACCAAGAAACGTGGATTTTTTAAAGAATATTTTTTCATGCAACATCAGACCAAGAAACGTGGATTTTTTAAAGAATATTTTTTCATGCAACATCAGACCAAGAAACGTGGATTTTTTAAAGAATATTTTTTCATGCAACATCAGACCAAGAAACGTGGATTTTTTAAAGAATATTTTTTCTTGCAACATCAGACCAAGAAACGTGGATTTTTTAAAGAATATTTTTTCTTGCACAAACAGGCCAAGAAACGTGGATTTTTTAAAGAATATTTTTTCTTGCAACATAAGACCAACAAACGTGGATTTTTTAAAGAATATTTTCTCTTGCAACATCAGACCAAGAAACGTGGATTTTTAAAGAATATTTTTTCATGCAACATCAGACCAAGAAACGTGGATTTTTTAAAGAATATTTTTTCTTGCAACATCAGACCAAGAAACGTGGATTTTTTAAAGAATATTTTTTCATGCAACATCAGACCAAGAAACGTGGATTTTTTAAAGAATATTTTTTCTTGCAACATCAGACCAAGAAACGTGGATTTTTTTAAAGAATATTTTTTCTTGCAACATCAGACCAAGAACGTGGATTTTTTAAAGAATATTTTTTCTTGCAACATCAGACCAAGAAACGTGGATTTTTTAAAGAATATTTTTTCTTGCAACATCAGACCAAGAAACGTGGATTTTTTAAAGAATATTTTTTCTTGCAACATCAGACCAAGAAACGTGGATTTTTTAAAGAATATTTTTTCTTGCAACATCAGACCAAGAAACGTGGATTTTTTAAAGAATATTTTTTCTTGCAACATCAGACCAAGAAACGTGGATTTTTTAAAGAATATTTTTTCTTGCAACATCAGACCAAGAAACGTGGATTTTTTAAAGAATATTTTTTCTTGCAACATCAGACCAAGAAACGTGGATTTTTTAAAGAATATTTTTTCTTGCAACATCAGACCAAGAAACGTGGATTTTTTAAAGAATATTTTTTCTTGCAACATCAGACCAAGAAACGTGGATTTTTTAAAGAATATTTTTTCTTGCAACATCAGACCAAGAAACGTGGATTTTTTAAAGAATATTTTTTCTTGCAACATCAGACCAAGAAACGTGGATTTTTTAAAGAATATTTTTTCTTGCAACATCAGACCAAGAAACGTGGATTTTTTAAAGAATATTTTTTCTTGCAACATCAGACCAAGAAACGTGGATTTTTTAAAGAATATTTTTTCTTGCAACATCAGACCAAGAAACGTGGATTTTTTAAAGAATATTTTTTCTTGCAACATCAGACCAAGAAACGTGGATTTTTTAAAGAATATTTTTTCTTGCAACATCAGACCAAGAAACGTGGATTTTTTAAAGAATATTTTTTCTTGCAACATCAGACCAAGAAACGTGGATTTTTTAAAGAATATTTTTTCTTGCAACATCAGACCAAGAAACGTGGATTTTTAAAGAATATTTTTTCTTGCAACATCAGACCAAGAAACGTGGATTTTTTAAAGAATATTTTTTCTTGCAACATCAGACCAAGAAACGTGGATTTTTTAAAGAATATTTTTTCTTGCAACATCAGACCAAGAAACGTGGATTTTTTAAAGAATATTTTTTCTTGCAACATCAGACCAAGAAACGTGGATTTTTTAAAGAATATTTTTTCGTGCAACATCAGACCAAGAAACGTGGATTTTTTAAAGAATATTTTTTCTTGCAACATCAGACCAAGAAACGTGGATTTTTTAAAGAATATTTTTTCTTGCAACATCAGACCAAGAAACGTCGATTTTTTAAAGAATATTTTTTCTTGCAACATCAGACCAAGAAACGTGGATTTTTTAAAGAATATTTTTTCTTGCAACATCAGACCAAGAAACGTGGATTTTTTAAAGAATATTTTTTCTTGCAACATCAGACCAAGAAACGTGGATTTTTTAAAGAATATTTTTTCTTGCAACATCAGACCAAGAAACGTGGATTTTTTAAAGAATATTTTTTCTTGCAACATCAGACCAAGAAACGTGGATTTTTTAAAGAATATTTTTTCTTGCAACATCAGACCAAGAAACGTGGATTTTTTAAAGAATATTTTTTCTTGCAACATCAGACCAAGAAACGTGGATTTTTTAAAGAATATTTTTTCTTGCAACATCAGACCAAGAAACGTGGATTTTTTAAAGAATATTTTTTCTTGCAACATCAGACCAAGAAACGTGGATTTTTTAAAGAATATTTTTTCTTGCAACATCAGACCAAGAAACGTGGATTTTTTAAAGAATATTTTTTCTTGCAACATCAGACCAAGAAACGTGGATTTTTTAAAGAATATTTTTTCTTGCAACATCAGACCAAGAAACGTGGATTTTTTAAAGAATATTTTTTCTTGCAACATCAGACCAAGAAACGTGGATTTTTTAAAGAATATTTTTTCTTGCAACATCAGACCAAGAAACGTGGATTTTTTAAAGAATATTTTTTCTTGCAACATCAGACCAAGAAACGTGGATTTTTTAAAGAATATTTTTTCTTGCAACATCAGACCAAGAAACGTGGATTTTTTAAAGAATATTTTTTCTTGCAACATCAGACCGAGAAACGTTAAGCTTGGTCTTTAAGAATCTCTTTATATTTTTGTATTTCAATTGTTATTTTCCCTTTCATTTGCTCATTTTCCGTTTTTTATTCGAAGGTCAGTTGAATGGTATGCATTTGCAGGACACAACATAACTGCAACAGTAGACAGGTTTAAAGTATTTTTCCCGGGCAGTTTGATCGTGTGCATGATTTCAGTGAAATTTTTCATCCAGTTAACTGCCACCAGTTTCAATGACTACTTTTTCACTTTCCACCATCTTCACTATTCCACGTTGTGTCGTCATCAGCAACGGCAACATTTCATGCGGATGACATGGTAACCAATTTTCTCATAAAGTAACCATGTCACATGTTAAGTATGCATTCATTCTACAAATACATATGTACATGTAGATATATGTTGGTTGATATGGGATGTTCAATAAAAGAAAAGGAAGAAGCTTTGTAAATACACATTTGATATAAAATCTCTATACATGGAAATTAATTTCGATGCAATGTGCTCTGAACGTCAAACTGTCATCTTTTGAAGAAACAGTTGATATTTTTCATTGTCAAATTTTAAAATGAAACCTTGAATTTCTTGGTAGTGGCTCATATATGGAGATACTTATGTGTGTGTTATTTTTTTGAAAGTTCATCATCTACTTACGCATGTCACTATGTAAGAATGTATATTAAAAACTGCAGCCCTGTCAGCGACATGTATCAGACTTGGACTATTAAGTAAAGTTAAATCCTTGTGATACCATACGGGACATATCTGTGTGATACAGGTATACAGTGTAAGTGCGGAATGAATGGATAGCGTAAGTAGCTTGACATTTATATACACACACTTCTGAAACAGATTGACACAGTGTATTTTTTAAATATAAGTGTGGCAAAGAAGAATATGACACTTGAATACAATTCGTCACATTAATGAGACAATTGGGGATTCCATAAAAATTGTGTTATTTGTTCAAGAAAATCCAATCAAAAGAAAATTAATATGTAAATTTATTAATTTAAGGATATTAAGGAACCAACAAAATCGAGGAAAATCTGATCGTTCTTAAATCAATATTTCTTAAAAGGTTCAGAGCTTTTTGGTCTGATGATCCATGAAAAAATATTATTTAAAAATCCACGCTTTTTGGTCTGATGATCCTTGAAAAAATATTATTTAAAAATCCACGCTTTTTGGTCTGATGATCCTTGAAAAAATATTATTTAAAAATCCACGCTTTTTGGTCTGATGATCCTTGAAAAAATATTATTTAAAAATCCACGCTTTTTGGTCTGATGATCCTTGAAAAAATATTATTTAAAAATCCACGCTTTTTGGTCTGATGATCCTTGAAAAAATATTATTTAAAAATCCACGCTTTTTGGTCTGATGATCCTTGAAAAAATATTATTTAAAAATCCACGCTTTTTGGTCTGATGATCCTTGAAAAAATATTATTTAAAAATCCACGCTTTTTGGTCTGATGATCCTTGAAAAAATATTATTTAAAAATCCACGCTTTTTGGTCTGATGATCCTTGAAAAAATATTATTTAAAAATCCACGCTTTTTGGTCTGATGATCCTTGAAAAAATATTATTTAAAAATCCACGCTTTTTGGTCTGATGATCCTTGAAAAAATATTATTTAAAAATCCACGCTTTTTGGTCTGATGATCCTTGAAAAAATATTATTTAGAAATCCACGCTTTTTGGTCTGATGATCCTTGAAAAAATATTATTTAAAAATCCACGCTTTTTGGTCTGATGATCCTTGAAAAAATATTATTTAAAAATCCACGCTTTTTGGTCTGATGATCCTTGAAAAAATATTATTTAAAAATCCACGCTTTTTGGCCTGATGATCCTTGAAAAAATATTATTTAAAAATCCACGCTTTTTGGTCTGATGATCCCTGAAAAAATATTATTTAAAAATCCACGCTTTTTGGTTTGTTGATCCTTGAAAAAATATTATGTAAAAGTCCACACTTTTTGGTCTGATGATCCTTGAAAAAATATTATTTAAAAATCCACGCGTTTTTTGTCTGTTGATCCTTGAAAAAATATTATTTAAAAATCCACGCTTTTTGGTTTGTTGATCCTTGAAAAAATATTATGTAAAAGTCCACACTTTTTGGTCTGATGATCCTTGAAAAAATATTATTTAAAAATCCACGCTTTTTGGTCTGATGATCCTTGAAAAAATATTATTTAAAAATCCACGCTTTTTGGTCTGATGATCCTTGAAAAAATATTATTTAAAAATCCACGCTTATTGGTCTGATGATCCTTGAAAAAATATTAATTAAAAATCCACGCTTATTGGTCTGATGATCCTTGAAAAAATATTATTTAAAAATCCACGCTTATTGGTCTGATGATCCTTGAAAAAAATATTATTTAAAAATCCACGCTTATTGGTCTGATGATCCTTGAAAAAATATTATTTAAAAATCCACGCTTATTGGTCTGATGATCCTTGAAAAAATATTATTTAAAAATCCACGCTTATTGGTCTGATGATCCTAGAAAAAATATTATTTAAAAATCCACGCTTATTGGTCTGATGATCCTTGAAAAAATATTATTTAAAAATCCACGCTTATTGGTCTGATGATCCTTGAAAAAATATTATTTAAAAATCCACGCTTATTGGTCTGATGATCCTTGAAAAAATATTATTTAAAAATCCACGCTTATTGGTCTGATGATCCTTGAAAATATATTATTTAAAAATCCACGCTTATTGGTCTGATGATCCTTGAAAAAATATTATTTAAAAATCCACGTTTTTTGGTCTGATGATCCTTAAAAATATTATTTAAAAATCCACGCTTTTTGGTCTGATGGTCCTTGAAAAAATTTTATTTAAAAATCCACGCTTTTTGGTCTGATGATCCTTGAAAAAATTTTATTTAAAAATCCACGCTTTTTGGTCTGATGATCCTTGAAAAAATATTGTTTAAAAATCCACGCTTTTTGGTCTGATGATCCTTGAAAAAATATTGTTTAAAAATCCACGATTTTTGGTCTGATGATCCTTGAAAAAATATTGTTTAAAAATCCACGCTTTTTGGTCTGATGATCCTTGAAAAAATATTGTTTAAAAATCCACGCTTTTTGGTCTGATGATCCTTGAAAAAATATTATTTAAAAATCCACGCTTTTTGGACTGATGATCCTTGAAAAAATATTATTTAAAAATCCACGCTTTTTGGTTTGATGATCCTTGAAAAAATATTATTTAAAAATCCATGCTGTTTGGTCTGATGATCCTTGAAAAAATATTATTTAAAAATGCATGCTTTTTGGTCTGTTGATCCTTGAAAAAATATTATTTAAAAATCCACGCTTTTTGGTCTGATGATCGTTGAAAAAATATTATTTAAAAATCCACGCTGTTTGGTCTGATGATCGTTGAAAAAATATTATTTAAAAATCCACGCTTGTTGGTCTGATGATCGTTGAAAAAATATTATTTAAAAATCCACGCTTTTTGGTCTGATGATCGTTGAAAAAATATTATTTAAAAATCCACGCTTTTTGGTCTGATGATCGTTGAAAAAATATTATTTAAAAATCCACGCTTTTTGGTCTGATGATCGTTGAAAAAATATTATTTAAAAATCCACGCTTTTTGGTCTGATGATCGTTGAAAAAATATTATTTAAAAATCCACGCTTTTTGGTCTGATGATCGTTGAAAAAATATTATTTAAAAATCCACGCTTTTTGGTCTGATGATCGTTGAAAAAATATTATTTAAAAATCCACGCTTTTTGGTCTGATGATCGTTGAAAAAATATTATTTAAAAATCCACGCTTTTTGGTCTGATGATCGTTGAAAAAATATTATTTAAAAATCCACGCTTTTTGGTCTGATGATCCTTGAAAAAATATTATTTAAAAATCCACGCTTTTTGGTCTGATGATCCTTGAAAAAGTATTATTTAAAAATCCACGCTTTTTGGTCTGATGATCCTTGAAAAAATATTATTTAAAAATCCACGCTTTTTGGTCTGATGATCCTTGAAAAAATATTATTTAAAAATCCACGCTTTTTGGTCTGATGATCCTTGAAAAAATATTATTTAAAAATCCACGCTTTTTGGTCTGATGATCCTTGAAAAAATATTATTTAAAAATCCACGCTTTTTGGTCTGATGATCCTTGAAAAAATATTATTTAAAAATCCACGCTTTTTGGTCTGATGATCCTTGAAAAAATATTATTTAAAAATCCACGCTTTTTGGTCTGATGATCCTTGAAAAAATATTATTTAAAAATCCACGCTTTTTGGTCTGATGATCCTTGAAAAAATATTATTTAAAAATCCACGCTTTTTGGTCTGATGATCCTTGAAAAATATTATTTAAAAATCCACGCTTTTTGGTCTGATGATCCTTGAAAAAATATTATTTAAAAACCCACGCTTTTTGGTCTGATGATCGTTGAAAAAATATTATTTAAAAATCCACGCTTTTTGGTCTGATGATCGTTGAAAAAATATTATTTAAAAATCCACGCTTTTTGGTCTGATGATCCCTGAAAAAATATTATTTAAAAATCCACGCTTTTTGGTCTGATGATCCCTGAAAAAATATTATTTAAAAATCCACGCTTTTTGGTCTGATGATCCCTGAAAAAATATTATTTAAAAATCCACGCTTTTTGGTTTGTTGATCCTTGAAAAAATATTATGTAAAAGTCCACACTTTTTGGTCTGATGATCCTTGAAAAAATATTATTTAAAAATCCACGCGTTTTTTGTCTGTTGATCCTTGAAAAAATATTATTTAAAAATCCACGCTTTTTGGTTTGTTGATCCTTGAAAAAATATTATGTAAAAGTCCACACTTTTTGGTCTGATGATCCTTGAAAAAATATTATTTAAAAATCCACGCTTTTTGGTCTGTTGATCCTTGAAAAAATATTATTTAAAAATCCACGCTTTTTGGTCTGATGATCCTTGAAAAAATATTATTTAAAAATCCACGCTTTTTGGTCTGATGATCCTTGAAAAAATATTATTTAAAAATCCACGCTTATTGGTCTGATGATCCTTGAAAAAATATTATTTAAAAATCCACGCTTATTGGTCTGATGATCCTTGAAAAAATATTATTTAAAAATCCACGCTTATTGGTCTGATGATCCTTGAAAAAATATTATTTAAAAATCCACGCTTATTGGTCTGATGATCCTTGAAAAAATATTATTTAAAAATCCACGCTTATTGGTCTGATGATCCTTGAAAAAATATTATTTAAAAATCCACGCTTATTGGTCTGATGATCCTTGAAAAAATATTATTTAAAAATCCACGCTTATTGGTCTGATGATCCTTGAAAAAATATTATTTAAAAATCCACGCTTATTGGTCTGATGATCCTTGAAAAAATATTATTTAAAAATCCACGCTTATTGGTCTGATGATCCTAGAAAAAATATTATTTAAAAATCCACGCTTATTGGTCTGATGATCCTTGAAAAAATATTATTTAAAAATCCACGCTTATTGGTCTGATGATCCTTGAAAAAATATTATTTAAAAATCCACGCTTATTGGTCTGATGATCCTTGAAAAAATATTATTTAAAAATCCACGCTTATTGGTCTGATGATCCTTGAAAAAATATTATTTAAAAATCCACGCTTATTGGTCTGATGATCCTTGAAAAAATATTATTTAAAAATCCACGCTTATTGGTCTGATGATCCTTGAAAAAATATTATTTAAAAATCCACGCTTATTGGTCTGATGATCCTTGAAAAAATATTATTTAAAAATCCACGTTTTTTGGTCTGATGATCCTTAAAAATATTATTTAAAAATCCACGCTTTTTGGTCTGATGGTCCTTGAAAAAATATTATTTAAAAATCCACGCTTTTTGGTCTGATGATCCTTGAAAAAATTTTATTTAAAAATCCACGCTTTTTGGTCTGATGATCCTTGAAAAAATATTGTTTAAAAATCCACGCTTTTTGGTCTGATGATCCTTGAAAAAATATTATTTAAAAATCCACGCTTTTTGGTCTGATGATCGTTGAAAAAATATTATTTAAAAATCCACGCTTTTTGGTCTGATGATCGTTGAAAAAATATTATTTAAAAATCCACGCTTTTTGGTCTGATGATCCTTGAAAAAAATATTATTTAAAAATCCACGCTTTTTGGTCTGATGATCGTTGAAAAAATATTATTTAAAAATCCACGCTTTTTGGTCTGATGATCCTTGAAAAAAATATTATTTAAAAATCCACGCTTTTTGGTCTGATGATCCTTGAAAAAATATTATTTAAAAATCCACGCTTATTGGTCTGATGATCCTTGAAAAAATATTATTTAAAAATCCACGCTTATTGGTCTGATGATTCTTGAAAAAATATTATTTAAAAATCCACGCTTATTGGTCTGATGATCCTTGAAAAAATATTATTTAAAAATCCACGCTTATTGGTCTGATGATCCTTGAAAAAATATTATTTAAAAATCCACGCTTATTGGTCTGATGATTCTTGAAAAAATATTATTTAAAAATCCACGCTTATTGGTCTGATGATCCTTGAAAAAATATTATTTAAAAATCCACGCTTATTGGTCTGATGATCCTTGAAAAAATATTATTTAAAAATCCACGCTTATTGGTCTGATGATCCTTGAAAAAATATTATTTAAAAATCCACGCTTTTTGGTCTGATGATCGTTGAAAAAATATTATTTAAAAATCCACGCTTATTGGTCTGATGATCGTTGAAAAAATATTATTTAAAAATCCACGCTTATTGGTCTGATGATCCTTGAAAAAATATTATTTAAAAATCCACGTTTTTTGGTCTGATGATCGTTGAAAAAATATTATTTAAAAATCCACGCTTATTGGTCTGATGATCCTTGAAAAAATATTATTTAAAAATCCACGCTTATTGGTCTGATGATCCTTGAAAAAATATTATTTAAAAATCCACGCTTTTTGGTCTGATGATCGTTGAAAAAATATTATTTAAAAATCCACGCTTATTGGTCTGATGATCCTTGAAAAAATATTATTTAAAAATCCACGCTTTTTGGTCTGATGATCGTTGAAAAAATATTATTTAAAAATCCACGCTTATTGGTCTGATGATCCTTGAAAAAATATTATTTAAAAATCCACGCTTATTGGTCTGATGATCCTTGAAAAAATATTATTTAAAAATCCACGCTTATTGGTCTGATGATCCTTGAAAAAATATTATTTAAAAATCCACGTTTTTTGGTCTGATGATCGTTGAAAAAATATTATTTAAAAATCCACGCTTATTGGTCTGATGATCCTTGAAAAAATATTATTTAAAAATCCACGCTTATTGGTCTGATGATCCTTGAAAAAATATTTTTTAAAAATCCACGCTTTTTGGTCTGATGATCGTTGAAAAAATATTATTTAAAAATCCACGCTTATTGGTCTGATGATTCTTGAAAAAATATTATTTAAAAATCCACGCTTATTGGTCTGATGATCCTTGAAAAAATATTATTTAAAAATCCACGCTTATTGGTCTGATGATCCTTGAAAAAATATTATTTAAAAATCCACGCTTTTTGGTCTGATGATCGTTGAAAAAATATTATTTAAAAATCCACGCTTATTGGTCTGATGATCCTTGAAAAAATATTATTTAAAAATCCACGCTTATTGGTCTGATGATCCTTGAAAAAATATTATTTAAAAATCCACGCTTTTTGGTCTGATGATCGTTGAAAAAATATTATTTAAAAATCCACGCTTATTGGTCTGATGATCCTTGAAAAAATATTATTAAATCCACGCTTATTGGTCTGATGATCCTTGAAAAAATATTATTTAAAAATCCACGTTTTTTGGTCTGATGATCGTTGAAAAAATATTATTTAAAAATCCACGCTTATTGGTCTGATGATCCTTGAAAAAATATTATTTAAAAATCCACGCTTTTTGGTCTGATGATCGTTGAAAAAATATTATTTAAAAATCCACGCTTATTGGTCTGATGATCCTTGAAAAAATATTATTTAAAAATCCACGCTTATTGGTCTGATGATCCTTGAAAAAATATTATTTAAAAATCCACGCTTATTGGTCTGATGATCCTTGAAAAAATATTATTTAAAAATCCACGCTTATTGGTCTGATGATCCTTGAAAAAATATTATTTAAAAATCCACGCTTTTTGGTCTGATGATCGTTGAAAAAATATTATTTAAAAATCCACGCTTATTGGTCTGATGATCCTTGAAAAAATATTATTTAAAAATCCACGCTTATTGGTCTGATGATCCTTGAAAAAATATTATTTAAAAATCCACGCTTATTGGTCTGATGATCCTTGAAAAAATATTATTTAAAAATCCACGCTTTTTGGTCTGATGATCGTTGAAAAAATATTATTTAAAAATCCACGCTTTTTGGTCTGATGATCCTTGAAAAAATATTATTTAAAAATCCACGCTTATTGGTCTGATGATCCTTGAAAAAATATTATTTAAAAATCCACGCTTTTTGGTCTGATGATCGTTGAAAAAATATTATTTAAAAATCCACGCTTATTGGTCTGATGATCCTTGAAAAAATATTATTTAAAAATCCACGCTTATTGGTCTGATGATCCTTGAAAAAATATTATTTAAAAATCCACGTTTTTTGGTCTGATGATCGTTGAAAAAATATTATTTAAAAATCCACGCTTATTGGTCTGATGATCCTTGAAAAAATATTATTTAAAAATCCACGCTTTTTGGTCTGATGATCGTTGAAAAAATATTATTTAAAAATCCACGCTTATTGGTCTGATGATCCTTGAAAAAATATTATTTAAAAATCCACGCTTATTGGTCTGATGATCCTTGAAAAAATATTATTTAAAAATCCACGCTTATTGGTCTGATGATCCTTGAAAAAATATTATTTAAAAATCCACGCTTTTTGGTCTGATGATCGTTGAAAAAATATTATTTAAAAATCCACGCTTATTGGTCTGATGATCCTTGAAAAAATATTATTTAAAAATCCACGCTTATTGGTCTGATGATCCTTGAAAAAATATTATTTAAAAATCCACGCTTTTTGGTTTGATGGTCCTTGAAAAAATATTATTTAAAAATCCACGCTTTTTGGTCTGATTATCCTTGAAAAAATTTTATTTAAAAATCCACGCTTTTTGGTCTGATGATCCTTGAAAAAATATTGTTTAAAAATCCACGCTTTTTGGTCTGATGGTCCTTGAAAAAATATTATTTAAAAATCCACGCTTTTTGGTCTGATGATCGTTGAAAAAATATTATTTAAAAATCCACGCTTTTTGGTCTGATGATCCTTGAAAAAAATATTATTTAAAAATCCACGCTTTTTGGTCTGATGATCGTTGAAAAAATATTATTTAAAAATCCACGCTTTTTGGTCTGATGATCCTTGAAAAAAATATTATTTAAAAATCCACGCTTTTTGGTCTGATGATCGTTGAAAAAATATTATTTAAAAATCCACGCTTTTTGGTCTGATGATCCTTGAAAAAAATATTATTTAAAAATCCACGCTTTTTGGTCTGATGATCGTTGAAAAAATATTATTTAAAAATCCACGCTTTTTGGTCTGATGATCCTTGAAAAAAATATTATTTAAAAATCCACGCTTTTTGGTCTGATGATCGTTGAAAAAATATTATTTAAAAATCCACGCTTTTTGGTCTGATGATCCTTGAAAAAAATATTATTTAAAAATCCACGCTTTTTGGTCTGATGATCCTTGAAAAAATATTATTTAAAAATCCACGCTTTTTGGTCTGATGATCCTTGAAAAAATTTTATTTAAAAATCCACGCTTTTTGGTCTGATGATCCTTGAAAAAATATTGTTTAAAAATCCACGCTTTTTGGTCTGATGATCCTTGAAAAAATATTGTTTAAAAATCCACGCTTTTTGGTCTGATGATCCTTGAAAAAATATTATTTAAAAATCCACGCTTTTTGGACTGATGATCCTTGAAAAAATATTATTTAAAAATCCACGCTTTTTGGTTTGATGATCCTTGAAAAAATATTATTTAAAAATCCATGCTGTTTGGTCTGATGATCCTTGAAAAAATATTATTTAAAAATGCATGCTTTTTGGTCTGTTGATCCTTGAAAAAATATTATTTAAAAATCCACGCTGTTTGGTCTGATGATCGTTGAAAAAATATTATTTAAAAATCCACGCTGTTTGGTCTGATGATCGTTGAAAAAATATTATTTAAAAATCCACGCTTGTTGGTCTGATGATCGTTGAAAAAATATTATTTAAAAATCCACGCTTTTTGGTCTGATGATCGTTGAAAAAATATTATTTAAAAATCCACGCTTTTTGGTCTGATGATCGTTGAAAAAATATTATTTAAAAATCCACGCTTTTTGGTCTGATGATCGTTGAAAAAATATTATTTAAAAATCCACGCTTTTTGGTCTGATGATCGTTGAAAAAATATTATTTAAAAATCCACGCTTTTTGGTCTGATGATCGTTGAAAAAATATTATTTAAAAATCCACGCTTTTTGGTCTGATGATCGTTGAAAAAATATTATTTAAAAATCCACGCTTTTTGGTCTGATGATCCTTGAAAAAATATTAATTAAAAATCCACGCTTTTTGGTCTGATGATCCTTGAAAAAATATTATTTAAAAATCCACGCTTTTTGGTCTGATGATCCTTGAAAAAATATTATTTAAAAATCCACGCTTTTTGGTCTGATGATCCTTGAAAAAATATTATTTAAAAATCCACGCTTTTTGGTCTGATGATCCTTGAAAAAATATTATTTAAAAATCCACGCTTTTTGGTCTGATGATCCTTGAAAAAATATTATTTAAAAATCCACGCTTTTTGGTCTGATGATCCTTGAAAAAATATTATTTAAAAATCCACGCTTTTTGGTCTGATGATCCTTGAAAAAATATTATTTAAAAATCCACGCTTTTTGGTCTGATGATCCTTGAAAAAATATTATTTAAAAATCCACGCTTTTTGGTCTGATGATCCTTGAAAAAATATTATTTAAAAATCCACGCTTTTTGGTCTGATGATCCTTGAAAAAATATTATTTAAAAATCCACGCTTTTTGGTCTGATGATCCTTGAAAAAATATTATTTAAAAATCCACGCTTTTTGGTCTGATGATCCTTGAAAAAATATTATTTAAAAATCCACGCTTTTTGGTCTGATGATCCTTGAAAAAATATTATTTAAAAATCCACGCTTTTTGGTCTGATGATCCTTGAAAAAATATTATTTAAAAATCCACGCTTTTTGGTCTGATGATCCTTGAAAAAATATTATTTAAAAATCCACGCTTTTTGGTCTGATGATCCTTGAAAAAATATTATTTAAAAATCCACGCTTTTTGGTCTGATGATCCTTGAAAAAATATTATTTAAAAATCCACGCTTTTTGGTCTGATGATCCTTGAAAAAATATTATTTAAAAATCCACGCTTTTTGGTCTGATGATCCTTGAAAAAATATTATTTAAAAATCCACGCTTTTTGGTCTGATGATCCTTGAAAAAATATTATTTAAAAATCCACGCTTTTTGGTCTGATGATCCTTGAAAAAATATTATTTAAAAATCCACGCTTTTTGGTCTGATGATCCTTGAAAAAATATTATTTAAAAATCCACGCTTTTTGGTCTGATGATCCTTGAAAAAATATTATTTAAAAATCCACGCTTTTTGGTCTGATGATCCTTGAAAAAATATTATTTAAAAATCCACGCTTTTTGGTCTGATGATCCTTGAAAAAATATTATTTAAAAATCCACGCTTTTTGGTCTGATGATCCTTGAAAAAATATTATTTAAAAATCCACGCTTTTTGGTCTGATGATCCTTGAAAAAATATTATTTAAAAATCCACGCTTTTTGGTCTGATGATCCTTGAAAAAATATTATTTAAAAATCCACGCTTTTTGGTCTGATGATCCTTGAAAAAATATTATTTAAAAATCCACGCTTTTTGGTCTGATGATCCTTGAAAAAATATTATTTAAAAATCCACGCTTTTTGGTCTGATGATCCTTGAAAAAATATTATTTAAAAATCCACGCTTTTTGGTCTGATGATCCTTGAAAAAATATTATTTAAAAATCCACGCTTTTTGGTCTGATGATCCTTGAAAAAATATTATTTAAAAATCCACGCTTTTTGGTCTGATGATCCTTGAAAAAATATTATTTAAAAATCCACGCTTTTTGGTCTGATGATCCTTGAAAAAATATTATTTAAAAATCCACGCTTTTTGGTCTGATGATCCTTGAAAAATATTATTTAAAAATCCACGCTTTTTGGTCTGATGATCCTTGAAAAAATATTATTTAAAAACCCACGCTTTTTGGTCTGATGATCCTTGAAAAAATATTATTTAAAAACCCACGCTTTTTGGTCTGATGATCGTTGAAAAAATATTATTTAAAAATCCACGCTTTTTGGTCTGATGATCCTTGAAAAAATATTATTTAAAAACCCACGCTTTTTGGTCTGATGATCGTTGAAAAAATATTATTTAAAAATCCACGCTTTTTGGTCTGATGATCCTTGAAAAAATATTATTTAAAAACCCACGCTTTTTGGTCTGATGATCGTTGAAAAAATATTATTTAAAAATCCACGCTTTTTGGTCTGATGATCGTTGAAAAAATATTATTTAAAAATCCACGCTTTTTGGTCTGATGATCGTTGAAAAAATATTATTTAAAAATCCACGCTTTTTGGTCTGATGATCCCTGAAAAAATATTATTTAAAAATCCACGCTTTTTGGTCTGATGATCCCTGAAAAAATATTATTTAAAAATCCACGCGTTTTGGTCTGATGATCCCTGAAAAAATATTATTTAAAAATCCACGCTTTTTGGTTTGTTGATCCTTGAAAAAATATTATGTAAAAGTCCACACTTTTTGGTCTGATGATCCTTGAAAAAATATTATTTAAAAATCCACGCGTTTTTTGTCTGTTGATCCTTGAAAAAATATTATTTAAAAATCCACGCTTTTTGGTTTGTTGATCCTTGAAAAAATATTATGTAAAAGTCCACACTTTTTGGTCTGATGATCCTTGAAAAAATATTATTTAAAAATCCACGCTTTTTGGTCTGTTGATCCTTGAAAAAATATTATTTAAAAATCCACGCTTTTTGGTCTGATGATCCTTGAAAAAATATTATTTAAAAATCCACGCTTTGTAGTCTGATGATCCTTGAAAAAATATTATTTAAAAATCCACGCTTTTTGGTCTGATGATCCTTGAAAAAATATTATTTAAAAATCCACGCTTATTGGTCTGATGATCCTTGAAAAAATATTATTTAAAAATCCACGCTTATTGGTCTGATGATCCTTGAAAAAATATTATTTAAAAATCCACGCTTATTGGTCTGATGATCCTTGAAAAAATATTATTTAAAAATCCACGCTTATTGGTCTGATGATCCTTGAAAAAATATTATTTAAAAATCCACGCTTATTGGTCTGATGATCCTTGAAAAAATATTATTTAAAAATCCACGCTTATTGGTCTGATGATCCTTGGAAAAATATTATTTAAAAATCCACGCTTATTGGTCTGATGATCCTTGAAAAAATATTATTTAAAAATCCACGCTTATTGGTCTGATGATCCTTGAAAAAATATTATTTAAAAATCCACGCTTATTGGTCTGATGATCCTTGAAAAAATATTATTTAAAAATCCACGCTTATTGGTCTGATGATCCTTGAAAAAATATTATTTAAAAATCCACGCTTATTGGTCTGATGATCCTTGAAAAAATATTATTTAAAAATCCACGTTTTTTGGTCTGATGATCCTTAAAAATATTATTTAAAAATCCACGCTTTTTGGTCTGATGGTCCTTGAAAAAATATTATTTAAAAATCCACGCTTTTTGGTCTGATGATCCTTGAAAAAATTTTATTTAAAAATCCACGCTTTTTGGTCTGATGATCCTTGAAAAAATATTGTTTAAAAATCCACGCTTTTTGGTCTGATGATCCTTGAAAAAATATTGTTTAAAAATCCACGCTTTTTGGTCTGATGATTCTTGAAAAAATATTGTTTAAAAATCCACGCTTTTTGGTCTGATGATCCTTGAAAAAATATTGTTTAAAAATCCACGCTTTTTGGTCTGATGATCCTTGAAAAAATATTATTTAAAAATCCACGCTTTTTGGACTGATGATCCTTGAAAAAATATTATTTAAAAATCCACGCTTTTTGGTTTGATGATCCTTGAAAAAATATTATTTAAAAATCCATGCTGTTTGGTCTGATGATCCTTGAAAAAATATTATTTAAAAATGCATGCTTTTTGGTCTGTTGATCCTTGAAAAAATATTATTTAAAAATCCGCACCTTTTGGTCTGATGATGCTTGAAAAAATATTATTTACAAATCCACGATTTTGGTCCGATGATCCTTGAAAAAATATTATTTAAAAATCCACGCTTATTGGTCTGATGATCCTTGAAAATAATAAAAAAAATATTCTTTAAAAATTCCCTTGGAAGAATATCTCAAAATACCTCAACAGGTATTCCTTCTTAAGAAGACCTCAAGAGGTCTTCTGTCTATTGAACGCCTTTGAGGACATCCTGAGGTCTTCTATGGACGTTTTTCAAAAGCAGTATTTTTATCTTGAATTTAATTTTATTTAAACTTGAATACTCATCTTCTTAAGTTTTCTATACCTTTGAGCACACAGAGTAGATTACACGTTTCTGTTTAAATTTAGTTAAGTGCCTATATATGTATGTATGTTTTATCGATTGTTGAGTATGTGTTAGTTGGTTGGTTGGACGGTTTGTGGACTAGCGTGAATGATTACACGTTCGCATCTCTTAACGTCCTTGCCTGTTTCTATAGTTTATGGCGTAAACAAAAGATAAGCACCGTGTTAAACCAATTCAAACCAACTAACCGACAACGATGAAGAAATCACCATCAACACCACCACCACCGCCACAACGCAATCAAGTAACCAAACCCATCTTCCAAACCATTAATGGCCAACCAGGCACTCATTGTAACTCAGTCTCGAATATACACACACTTTATAAAGGGGAATTCTGTTTTTATATTCAACTCCATATGCAGCAAAGACACACACACACTAACAAGTTTATTCTTATAGCAATACCTACGCCCAATACATGTTAACCAGAACGCATTCTTTCATTTCATGAATTCACTCTTCACTATTCGTTAAACATTTTATGACCACCTTAACAGATTCACTCTAGGGCCTGCAGTGTTGCAGATCCATTTTGTTGTTGTTGTTGTGTTGTGCTGACTTTCAAAAGGTTGGTTGTTATAAAAAAGAAGAAGAAAACAGTGAAATAAAGGATGTATAAAAAAGAAGTCTTTACATAAAATTCGCATAAACAAGTTTGCCTTTACTGTTTTTGCTCACACTAGGTGAGAGTGTGTGCATGGCTGTGTGAATATGTGTAAAGAAAAGCTAAAGAAAAAATACGCCACTATTTGAAAAGATTGTTCTTTTATTTATTGCATGGTACAATTTAATATTTACTTTTTACCAAGTAAACGTTAAATGCTATACATAAAAACGAAAGAGAAAAATAAAACGAACATCTTCTATGGGCCATACAAAAGCCAAAAGTCTAGCAAGAAGCGTGGGTCTTAGTGGAAGTTATGACGGGATGCTACAGAAAACCAGATGAACATGAGTGGCGGTACCTTTCATTAATTACGAATACTTTTATTCTTTTGTTCCCTTTAGGTGGCGTATAAGTATTGCCAGTTATCATACGCCTTTTAGATCATATCTTGGTGCTCGAAAAATATTCTTTAAAAAATCCACGTTTATTTTTAGTTTTTGAAAAAATATTCTTTAAAAAATCCACGTTAATTTTTAGTTTTTGAAAAAATATTCTTTTAAATATCCACGTTTATATTAAGTTTTTGAAAAAATATTCTTTAAAAAATCCACGTTTATATTAAGTTTTTGAAAAAATATTCTTTAAAAAATCTACGTTTATTTTTAGTTTTTGAAAAAATATTTATATTTATATTTTTATATTTTTTTTGGAAAGATATTCTTTAAAAAATCCACGTTTATTTTTATTTTTGGAAAAATATTCTTTAAAAAATCCACGTTTATTTTTATTTTTGGAAAAATATTCTTTAAAAAATCCACGTTTATTTTTATTTTTGGAAAAATATTCTTTAAAAAATCCACGTTTATTTTTATTTTTGGAAAAATATTCTTTAAAAAATCCACGTTTATTTTTAGTTTTTGAAAAAATATACTTTAAAAAATCCACGTTTATTTTTATTTTTGAAAAAATATTCCTTATTCCACGTTTATTTTTATTTTTGAAAAAATATTCTTTAAAAAATACACGTTTATTTTTATTTTTGAAAAAATATTGTTTAAAAAATCCACGTTTATTTTTATTTTTGAAAAAATATTCTTTAAAAACTCCACGTTTATTTTTATTTTTGAAAAAATATTCTTTAAAAATCCACGTTTATTTTTAGTTTTTGAAAAAATATTCTTTAAAAAATCCACGTTTATTTTTAGTTTTTGAAAAAATATTCTTTAAAAATCCACGTTTATTTTTAGTTTTTGAAAAAATATTCTTTAAAAAATCCACGTTTATTTTTAGTTTTTGAAAAAATATTCTTTAAAAAATCCACGTTTATTTTTAGTTTTTGAAAAAATATTCTTTAAAAAATCCACGTTTATTTTTAGTTTTTGGAAAAAATATTCTTAAAAAAATCCACGTTTATTTTTATTTTTGGAAAAATATTCTTAAAAAAATCCACGTTTATTTTTATTTTTGGAAAAATATTCTTTAAAAAATCCACGTTTATTTTTATTCTTGGAAAAATATTCTTTAAAAAATCCACGTTTATATTTTTTTTGGAAAGATATTCTTTAAAAAATCCACGTTTATTTTTATTTTTGGAAAAATATTCTTTAAAAAATCCACGTTTATTTTTATTTTTGGAAAAATATTCTTTAAAAAATCCACGTTTATTTTTATTTTTGGAAAAATATTCTTTAAAAAATCCACGTTTATTTTCATTTTTGGATAAATATTCCACGTTTATTTTTGGTGGTTGAAAAAATATTCTTTAAAAAATCCACGTTTATTTTTGGTGGTTGAAAAAATATTCTTTAAAATATCCACGTTTATTTTTGGTGGTTGAAAAAATATTCTTTAAAAAATCCACGTTTATTTTTGGTGGTTGAAAAAATATTCTTTAAAAAATCCACGTTTATTTTTGGTGGTTGAAAAAATATTCTTTAAAAAATCCACGTTTATTTTTGGTGGTTGAAAAAATATTCTTTAAAAAATCCACGTTTATTTTTATTTTTGGAAAAATATTCTTTAAAAAATCCACGTTTATTTTTGGTGGTTGAAAAAATATTCTTTAAAAAATCCACGTTTATTTTTGATGGTTGAAAAAATATTCTTTAAAAAATCCACTATTATTTTTGGTGGTTGAAAAAATATTCTTTAAAAAATCCACGTTTATTTTTGATGGTTGAAAAAATATTCTTTAAAAAATCCACTATTATTTTTGGTGGTTGAAAAAATATTCTTTAAAAAATCCACGATTATTTTTGGTGGTTGAAAAAATATTCTTTAAAAAATCCACGTTTATTTTTGGTGGTTGAAAAAATATTCTTTAAAAAATCCACGATTATTTTTGGTGGTTGAAAAAATATTCTTTAAAAAATCCACGTTTATTTTTGGTGGTTGAAAAAATATTCTTTAAAAAAATCCACGTTTATTTTTGGTGGTTGAAAAAATATTCTTTAGAAAATCCACGTTTATTTTTGGCGGTTGAAAAAATATTCTTTAAAAAATCCACGTTTATTTTTGGTGGTTGAAAATTATTCTTAAAAAAAATTCAAGTTTATTTTGGTGCTTGAAAAAATATTCTTTAAAAAATCCACGTTTATTTTGGTGCTTTAAAAACTATTCTTTAAAAAATCCACGTTTATTTTGGAGTTTGAAAAATATTCTTTAAAAAATCCACGTTTATTTTGGTGTTTGAAAAATATTCTTTAAAAAATCCACGTTTATTTTGGTGGTTGAAAAATATTCTTTAAAAAATCCACGTTTATTTTGGTGGTTGAAAAATATTCTTTAAAAAATCCACGTTTATTTTGGTGGTTGAAAAATATTCTTTAAAAAATCCACGTTTATTTTGGTGGTTGAAAAATATTCTTTAAGAAATCCACGTTTATTTTGGTGGTTGAAAAATATTCTTTAAGAAATCCACGTTTATTTTGGTGGTTGAAAAATATTCTTTAAAAAATCCACGTTTATTTTGGTGGTTGAAAAATATTCTTTAAAAAATCCACGTTTTTTTGGTAGTTTAAAAAAATATTATTTAAAACATCTGCGTTTATTTTGGTATTTGAAACAATATTCTTTAATAATCGACGTTCATTATGGTGGTTGAAAAAATATTCTTTAAAAAATCCAAGTTTTTTTGGTAGTTTAAAAAAATATCATTTAAAACATCTGCGTTTATTTTGGTATTTGAAGCAATATTCTTTAAAAAAATCGACGTACATTTTGGTGCTTGAAATCATATCCCATAAAAAATTCACGTTTATTGGTCATTAACAAAATTAACACTGTTTTTTATTTTTCTTTAAGAATGTTCTTTCCAAAAACTTTCGTTACACCCCACTTGTGAAAAGGATAAAGAAATTTACCTAGGAAGAAAACAAACACCATTCTTTATTCAAAATGTTTTCCTTTATTCTCACAGTTGTAGTTAAACTAATTGCTGTGGTTGGTTAAGACAAAGACTACAATGTCGGACGAAATCTTTTTTCCTCATAGCCCGCCAGAACAAAATGCCTATAAATGTTGAATGCCCCCCAACCGGCAAATACAATTATTCCTTATAACACAATAAAGGCGAGGTTAGTTATTAGGAGAGATTGAGATTCCACCATGAAATGGTCAAATAGAATTTGGCGGAACGTTTTAATGAATTGGCTGTTATTTATGAGGGTGAAGATGTGAAAGGGAGAGAAGAAAAAATAATAAAAGCTTATAGGGTTAACTAAGAAAAACATCGAAAAGAGTGTTACAATAACAGATGAAGACTGTATTAGGTATCAAGTGATACGTTATTTAAGAGGATGATATTTAAGCTTTGTATGAGGAAATACATCTTTCAGATGCATTCAAATTTATAACTTCCATTCATAATTTACATCCGCAACAGCAATGTTATTAAAATATTCCACACCAACGAATATGTTTCTTCATTACACATTCATCAGCGTCTTCTTGTGTTCCCATTTCAAAAGTTTACACCTTAGATGTCACTTTCCGAGCTCGCCGCTTTTTTTCCATCATCTAAAACTAATTGGAAGTTGATGTAAAATGAAATTTGTTGCAAATGAGCAAATCTTCTAATTTACATTTATTTCGAAACTCTTAGAAAAAGGAATCTGAATATTACAGAAACAGACAAATTTTAACATGTGGAATGTGACAAAATGTGGCTGTAGCATCGGTGACGACGAGAAGGTTTTTTAATTAGAATTCCACATTTTTAAGTGAAGTGCGTTTTGTGGCGGGGTGTACAAACCGCTAAGTGACTGTGGAGCAAATTGGTCGGATAACAAATATTAAAATAAAATAACATTTCTTGGTCTGATAGTTACATATTTACAAAAAATAAAAACAATATTTCTTAAAAATAAAGAGAGATATTTTGTAAAAAATTCACCTTGTTTTCTTGATGAAAAAATATTTGTTAAAAAAACACGTTTCTCTACTTGATGAAAAATATTTTTTAAAAACCACGTTTTTACGTGATGAAAAAATATATATTTTTTATAACCTCATTTTTTACTTCATGAAACAATATTTTTTTAACCACGTTTTTTTACTTGATGAAAAAATACTTTTTTTTTATAAAACCACATTTTTACGTGATGAAAAAATATTTTTTTTAAATCTACGTTTTTTACTTGATGAAGAAATATTTTTAAAAACCACGTTTTTTACTCGATGAAAAAATATTTTTTTTTAAAATCCCGGTTTTTTACTTAATGAAAAAATATTTTCTTAAAAATCCACTTTTTTGATAAAAATATATACCTTCGTTTCTTGACTGATCACAAATATTTATCAAAAATCTGAGTTTTTTGACTGATGAAAAAATATTTATCAAAAAAATATGAGCTGCATAACTAGCATCGAGACCGGTCACATAATATGGTGGTTGGGCGGATTCGAATTTTCGGTTTTCCTTCTTCACTTGCAAACATCTTCGATCATCAAGCTCAACTCCAAAGAACTAATCTTCGCCCTAATAGACAACATTTCCAAACAAAAAATCTAAGTTTTTTGACTGATGAAAAATATTGTTTAATGCTTCACGTTTGTTGACAGGTGAAAAATATTCATCTAAAATATAACTTTTTTAACTTATGAAAAATATTGCTTAAGAATTTGCGCTTGTTGAAAAATATTCATCAACAAGTAAGAAAAGCGTTAAGTTCGGTCGGGCCGAACTTTTTATACCCTCCACCACAAATTTCAGCCATTTCGGTGGATTAATGTGGCCACAACCTTCAAAATACCGAAATTTGGAAGGTACCGTTCTATGGAGGCGTGAACCTATACCTAAAATTTTCTGGGGGAAAGTTTTGTACGCCTAAAGAAGACTAAATACCAAATTTCAGCCATCTCGGTGTGATAATGAGGCTAAAACGTTCAAAATATCGAAAATCGGGAGATATTGTATTATGGGGGCTATATCAACACGTGGACCTATATAAACATTTTATGGTAGAAATGTTTCTTAGCCTCTGGAAACACAAAATACAAAGTTACAACCGATTCTTTGGTCAAATGGGTCTAATACATTCAAAATATATTAAAACAAGTGAGCAAAGGCTATAGTCGGGACGGGGCCGACCATGTGATACCCTACACCACTACCCCTGTGCATAAGCTTTTCACTGGTAAACATTTCTTTAGGGAATATAAAGCGACTACCACCAAAAATAATATGCCTCTTTGTCTCTGGGACCCCCATAAGCAACCAAAATTTCGTGACCATCCGATCAAAATTACGACCTGTATCTTGATTGCAAAAAAATGGAAGAATTGGATGCATTACCGACTATTGTGGTATCTCCCTTGTTTGACCACCTTCGCCAACCTGCTTTACACCAATGTAAAGGTAATATTTTCTTCTTCCATTGACAGGCTTTGTCGTTGGAATACCCCTACTAGAAGCCAATATATTCACAAAGAATAAAACTTTGAATTTGTCTCCAAATGAGTTTTTCCCCATTCCGACCCCTAAATATTATCCGGCTATAACCAAAATCAATAGGCTTCTTCCTATGTGGGACCCGCATCAACTCCCAAAAAATTCGTGACGATCCGATTAAAATTGCGACCTGTAGCGTGATTACAAGCAAATCGGAAAATGGGATGCATTACCGACTATTGCGATATCTCTGTTGTTTGAGCAGCTACGACAACCTACTTTACATCGTTGTAAAGGTGATATTTTCTACTTTCCTTGCTTTTGATATACCTTTTAAAGAAACAGAGATATTGGCTTTGAAATAAAACGTTGACCTTTTCTCCAAATAAGTTTTTGCCCATTCCGATCCTTGAATATTATCCGACCATCATTAAAATCAGTAGGCTTCTTCCTCTGTGGGACCCCCATTAACCCCTAAACTTTCGTGACGATCCGATCAAAATTGCGACCTGTGGCGTGATTACAAAAAAATCGGAAATGGGATGCATTATCGACTATTGCCATATCTCTGCTATTTGACTACCTATGACAACCTGCTTTACACCGTTGTAAAGATGATATTTTCTACTTTCCTCTCAAGGTTTTGCTTTTGATATACCTCTTAAAGAAACAGAGATATGTTGACTTTTCTCCAAATAAGTGTTTGCCCATTCCGACCCCTAAATATTATCCGACCATCACCAAAATCAATATGCTTCTTCATCTGTGAGACCTCCATTAACCCTGAAATTTCGTGACGATCCGATCAATATTGCGACCTGTAGCGTGATTTCCAAAAAAATAGAAAAATGGGATGTATTACCGACTATTGCGATATCTCCGTTATTTGGTTACCTACGCCGACCTAGTTTGCATCATTGTAAAGACGGGATCTTCTACTTTCATAATCAAGCTTTGCTTTTGGAAAATTTTCAACCAAAGCTGTGATATTTGTCAATATAATTAAAATCGCAAAAATTAAAATTGGGGTTTTATTTGCTACTATTGCGATATCTTCGTTGTTTGATCACCTACGAGCACCTACTTTACATCATTAGAAAGATGATATTTTCTGCTTTCTTTGTCAGGTTTTGCTTTTGGTATACCCCATATTGAAGCTGAGATATTGGCTTTGGAAAAAAACGTTGTCTTTTTATCCACCTAAGTTTTTTGCCCTTTCCGACCCCTAAGTATTATCCGACCATCACCAAAATCAATAGGCTTCTTCCCCTCCGGGACCCCCATCAACATCCAAAATTTCGTGACGATCCGATCAAAATTGCGGCCTGTAGCGTGATTACAAGGTTTAGATGGACAGACGGACAGACGGACGGACTGACGGACGGACACACATAGCCAGATCGACTCAGCTCGTCGAGACATTCATTTTGATATATATAAGTATGGGTCTACGACCATTATTTCGATGCGTTACAAACTTTTTGGCCAAAACCAACTTATAATACCCTCCCCACATAGTGGTGTAGGGTAAAAAACCGAAGTTTTTGACTGATGAAAAAATATTATTTAAAAATTTAAGTTTTGAAAATATATTTTTAAGAAATCCACGTTAGTTCACTGATAAAAAAATATTCTTTGAAATCAATGTTTTTTGAGTTATGAAAAAAAATATTCTTTAAAAATTCACATTTTCTGACTGATAAAAAATATTTTTTTAACAAGTAAGAACGCCGTTATGTTCGGCCGGGCCGTACTTGTTATACCCCCCACAACGAGTTGTATTGAAGTAAAATATAACAATTAGTTTTCTTTCGTTTATGAAGAAGACTAAAGACCAAAATTCAGCAAGTTCGGTAAAACAATGTGGCCAACCTTCAAAATACCGTTCTTGGAGGGCTATATCTAAACGTCGACCTATACCGGCAAATTTCTGGCGGAAAGTTTTTAGATAATGTGGCTAAAACCTTCAAAATACCGAATAGGTGTGCTTCTATGGGGTATAGGAAGACGTGGACCTACACTGATAATTCCTTTCTGGAATATTTTATAAACACATGGAAGACTAAATAACGAATTTCAGTAATTTCGGTGGGTTATTGACGTCACAACCTTTAGAGTTACAAAAATCGGGAGATTCCCTTTTATGGAGGCTATATCGAAACGTGGACCTATACCGACGAATTTCAGTCGGTTTCATCAAATTTCAACCATTTCGGTGGGTTGTTGTGGACACAACCTTTAAAATACCGAATATCGGTAGGTACCCTTCTATGGGGGCTGTATGAAAGCGTAGACCTGTACCGACAAATTTTTGGGGGAAAGTTTTATACCACAAACTAAGACTATGTACAAATTTCATCCACTTCGGCGTGATAATTAGACTAAAACCTTCAAAACAGCGAATATAGGTGGGTACCGTTCTTTGGGGGATATATCAAAACGTGGACCGACATAGCCCATTTACAATACCAAACATCCTTGGAGTAATATAAACTTCTATACAGACAGATGGACATGGTTATATCGACTTAGAACTTTACCCTGATCAAGAATATACATACTTTATTGGGTCTCCAATGATTATTTCGATGTGTTACAAACGGATTGACAAATTTAATTATACCCTCCATATTATGGTAGAGGGTATACAAATTCAGCAGAAATATTCTGATGAAATATATTCTGAAAAATTCCACGTTTGTTGAGTAATAAAATAATATTCTTTTAAATCCACATTTCTTGACTGATGAACAAAATATTCTTTAAAAATCCACATTTGTTGACTAATGAAAAATATTCTTAACAAGTAAGCCAAGGCTATAGTCGGGCTAGGCCGACCTTTACCCCTGGGATTTAGCTTTCCACATCCAAAATTTCTTTATGGAACAAATAAACTTATTGTAAGAAATAACTTTGTGGATTCTGGTACCGTATCACACCAAGCTTAAATAATAACACAATAATTGTTTCACAAACATCCCAAAAGGGACAACGCTCAATGATATGGAACCCACAGCTTATCTCCGAGTCCGAACGGCGTGTCCTAAGACTCCACTTGTAGAGTAGTTTGCATGACTGAAATACTCAGAAAATGTCGCAAACCTAACTGAAGGATATTTTGCAACCGTTGATTTTGCCTGGCTGGGGAATCGTTTTGAAAAAAGGTGGCAAAGCGATCCATGATGCAATATAAAAATCCAATAGGACAATTAAAACGTTAGAGAACCATGTAATTTGCAATAATGCAACGACTGGGAATGGGAAAATGTAGTTCTCTACACAAGATCCATTATATATTAAGCTGTAGGCCCGTTATCTAGCAGACACTTTATTGCAATTTTCATCCGGGGGAAGATCAGTAGTTCTATTTTCATATGTATGTAGTCTACTTTGCCGGTATAAGCCCTCCAATAAGATATATACCACAAATATTTTTTGTTGTATTTTTCATACAAAAGTAATGGTCCATTTCACCCGCTAAATAATATCAGATCATCATCCAAAATTGTAAGCATCTTCCTCTACCTAACTCCTAACCTCGTGATTATTGGACTATAATTGCGACCTCTAGCGTGTTTATCATTACACTACAAACAAATTACTGGGTATATTAGGCTGTAACTCTGTTATCTTTTCATGTACACCAACACAACTGAAATCAATAGAAAGGTCAAGCCTTCCTCTTCCAAGTATAGCTTACTTGCCCGGAATATCTCTTCCAGGAAAAAAGATAAAAAGCTGTATATTAAACATTTTCACAATTTTCACACAAAAGTTGTGGTCCATTTAACCCTCTAAATATTATCTGATCGCCATCTCAAATTGCATGCTTCTTCTTTGTCATATACTCTTACCTTATTTAAAATTTTAAGGCGATCGGACTATTATTGCGACCTACAGAGCAGCTACAAAATCAGATAAAAATTAAGTTTTTGGTCCATTTCACCCGCTAAATATTTCACGATCATCACCAATTTAAAAAGCGTTCTATTCTGATGTGAAACCGATCTCCATACCAAATTTCGTGACGATCGGTCCATAATTGCGGCCTGGAGTTTGATTACAATTTATAATGGACAGACGGACACACGGACGGACGAACGAAAACACATCTCAAACTCGCTTTATCTCTGATGAAAAAATATATTTAAAAAATTCTTGTCTTGGATGAAAAAATATTCTTTAAAAAATTCTCGTTTTTTTGTTATGAAAAAATATTCTTTAAAAATTTTGGTTTTTTGAATGATGAAAAATGTTCTTTAAAAATTTACGTTTTTGGACTAATGAAAAAATATTATGTAGAAAATTCTGGTTTTTTTGACTGATGAAAATATATACTTTTATAATCCTCTGGCTGGTAAAAAAATATTCTATAAAAATCCACGTTTGCAGACCGATGAGAAAATATTCTTTAAAAATCCACTATTCATTAAAAATGCACGATTTTGGTTAATGAAAAATATATTAAAAAAATTAACATTCGTTGACTGATGAAAAAATATATTTAAAAAATTTTTGTCTTGGATGAAAAAATATTCTTTAAAAAATTTACGTTTTTTGTTATGAAAACATATTCTTTAAAAATTTTGGTTTTTTGATTGATGAAAAAAATTCTTTAAAAAATTTTTTGGACTAATGAAAAAACGTTATTTAAAAAAATTTGTTTTTTGACTGATGAAAAATATTTTTTAAAAAATTCACGTTTCCAGGCTGATGAAAAAAATATTCTATAAAAATCCACGTTTGCAGACTGATGAGAAAATATTCTTTTAAAATCCACGTTTGCTGACTGAGGAAAAATATTTTTTTTTGACTGACTGCTGAGAAAATATTTAAAATAATCCACGTTGATTGACGAAGAAATATTTTCTAAGATCCACGTTACTTGACAGATGAAAACACGTGAAAAACACATTTTAATAGATTAAAAAATATTCTTTGAAAATCCACATTTTAGGCAATTATTTTTTTTAAATCCACGGTTTTTGACTGATTAAAAAATATTAAAATCAAAATCTGTTGACTGATGAACAAATATTATTTTAAAAATTCATTTATAATGACTGATGAAAAAATATCTTTGAAAATCCAAGTTTTTTTACTGATTAAAAAATGTTTAAAAATCCACATTTTTTTACTGATGATGAAATATTTTTTAAAAAGTAAAGTTTAATGACTGATGAAAAATGTTGTTTAAAAATTCACGTTTGATGGCTAATGAAAAAATATTCCTTAAAAATGCACGATTCTTGGTCTGATGGTAAAGAAAAAAAATATTTTACTTATCTCTTCTTTATTTAATAATCCAAAATTTATTTCTAATGTTTATCTTCAACTTATTTCATTTCACGCCAACAGCATTATTTAAGTTTCCTTGATCAATTGCCGCTTCCTGGTAATACAAATATTTATGTTTGTACATCACTGAAACGAAAAACTGGTGTATACAACAAAGTTGAGATGAACGGGTGAATGTTCTTCTAACTTCTAATAATAAATTAAAATAGGACATTACAAAATGTTGCAACTCAGAACGGGGAAGATGCTTGTCCTTAAACAAGTAACTGGAGACCATTTGTCTGTCATCCATCTTCAACAGCAACAAACAACCTTAACTACAAAGTCGAGCAGCCCTCTCTCTTTCCCTATCACTACAAAAACAAGCGTAAATACGTGAAAAACGTTTTCCCATTTAGTTTCAAGTGTTTCACTGTCGCTTTCACCTTCGAATACTTTATGAAGTCAAAAGAAAATTAATTATCATTTACCTAGACAAGAGATGCTTAAATGTCACTTCAGGGATTCCAGAGATACTTGGATGGGGTTACCAATGTATTTCTGTTACCGTTGTTTGCTCTTCTTCGTCTTCTTAAAAAATGAAATCTCATCGCGCAAAGTATGAATGGAATGCCGTTTTAAGAGGAAATTCGTTTGTAGTATCACAACTGATATATGAATATTATTAAAAATCGAGAAGTGAGTAAAAATGCAAACAAAACGGGAAAACGAAAAGAAATATCTAAGAACTAAACTACCATCAATTTTGCGTTTGTGTTTCTTTCTTTTTGTGTCATTTTGCTTGGCGGCGTCATGTGACAATCTGAAGAGTATGACTGTGGTCTGTTGTACCCAGTGCAATGAACAAGACAACACCATCTCTATGCAAATGGGGAATAGTTTTATTTCTTTTTTTATACAAAGCATTTGCATTTCTTAGCTAACATTCACCCATTCATATATATTGTACACTGAAATATACATATTAGTTTTCTTCGTGTTTTTATATACAGTGTTTAAGAAACGACAAAAAGTACAATATTTAGCACATGTTTTTTGGGCAACCGAAACGGATCAGATCTGGAGAGACTTAAACTGATTATAGTTTGAATATCTTTCAAAAAAAAATCCACTATTATAGTCGAAAAATCTATCTAACATTTTCCTTTAAAAATCCTCGATTATAGTCTGTTTAACCTACGAAAAATATTCCTTTAAAAATCCACGATTATAGTCTGTTTAACCTACAAAAAATATTCCATTAAAAACCAGGGTTATAGTTTGTATATCCTTCAAAAAATATTCCTTTAAAAATCCACGATTGTAGTCTGTATATCTTTCAAAAAATATTCCTTTAAAAATCCACGATTATGAATGTATATCCTTCAAAAATTATGCCTTTAAAACTCCATGACTATAGTCTATATAGTATATTTTTTAGAAAATATTAATTAAAAAAATCCACGATCATATTCTGTATATGTTCAGCAAATATTCCTTTAAAAATCTACGATTATAGTCTGTATATCCTTCAAAAATATATTCCTTTAATAATCCACGATTATAGCATGTATATCATTCAAAAAATATTTCTTTAAAAATCCACAATTATTCATTTAAAAATTCTCGCTTCTTGGGGTCTTTCGGTCCTTGAAAATATATTTACTTACTTAGCTGGTCCATTACAAAACATTTGTTCCATAAGCCAAACTAAGAAAAGATCTCCAATTATCTCTGTTTGTTGCTTCGCTTTCTGAGATACCGCGCTTTTCATCTCTTCATCCACTTGTTAGCTCCATCTAAGCCTAGGTCTGCCAATTTTGGGTGCACCGCCCTGTGGCACGTATTTATACGCCTTTTTAGTTCATCATCGCTAGAGATGGTATTTACCGGGTAAATACCGGGTAAATACCCATTTGTGGGTATTTATTTGGGTATTTACTAAATTGAATCGCCAATACAACATCTTACACCCAATTCTTGGGTATAGGTTGTGAAATCGTTTCAAAATGGACAGTTTTACAATACTTTAAACAAGTGGGTAAATACTTGGGTAAATACCCGAGTATTTACCCAAATGTTGGGTAAAAACTCTTTAACTGTCGAACCACTTGACGTAGGCTGACGAAATTTGGCTCAAAACTTTCTTATATCAATAGTAATAAAGGTATTGAAAATGAAGTCCCTGGGTCCATGTTTTGGTATAGCCCCCATATAACCGTACCTCACGATTTAAGGTATTTTTCATCTATTAGCCACATTGTACAACCAAATTGGCTGTAATTTGGCACAGGGGCATATTATATCCTTTGTCAACGTAGGTCCACGCTTTCTTATAGCCCCTATATAAGGGTACCCCGATTTCGAGTATTTACCCAAATATAGGGTAACAACTCTTTAACTGTCGAACCACTTGACGTTGGCTGACAAAATTTGGCTCAAGAATGTCTTATACCTATAGTATTAAAGGTATTGAAAATGGAGTCCCTGGGTCCATGTTTTGGTATAACCTCCATATAGCCGTACCCCTCGATTTAAGGCATTTTTTACCTATTAGCCACATTTTACAATCATATTTTCCCAATAAGTATAAAATATTCTTGCAAAAAATTGCCGACGCAGGTCCACGTTTTTTACATTTATCGCAACTAATTTTGAATGAATTAATAAAATATGCCCGACACAAGATTCGGAAAAAGTAAAGTTTTAGAGCTCCTCTCGGATCGATTGGAAATTTTTTTCAGCTGTTTGTCTTTACGGCCCCCTTTACGACAGTACAAATGTTGTCGGGGGGCAAGTCCATACTTCCTGAGATAATGTCTTAAAAGCTCCAAGAAACCTTGACGGCAACAACTAAAATGAAAAATTGGCAAGATAACTCCCGCAGGAAGTTTCTGATTGGTCCAAACTTTGCATATCGTATTATTTCATCTAGTCATGTATCAGGTTGGAATATGAACTATAATCGTCCAGCCCTTAGGGTACCTCCAACACAAATTTAGGAAAAGTGCAGTTTAAAAGCTCATCTCGAATCGTTTTGAAATTCTTTCCAAAAAGTTCTACTTGAAGGCCCTGTTACGACGGCACAACTTTTTTTGCCAAAATCTCAAAAAGAACCCTGCCGATACCAACTACATTGGGTAGTACGTAAGATAACCGTCGAAGGGAGAAATCTCCCACACTCTCTGTACCATTTTTTTCGGGGCAAATCCATACTTACTACTTACAAACAGCCCATAGAAACGTCAGAAGTATTGTGTTTTCTTCTTCTCTTTAGGTGCGAGGCTGAGAGTATATCTCAGTCGGCACAGCTGACTGATAATTTCTTACTTGTATTAAGCAATCTTAAGCATAAGAATAAAACATACGATTTTCGAAGTCCATAAAATTGGAATTTCTGATCAATAACTTCATTGTTTGAGCCAAATCACTGATTGAGCACTGATACTACCCGTGCTGATATATGGTTCCGAAGCCTGGGTACTTGTAGATAAGGCAGTGCTTGGCGTGTTTGAGAGAAAAATTCTTCGAAAGATCTATGGACCACTCTGCGTTCACAGTGAATATCGACGTCGTATGAACCACGGGCTGTATTTGCTATACAACGGTTGCGTTGGCTAGGCCATATTATAAGAATAGGGTTTTGGGTTTTCCCGGTTTTTATCATTCCCGGGAAACGGGAATCATAAAATCGCCATTCCCGGGAAATTTTAAAATACGAGAGTGGATCAATATTTCCGTGATTTTTTTATTTCCCACAGTAACTTATATGAAATACAACATTTTTTATTAAAAACGAAAAAAAAATGGAAAAATGCACCATGTTGCCCGGATTTTGCCCACATTGACCATTTCCGTTTTTCAAAGCCAAGGAAATCGCGCAATAGATATTTATGGCCTAGACAACGCAACCGTTGTATAGCAAATACAGCTCGTGGTTCATACGACGTCGATATTCACCGTCAACGCAGAGTGGTCCATAGATCTTTCGAAAAAATTTTCTCTCAAACACGCCAAGCACTGCCTTGTCTACAAGTACCCAGGCTTCGCAAGAACCCAGGCTTCGGAACCATACATCAGAAGGGGTAGTAGCAGTGCTTTGTAAAGCGTTATTTCACAACTGATGTTGTTTGTTGTGTTTACGGCGGCGCCTAGGTAGACAAAGTCTTGTACTGCCTCAAAATTAGATGAACCAACGTTAACAGTTGGTCCGATCTCTATATACGCATTGCTCGTCGACACCATCAACTTGGGCTTTTCGCCGTTTACCACCTGACCCGCTTTAGCAGATTGCCTTTCGACTTTTGCAAAGGTATCAATTACTTCCTTTACCGATCAACCCATGATTTCAATGTCATCGGCATAAGCAAGTACCATATGGCTGCTTGTATATATTGTGCCACTTCTTTTGCCCTTCGCATCCCGTATTACATTTTCCAGCAAAATGTTGAATAAGTCACACGAGAGGCCGTCTCCAGAATTTGCCGCGGGGTAAATATATGGTCAATGGTGGATTTGCCATTGGTATGGCCCAATTATTTCGTTGACTATAGACTTTAGTCGTTCGCACAGTATCCCTGATACTATCTTGTAGGCAATAGGGAGAAGACTTATTCCCTTACAGTTAGAGCATACAGTCTTATCTCCTTTCTTGTGGACAGGGCACAGTATGCTCATGGTGTAAGAAAGAAGGTGATACAATAATAGCAACTTATGTCTTCATTTGCTGTCAAAACATATTTTTAATCAAAAATAAATCTATATATATAAAAGAGCTTAGTGAGTGAGTGAGTGACTGAGTTACTGAGTGACTGACATATCATCGCCCAGACGAAACCGCTGAAGCTAGAAAGCTGAAATTTTGACTGTGGGTTGCTGTCGGTGTGTAGGGGTGAGATAAGGCTGGGTTTTTTGAAATTCGACCTAGAAGGGTACGAAAAGTACTAAAAGGTACTAAATATGGTACCCTTTGTATTATGCAAACGGGAAGAGCTAGAATTCTGAAATTTGGAAGGAAGGTAACTGATGGAGATTTAGAAAGATGTGCCAAAGGGTTTTTGGAAATTCGACTTATAAGTGTACGAAAAGTTACTAAATTTGGTACCAATTGTATATTTTGAGCGGATATACCTACAATGTTCATATTTGGTATGGAAATCAAGATTGGGAAGTGGTGTTGATATAAGGAAATTAGTTTTGAAGTTCGTACTTATGTGTACGAGTAGTACTAAATGGTACTAAATTTGGTACAATTTGGATTTGGGTGAACGGATAGAGCTGAAAACCTGAAATTTGGAATTTGGAATACCGTTGAAGCGTACGATTGAGATATGGGTATACTTTTGGAAATTCATACTTATGTGTACGAAAAATACTAAATTGTACCAAATTTGGTACAATTTGGATTTAGATAGACATGGAAACCTGAAATTTGGAATTAAGATTACTGATGGTGTGAAGGATTGAGGTAGTTTTGAAAATTCTTACTTATGGGTACGAAAAGTAGTAAACGGTACTAAATTTGGTACAAATTGAATGTGGGTGAACGGATAGAGCTGGAATCCTGAAATTTGGAATTTAATTACTTTTGGAGTGTAGGATTGAGTTAGTCTTGGAAATTTATACTTATGGGTACGGAAAGTACTAAATGGTACTAAATTTGGTACAATTTAAATTTAGTTGAACGGATAGAGTTGGAATCCTGAAATTTCGAATTAAGGTTACTGATGAAGTGTAGGATTGAGGTATTTTTGGAAATTCATACTTATGGGAACGGAAAGTACTAAATGTACTAAATTTGGTACAATTTATATTTGGGGGAACGGATAGAGTTGGAATCCTGAAATTTGGAAATAAGATTACTTATGGAGTGTAGGATTGAGGTAGTTTTGGAAATTCATACTTATGTGTACGAAAAGTACTAAATGGTACCAAATTTTGTGCAATTTGGATTTAGATAGACATGGAAACCTGAAATTTCGAATTAAGGTTACTGATGGAGTGTCATATTGAAATATGGAGGAAGAAATGGTACTAAATTTGGTACAATTTGGATTTGGTTACAGAGATAGTGATACAATGATAAAATTTGGAATTAAGGTTTCTGTTGCAGTATAGGATTGAGGTAGTTTAGTCAATTCCTACTTATTTGTACGAAAAGTACTAAATGGTACTAAAGTTGATACAATTTGGATTTGTGAGAACTGATAGAACAGGAAACCTGAAATTTGGAACAATGATTACTGTTGGAGTATAAGAATGAGGTTTAGGAAAATCGTACCTATGTGTATTAAAGCTACGAAATGGGACTAAATGTGGTACAATTTGGATTTGGGTGAACGAACAGAGTTGGAGTTCTAAAATTTGGAATTAAGATCACTGTTGGAGTGTCATATTGAAATATGGAGGAAGAAATGGTACTAAATTTGGTACAATTTGGATTTGGGTGAACGGATAGAGCTAGAATCCTGAAATTGGGAATTAAGATTCCTGTTGGAGCGAAGGATTGAAATATAAAAAAATATTTGGAATCGTACCTTTCTGAACTAGATGGTACATGGTACTAAATTTGGTACATTTTGGAGTTGGGTGAAAGAATAGCGCTGGAATCATGAAATTAAGACCTAAAATTACACTTGAAGTGTAGGATAGAGATATGGATGTAGTTTTGGAAACTTATCTTTTGTGTTCGAAAAGTAATAATTGGTAGTAAATGGGGTACAATTTCAATTTGGATGAAGGAATAGAGCTCGGATCCCGAAATTTGGAATTAAGATTACTTTTGCGGTGTAGGATAGAGATATGGAAGAGGTTTTGGAAATTCGTACTTATGTTTACTAAATTTGGTACATTTTGGATGTGTGTGATCGCATAGAGCTGGAATCCTGAAATTTGGAATTAAGTGTGGGATTAATATATAGAAGTAGTTTCGGAAATTCGTACTTATGTGTATGAAAATTTATAAGTGGAACTAAATTTGGAACCGTTTGGTATTTGCTAAACTAAGGAACTGGAATTTTGAATTTTAGTATTAGTGTTGGTGTGTAGAATGGAGATAAGAAAGAAATTTCGGAATTTAGTGCTTATGTAAGCATACTAAATGTTGCTAACTTTGATGTTGTGTTAAGGAATAGAATTGGGATTCGAAAATTGGTGTTAAAGTCGCTGTTGGTGCGTAGGGATGTGGTTGTGGAAATAAGTTCCATAAGTATACGAAAAGTACTAAATCGTAGTCAATTTGTTATTGGATGTACGGATAGAGCTGGAGTGTAGCGTTGGTATATGGAGGTGGTTTGGGAAATATGTATGTACCATAAATATACGAACACTACTAAATCGTTCTAAATGTGGTATTTGGTGTACGGATAGCGCTGGAATTTTAAAATTTGGTATTAGAGTCCCTTTTCGTATGTGGGGTTTTAATATCGAGAAGGTAGAGGTGTATGGTTGAGGTTTTGGAAATACAGTAAGTACTAAAAGAGTTGAGCTGGAACTTTGGGATAGCAGTTGGTGTATAGAGTGGAGATAAGGAGGAGGTTTTGTAAATTCGTACTTATGAGTACTAAATGGTACCAAATTTGGTACAGTTTGGATTTGTGAGAAAGAGCTGGAATCCTGAAATTTGGACTTAAGGAAATTACTGAATGGTACAGAATTTGGTATAGTTTGTTATTGTGTAATGAGGATGAGATAGAATTTTAAAATCTCAGGAGGAGATTTTGGAAATTCGTACGTATGTATATGAAAATTGTATCTGGGGAAACATATAGAGCTGGAAATGAGAATCCCGGTTGGTACATAGCGTTGATACCATTTTGGTATTGCGTGTGAGAATAAAACTGAAATTATGTAATTTGGAATTATAATATTAGTGTACTAAAAGTTCCAAAGGGTAATAAAAATTAAGTGTACTAGAAGTACTAAATATTACTAAAATTTTTAGTATTAATATTGAGTGAACGGCTAAATCCAGTGCTTTGAGATTTGGGATTTCATTAAAATCGTTATGAAAATTCGAACTTAAAACGTATGACATGTTTCTACATGTAATGCCATAGGCATTAGGTGAACAAGGAGTGCAAAAACTGTTAAATTTTAGATGAGGTCCAGGATTTGAAAAGTTGTATTATATATTGTACCATTGGTTTTATGTGAACGCGAAGTAACTTACTGAAATTAAGTAATTAAATTAGAGATATGTGATCATTTTTTTACAAGAAGGTTTTTATCCCTTAATTGAAATACCTTAAATGAATTGACAGCTGTTGATGTTTTGTGGTGAGGTATACCTTTTTTTGGAAATTCAGACTAAAGGGGTACGAATAGTACTTAAATGAAATCAAGTATCAATTAACAACAAAATTTGCATACCTCACCATTTCCATATGAAATATTGTTTATTCCTTTCCGCATACGAAGTAGCGGGCATTTTGCTAGTAACAAATATTTCGCTTCTATAAAAAATATCTGTGTACAACATCTTTGTTTAAGCTTCGCGAATAATATTTTAACGTTTTCTTCTAACTTTTGTGGATATTTCGCGCAAAAAAAAATTTGACACCAAATGAAGACTACAACCTAACGTCAACTATTGGATCACCTTGTAAATTCGCCTTGAGTATGCTCAGGTTTCAATCGTCCGGTACTCGTTCTTCCTGCCAGATGGTGGTAACTAGCTGCATGAATAAACCTTATCAGCGTGTCGCCTACGGTTTTGAACAGCTCGACTGGTAAGTCGTCGGCTCCTGCTTCAGCCGGTTTATTGCTGTTTTTACCTCATCTTGGCTAGGCGGTATGCATTCAATACTGTGGTATCTTCGCCGTCTTCGCTACTATCGGATACCAACAGTTTGGAAAAATGTTCTTTACATATCCTTAGCAGACTTTCCATATCCTGAGCACAACACGAGGAATGTCAGAAGTCTTTATGAACTCGGGAAATTGGACAATACCATAAACGAGATGAAAAGATTACAGATATATGTATTGGGCATTAGTGAGACTTGGTGGACCGAATATGGAGAATTTGTATATCAAGATATAAAAGTTTATCACTCGGGAAATCCTGATGGAATACATAGAAGAGGTGTCGCTATTCTGATGAACAACAAAATTGCTGCCAGTGTCACTGGATGGGTTCCAATATAAGATAGTGTCATGATGGTAATGTATGGTTCCATCGATCACAACATGATCAATTTGATTACTTGTTCTTTGATCTGGAGACAGCCAAGTGCCCTTATGAATATCGAGATGCTGAAATCTGGTACTGCTAACCATGTTTTTGCAGCTGCAAAGTCTATCAGCCTTATACCCTTGTCAGATGTTGCACTGTGGAGACTGAATTTCCTGACTGTTGGGTCACAGATATTCTCCTTTCCAATTTTGGCATTAATTAATTAATGTCATGGGCAGGGCAACGGTCATAAGTTTCTTCCAAGTTTCTTCTAAGTTTTTAGCGTTCTTATGGGAGAACGCGCGGCACATGTTAGCTCACTACCTTTAACGGATGTTAAAGGCAGCTCCCCAGGTGACACCACCGGGAGGTCAGTATCCACTTGAGATGGAAATTATTCCTTTAAAAATCCACGCTTTTTGGGGTCTTTCGGTCCTTGAAAAGTATTCCTTTCATGATCCACGGGGGTCTTTCGATCCTTGAAAATTATTCCTTTAAAAATCCATCCAAGACCGCCATACGGGTCTTTAGGTATTTGAAAATTATTTCTTTAAAAATCCACGCATTTGGTCCCTGAAAATTATTCCTTTAAATACACGCGTATGGGGGCCTTTCGGTCCTTGAAAATTATTCCTTTAAAATTATACGCGTATGGAGGCCGTTCGGTCCTTGAAAATTATTCCTTTAAAAAATATACGCGTATGTGGGTCTTAAGGTCCTTGAAAATTATTCCTTTAAAAAATATACGCGTATGGGGGTCTTTCGGTCCTTGAAAAATATTTTTTTAAAAATCCACGCTTTGGGGGACTTACGGCCCTTAAAAAAATATTTTTTTAAAACTCCACACTTATGGGAATCTTTCGGTCCTTGAAAATATTTTTTTAAAAATCCACGCTTATGGGAATCTTTCGGTTCTTGAAAATATTTTTTTATAAATCCACGCTTATGGGAATCTTTCGGTCCTTGAAAATATTTTTTTAAAAATCCACGCTTTGGGGGATTTACGGCCCTTGAAAAAATATTTTTTTAAAAATCCACGCTTATGGGAATCTTTCGGTCCTTGAAAATATTTTTTTAAAAATCCACGCTTATGGGAATCTTTCGGTTCTTGAAAATATTTTTTTAAAAATCCACGCTTATGGGAATCTTTCGGTCTATGAAAATATTTTTTAAAAATCCACGCTTGTGAGGGGGTGGGGTAGTGCTTTAGGTCCTTGAAGAAATATTCTTGGAAAATCCAAGTTTGTTTTTTAAATAATTGAACATTTACATAATAATGCGGTTACGAGAGTTTTTAGGTGTTTCGGTTGAATTCGCATTTAAACGAATTCATCAGTCACACTTATTCTTGAGCTCGAGTCGGCATAAAATTGGGGAAGGGTTCTTTGTTTCAATACAAAGAACTAAGAGAACTGATGAGTCCAAGTGGCGTTGGACGAAACTAGTCTCCTCTGCCATCCCCTAAAGTAATCAATTTTAACTACATCCCACTTTAAACTTGTTGTTTTTAAATTTGAAAACAACAAATATGAGATTAAGCTTGACTTACATACAAATAGTAAGTAAAACACACATCTCAACAAAACTGCCAAAGTGAATCTAATAATAATTTTTTAAATAAACAAGTAAAAAAGTATCAGTCGGCTTTGCCGACAGAGATATACCCTCAGCCTGTATATATTGAAACAATTTTTTCCCAAACGTATGTATTTAGGGGTTTTTAGAGATCAAAAGTTTTGCGGAGGAGATACTAAAAGGAATGGATCTACATTGACCATTATGGAAGTGGATCTTCAGCCACTACATATGGTGCCATAGAGGGTTTTTACACCCTTCGGGATGTTTTCTCAAGAAGTATGGACTTGCCCCTGAAAAAACGTTTACCATCGTAATTGAGGCAGCGAGTGTAAGTTGCTTCAACAAAAATCAAAGTGATTCGATAGCAGGTCTTAAAGTGAACTTATCCGAAATTTTGTGAGGGAGGTACCGGATGGAGTGGACAAATATAGTCCATATTTTAACCTGATCAATATCTAGTAGATATATTAGGATGTGTAAAGTATGGACCAATTCGGCCATTCCCTTCAAGAATCTTGATTTTCTGAACATTTTTGAACTTTTGTGGGGGAGGTACCTGTAGGAGTGGACCAATATGGCTTATCTTCAAACATAAACTATGTTTGGACTAAATATTAGTAAGGCCAAATTTTGGACCGAATCGGCAGATCCGTTCTAGAGTTATCTTGCGTTCCAACCACCTCACACGGTGTCATAGGGGTGTTGTGCAACTTTCAGGCTATTTTCTCAGGAAGTATGGACTTGCCCCTAATGAAACTTGTACCGTCGTATGGAGGGCAGTGAATACAAGTTGATAAAACAAAAATCAGAGCGATTCGAGAGATGGCCCTAAACTGAACTTTTCCGAAATTTTGTGTGGGAGGTACCCGAAGGAGTGGGCCGATTGAGTCTATATTGAAACATTATCTAAGTCTGGTACACATTTTGCGATGGGCAAAGTATGGACCAAATCGGTTGCTCCCTTCAAGAGTTATCGTGCGCACAAATTTTCCGAACATTTTCGAACTTTTGTGGGGGAGGTACCGGAAGGAGTGGACCGATATAACCCATCTTCGAACTTAAACTAAGTTTGGGCAAAATATTACGAAAGCCAAAATTTGAACCGAATCGGTTCATCCGTTCGAGAGTTTTCGTGCGCTCCAGTCAGACAGACGGACGGACATTGCTCAATCGACTCCAAATTGTCTGAAACACATTTCGTCCAAACATACTTGGGGTCTAAAACCATTATTTCGTTAGCATAAATGCTGAGGGTATAAACACAGTGTTTGCACAGTGCAAAACGTATTTCATAATGGTTAGGCTTTTTGTTCCCATGTTGTTAGCAGGATATTTACATTTTCACCATGGCGTTTATGTGGCTTTTGAAAAATTAAACTTTGTGTTATGGAATGGAAAAAAATGCTTTAAACAATCTTTGCGCCTTCTTATTTCGCTGTCGCAATTTGTTCGTCTCGAAAGAAATGGAGAAAAAAATGAAAACTCTTATAATAAATAGCATAAGTTATACAAGCAGAAGATGTGAAAGAAGCAGTTGGCGAAAACGGGTTAAAAACGGAAATTGGTAAAAGGAAGTCGAAGCGACACCAACAAGCATGCATACCAGCGCTAGCACCAACACCAACATCGCCACCAACAGCGTAGCTGTTAAACGGAAGTAGCTGAACTGAAAACTTTACCGTTTCTACAACGTTTGCGGGCAACAGCAAATTTTCATCGTAATTTAAAAGTTTTGTAGTTTCTGGGCTGGCGTTCTGTTTTTTGTTGCCCTCAACCTGTTCCCGTTGATCTCATACAGATTTGTGGTTTTACCGTTGATATCTTTGCTCCTCATTTTATGCGACCATCTTTTCGATGGTGTGTCCTTTTTTTGTAGAGGAGTTTTTTTTTTTGTATTAAGAAAACAACTTCTCAACGTAAAGCTAGTTTGTATTTTTTAGGCTAGCCAAATGGGAAATACTCTGAAACAATTTTTTGGCGGCGAGGTGGAAAAACATAAAATTTTCAGCATCAACTACTTTTTGGTTGGGAAATTATTGTAAAGTTTTGTAATGGGGTTACATTTGTATTTTTACGATGGGAATTTTTTTAAAGAATATTTTTTTAGCTACTCCGGGTAGATCAATAAAAACGGATAGGTTAGGATTTTTAAAGAATGTTTTTGCAAGGACAAAAAGACCCCAATGAACGTGGATTTTTTAAGAATATTTTTTAAGGACCCCCATAAGCGTGGATTTTTTAAGAATATTTTTTAAGGACCCCCATAAGCGTGGATTTTTTTAAGAATATTTTTTTAAGGAACCCCATAAGCGTGGATTTTTTAAGAATATTTTTTAAGGACACCCATAAGCGTGAATTTGTTAAGAAAATTTTTTTAAGGACCCCCTTAAGCGTGGATTTTTTAAGAATACTTTTTTAGGGACCCCCATAAGCGTGGATTTTTTAAGAATACTTTTTTAAGGACACCCATAAGCGTGGATTTTTTAAGAATACTTTTTTAAGGACCCCCATAAGCGTGGATTTTTTAAGAATACTTTTTTAAGGACCCCCATAAGCGTGGATTTTTTAAGAATATTTTTTAGGACCCCCATAAACGTGGACTTTTAAAGAATATGTTTTGAGGACCCCTATAAGCGTGAACTTTTAAAGAATATTTTTAAAGGACCCTCCCATAGGCGTGGATTAAAAAATATATATTTTTTAAGGACCCCCATGAACGTGAATTTTTAAAGAATGTTTTCAAGGACCCCAATAAGCGTGGATTTTTTAAGAATATTTTTTTAAGGACCCCCATAAGCGTGGATTTTTAAACAATATTTTTCAAGGACCCCCATTAGCGTGGATTTTTAAAGAATATTTTTTCAAGCACCCCCATAAGCATGGATTTTTAAAGCATATTTTTTCAAGGACCCCCATAAGCGTGGATTTTTAAAGAATATTTTTTCAAGGACCCCCATAAGCGTGGAGTTTTAAAGAATATTTTTTCAAGGACCCCCATAAGCGTGTATTTTTAAAGGATATTTTTTCAAGCACCCCTATAAGCGTGGATTTTTAAAGAATATTTTTCAAGGACCCCCATAAGCGTGGATTTTTAAAGAATATTTTTTTCAAGCACCCCTATAAGCGTGGATTTTTAAAGAATATTTTTCAAGGACCCCCATAAGCGTGGATTTTTAAAGAATATTTTTTTCAAGCACCCCTATAAGCGTGGATTTTTAAAGAATATTTTTCAAGGACCCCCATAAGCGTGGATTTTTAAAGAATATTTTTTTCAAGCACCCCTATAAGCGTGGATTTTTAAAGAATATTTTTCAAGGACCCCCATAAGCGTGGATTTTTAAAGAATATTTTTTTCAAGGTTTTTAAAGAATATTTTTTCAAGGACCCCACATAGGCGTGGATTTTTAAAGAATATTTTTTCAAGGACCCCACATAGGCGTGGATTTTTAAAGAATATTTTTTTCAAGGACCCCCCCATAATCGTGGATTTTTTAAAAAATATTTTTTTCAAGGACCCCAACATAGGCGTGGATTTCTAAAGAATATTTTTTCAAGGACCCCATATAGGCGTGGATTTTTAAACAATATTTTTTTCAAGGACCCCCCCATAATCGTGGATTTTTAAAGTATTTTTTTTTAAAGAACCCCACATAGGCGTGGATTTTTAAAGAATATTTTTTTCAAGGACCCCGCATAGGCGTGGATTTTTAAAGAATATTTTTTTTCAAGCGTGGATTTTTAAAGAATATTTTTTTTCAAGCGTGGATTTTTAAAGAATATTTTTTTTTCAAGCGTGGATTTTTAAAGAATATTTTTTTTCAAGCGTGGATTTTTAAAGAATATTTTTTTCAAGGACCCCCATAAGCGTGGATTTTTAAAGAATATTTTTTTCAAGGACCCCCATAAGCGTGGATTTTTAAAAAAATATTTTTTCAAAGACCTCCATAGGCGTGGATTTTTAAAGAATATTTTTTTCAAGGACCCCCATAAGCGTGGATTTTTAAGGAATATTTTTTTCAAGGACCCCCATAAGCGTGGATTTTTAAAGAATATTTTTTCAAGGACCCCAATAAGCGTGGATTTTTTAAGAATATTTTTTCAAGGACCCCCATAAACGTGGATTTTTAAACAATATTTTTTCAAGGACCCCCATAAACGTGGATTTTTAAACAATATTTTTTCAAGGACCCCCATAAGCGTGGATTTTTAAACAATATTTTTTCAAGGACCCCCATAAACGTGGATTTTTAAAGAATATTTTTTCAAGGACCCCCAATAAGCGTGGATAATAAAGAATGTTTTTTCAAGGACCCCCAATAAGCGTGGATAATAAAGAATGTTTTTTCAAGGACCCCCAATAAGCGTGGATAATAAAGAATATTTTTTCAAGGACCACCCATAAGCGTGGATTTTTAAAAATATTTTTTTCGAAGCCCCCATAAGCGTAGATCTTTAAAGAATATTTTTTCAAGGATGCCCATAAGCGTGGATGTTTAAATAATATTTGTTTCAACGACCTCCATAACCGTGGATTTTTAAAGATTATTTTTTCAAGGACCCCCATAAGCGTGGATTTGTAAAGATTATTTTTTCAAGGACCAACAGACCCCCATGAGCGTGGATTTGTAAAGATTATTTTTTCAAGGACCAACAGACCCCCATGAGCGTGGAATTTGAAAGCATATTGTTTCAAGGACCCCCATAAGCGTGGATTTTTAAAGCATATTTTTTCAAGGTCCAACAGAATCCCATGAGCGTGAATTTTTAAAGCATATTTTTTTAAGGACCAACAGACTCCCATTAGCGTGGATTTTTAAAGCATATTTTTCAAGGACTAAAATATCCCCATGAGCGTGGATTTTTAAAGCATATTTTTCAAGGACTAAAATATCCCCATTAGCGTGGATTTTTAAAGCATATTTTTCAAGGACTAAAATATCCCCATGAGCGTGGATTTTTAAAGCATATTTTTCAAGGACTAAAATATCCCCATGAGCGTGGATTTTTAAAGCATATTTTTCAAGGACTAAAATATCCCCATGAGCGTGGATTTTTAAAGCATATTTTTCAAGGACTAAAATATCCCCATGAGCGTGGATTTTTAAAGCATATTTTTCAAGGACTAAAATATCCCCATGAGCGTGGATTTTTAAAGCATATTTTTCAAGGACTAAAATACCCCATGTGCGTGGATTTTTAAAGCATATTTTTCAAGGACTAAAATATCCCCATGAGCGTGGATTTTTAAAGCATATTTTTCAAGGACTAAAATATCCCCAAGAGCGTGGATTTTTAAAGCATAATTTTGCAAGGATCAAACATATTTTATCAAGGACCAAAAGACCCTCATGAACATGGATTTTTAAAGCATATTTTTCAAGGACCAAAATATCCCCATGAGCGTGGATTTTTAATGCATTTTGTTTCAAGGACTTAAAGACACCCGTGAGCGTGAATTTTTAAAGCACATTTTTCAAGGACCAAAAGACCCCCATGAGCGTGGAATTTAAAACATAGTTTTTCAAGGACCAAAAGACCCCCATGAGCGTGGAATTTTATAGCATATTTTTTCAATTTCTCTCTAAGTGTAATCAACCATTTCTAAGTCTTTGACTCTACCTTCTTCCCGCATAAAAAAGAAAACTTAAGCGTTTTGTTAGCAGTTTATCGTCAATACTTTAGTTTTATATATACATTTTGTTGAAAAATGATTTCTATTCTATTGCTCACTTCTTTATTTTCTTTTTTGCTGTAGATAGAAGTGGAAGAAAAACTATCTGATTTTGACACTTTTCCTTAGGTGTGTGCCTTGGAAGACATAGACAAACCAATACAGACTTCAGCTACAGTTTTTCCTACACCACGTTTATTTTTGTACTATTCACAAACAGTAGATTTTTCATTACTTTTGAAAAAGTATTTAAGCTGTCATTAATAATATTATGGAAAACTTTGAATACTGATAGTTTTGGGTTTTTTTTCTCCTGATAGCGCGTACGAAGAACGAACATCTTTGCTTGTAAAAGAAAAATTATGTGTGCAGATAAAGTTTGTATGTGTGCGCTATTACTTCTTTTTCTAAGGCATAGCAACCGGGCATATGCTCCTGCTGCTTTTGCCGCCAATGGGGAAATTCCTTTAAGCATTTGCTGGGCAAAACTTTAACAGAAGCATTTAGCTATGAATAAGTTATGGAAATCTTGATAATTTTTCTTTAAAGATGTAAAAATGCGGCTGGCATTTTTAACGGCGATGATAAGATTTGTGGTTTTGTTAAGAAATGATTATTTTACGATTTTTATTAATTACTTTGTAAAGTTTTGCGCTTCGTTTTGCGAGCGAGAGGAAAGTTTATTATTCCTGTTTTGAGATAAAAGGGGCAAACATATTCAAATTATTATACATTGTCTAAGTGAGTCTGAAGATCTGTATATAAATATACAATATGGAGTTTTTGGCTTGATTTTTCATCAGAAATGTTCATTGACCTCTTCGTAGTTTCACGTGGGAAAATATCCACCAAAAGTTGTGAAGCATAAGAACGATAAACTATACGAGAGTTGATACTATCCTGCGTCTGTATTTGAGCCTGTCGTAAACACAAATATTAAAGAATGAAAAAGTAAAATTGTTACGGCACAGTAAGAAAGTTACGGCCTCAAAAAACACCAGCACCGGCGGAAATTAGTGATTTTAAGAAGGACCAGGCGCGGCGTTTTGAATTGAGAAGGATGCTTTTAAGAAGATCAAAAGCACTCACTTTATTACTACTGAAACGGCGAAGTGGATTAGATCTCCCGAAGAACAGAACAAGGCCAAACCAACGAAAAAGTTTTCCACCTTCGAATGTCTCGAGTAATTATGTCAAGGCGCACGGGGAGGAAACGGTCCGGAGTATCCTTTGGCAGAGGGCGACAAAAAATGTTCGAAAATGAAGAGGGTGAAATCGACAACTGAATCGTCGGAAAATACTCCAAAAGGAAATGCGGGACCTTCCGAAAGAGGAAGATGGCCTCGGAGACGGGAAGGAACCGGCATCAACTTAGGCCAAGGTTGCTAAAAGACACTACAGGAACGAGCTGTGATATGCGGTGATCGATACCAGTAGAGGCAGGCAATAGAAGCTGGCAGGCAACATGATGCATTTTTGGACCACAACCTTCAAGGATGTGGATCAATAAAACACTTAGCAGTCAGCTTAGATGATATCTGCCGATTTTGGGGGGTTAGTCAGCAGCATAGCAACACCTAGAAAAGGCGGTAAACTGAAGCTGGTGAGGAAGGCTGAAATCCCTAACCAGACAAATGAGACGATGTACGTCAAAGGATTGGCTGGAAACTCTAGATGGACGTATGTCCAAATTCTACGGCAACTAAAACCACTCATTTGCAGGAGAAGGAGATTTATATTCTTGTATGTGGTGGGACTTGACAAAAACTAAGGCCATGGCGGTTTGCTTCTCAAATGCCATCTATTTCAATGTTGGCAGTGCAAAATGCAAGGATGACAAACATAACGACAAGGATCGAGTGATCCATAAAAGGGAGTCCAATAAATAAACCCGTCTACTGGGATCCACCATTACTGCACCTAACAATCCCTCAGAAAATATACTTAGAAATCCACCATTATTGGGTCCAACAGTCACTCAGAAAAAAATTTCAAATCGGAATTTTTGGACCCAACAATCTCAAAAAATTCTCAATTTTTAGATCCAATAGTATCTCAGAAAATATCTATTAAAATTTCCAATTTTTGAGTCCAATAAAAAATTTAATTATTGAATTCAAAAAACCTCAGTAAAAATCTTTAAAATCCACGATAATTGACCCAACAGTATCATACAAAAAATCTTAAAAATTGACATTATTGGGTCCAATAACCCCCGCCCCACTAATATGGACCCAACAATCTCTCAAAGAAAACAATATTTAAAAATCAACGATAATTGGGTAAACAGTCCTTCGGTAAAAATCACAATTATTGGACCCAACAATGCCTCAAAAAATCTTTAAAAATCCACGATTATTGGGCCATGCGACGGACTGCAAAAGCATCTTTAAAAATTCACGTTTTAGTTCTTAAAGTACGGACCTATCTCGCGTTCCCTCTACAAATCTTTAAAAGTCCATAGGAGTTGGGTTCAACATTGTCGCAGAAAATATATTTAAAAATTTCCAATTATTTGTTTAACAGCCTTAAAAAATCCACCATTATTGGACCTAACAATCCCTCAGAAAATATAATTAGAAATCCACCATTATTGGGTCCAACAGTCACTCAGAAAAAAAATTTTAAAATCAAAATTTTGGACAAAACAATTCCAAAATATTCCCAATTATTAGTACAAGTATCCTGACTGATAATATAACAAAACTGAAGAAAAAATTAAAACAAATTTTTTCTAACTTGGATTTTAAGGCCGTACTACATGTAGTACACTCGGCATATACATATGTATGCAAAAGACAAATTTAGTTTTATTATGTTTGGGGGCATAGTCGCAGGAGAATTGAGTAATAACTTGCACCAAATCACCATTAATAATTTTTAAAACAATTAGAGGGTTTTAGGTAAGAATTACTGATCACATGCTGAAATAATAGTATCGGTGTCTCCAGATCTTTCTTTCGAATAAAAACGAAAGAAAAGAAAGACAAACCCCTCTAAAGTTGACGAACCCCGCAAACGTTTTAAGGACCATAATCTGCGAATCTGCACCTGGAATGTTGGCACTCTTTATAGAGAAGGTGCAGTCTTCGCATTGGCAGACGTACTTGAAAAGTACAAGGTCGATATAACTGCCATACAGGAAATACGATGGATTGGGAAAGGCGTCAACAACAACACCTAAAGGTGACGCACTGTATTATAGCTGCCATGACGTAAAACATGAGTTTGGTTGCGGATTCGTAGTTAGTCGGAGGTTAAAACATCTGGTATCAAGCTTCACCCCAGTGAATGAAAGACTTGCTGCAATTCGAATAAAAGCTAAATTCTTCAACATCAGCTTTATTTGCGCTCATGCTCCCGCTGAAGAAAAGGACGAACAGACCAAAGATATATTTTACGAGCGCTTAGAAGAAACATATGACCGTTGCCCTGCCCATGACATTGAAATCATTCTAGACCCGCTTAAACGTAGCAAACAAAGTACGAACAGACACAACACGAAAGTTAGACATCGGTAAGCTGCAATCACAACATATAGCCACAGCATATTCCACTCAACTGACCCAATTGTTTAATGAAAGCGCTTCTCGTCCCGATAACATATCAGGGCAATGGCAAATCATAGCCCACTCGATGCAAACAGCCGCAAAGTCCATACTTGGATACCAGAGACCTCCACCAAGGAATCGATGGTATGATCAGGAGTGTCGTGGTGCCACCGAAGCGAAAAATGCGGCATATAGGGCTACTTTACAATCCGTAGCAACGCGTATCGCACGAGAGAGATACAGGGAGAAAAGGAGAAACGTCTTTTCCGCAGGAAAAAGAGAGAGATGGAAAAGCGGAAGTATGAAAAAGTCGAGATGTACAGGAGTCAGAATGAAGTCCGAAAATTCTACCAATTCTAGCAGGAGCCGATGGCTTACCAGCCGAATTGTTCAAAACCGGAGGCGACACGCTGATAAGGTGTATTCATCAGCTAGTTAGCACCATCTGGCAGGAAGAACGAGTACCCGACGATTGGAACCTGAGTATCCTGTGCCCCGTCCACAAGAAGGGAGTTAAGACTGTATGCTCTAACTATAGGGGCATAACTCTACTCCCTATTGTCTACAAGATCGTGTCAGGGATATTGTTCGAACGACTAAAGGCTATGGTCAACGAGATAATTGGACCATACCAATGCGGTTTTAGACCTGGCAAGTCCACCATTGACCAGATATTTACCCTGCGGCAAATCCTGGAGAAGACCCAATAGATGCAGATCGACACCTACCACCTCTTGGTCGATTATAAAGCAGCCTTCGACAGCCCGCTGCGTTCAAAGGTATTCCAAGCCATGTCTGAATTTGGTATCCCCGCAAGGCTCATCCGGCTTTGTAAAATGACTTTAACTGACATGAGGTCCTCAGTTAAAATAGGAAAGAACCTATCCTAAGAGTTTGGTACCAAAAGAAATTTCTGACAAATAGAAAGCCTTTCGTGTGATCTCTTCAACATCCTGCTGGAAAAGGTTATACGAGAGGCAAACGTCAAAAGAAGTGGCACAATCTACACCAATAGTCACATGTTACTTGCTTATGCTGATGATATATACATCATGGACCGATCAGTAAAAGAAGTAACTGATACCTTTATGAAGGTCGAAGGAGAATCTGCTAAAGTGGGCCTGGCGGTAAACGGTGAGAAGACCAAGTTGATGGTGTCGACGCGTAATGCGTCCATTGAGCTCGGACCGACTGGGGAAGATGGTTCCTATAATATTGAGGTAGTAAAAGACTTCGTCTACCTCGGCACCGCCATAAACATAACAAACAACATTAGTTGGGAAATAAAAAGAAGAATTGTATTGGCCAACAGATGCTACTTTGGTTTAAGTAAGCAGTTTAAAAACAAAGCCACATCTCGTCAAACAAAAATAACGCTCTACAAAACACTGATACTACCCGTGCTGATGTATGGCTCCGAAGCCTGGGTACTTGCGCAAGCAGACATGGCAGTGCTTGGTGTGTTTGAGAGAAAAATTCTTTGAAAGATCTACGAACCAATCTGCGTTGACGGTGAATATCGACGTCGCATGAACCACGAGCTGTATCTGCTATACAACGACATCAATATTGTTAAACGTATCGAGATGCAGCGATTGCGTTGGCTAGGCCATGTCATAAGAATTGGCGAAGATGAACCCCCTAAAAAGGCGTATAAATACAAACCGCTTGGGGGTGCACGCAGAATTGGCAGGCCAAGGAATAGATGGCGCAAACATGTGGATGATGAGATGAAAAGGCGCGTTATTCCAGAGTGCGAAGCAACAAATAGAGAGGAATGGAGACCTTTTCTTAGTTCGGCCTATGGAACAAATGTTCTGTAATTTGTCAGCTAAGTAAGTAAGATAAATTCAAATGTAAACTATGCGGGAAATGGTCTGAAAATGTTGGTAATGTATTTACTCGAAAATTTGGTGAAACAAGATCTACCATATTTGTGCTTATTAAATAATGATCAAGAAATGAAGCACCATTCGGAAAAGAGGGAATTGTATCAGAAATTCGTGCGAAATCTATTGACGATTGTTGGAGCCAAGAGAATAACACATTTCCATTCATGTTGTCTAATGTGTCGCCCCATGACGAATGTCTGGAATTGAAATCACCACCCAAAATTATTATGGAATAATTTTGGGTGGTGATTTCAATTCCATATAAAGCAGACAAGCTATAAACACAATAATTTGACCAAACAATCCCCCAGAAAAAAATCTTTAAAAATTCACGATTATTGGAACCAACATTCCCTTAGAAAAAAAATCTGTACAAATTTCCAATTATTGGACCCAATAATACCTCAGAATAGAGTGGGGCGATTTGAACACCATCACGGGCGCCTGGAGTTTCTGATTCTTGGGATTGTACTGAGCAAAAAAGTCAACTAGACCATATGTCTACGGTGAAAATCGAGCCCCCGGATTTTGACTTGAAGCTTTTTTTCAGGGATTTTCGGATATTTTGGCATATAACAACCAAACCACTGATATTTTCGATCCAACACAAAGACAACAATTGTAGCCAAGACAATAATAAAGAACTCTCTAGTACATCGCAAAAGCATTGGAACTCTCCTTCAGGCAGTTATGGCCTCGAGAAGGTGCACATTTTTCGGAAAATATCGATAAATGACACTGCGCTACAAAATGGGACTCAAATTCAGTGGGTGGAAAATCCCTTTCGGAGATGAAAGCCCTTGGTGAGTGTACTAAGAACCCAAAAGGAAATTTTCACCATAGGTCAAGTTTCCGAGATATCGCGTGATTAATGGTTTAATTTTGGCCCCTTAATTTGCGAGAAAATAGCTTTATATCTCTGTTAAGCGTTATTGTAGCTTCATTTTGAGATTACATGTCTTCAGTCAAATCGAGTGGTGAATCTTTTTGTAGAATATTTTATCCCTCTAACTCCATTCCTTTTATGTCCTTTTCGTCCTTTATGTTTTGAACCGTAGTAAAAGTACCACAAGACGAGATTTTACAGCATCCAAATATTCTACAAAAATTTTGTTCAGAAGATTTTAGGTACGGTTCTCATTGATGACCAATCGATATTTCCCAGTTTTCATGGTCCTTTTTGACATTTACCCGTATTTTGTTGAGAAAACTATGTTTTGTTTTTATATATATTCGTTATTGGTCCGTGGTGCATCTGAAATACTTACCATAAATAGCTCTTGTAATGACGAACACGTTAATAACAAATTTTATTGAAGGATAGATCCGGTTATCTAAACTTTTGAACCGGATATTCTGATATCAAAACCGATTTTGGAACCGGTTTTAAGTAACCGATTAATCGTATATGTATATCATTGGAAAGCTAATAAAATGGTCAATCAAATGACAGCAAGTAGCTGATTACAACTTTCTTGGTTCCGATGCTAGAACAAAAAACCGATTTCTTAAACCGATTTTGATGTAGACTATCACTGGGTTGAAAAATTCTTTTTGGCGATGAAAGTCGATTAAGATATTTTATAAATCTGGAAAGACATTATGCCATAGGTCAAACTGCTGAGTTATTGTGAGATGTTGTTTTGTTATCATGCACTTAAAGTTTATCAAGAATGAATTAATTTCGCCATAACTCAGAAGTTTGAACAACGTCAACCCAGTGATATTTTACATCAAAATCGGTTTAAGAAATCGGTTTTTTGTTCTTGCATCGGAACCAAGAAAGTTGTAATCAGCTACTTGCTGTCATTTGATTGACCATTTTATTAGCTTTCCAATGATATACATATACGATTAATCGGTTACTTAAAACCGGTTCCAAAATCGGTTTTGATATCAGAATATCCGGTTCAAAAGTTTAGATAACCGGATCTATCCTTCAATAAAATTTGTTATTAACGTGTTCGTCATTACAAGAGCTATTTATGGTAAGTGTTTCAGATGCACCACGGACCAATAACGAATATATATAAAAACAAAACATAGTTTTCTCAACAAAATACGGCTAAATGTCAAAAAGGACCATGAAAACTGGGAAATATCGATTGGTCATCAATGAGAACCGTACCTAAAATCTTCTGAACAACATTTTTGTAGAATATTTGGATGCTGTAAAATCTCGTCTTGTGGTACTTTTACTACGGTTCAAAACATAAAGGACGAAAAGGACATAAAAGGAATGGAGTTAGAGGGATAAAATATTCTACAAAAAGATTCACCACTCGATTTGACTGAAGACATGTAATCTCAAAATGAAGCTACAATAACGCTTAACAGAGATATAAAGCTATTTTCTCGCAAATTAAGGGGCCAAAATTAAACCATTAATCACGCGATATCTCGGAAACTTGACCTATGGTGAAAATTTCCTTTTGGGTTCTTAGTACACTCACCAAGGGCTTTCATCTCCGAAAGGGATTTTCCACCCACTGAATTTGAGTCCCATTTTGTAGCGCAGTGTCATTTATCGATATTTTCCGAAAAATGTGCACCTTCTCGAGGCCATAACTGCCTGAAGGAGAGTTCCAATGCTTTTGCGATGTACTAGAGAGTTCTTTATTATTGTCTTGGCTACAATTGTTGTCTTTGTGTTGGATCGAAAATATCAGTGGTTTGGGTGTTATATGCCAAAATATCCGAAAATCCCTGAAAAAAAGCTTCAAGTCAAAATCCGGGGGCTCGATTTTCACCGTAGACATATGGTCTAGTTGACTTTTTTGCTCAGTACAATCCCAAGAATCAGAAACTCCAGGCGCCCGATAACACTTTTTTCCTTCCATACAAATCGCCCCGGCCTACCTCAGAAGAAAACCTTAAAAAAATTCCCGATTATTGGTTGAGTCGAATGGTGTCTGAGAAAAAAAATCTATAAACGTACCCAATTAGTGGGTCTAATAGTCCCTAAGAAAAAAAAATAATTGGGAAAAAAGTATTTAAAACTTCAAAATTATTGGATTCAACAAACCCTCAGAAAAAATCTTTAAAATCCACGATTTATAGAACAAATCTATAAAAATTCCCTAATATTGGATCCAATAACCACTCAGAAAAAATGTACTAATATTGGACCCAACAATCTCTCAGACAAACTATCTTTAAAAATCCATGATAATTGGGTAAATAATCCCTCGGAAAAATCCAAATATTGGACCCAACAATCTCTCAGAAAAATTCTTTAAAAATCCACGATTATTGGGTCCAAAAGTCCCTCGCAAGAAAATCTTTATAAATTCACATTTTAGAATAAGCAGTACAGACCTATCTCGCTCAAGTGACTCATAAATGGAGTGTATGGTTGTAGAAGTAAAATGTGGAACTGAACGGATGTAGAAGGGCTTATAGTGTACATACAACCGACGCACAGAGGGGAAATGTGTGTTAAAAGTTGATCAAAAGCCCTAGAAAGCTCATTTACATTCGGATTGAAATAAAATTTTGCACGAAGCATATCTTCTGTACAAGGATTAATCCTATAGAAAATAATGAAAATCGGTCGAGATTTGGATGCAGCTTCCATATATATTCGCATCTGATATGAGATAAGAATGCACCAAAATCACTGAAATTTGACACACGCAACCTGAACTAGCCTAAAAAAACATTGTGCCAATTTTTAAACAAATCGGTACAGATGTATATATAGTCTCATATACATATATTTCATTCCAAATTTTATTTTTTGAAACTTACATAAATTAAATTTTTCTCAATTCACATGAGAAAAGCCGTGAATGTTTCTGAATAATGCAAACATATTTTATAGGTGTTGGTTTAGTCTGATAAATAAGAGCCCCGGTTATAAGGCCGAACAAAATTTAGTGTGAGTAAACCTTGCAATTCCATATAAAAATATTTCTTATTTTAGTTAAGAAAAATTAGATTTTTTCGGAATGGCGCAAATATGCGCAATTTTTTACGATTGAATCTGATATTTGAGAACCAAGCGCATAAAACATTAGAAGAAACTATGGTCGGGAAACGACGGGGAAATAGACTTTTTCACTATTGAAATTGTAGTAATCTTAAAAATTATCATAAAAAATGTTCATAAAGAGGATATGTATCACCATTATTAAAGAGCAAAGATGTAAAATCAATCTGAAAATTTTAAATGCTAATCTTGTTCGGAGACTGTACAAAAACAATAAATCTTGAAAAATATAAATTTTCGCGAAAATAATGTAATTTTAATGTTCACCTAATTTCTTAGTTTTCGAAAATTTACTTTTTGTTTTTAGTATGGCTGAGTTCAATCGACTGTTGCATTGGATTGGTTAATCTTACAAAGTCGGGGATGGTTATAGCAAATGTATAAAAGAGTCTGATTGCCGTTTATCAACATTATTTTCATAAAAAACGATTTTCATATTTTGAGTTTTGAGCAACTTTAGGCCTATGTTTCATGACATTTTTCAGATTTTGGAAGGAAATAACCATCTGGTACAAAGGCTCATGCGCATGAATGCTCATCATGTGCATTGACATTCCGTACTAGGCAATATCCAGAGGGGTACACCGTTGGTCAAGTTAATGATAGTATTTTCCAAATTTGTCGAGGAGATGGCGATAGAACCCGTGCCAGTACATTGTGGATGGGATGCGGAGTAATCATGTTATGTTGCTGCCTCCTGTTGCAGATGGTGCACACCTAAAGTTAAGCGAATTATAATCACAGTCGTATTTGTCTTTCTTGAAATGTTCTGACTCCCTAAACATATCGATTTTTTTTGTTTCCTTTTCTTGTTATCGTGTTAGATTAGTTTGTAATGACAGTTGAGATATTCACCCATCCTACTTCGCCATCTTCCCATACGTATCAGTAATAATAAATGTGAATCGAGAGGATGTGGGGACAAAATCATTGAAAAACAAATACTTCATTCGGCCTCATAAGGGTTTACAAATAACCGTCATAATAACGCAACTAAACAGAGCAGACCATAATTATGACAATAATCCTCTGTAAAGCGAACCACAGGCTTTCATTGGCTTTCTCCCCTTATAACAATACCTTAAGATTTTTTACCAAAAACAGAAACCAATACCCCTTTTGTTTTATTTTTATGCACACATACAATATTTTGTATCCTTTTTTCTGAGGAGTTTCATCATCTGTCCATGTGAGAACAAACGAACGAAAAAGGATTGGCATACATTAAAAATTCAATAAATGTATTATGTAGACAACTCACGTGTCTTCACCATTTGAGAATTTTTGTGGAAGGAAAGGAACTAAACAATTTATGAATTGTAACAGAATGGAAATTCAATTTTTGAATCTTTTTTTGGGTTGCTTTTCTAGTCTCTACCTCCTCTTCACCGCCTAACAAATACATCATACGTACAAATTCTTATCCTCTGCTGGAGAACATGTCCCTACTTTGTATATGTACATGTGTTCAGATGAAGAATAAATGTAATGGTGTCACTAAGTGACAACACATTTTGTTATGTACGCAATTCGTAACATAACTATCCATTTGTTGTTGTTTTCATTGTTGTTATCGTCTGTATTTTGGATGAGTTGTAGAATGTTCTTTGCACGTTCAAATGTTTCTATGAGTTTTGTCTGGTTAGCTTGCAGCATTCTATGTGAGACAAAAACATGTGAGGACATCCTTATTAGGGGTGACGGATCAGACCATCTGACCAATAATCATGGATTCTTTAAAGAATATTTTTCACCAATCATCACACCAATAATCGTGGATTTTTTAAAGAATATTTTTTTACCAACCATGAGACCAATATTCGTGGATTTTTTAAAGAATATTTTTTCACCAACAATCAGACCAATAATCGGGTATTTTTTAAAGAATATTTTTTTACCGACCATCAGACCAACAATCGTGGATTTTTTAAATAATGTTTTTTCAGCAACCATCAGACCAATAATCTTGGATTTTTTAAAGAATATTTTTTCATCGACCATCAGACCAATAATCGTGGATTTTTTAAAGAATATTTTTTCACCAACCATCAGACCAATAATCGTGGATTTTTTAAAGAATATTTTTTCGCCAACCATCAGACCAATAATCGTGGATTTTTATACCCTCCACCATATGGAGGGTATAATTAAATTTGTCATTCCGTTTGTAACACATCGAAATATTCGTCGGAGACCCTATAAAATATATATATTATTGATCAGCATAAAATTCTATGTCGATTTGACTATGTCCGTCTGTCCGTCCGTCAGTCCGTCCGTCTGTCTGTCTGTTGAAATCAAGATACAGCTCGCAATTTTAAAGATAGAGAGTCAAAATTTGGTACAGAAGTTTTTATTACTTGCAGGATGGTTGGTATTGAAAATGGGATATATCGGTCCACGTTTTGATATAGCCCCCATAGAACGGTACCTCCCGATTTTCGGTGTTTTTAAGGTTTTAGCTTCATTCTCTTACCAAAAAGGCTGAAATTTGGTACGTAGTCTTCTTTAGGGGTATAAAACATTCCCCCAGAATTTTGTCGGTATCGATCCACACCTTCATATAGCCCCCATAGAACGGTACCTCCCGATTTTCGGTTTTTTTAGGGTTTTAGCTTCATTATCCTACCAAAATGGCTGATATTTGACACGTAGTCTTCTTTAGGGGTACAAAACTTTCCCCCAGAATTTTGTCGGTATCGGTCCACACCTTCATATAGCCCCCATAGAACGGTACCTCCCGATTTTCGGTATTTTTAAGGTTTTGGCTTCATTATCCTACCAAAATGGCTGAAATTTGGTACGTAGTCTTCTTTAGGGGTATAAAACATTCTCCTAGAATTTTGTCGGTATCGGTCCACACCTTCATATAGCCCCAATAGAACGGTACCTCCCGATGTTCGGTATTTTTAGGGTTTTAGCTTCATTATCCTACCAAAATTGCTGAAATTTGGTACGTAGTCTTCTTTAGGGGTATAAAACTTTCCCCCAGAATTTTGTCGGTATCGGTCCACACCTTCATATAGCCCCCATAGAACGGTACCTCCCGATTTTCGTTATTTTTAAGGGTTTAGCTTCATTATCCTACTAAAATGGCTGAAATTTGGTACGTAGTCCTCTTTAGGGGTGTAAAGCTTTTCCCCAGAATTTTGTTTGTATCGGTCCACACCTTCATATAGCCCCCATAGAACGGTACCTCCCGATTTTCGGTATTTTTTAAGTTTTAGCTTCATTATCCTACCAAAATGGCTGAAATTTGGTACGTAGTCTTCTTTGCGGGTATAAAACTTTCCCACAGAATTTTGTCGGTATCGGTCCACACCTTCATATAGCCCCCATAGAACGGTACCTTCCGCTTTTCGGTATTTTTAAGGTTTTAGCTTCATTATCCTACCAAAATGGCTGAAATTTGGTACGTAGTCTTCTTTAGGGGTATAAAACTTTCCTCCAGAATTTTGTTGGTATCGGTCCACACCTTCATATAGCCCCCATAGAACGGTACCTCCCGATTTTCGGTATTTTTAGGGTTTTAGCTTCATTATCGTACCAAAATGGCTGATATTTGGTACGTAGTCTTCTTTAGGGGTACAAAACTTTCCCCCAGAATTTTGTCGGTATCGGTCCACACCTTCATATAGCCCCCATAGAACGGTACCTACCGATTTTCGGTATTTTTAAGGTTTTAGCTTCATTATCCTACCAAAATGGCTGAAACTTGGTACGTAGTCTTCTTTAGGGGTATAAAACATTCTCCTAGAATTTTGTCGGTATCGGTCCACACCTTCATATAGCCCCAATAGAACGGTACCTCCCGATTTTCGGTATTTTTAGGGTTTTAGCTTCATTATCCTACAAAATTGGCTGAAATTTGGTACGTAGTCTTCTTTAGGGGTATAAAACTTTCCCCCAGAATTTTGTCGGTATCGGTCTACACCTTCATATAGCCCCCATAGAACGGTACCTCCCGATTTTCGTTATTTTTAAGGGTTTAGCTTCATTATCCTACTAAAATGGCTGAAATTTGGTACGTAGTCCTCTTTATGGGTAAAAAACTTTTCCCCAGAATTTTGTTTGTATCGGTCCACACCTTCATATAGCCCCCATAGAACGGTACCTCACGATTTTCGGTATTTTTTAAGTTTTAGCTTCATTATCCTACCAAAATGGCTGAAATTTGGTACGTAGTCTTCTTTAGGGGTATAAAACTTTCCCCCAGAATTTTGTCGGTATCGGTCCACACCTTCATATAGCCCCCATAGAACGGTACCTACCGCTTTTCGGTATTTTTAAGGTTTTAGCTTCATTATCCCTTCCGATTTTCGGTATTTTGAAGGTTTTAGCTTCATTATCCTACCAAAGTGGCTGAAATTTGGTACCTAGTCTTCCTTAGGGGTATAAAACTTTCCCCTAGAATTTTGTCGGTATCGGTCCACACCTTCATATAGCCCCCATAGAACGGTAACTCCCGATTTTCGGTATTTTGAAGGTCTTAGATTCATTATCACACTGAAATGGCTGAAATTTGGTACTTAGTCTACGTTGGTGGTATAAAACTTTCCCCCAGAACTTTGTCGGTATCGGTCCATGCCTTCATATAGCCCCCATAGAACGGTACCTCCCTATTTTCGGTATTTTGAACGTTGTGGCCTCAATATTCCACCGAAATGGCTGAAATTTGGTATTTAGACTTCGTTGGGTGTACTCAAACTTCCCATTTAAATTTGTCGGTATAGGTCCAGGCCTTCATATAGCCCCCATGGAAAGGTACCTCCCGATTTTTCGTATTTTGAAGGTTGTGTCTTCAATATTCCACCAAAATAGCTGAAATTTGGTATTTAATCTTCAATGTGATATAAAACTGTTCGCCAGAAATATGTCTGCACAGGTCCACGATTTCATATTGCCCCATTTCTGACTAAAATTCGTTGGTATGGGTCCACGTTTCGATATAGCCCCCATACAACGGTACCTCCCGATTTTCGTAATACTGAAGATTTTGACGTCAATATCCAACCGAAATGGGTGAAATTCGTTATTTCGTCTTGCAAGAGTTATAAAATATTCCAGAAGAGTATTATGAGTATAGGTCCACGTCTTCCTATATCCCCATAGAAGCGTACTTCTTGATTTTGGGTATTTTTTAAGTTTTAGCCACATTCTCTTACCGAAATATAGGAAATTTGGTATTTAGTCTTCTTTGAGCCTAAAAATTTTCCGTCAGAAATTTGTCGGTATAGATCGACGTTTTGAAATAGCCCCCATAGAATGGTGCCTTACATTGTTATACCGAAATTGCTGAAATTTAGTATTAAGTCTTCTTCATACTCGAAAGGAAACTAATTATTCCATTTTACTTCAATACAACTTGTGGTGGAGGGTATAACAAGTTCGGCCCGGCCGAACTTAACGCCGTTCTTACTTGTTTTAAAGAATATTTTTCACCAACCATCACAGCAATAATCGTGGATTTTTTTGAAGAATATTTTTCACCAACCATCACAGCAATAATCGTGGATTTTTTTAAATAATATTTTTTCAACAACCATCACACCAATAATCGTGAATTTTTTTAAAGAATATTTTTCACCAAAAATCAGACCAATAACACTGTGCAACATTTTTAAGGTGATCTTGTGCAAAACAATTCGAACTGAAGATTTTTTGAAAGTACAGACCCAAACGCCAAGAAACCCTAGTTGGGTTTTGTTGTGTCAGATCCAGCTCGGATTTTATGGCCCCATCTAAACATGGTTAAATATTGAGTTTTTAAAGAAATTCGGGGCTATATCTCTGAAACCAATGCGAATCTTCTTCTGACCTCTGAAGCAAATTTGTAGATAAGGACAAGAAAACAATATTTGGAGAAATAATGAACTCGAAAAACTACATTTATTGCCTCAAATTTCAAAATATATGCAAAAATACCACAATTATTATACATTTCGCACCGTATCTCCAAAACCTTTAATTTTTTCTGAATATTTTCTTTTGGAAAAATATTCCCTGGAATGTAATACACAACTCTTCAGAACATGTCATTGTTGTAAAGTTCCTTTGTCCCGTTGTTTTCAGTACATTTCTCAACGACGATTTAATAAAAATGTCAATAATGTATTGAAATCCGAAATGCGAGAATAAACTGTTGGTGTGAACTGTACCGCTGAAACAACATGAAGTAAGCATTTTAGAGTTTCAGAATGTTCTAAGGAATTGTTGAGAACTTTATTTGGAAAATTTTTGCAAAAGGTTACTTGGTTCAACTCCCAATAGTTTAGCCGATACTGACCAGAATTTCAGCAATTATGTAAAATTTTCTATATTTTATAGAGTTTGATGCCCTAAATGGCGTTTTTCTTATGTGGTTTCTTCAAAAGGTAAGTTCTACTAGTTTATGTGTACAATATTGCTAAAGACAGCAAGGCCAAATTCCTATTCGTTTCTGAGATAAAGGCCTGATAAATGCAAAAAAGTGTAGATTTAGCCCGGTTTAGATGAGGCCATAAAATCCGAACTGGATCTGACAGGACAAAACCCAACTAGGGTTTTTGTAGTCTAAATATGTACTTTCAAAAAACTAATACTAGAAGTTGTTTGCATTTTCAGTGTTGCATGGTGTAATCGTGAATTTTTTTAAAGAATATTTTTTCATCAACCATCACACCAATAATCGTGGATTTTTTTAATGAATATTTTTTCACCAATCACCAGACCAATAATCGTGGATTTTTTAAAGAATATTTTTTCACCAATCATCAGACCAATAATCGTGAATTTTTTGAAAGAATTTTTTTTATCAACCATCACACCAATAATCGCGGATTTTATAAAAAAAAATTAACCAACCATCACACCAATAATCGTGGATTTTTTTTAAAGAATATTTTTTCATCAACCATCACACCAATAATCGTGGATTTTTTAAAGAATATTTTTTCACCAATCATCAGACCAATAATAATTTTTTAAAGAATATTTTTTCACCAATCATCAGACCAATAATAATTTTTTAAAGAATATTTTTTCACCAATCATCAGACCAATAATCGTGGATTTTTTAAAGAATATTTTTTCACCAACCATCACACAAATAATGGTGGATTTTTTAAATAATATTTTTTTCGCCAATCATCAGACCAATAATCGTGGATTTTTTAAAGAATATTTTTTCACCAATCATCAGACCAATAATCGTGGATTTTTTAAAGAATATTTTTTCAACAATCATCAGACCAATAATCGTGGATTTTTTAAAGAATATTTTTTCACCAATCATCAGACCAATAATCGTGGATTTTTTAAAGAATATTTTTTCACCAACCATCACAAAAATAATGGTGGATTTTTTAAAGAATATTTTTTCACCAACTATCACACCAATAATCGTGGATTTTTTAAAGAATATTTTTTCACCAACCATCAACCACACCAATAATCGTAGATTTTTTTAAAGAATATTTTTTCATCAACCATCAACGACACCAATAATCGTAGATTTTTTTAAAGAATATTTTTTCATCAACCATCACACCAATAATCGTGGATTTTTTTAAAGAATATTTTTTAACCAACCATCACACCAATAATCGTGGATTTTTTTAAAGAATGTTTTTCACCAACCATCACACCAATAATCGTGGATTTTTTTAAAAAAATATTTTTTAACCAACCATCACACCAATAATCGTGGATTTTTTTTAAAGAATATTTTTCACCAACTATCACACCAATAATTGTGTTTTTTATAAAGAATATTTTTTCACCAACCATCACATCAATAATCGTGGATTTTTTTAAGAATATTTTTTCATTTGGTCATCCCTATCATGGAATGTGTAAATCTTTTGTTGTTTATTGATGTTTGAACAGAGTACCGAAGTTTTTGGTATAACTGTAATTTGGCACGCACTCAGTGATAGATATTGAATTTTTTGTGTTCTCCATCTTTTGGGTATATTTTAAACAAAGCAAAATGAAAAAAAAAAAACTAACCAAGGACCACTCTTAACATTGTGTCCATTTCGATTGTTGTATATACATATTGTAAATATTTGTTGTTATTGATGTTGTTGTCGGCAAGCCAGCTAGCTTTATTTCGAGGTTTATTCTCTATTTTGTGGTTGTGTAGTCCTGCTGACTCTGGCAAACCCTGAAATAATGTTTTATAAATGTTTTGGTTACGTAAAATGTGAAACGTGTGATGTGTTGTTGATTTGATAAAAGCGAACGACGGACGGCGTTCGTTGTTCACAATTTTAAAATTCCAAAACCAGTGATTCTGCTACATTGGTGTGTGTGTGTGTCCGTGATTTTTGTTGCCAATTGACAAAACTATTTTCTGATGACTACAGTATATGTTAAATTTAAAATTTTTGTTGCTATTGTTGTTGCTCCGAAGGCAATGACGGATGTGGTCTTAAAAGCATTTTAATTGCATCAAGTGTGGCGGTAGGGCAATAATTCGTACGTTAACAAACGGTGATTCAACAAAATTAACGAGAAGAAGATAATTATCAATTGTTGGGCATGGAAAATTAAGAGGATTTCCAATGGAGGAAGGTAAAATATTGGGTTTTAAATTTTTTTTCAAGGAAATGTTTGAGTGATTTTCATTGCCTATTGAATTTTTAAATGGTTTATAAAGGATAATCACAGCAATAGCTGTGGATTCTTAAACAATTTTTAAGCACCAGCCATCACACCAATAAAAGTGGATTTTTAAGGAATATTTGTTCACCAACAAACGTGGGTTTTAAAGATTATTTTTCGCGAAACATTGCATCGATAACCGTTAATTTTTGAAGAATATTTTTGCACCAACCACCCCACCAATAAATTTTGATTTTTAATGAATATTTTTTCAAGGACCATAAAAGCAATAATAGCGATTTTTTATAGAATATTTTTTCAAGGACCTTAAACCAATAATCGTGTATTTTATTTATATGTTTTCAAGGACCTCAAGAGCAATAATCGTAGATTTTCTAAGGAATATTTTTTCATGGTTCATAAGACCCATAATCGTGGTTTTTAAAGAATATTTTTCAAGGAAAATAAGAAAAATAATCGTGGATTTTATAAGGAATATGTTTTCAAGGACCTCGAGACAAATAATCGTGGGTTTTATAATTAATATTTTGCAAGGACCTCAAGACAAATAATCGTGGGTTTTATAAAGAATATTTTTCAAGGACCTCAAGACAAATAATCGTGGGTTTTATAAGGAATATTTTTCAAGGACCTCAAGACAAATAATCGTGGGTTTTATAAGGAATATTTTTCAAGGACCTCAAGACAAATAATCGTGGGTTTTATAAGGAATATTTTTCAAGGACCTCAAGACAAATAATCGTGGGTTTTATAAGGAATATTTTTCAAGGACCTCAAGACAAATAATCGTGGGTTTTATAAGGAATATTTTTCAAGGACCTCAAGACAAATAATCGTGGGTTTTATAAGGAATATTTTTCAAGGACCTCAAGACAAATAATCGTGGGTTTTATAAGGAATATTTTTCAAGGACCATCAGACCAATAATCGTGGGTTTTATAAGGAATATTTTTCAAGGACCTCAAGACAAATAATCGTGGGTTTTATAAGGAATATTTTTCAAGGACCATCAGACCAATAATCGTGGGTTTTATAAGGAATATTTTTCAAGGACCTCAAGACAAATAATCATGGATTTTTTAAAGAATATATTTGAGGGACATTCAAAGCAATAATCGTGGATTTTTTAAAGAATATTTTTGAGGGACATTCAAAGCAATAATCGTGGATTTTTTAAAGAATATTTTTGAGGGACATTCAAAGCAATAATCGTGGATTTTTTAAAGAATATTTTTGAGGGACATTCAAAGCAATAATCGTGGATTTTTTAAAGAATATTTTTGAGGGACATTCAAAGCAATAATCGTGGATTTTTTAAAGAATATTTTTGAGGGACATTCAAAGCAATAATCGTGGATTTTTTAAAGAATATTTTTGAGGGACATTCAAAGCAATAATCGTGGATTTTTTAAAGAATATTTTTGAGGGACATTCAAAGCAATAATCGTGGATTTTTTAAAGAATATTTTTGAGGGACATTCAAAGCAATAATCGTGGATTTTTTAAAGAATATTTTTGAGGGACATTCAAAGCAATAATCGTGGATTTTTTAAAGAATATTTTTGAGGGACATTCAAAGCAATAATCGTGGATTTTTTAAAGAATATTTTTGAGGGACATTCAAAGCAATAATCGTGGATTTTTTAAAGAATATTTTTGAGGGACATTCAAAGCAATAATCGTGGATTTTTTAAAGAATATTTTTGAGGGACATTCAAAGCAATAATCGTGGATTTTTTAAAGAATATTTTTGAGGGACATTCAAAGCAATAATCGTGGATTTTTTAAAGAATATTTTTGAGGGACATTCAAAGCAATAATCGTGGATTTTTTAAAGAATATTTTTGAGGGACATTCAAAGCAATAATCGTGGATTTTTTAAAGAATATTTTTGAGGGACATTCAAAGCAATAATCGTGGATTTTTTAAAGAATATTTTTGAGGGACATTCAAAGCAATAATCGTGGATTTTTTAAAGAATATTTTTGAGGGACATTCAAAGCAATAATCGTGGATTTTTTAAAGAATATTTTTGAGGGACATTCAAAGCAATAATCGTGGATTTTTTAAAGAATATTTTTGAGGGACATTCAAAGCAATAATCGTGGATTTTTTAAAGAATATTTTTGAGGGACATTCAAAGCAATAATCGTGGATTTTTTAAAGAATATTTTTGAGGGACATTCAAAGCAATAATCGTGGATTTTTTAAAGAATATTTTTGAGGGACATTCAAAGCAAGAATATTTTTGAGGAACATTCAAAGCAATAATCGTGGATCTTTTAAAGAATATTTTTGTATTCCTTCAAATATGTGTATTCCAATATCAATTTCATATGAACAAATTATTTTTTCATTATGTCAATCATCAGCAGAACATTGGTTTTTTCTTACTTCTTGGAATCATTGATAACCCAATTATTTCCAATATTCTTAGTATTCACATTTTCATCGAATTTCCCACGCAACCTATAATTGTTCATTCATATTAGTTAACAGCTGCTCCTCCCGACCCACTAGAATTAGATGTTAATTACTTAAGGTATATTACGCCTAAAGTTAAGCTAAAAATACCGAGAATGTCCTTCTGTCTGTTTTTCTCTGGAAAAAGGTAGCGAAGAAGAGAAGAAACTTCAAGTCTATATTTAATTTAAATGAGTGAGTGACCTTATCATCGTTGGTTGTTGCTGTTGTTTTTTGTTACACAAGCAAAAACGCTAATCGAACAAAGGGGCGCCAAAAATTAACAAAACTCATTTCATTAATTCAACCATGTAAATAACTTGAAAGCTTCATTTCTGACATAACACCAACCAAAAGATGAAACAACAAGCGTAGAAACAGCGTAACCATAGTAGCCGCCAACAACGGGCATCGTCACAGTCGTTGAGCCATAACGTCAGTCATGCTCTCAGCATTAATAACATCATCAACATCATTATCAGCAGTGTCACCTATACCATGAAAGCCGCCACGTAGCGGCAGCATCAGTAGTTATTGTTGTTGTTGTGTTAGCAGCAGTATCACTTTGATTATTGCCTGGCTATTTCGGGTATTTTTTGTTAACATCCATGGCCCCCACACCACCCCTCTTTTTCGGCAGTCATTCATTTATTTATCTGAATAAAATGCGAGCATATCTGTGTGTGTGTGTTAGTTTGCAAAGGTGGCATTATCTTATGAAAAGGGCCTTCTCTTCTATTCATTCATTCATGCGGCCTTTGTTGTTAGATTTCCTTTGTGATGTTGATGGGTAGCCACCATCAAAGCGGAAAGGTAATGTTCAAGTAGGATTTTCATCTGTTAACTTCTGACAGACAACAACAAATCTCTTGCCATCAATTTAATCTACAGGCAAAACACAGGACAGGACAACACAAAACCAACAAATATTTTATATCTTTGACAAAGTAAATATGTACAAATGACGATGATGATGATGATTTGAGGAGTTTGATAACTCAGAACATGATGAGATTAAAGAATTATGGTAAAATAAATGGCAAGTAACATTGGTCTCCCTGCAACAATTAAAAGTCCGTTTAAGAGGATAATAATAATTAAATACTTATCTTATGTTTGGATTATGATGTAACGTTAAATTTATGTTTGTACAGTCTTTCATTATCAATATCTTTTATGTAAATGAAATAACGAATATTCCAATGGGGACTAAATGATAATTTTATGGATTTTTTAAAGTGGATTTTTAAAGAATATTTTTTTAAGGACCATTAGAACAATAATAGTGGATTTTTAAATTATATTTTCCAAGGACCTTTACAATAATAATCGTGGATTTTTAAAGAATATTTCCAAGGACCATTAGAACAATAATCGTGGATTTTTAAAGAATATTTTTTCAAGGACCATTAGAACAATAATCGTGAATTTTTAAAGAATATTTTTTCAAGGACCATTAGAACAATAATCGTGGATTTTTAAAGAATATTTTTTCATGGACCATTAGAACAATAATCGTGGATTTTTAAAGAATATTTTTTCAAGGACCATTAGAACAATAATCGTGGATTTTTAAAGAATATTTTTTCAAGGACCATTAGAACAATAATCGTGGATTTTTAAAGAATATTTTTTCAAGGACCATTAGAACAATAATCGTGGATTTTTAAAGAATATTTTTTCAAGGACCATTAGAACAATAATCGTGGATTTTTAAAGAATATTTTTTCAAGGACCATTAGAACAATAATCGTGGATTTTTAAAGAATATTTTTTCAAGGACCATTAGAACAATAATCGTGGATTTTTAAAGAATATTTTTTCAAGGACCATTAGAACAATAATCGTGGATTTTTAAAGAATATTTTTTCAAGGACCATTAGAACAATAATCGTGGATTTTTAAAGAATATTTTTTCAAGGACCATTAGAACAATAATCGTGGATTTTTAAAGAATATTTTTTCAAGGACCATTAGAACAATAATCGTGGATTTTTAAAGAATATTTTTTCAAAGACCATTAGAACAATAATAGTGGATTTTTAATGAATATTTTTTCAAGGACCATTACAACAATAATCGTGGATTTTTAAAGAATATTTTTTCAAGGACCATTAGAACAATAATCGTGGATTTTTAAAGAATATTTTTTCAAGGACCATTAGAACAATAATCGTGGATTTTTAAAGAATATTTTTTCAAGGACCATTAGAACAATAATCGTGGATTTTTAAAGAATATTTTTTCAAGGACCATTAGAACAATAATCGTGGATTTTTAAAGAATATTTTTTCAAGGACCATTAGAACAATAATCGTGGATTTTTAAAGAATATTTTTTCAAGGACCATTAGAACAATAATCGTGGATTTTTAAAGAATATTTTTTCAAGGACCATCAGAACAATAATCGTGGATTTTTAAAGAATATTTTTTCAAGGACCATTAGAACAATAATCGTGGATTTTTAAAGAATATTTTTTCAAGGACCAGTCAAACAATAATCGTGGATTTTTAAAGAATATTTTTCAAGGACCATTAGAACAATAATCGTGGATTTTTAAAGAATATTTTTTCAAGGACCATTAGAACAATAATCGTGGATTTTTAAAGAATATTTTTTCAAGGACCATTAGAACAATAATCGTGGATTTTTAAAGAATATTTTTTCAAGGACCATTACAACAATAATCGTGGATTTTTAAAGAATATTTTTTCAAGGACCATTAGAACAATAATCGTGGATTTTTAAAGAATATTTTTTCAAGGACCATTAGAACAATAATCGTGGATTTTTAAAAAATATTTTTTCAAGGACCATTAGAACAATAATCGTGGATTTTTAAAGAATATTTTTTCAAGGACCATTAGAACAATAATCGTGGATTTTTAAAGAATATTTTTTCAAGGACCAGTCAAACAATAATCGTGGATTTTTAAAGAATATTTTTTCAAGGACCATTAGAACAATAATCGTGGATTTTTAAAGAATATTTTTTCAAGGACCATTAGAACAATAATCGTGGATTTTTAAGGAATATTTTTTCAAGGACCATTAGAACAATAATCGTGGATGTTTAAAAAATATTTTTTCAAGGACCATTAGAACAATAATCTTGGATTTTTAAAGAATATTTTTTCAAGGACCATTAGAACAATAATCGTGGATTTTTAAAGAATATTTTTTCAAGGACCATTACAACAATAATCGTGGATTTTTAAAGAATATTTTTTCAAGGACCATTAGAACAATAATCGTGGATTTTTAAAGAATATTTTTTCAAGGACCATTAGAACAATAATCGTGGATTTTTAAAGAATATTTTTTCAAGGACCATTAGAACAATAATCGTGGATTTTTAAAGAATATTTTTTCAAGGACCATTAGAACAATAATCGTGGATTTTTAAAGAATATTTTTTCAAGGACCATTACAACAATAATCGTGGATTTTTAAAAAATATTTTTTCAAGGACCATTAGAACAATAATCGTGGATTTTTAAAGAATATTTTTTCAAGGACCATTAGAACAATAATCGTGGATTTTTAAAGAATATTTTTTCAAGGACCATTAGAACAATAATCGTGGATTTTTAAAGAATATTTTTCAAGGACCATTACAACAATAATCGTGGATTTTTAAAGAATATTTTTTCAAGGACCATTAGAACAATAATCGTGGATTTTTAAAAAATATTTTTTCAAGGACCATTAGAACAATAATCGTGGATTTTTAAAGAATATTTTTTCAAGGACCATTAGAACAATAATCGTGGATTTTTAAAGAATATTTTTTCAAGGACCAGTCAAACAATAATCGTGGATTTTTAAAGAATATTTTTTCAAGGACCATTAGAACAATAATCGTGGATTTTTAAAGAATATTTTTTCAAGGACCATTAGAACAATAATCGTGGATTTTTAAGGAATATTTTTTCAAGGACCATTAGAACAATAATCGTGGATTTTTAAAAAATATTTTTTCAAGGACCATTAGAACAATAATCGTGGATTTTTAAAGAATATTTTTTCAAGGACCATTAGAACAATAATCGTGGATTTTTAAAGAATATTTTTTCAAGGACCAGTCAAACAATAATCGTGGATTTTTAAAGAATATTTTTCAAGGACCTTTAGAACAATAATCGTGGATTTTTAAAGAATATTTTTTCAAGGACCATTAGAACAATAATCGTGGATTTTTAAAGAATATTTTTTCAAGGACCATTAGAACAATAATCGTGGATTTTTAAAGAATATTTTTTCAAGGACCATTAGAACAATAATCGTGGATTTTTAAAGAATATTTTTTCAAGGACCATTAGAACAATAATCGTGGATTTTTAAAGAATATTTTTTCAAGGACCATTAGAACAATAATCGTGGATTTTTAAAGAATATTTTTTCAAGGACCATTAGAACAATAATCGTGGATTTTTAAAGAATATTTTTTCAAGGACCATTAGAACAATAATCGTGGATTTTTAAAGAATATTTTTTCAAGGACCATTAGAACAATAATCGTGGATTTTTAAAGAATATTTTTTCAAGGACCATTAGAACAATAATCGTGGATTTTTAAAGAATATTTTTTCAAGGACCATTAGAACAATAATCGTGGATTTTTAAAGAATATTTTTTCAAGGACCATTAGAACAATAATCGTGGATTTTTAAAGAATATTTTTTCAAGGACCATTAGAACAATAATCGTGGATTTTTAAAGAATATTTTTTCAAGGACCATTAGAACAATAATCGTGGATTTTTAAAGAATATTTTTTCAAGGACCATTAGAACAATAATCGTGGATTTTTAAAAAATATTTTTTCAAGGACCATTAGAACAATAATCGTGGATTTTTAAAGAATATTTTTTCAAGGACCATTAGAACAATAATCGTGGATTTTTAAAGAATATTTTTTCAAGGACCATTAGAACAATAATCGTGGATTTTTAAAGAATATTTTTTCAAGGACCATTACAACAATAATCGTGGATTTTTAAAGAATATTTTTTCAAGGACCATTAGAACAATAATCGTGGATTTTTAAGGAATATTTTTTCAAGGACCATTAGAACAATAATCGTGGATTTTTAAAAAATATTTTTTCAAGGACCATTAGAACAATAATCGTGGATTTTTAAAAAATATTTTTTCAAGGACCATTAGAACAATAATCGTGGATTTTTAAAAAACATTTTTTCAAGGACCAATAGAACAATAATCGTGGATTTTTAAATAATATTTTTTCAAGGACCATTAGAACAATAATCGTGGATTTTTAAAGAATATTTTTTCAAGGACCATTAGAACAATAATCGTGGATTTTTAAAGAATATTTTTTCAAGGACCATTAGAACAATAATCGTGGATTTTTAAAAAATATTTTTTCAAGGACCATTAGAACAATAATCGTGGATTTTTAAAAAATATTTTTTCAAGGACCATTAGAACAATAATTGTGGATTTTTAAAAAATATTTTTTCAAGGACCATTAGAACAATAATCGTGGATTTTTAAAGAATATTTTTTTTAAGGACCATTAGAACAATAATCGTGGATTTTAAAGAATATTTTTTCAAGGACCATTAGAACAATAATCGTGGATTTTTAAAGAATATTTTTTCAAGGACCATTAGAGCAATAATCGTGGATTTTTAAAGAATATTTTTTCAAGGACCATTAGAACAATAATCGTGGATTTTTAAAGAATATTTTTTCAAGGACCATTAGAACAATAATCGTGGATTTTTAAAGAATATTTTTCCAAGAACCATTAGAACAATAATCGTGGATTTTTAAAGAATATTTTTTCAAGGACCATTAGAACAATAATCGTGGATTTTTAAAGAATATTTTTTCAAGGACCATTAGAACAATAATCGTGGATTTTTAAAGAATATTTTTTCAAGGACCATTAGAACAATAATCGTGGATTTTTAAAAAATATTTTTTCAAGGACCATTAGAACAATAATCGTGGATTTTTAAAGAATATTTTTTCAAGGACCATTAGAACAATAATCGTGGATTTTTAAAGAATATTTTTTCAAGGACCATTAGAACAATAATCGTGGATTTTTAAAGAATATTTTTTCAAGGACCATTAGAACAATAATCGTGGATTTTTAAAGAATATTTTTTCAAGGACCATTAGAACAATAATCGTGGATTTTTAAATAATATTTTTTCAAGGACCATTAGAACAATAATCGTGGATTTTTAAATAATATTTTTTCAATGACCATTAGAACAATAATTGTGGATTTTTAAAGAATATTTTTTTAAGGACCATTAGACCAATAATCGTGGATTTTTAAAGAATATTTTTTCAAGGACCATTAGAACAATAATCGTGGATTTTTTAAGAATATTTTTTCAAGGACCATTAGAACAATAATCGTGGATTTTTAAAGAATATTTTTTCAAGGACCATTAGAACAATAATCGTGGATTTTTAAAGAATATTTTTTCAAGGACCATTAAAACAATAATCGTGGATTTTTAAAGAATATTTTTTCAAGGACCATTAGAACAATAATCGTGGATTTTTAAAGAATATTTTTTCAAGGACCATTAGAACAATAATCGTGGATTTTTAAAGAATATTTTTTCAAGGACAATTAGAACAATAATCGTGGATTTTTAAAGAATATTTTTTCAAGGACCATTAGAACAATAATCGTGGATTGTTAAAGAATATTTTTTTAAGGACCATTAGAACAATAATCGTGGATTTTTAAAGAATATTTTTTCAAGGACCATTAGAACAATAATCGTGGATTTTTAAAGAATATTTTTTCAAGGACCATTAGAACAATAATCGTGGATTTTTAAAGAATATTTTTTCAAGGACCATTAGAACAATAATCGTGGATTTTTAAAGAATATTTTTTCAAGGACCATTAGAACAATAATCGTGGATTTTTAAAGAATATTTTTTCAAGGACCATTAGAACAATAATCGTGGATTTTTAAAGAATATTTTTTCAAGGACCATTAGAACAATAATCGTGGATTTTTAAAGAATATTTTTTCAAGGACCATTAGAACAATAATCGTGGATTTTTTAAGAAATATTTTTTCAAGGACAAATGGAACAATAATCTTGGATTTTAATGAATATTTTTTCAAGGATCAATAGAACAGTAATCGTGGATTTTTAAAGAATATTTTTTCAAGGACCATTAGAACAATAATCGTGGATTTTTTAAGAATATTTTTTCAAGGACCATTAGAACAATAATCGTGGATTTTTAAAGAATATTTTTTCAAGGACCATTAGAACAATAATCGTGGATTTTTAAAGAATATTTTTTCAAGGACCATTAGAACAATAATCGTGGATTTTTAAAGAATATTTTTTCAAGGACCATTAGAACAATAATCGTGGATTTTTTAAGAAATATTTTTTCAAGGACAAATGGAACAATAATCTTGGATTTTAATGAATATTTTTTCAAGGATCAATAGAACAGTAATCGTGGATTTTTAAAGAATATTTTTTCAAGGACCATTAGAACAATAATCGTGGATTTTTAAAGAATATTTTTTCAAGGACCATTAGAACAATAATCGTGGATTTTTAAAGAATATTTTTTCAAGGACCATTAGAACAATAATCGTGGATTTTTAAAGAATATTTTTTCAAGGACCATTAGAACAATAATCGTGGATTTTTAAAGAATATTTTTTCAAGGACCATTAGAACAATAATCGTGGATTTTTTAAGAAATATTTTTTCAAGGACAAATGGAACAATAATCTTGGATTTTAATGAATATTTTTTCAAGGATCAATAGAACAGTAATCGTGGATTTTTAAAGAATATTTTTTCAAGGACCATTAGAACAATAATCGTGGATTTTTTAAGAATATTTTTTCAAGGACCATTAGAACAATAATCGTGGATTTTTAAAGAATATTTTTTCAAGGACCATTAGAACAATAATCGTGGATTTTTAGAGAATATTTTTTCAAGGACCATTAGAACAATAATCGTGGATTTTTAAAGAATATTTTTTCAAGGACCATTAGAACAATAATCGTGGATTTTTAAAGAATATTTTTTCAAGGACCATTAGAACAATAATCGTGGATTTTTAAAGAATATTTTTTCAAGGACCATTAGAACAATAATCGTGGATTTTTTAAGAAATATTTTTTCAAGGACAAATGGAACAATAATCTTGGATTTTAATGAATATTTTTTCAAGGATCAATAGAACAGTAATCGTGGATTTTTAAAGAATATTTTTTCAAGGACCATTAGAACAATAATCGTGGATTTTTTAAGAATATTTTTTCAAGGACCATTAGAACAATAATCGTGGATTTTTAAAGAATATTTTTTCAAGGACCATTAGAACAATAATCGTGGATTTTTAAAGAATATTTTTTCAAGGACCATTAGAACAATAATCGTGGATTTTTAAAGAATATTTTTTCAAGGACCATTAGAACAATAATCGTGGATTTTTTAAGAAATATTTTTTCAAGGACAAATGGAACAATAATCTTGGATTTTAATGAATATTTTTTCAAGGGGCATTAGAACAATAATCGTGGATTTTTAAAGAATATTTTTTCAAGGACCATTAGAACAATAATCGTGGATTTTTAAAGAATATTTTTTCAAGGACCGTTAGAACAATAATCGTGGATTTTTAAAGAATATTTTTTCAAGGACCGTTAGAACAATAATCCTGGATTTTTAAAGAATATTTTTTCAAGGACCGTTACAACAATAATCGTGGATTTTTAAAGAATAATTTTGCAAGGACCGTTAGAACAATAATCGTGGATTTTTAAAGAATATTTTTTCAAGGACCATTAAAACAATAATCGTGGATTTTTAAAGAATATTTTTTCAAGGACCATTAGAACAATAATCGTGGATTTTTAAAGAATATTTTTTCAATGACCATTAGAACAATAATCGTGGATTTTTAAAGAATATTTTTTCAAGGACTGTTAGAACAATAATCGTGGATTTTTAAAGAATATTTTTTCAAGGACCGTTACAACAATAATCGTGGATTTTTAAAGAATATTTTTTCAAGGACCGTTAGAACAATAATCGTGGATTTTTAAAGAATATTTTTTCAAGGCCCATTAGAACAATAATCGTGGATTTTAAAGAATATTTTTTCAAGGACCGTCAGAACAATAATCGTGGATTTTTAAAGAATATTTCTTCAAGGATCATCAGAACAGTAATCGTGGATTTTTAAATAATATTTTTTCAAGGACCGTTACAACAATAATCGTGGATTTTTAAAGAATATTTTTTCAAGGACCGTTAGAACAATAATCGTGGATTTTTAAAGAATATTTCTTCAAGGATCATCAGAACAGTAATCGTAGATTTTTAAATAATATTTTTTCAAGGATCATTACAACAATAATCGCGGATTTTTAAAGAATATTTTTTCAAGGACCATTAAAACAATAATCGTGGATTTTTAAAGAATATTTTTTCAAGGACCATTAAAACAATAATCGTGGATTTTTAAAGAATATTTTTTCAAGGACCATTAGAACAATAATCGTGGATTTTTAAAGAATATTTTTTCAAGGACCATTACAACAATAATCGTGGATTTTTAAAGAATATTTTTTCAAGGACCATTACAACAATAATCGTGGATTTTTAAAGATAATTTTCTCAAGGACCATTAGAACAATAATCGTGGATTTTTAAAGAATATTTTTTCAAGGACCATTAGAACAGTAATCGAGGATTTTTAAAGAAAATGTTTCAAGGGCCATTAGAACAATAATCGTGGATTTTTAAAGAATATATTTTCAAGGACCATTAGAACAATAATCGTGGATTTTTTAAGAATATTTTTTCAAGGACCATTAGAACAATAATCGTGGATTTTTAAAGAATATTTTTTCAAGGACCATTAGAACAATAATCGTGGATTTTTAAAGAATATTTTTTCAAGGACCATTAGAACAATAATCGTGGATTTTTAAAGAATATTTTTTCAAGGACCATTAGAACAATAATCGTGGATTTTTTAAGAAATATTTTTTCAAGGACAAATGGAACAATAATCTTGGATTTTAATGAATATTTTTTCAAGGGGCATTAGAACAATAATCGTGGATTTTTAAAGAATATTTTTTCAAGGACCATTAGAACAATAATCGTGGATTTTTAAAGAATATTTTTTCAAGGACCGTTAGAACAATAATCGTGGATTTTTAAAGAATATTTTTTCAAGGACCGTTAGAACAATAATCCTGGATTTTTAAAGAATATTTTTTCAAGGACCGTTACAACAATAATCGTGGATTTTTAAAGAATAATTTTGCAAGGACCGTTAGAACAATAATCGTGGATTTTTAAAGAATATTTTTTCAAGGACCATTAAAACAATAATCGTGGATTTTTAAAGAATATTTTTTCAAGGACCATTAGAACAATAATCGTGGATTTTTAAAGAATATTTTTTCAATGACCATTAGAACAATAATCGTGGATTTTTAAAGAATATTTTTTCAAGGACTGTTAGAACAATAATCGTGGATTTTTAAAGAATATTTTTTCAAGGACCGTTACAACAATAATCGTGGATTTTTAAAGAATATTTTTTCAAGGACCGTTAGAACAATAATCGTGGATTTTTAAAGAATATTTTTTCAAGGCCCATTAGAACAATAATCGTGGATTTTAAAGAATATTTTTTCAAGGACCGTCAGAACAATAATCGTGGATTTTTAAAGAATATTTCTTCAAGGATCATCAGAACAGTAATCGTGGATTTTTAAATAATATTTTTTCAAGGACCGTTACAACAATAATCGTGGATTTTTAAAGAATATTTTTTCAAGGACCGTTAGAACAATAATCGTGGATTTTTAAATAATATTTTTTCAAGGATCATTACAACAATAATCGCGGATTTTTAAAGAATATTTTTTCAAGGACCATTAAAACAATAATCGTGGATTTTTAAAGAATATTTTTTCAAGGACCATTAAAACAATAATCGTGGATTTTTAAAGAATATTTTTTCAAGGACCATTAGAACAATAATCGTGGATTTTTAAAGAATATTTTTTCAAGGACCATTACAACAATAATCGTGGATTTTTAAAGAATATTTTTTCAAGGACCATTACAACAATAATCGTGGATTTTTAAAGATAATTTTCTCAAGGACCATTAGAACAATAATCGTGGATTTTTAAAGAATATTTTTTCAAGGACCATTAGAACAGTAATCGAGGATTTTTAAAGAAAATGTTTCAAGGGCCATTAGAACAATAATCGTGGATTTTTAAAGAATATATTTTCAAGGACCATTAGAACAATAATCGTGGATTTTTAAAGAATATTTTTTCAAGGACCATTAGAACAATAATCGTGGATTTTTAAAGAATATTATTTCAAGGACCATTAGAACAATAATCGTGGATTTTTAAAGAATATTTTTTCAAGGACCATTAGAACAATAATCGTGGATTTTTAAAGAATATTTTTTCAAGGACCATTAGAACAATAATCGTGGATTTTTAAAGAATATTATTTCAAGGACCATTAGAACAATAATCGTGGATTTTTAAAGAATATTTTTTCAAGGACCATTAGAACAATAATCGTGGATTTTTTAAGAATATTTTTTAAGGACCATTAGAACAATAATCGTGGATTTTTAAAGAATATTTGTTTAAGGACCATTAGAACAATAATCGTGGATTTTTAAAGAATATTTTTTTAAGGACCATTAGAACAATAATCGTGGATTTTTAAATAATATTTGTTTAAGGACCATTAGAACAATAATCGTGGATTTTTAAAGAATATTTGTTTAAGGACCATTAGAACAATAATCGTGGATTTTTAAAGAATATTTTTTCAAAGCCTATAATACAGCAATCGAGAATTTTTTTGCAGAATATTTTTTCATTGAATTCTTGCACCCAATTAATGTATAATATTGATTTTTTTTTTCATCATAACACAAATTCCATTAGAATCATTATCCACATTCTACGAAATTTCCTATTATATAATTAAAAGAGATATGCTTTGTATGTATATAATGTTTATTTTTTCAAATATGCATTTAACAAATAACAACAGATACTTTTTATGTAATTTATAAATATTTACACACTCATTGTGAATAAATTTAAATGTTTTTTTTTTTTATTAATTATGTCAATAAAGATTTAACCATATTTTAATCATGTGCCAGCAAAAAACCGTTATCTACACAATTATTTTCTGAAAACCAGCAGCAACAACAACAACAAATTACGTGTGCAGGTTGAGCGGAGCTCTTATCGCTGCGTGAAAAATTTACCATCAGCATAAAACAAACATTAACACAAATCAAATAGAAAACAGATGAAGAAAAAAGGCATAGAAACAAAACAAAAAACGGAAACTAGCAAACAACCAAAACACTTGTGACGGCATAACGATTAAATTTTAAGTGTCATACACTCAAACACATACTCGTACACACACACCAACATATACTCAGCACTCACCACTCACCATCTATGGCATTGTCTCATTTTTTCGCCAGCTTGTATGGGTGTGTGTGTTTGTTGTGTCATTGCAGTCCTTTGTTTTGCTACACACTTTGCGGAATTTTGCACTTCATCGTTGTTTGGGTTCTTGCTGTTGTTGTTGTTGTTTTTCCAATTCTTTTCAAGTATTTTCCACCAAATGTTAATTATGTGGTTTGAGTTTGTTTACATTTTATCAAGTGTTTCGTTGGAATGAAATAAAAGAAAAAAAAAAATACAAAATTGGTGGGGTAATTCGCTACCACTTGAGCCATACTTGACGTCACAAGTTCATGAGATAGGCAACAACATTCCTCTCTCTCAATTGAAATGTTACGAAACAACATTTGCCAACTCTGTTAGTGGTCTTGCTCTTAATGTTAAATGAAGTTTACAGTAGAATTCTCTTTGTCTGTTAAATAGCTGTTGTTGGAACACCGCTGCGCATGTTGTATATTTTCTTTAATGTTATCGTTACTTATACGCCTCCGTGTACTCTCTTTACAAAACACCGCAACAACAGCATCACTAAATAATCGTGCCATGCTAGGTGGGTCCATTACAACAATGTTTTCAAGGGAAAACAGAACCCAACACCATGAAAACGAAATCAAATTAAATCTATGCCCGTAATAATGTTAATTGTCAGTGTCAAAACAATTTCCATTAGAGGTACTATCGTTACGAAACACAGATATCTATCTTAGATGCCGCCTGCTACCAAAGGTATCATGTGACAAAGGAAGGGCTCTAATAGGGCACACAATTTAATATTTGTAGGAATTTTTAAATTTAATTGTAGAGATATTTTTATCGTATTTTTTTAAACGTAAACTTAAGCAGAGGCCTATATTTAAAAAAAAGGAAAATTAACAAAGAATTATTCATACAAATAACCTCAGCTTAGGCTGTATATTATGATTTTAAAAATAACAAGTAAAAACGTGTCAGTTGGCTTTGCCGACAGAGATATACCCTCAGCCTTTGTGACTTGAAACTTTTATCTACGGACAAATCGAATATATTTCAGAATTTTGTGGTCGTTCTTGGACATTTGAACCTGCCGACGAAAATGTGGATTAGCATTAAATTTCAAAAGTGTTGCGGTGGAAGTACTTGAAGGAATGGACCGACATAGTCCATTATGGAAGTGGACCTTATTTTGGGAGGCATACCTTTTCGCTAGATATCGCGCCCATTAGTCATTTCAGCGGGTCATCGTATAACTTTTGGACCAGTATGCCAGGAAGCAATGACTTGTCTACGGAAGACATAATATCGCTGTAAACAGGACGTCAATGAACAGCACGGTATAAATTTCCAAAGGATCTTCGAAACTTAGACAAAACATTAAGAAATCCAATGTTTGGACCAAATTGTTTGCCCCGTTAAAGAGATATCGTGCATAACATGTTAATGATTTTTTTTTAAATATTGGGGGGAAGTACCGGAGTTGTGCCCGGTATTGCACTTCTTTGAACTGAAACTAAGTTTGGAAAAAATATATGACGGAGACCAAATTTTGGACGAAATCGGTTGATCAGCTCGAGAGATTTGGAACTCAACAGCCACTACATATGGTGCCATAGGGGCTTTTTTACACCTTTCGGGATGTGTCCTCAAGAAGTATGGATTTGCCTCTGAAAAAACTTTTGCCTTCGTAATTGAGGCAGTGAATGCAAGTTGCTTCAAAAAAAAAAAAAAAAATCAAAGTGATTCAAGAGCAGGTATTAACGTGAACTTATCCGAAATTTTGTGTGGGAGGTACCCGAAGGAGTGGACATATATAGTCCATATTCGAACCTGATATACATCTAGTTGATGTATTGGGATGTGTAAAGTATTGACCAAATCGGTTGCTCCCATTAAGGATTATTGTGCGCACAATTTTTCCGAACATTTTTGAACTTTTGTGGGAGTGAAGGAGTGGACCGATATGGGTTATCTTCGAATCTAATCCGTGTCATAGGGTTTTTTGCAACTTTCAGACTATTTTTTCAAGAAGTATGGACTTGCCCCTGATGAAACTTGTAGCGTAGTATAGGGGGCAGTGATTACAAGTTGTTACAACAAAAACCAAAGCGATACGTGAGCAGGTCCTAAACTGTACTTTTCCGAAATTTTGTGTGGGAGGTACCAGAAGGAATAGACCGATTGAGTCCATATTGGAGGCTTATCTAAGTCTGGTAGAAATTTCACGATGTGCAAAGTATGGACCAAATCGGTTACTATCTTCAAGAGTTATCGTGCGCTCAATTTTTCCGAATATTTTTCAACTTTTGTGGGGGCGGCACCAGAAGGAGTGGACCAATATGGCCTATGTTTGAACAAAAACTATGTGTGGACAAAATATTACGAAGGCCAAATTGTGGACCGAATCGGCAGATCCGTTCGAGAATTATCTTGCGCTCCAACCACTATACACGGTGTCATAGGGGGGTTTTTTGCACCTTTCAGACTATTTTCTCAGGAAGCATGAACTTGCCCCTGCTCCTGGTGAAACTTGTACCGTCGAATGGTGGGCAGTGAATACAAGTTGTTACAACAAAAATCAAAGCAATTCGTGAGCAGGTCCTAAACTGTACTTTTCCGAAATTTTGTGTGGGGAGTACCCGAAGGAATAGACCGATTGAGTCCATATTGGAGGCTCATCTAAGTCTGGTAAAAATTTCACGATGTGCAAAGTATGGACCAAATCGGTTACTATCTTCAAGAGTTATCGTGCGCTCAAATTTTCCGAACATTTTTCTAACTTTTGTGGGCTAGGTACCGGATGGAGTGGACCGATATAACCCATCTTCGAACTTAAACTAAATTTGGACAAAATATTACGAAAGCCAAATTTTGGGCCAAATCGGTTGATCCGTTCCGGAGTTATCGTGCGCTCCAGCCAGCCAGACAGACGGACGGACATGGCTAAATCAACTCCAAATTTTCTGAAACACATTTCGTCCAAACATTCTTGGGTTCTAAAAACATTATTTTGGTGAGGCACATTTTGCACGTATGAAAGTGTATATTCCCTCGTTAGCATAAACGCTGAGGGTATAAGCAGCATTTTTGTAAGTGTCAAGAGAAGTTTTGGAAGTTTCCAGCGTAAATTTAGTAAGATAGGTATTATAAACAGGGGGCCTAATTATTCCACTAACTGACTCAATGAACATTGCTTTTGAAAGTTTCTATTACACTGTGCAACATTTTTAAGGTGATCTTGTGCAAACAATTCGAACTGAGAATTTTTTGAAAGTACAGACCCAAACGACAAGAAACCCTAGTTGCGTTTTGTTGTGTCAGATCCAGCTCGGATTTTATGGCCCCATCTAAACATGGTTAAATATTGAGTTTTTAAAGAAATTCGGGGCTATATCTCTGAATCTTCTGACCTCTGAAGCAAGTTTGTAGATAAGGACAAGAATAGAATATTTGGAGAAATAATGAACTCGAAAAACTACATTTATTGCCTCAAATTTCAAAATATATGCAAAAATACCACAATTTTTATACATTTCGCACCGTATCTCCAAAACCGTTAATTTTTTCTGAATATTTTCTTTTGAAAAAATATTCCCTGGAATGTAATACACAACTCTTCAGAACATGTTATTGTTGTAAAATGCCTCTATCCCGTTGTTTTCAGTACATTTTTCAACGACGATTTAATAAAACTGTCAATAATGTAGTGAAATCCGAAATGCGAGAATAAACTGTTGTTGCGAACTGTGTTTGAAATACGTGTAATAAGAGAAACAACATGAAGTAAGCATTTTAAGGCCTGCGTACATAAGCTACCTTGCCTGCTTACCTTGCTTACTTCTGATAAAAGAATAAAAAAGAAAAGGGCAACCCAGTTCGAAATTTACTCGGGCTTCTTTATTCTTTTATTTTTATTATGTCAAAAATGAAGCAGGAAAGGCCTTTAGAGTTTCAGAATGTTCTAACGAATTGTTGAGAACTTTATTTGGAAGATTTTTGAAAAGGTTACTTGGTTCAACTCCCAATAGTTTAGCCGATACTGACCAGAATTTCAGCAATTATGTAAAATTTTCTATATTTTGATGCCCTAGATGTAGTTTTTCTTATGTGGTTTCTTCAAAAGATAAGTTCTACTGGTTTAGGTCTACAATATTGCTAAAGACAGCAAGGCCAAATTCCAATTCGTTTCTGAGATAAAGGTCTGATAAATGCAAAAAAGTGTAGATTTAGCCCGGTTTAGATGAGGCCATAAAATCGGAATTGGATCTGATAGGACAAAACCCAACTAGGGTTTTTGTAGTCTAAAGTTGAAGTTGTTTGCATTTTCAGTGTTGCATAGTGTTATCGAGAGAGATATGGGTTATACAAAATTGTCCTTGTAACAACGACCTCAAAGACCATTGAGTACAGGAGTGGCTCATAATTTCGCGCCCGATCTTAAAATGGATTAAGGCGATAAAGTTTTGAACTTTATATCATAAACATAGAAGCATGTAGCTGTGAAATTGAAAAATATTGTTTAAAAATAGGCTTTGAAAAATATTCTTTAAAACATCCACGTTGAAAAATATTGGTTGAAAATCGACTTTGAAAAATATTCCTTAAAAAATCCACATTAAATAATATTCCTTAATGATCCAGGTTGAATAATATTCCTTAAAAATCTACGTTGAAAAATATTTATTAAATATCCATTTTGAAAAATATTCTTTAAAAATCCACGTTGAAAAATACTCCTTAAAAATCCTCGTTGAAAGATAATCTTTAAAAAATCCTCGTTGAAAGATATTCTTTAAAACATCCACGTTGAAAAAAATTGTTTGAAAAATCCAAGTTGAAAATTTTTCTTTAAAAAATCCACGTTGAAAAATATTCTTCACAAATCCACATAGAAAAATGTTCTTTAAAAATCCACGTTGAAAAATATTCCTTAAAAAATCCACGATTATTGGTCTGATGGTTGGTGAAAAAATAATCTTGATATTAAGTTATTTAATTCGACCTTTATTTTAATTAATCTAAATATATGTTTAATGAAACCGAGCTCGACAAAATATGAACAAATATTTTTTAAAAAGCCCACGATTATTACTCTGATGGTCGATGAAAAAATATTCTTTAAAAAATCCGCGTTTATTGGTCTGATGGTTGGTGAAGAAAATGTCTTTAAAAAATCCACGATTATTGGTCTGATGGTCCTTAAAATAATATTCTTTAAAAAATCCAATATTATTGGTCTGATGATTGTTGAAAAAATATTCTTTAAAAAATCTAAGATTATTGATCTGATGGTTGGTGAACAAGTGTTCTTTAAAAAAAAATCCACGATTATTGGTCTGATTGTTGGTGAAAAATATTTTTTTAAAAAATCCACGATTATTGGCCTGATATTTGGTGAAAAAATCTTCTTTAAAAATCCTGGATTATTGGTTTTATGGTTGATGAAAAAAATTCTTTAAAAAATCCACGTTTATTGTTGTGATGGTCGTTGAAAAAATATTCTTTAAAAATCCACGTTTATTGTTGTGATGGTCGTTGCAAAATATTCTTTAAAAAAATCACATTTATTGTTGTGATTATCGTTAAAAAATATTCTTTAAAAAATCTAAAATTATTGGTCTGATGGTTGGTGAAAAATAATTCTTTAAAAGATCCACGATTATTGATGTGATGGACGTTGGAGAAATATTCTTTAAAAAATCCAAGTTTGTTGTTGTGATGGTCGTTGGGGAAATATTCTTTAGAAGATCCACGATTATTGGTGTGATGGTCGTTGGAGAAATATTCTTAAAAAATTCACATTTATTGTTGTGATGGTCGTTGAAAAAATATTCTTTAAAAAATCCAGGTTTATTGTTTTGGTGGTCGATGAAAAAATATTCTTTAATAAATCCACGTTTATTTTTGCGATGATCGTTGAAAAAATATTTTTTAAAAAATCCACGTTTACTGTTGTGATGGTCATTGAAAAATATTCGTTAAAAAATCCACGATTATTGGTCTGATAGTCCTTGAAGAAGGATTCTTTAAAAAATCCACGATTATTCAATTCAATAAATTCACAATTATAATAAATATTATTTAAAAAATTCAGGTTGCAGGTCTGATGGTCCTTGAAAAAATATTCTTTTAAAAACACTGTGCGACAAAAAAAAAATTACAAGGAGAACTGAGTAGATTATGAAAGTAGAGCTATGAGAGCTAAGAGACAAGTGTATCGGCGTTTTTAAAGTTTACATCGGAAAGTAACCAAAGTAGGCGGTGCAAGTTCCGCCTATTTTTAGTTTTTTCGGTATATATGTAGTGTCTTTGGCAACTTTACAGAGGAGGATGTGTGGAATATTTTTGTTAAGAATTTTAACCCTCATGCGATTCACCAAAGGGGTATTTTTGGTCCTTTTTCGAAAATCTTTCAAAAACTCCTTTAAAATGTCATCATATCAAATCCACATATTATACAAAATTGTTCATCATAAAATTTTACTATAGGTCTCGGAATGCTCTAAATCTGTTAATCTTACCTAATCGCCAGGAATCTCTAAAAATGAAAAACACGTTTTAGGGTTAAAGTCAGACTTCATCTGAGTTTATTGAATCTTGTTCCTCAAAACATAATTTCTAGGTGAAAAGTGTCAAAAGAAGAAAAATTCCACACAAAATGTCACTATGAGTTTCAGAATAAACCACATATCTAGGTACACTTTTTTAAGAAAAATAGATTACAAATTTATACATTTTAAAATTTAAAATTTATAACGAAAAACCACCAATAAGATATTTATAGTGTCAAATCACAACGACAATCCGGATAAATTTTTAAAATATGGCCTAAACCCTATATCAAAAACAAGGGCTGCCAAGAATGTTTTATGTTATGGTTACAGATTTCTTTTATTCAGAGACTCATAGTGAAATTTGATTTGGAACAATTCTTCTTTTTAGCATATCCCCAAAAAGTGAAGGATTTTATTAGATTTTGATCCATTATGGAATTATGTAAAATTAACAGTCCAAAATTAAAACAAATGATTTCATCTTAAAATGTATAAATTTGTAATCTAATTTTCTTAAGAAGATATTATACCTAAATATATGGTTTATTCTGAAACTCATAGTGAATTTTTGTCTAAAATTTTTCTTCTTTTGACACTTTTCACCTAGAACCAAGTTTTATATTACTTTCATGTATAAACTCGGAAAAAGAAGGAAAAACATTTCATCAAAAAAAAAAAAAAAAAAAAAAAAAAACAAGTAAAAAAGTATCAGTCGGCTTTGCCGACAGAGATATACCCTCAGCCTGTGTATATTGAAACAATTTTTTTTCCAAAAAACGCATGTATTTAGGGAGTTTTAAAAATTTTGGGCGTTTGAACTGACAAAAATGTTGAATAGGATTTAATATCAAAAGTTTTGCGGAGGAGATACTAAAGAGAATGGATCTCCAGCCACTACATATGGTACCATAGGGGTTTTTTAGAACTTCAGGGATGATTGCTCAAGAAGTATGAACTTGCCCCTGAAACAACTTTTATTATCGCAATTGAGGCAGCAATGCAAGTTGCTTCAACAAAAATCAAAGTGATTCGAAAGCAGGTCTTAAAGTGAACATGTATCCGAAATTTTGAGAGGGAGGTACCGGATGGAGTGGACAAATATAGTCCATGTTTGAACCTGATCTATATCTGGTAGATATATTATGATGTGTAAAGTATGGACCAATTCGGCCACTCTCTTCAAGAGTTATCGTACGCACAATTTTTCCGAACATTTTTGAACTTTTGTGGGGGAGGTACCTGAAGGAGTGGACCGATATGGCTTATCTTCGAACTTAAACTATGCTTGGACAAAATATTACTAAGGCCAAACTTTGGACCGAATCGGCAGACCTGTTCGAGAGTTATTTTGCCCTCCAACCTCCTCACACGATGTCATAGGGGTTTTTTGCAACTTTCAGGCTATTTTCTCAGGAAGTATGGACTTGCCCCTGATGAAACTTATACCGTCGTATAGAGGGGAGTGAATACAGGTTGCCAAAGCAAAAATCAAAGCGATTCGAGAGATGTTCCTAAACTGAACTTTTCCAAAATTTTGTGTGGGAGGTACCCGACGGAGTGGACCGATTGAGTCCATATTAAAACCTGATCTAAGTCTGGTACACGCTCCACGATGGGCAAAGTATGGACCAAATCGGTTACACCCTTCAAGAGTTATCGTGCGTACAAATTTTCCGAACATTTTCGAACTTTTGTGGGGGAGGTACCGGAAGGAGTGGACCGATATAGCTCATCTTCGAACTTAAACTAAGTTTGGACAAAATATTACGAAAGCCAAAATTTTAACCGAATCGGTTCATCCCTTCGAGAGTTATCGTGCGCTCCAGCCAGCCAGACAGACAGACAGACAGACAGACGGACGGACATTGCTCAATCGACTCCAAATTGTCTGAAACACATTTCGTCCAAACATACTTGGGGTCTAAAACCATTATTTCGATGAGGCACATTTTGCCCGTATGAAAGTGTATATACCCTTCATAGCCTAAAGGCTGAGGGTATAAAAAAATCTTTTTTATTAATTTTCTCGTTTAGAGTTAAGCTTAATGATCGGAAATTATTTGCAAGTGAAAAAGGAAAGCCAAGGACTCGAACCCACATAGTCACCAAATTACGTTTCCTGGTTTCATTGGTGGTAAAGCAAATCTTCGGACGTATCGACTATGTAATGGCTTCTCTGTCCTAGAACTTATCGTTTTTCAAATGCAAATGTGTTTTGTACAGTCCTTGGCTTTCCTTTTTCACTTGCAAATAATTTCAGATCAGCAAGCTTAACTCTAAATGAGAAAATTAACAAAAAATTCTTGTTTTTTTCCAGCAAAATTGATACTGATATTTCCATGATATATAATGTAAATAGACATTTAATTCCTTTATGAACCCACAGTGAAATTTGACGGAGAATATTTTTGTCTTTGACGTCATCTCTCTAAAATTATGTTTTGAGGGACAGTTTTGAATAAACTCAGATGAAGTCCGTCTTTAACCCTAACGATAAGATAAGATTAACAGATTTGGTGTATGTTGAGACCTATAGTAAAATTTTATGACGAACAATTTTATAGAATATTTGGAGTTGATATGATCACATTTTAAAGGAGTTTTTGAAAGATTTTCGAAAAAAAGACCCCTTTGGTGAATTGCATGAGGGTTAACTATTAACTAACATAACTATTCCCCACATCCTCCTCTGTAAAGTTGCCAAAGGCACTACATACCTAAAATGCAAGGGTTCCAAGATATCTTTACTCGAATATTTCGAAAAAAATAGAAATTGAAGGAACTTGCCCCGCCTACTTCGTTTACTTTCCGATGTAAACTTTAAAAACACCGATACACGTGTCTCATACTTTTAGCTCTACATTCATAACCTGCTCGGGTTTTCCATCATTTTGAAAAAAATTGAATTTTGTTGCACAGTGAAATCCAAGATTATTGGTCTGATGGCCGTTGAAATTTTTTTCTTTAATAAATAAAGATTATTGAAAAAATTTTAAGTACAAATTGTTTTAATATTCAATATTTAAATCATAGAAATGAATGAAGGGACTATTCGTGAAAAATATGTGCGTCTTTTTGCTCAATGAATAAATAATCCTGTGGAATGGCTGACGTCAACTAGTCAATAAATTTATCTTAATTCGAAGATATTTCAATCTTGTTAAAACACAAATCTGTTTATGTGTCTAACTTAATCCAATTATCAATTTTATGCATATTTATGTAGACACACTCTATTGAAAACTTAATTATTTCATTAAGGTTAGAAAGAATAATAATGGTATGTCGTAAACAGGTATTAAATTCACATAAACACATTGCAAGAATGTGCAGGCTAAAATGTAAAAACACAAGATTTAACAAGTCGTAAATGAGTTTAGTTACACTTCTCGCCATCCCCCTGGCAGAAATTAGAAAAGTGATTGGTTTAAAATTTCAATAGAAATGGTCTACTTAGAATTTAATTAAAAGCCATTAATTACACAAAACTTATCAAATGACCAATACAACACAAGGATAACAGCAGCGGCAGCAACAACAACAAAGAAAATTGCCATTTTTCTTCTTACCTATATGCATGCACGATATTGTACAACTACATTTTAATGAAGTGATACATTTCAAGGAATGCACAATAATGTGTATGTATGTATGGATGTATGTATGTTGTGAATCAATGACGCCATACATCTGTGAAGGAAATCTGAGTTCTTCACAATAACTCTTTTCAATTCAGCTTAAATCAAAGAAATTGTCCTGTAATTGTAATTGAAAATATATACACAGTACAGCTGCTCAACCATAATACATATGAATGCATATCTCTTCATATCTTATCTAATGAAAAGGGACTTGGCCTATTATTTCCGCATAAAGACTGGCCAAGGATACTTTAATATTCGAGTAAGTATGTTATGACATAATAACCAAATCCTATTGTTGTCACTAACACACTTCTCTGTATTCAAACACAACCACACATATTGAACTCCAATCCTTTTCACAATTTTCAATGCAATTCTATGGCATGTAATTCAATTAGTATTCTCTCCTCTATGTAGCTGGCCTGTCCAGTAGAGCCATCTATTGTCTGTGATCGTAGCATTGAAACTAAAGCAGGATATTTTGTCCTGTATATTTGGCCATTACTCTACAGACCTATAACAATGGATGCGATTGGATATTTCCTAATTGATTTGTTGTCACCTTTATGTTGAATACAATAGCTCAAAATTGATAGTGTAAATGAGTGGCCATATGGTGCTGCATGTCCAGTTGATGACATTTGAAAAAAAAAAACAAAATTTTAACAAAGACATTATTAAAATTTTAAATTCTCAACAATTGTTCAATGGCCTTTGAAATATGTTTCGGGTAGATAAGTACAACCCAAAGATAAATAGTTTTCTGTCAATTAGAAACGTTTAAGGTTTTACAAAAGAGGACTTTATACTTTTGAAGGATAGTTATTTTAAGTAGCATCACAGCAATAAGCGTGGAATTTTTAAACAATATTTGTTCAATTACCGAAATCGCAGCAATAATCGTGGATTTTTGAAAAAATATTTTTTCAATTACCATAATCAAAGCCACAAGCGTGGATTTTTTAAACAATATTTCTTAAAGTTTAAAAATATTGTTATAAGGCGTGCTTTTTAAAATATCTAATGGATTATAACATTATTTAAAAAAAAATTTTATAAATCGTAGATTTTTTAAAAATATTTTTTATAAGTCGTGGATTTTTTTAAAAATATTTTTTATAAATCGTAGATTTTTTAAAAATATTTTTTATAAGTCGTGGATTTTTTTAAAAATATTTTTTATAAATCGTAGATTTTTCAAAAATATTTTTTATAAGTCGTGGATTTTTTAAAAATATTTTTTATAAGTCGTAGATTTTTTTAAGTTGTGAATTTTTTAAAAATATTTTTATAAGTCGTGGAATTTTTAAAAGTATTTTTATAAGTCGTAGAATTTTTAAAAATATTATTTAAAAGTCGTGGATTTTTTAAAAATATTATTTATAAGTCGTGGATTTTTTAAAAATATTTTTTATAAGTCGTGGATTTTTTTAAAAATATTTTTTAGAAGTCGTGGATTTTTTTAAAAATATTTTTTATAAGTCGTGGATTTTTTTAAAAATATTTTTTAGAAGTCGTGGATTTTTTTAAAAATGTTTTTTATAAGTCGTAGAATTTTTAAAAATATTATTTAAAAGTCGTGGAGTTTTTAAAAATATTATTTATAAGTCGTGGATTTTTTAAAAGTCGTGAATTTTTTAAAAATATTATTTATAAGTCGTGGATTTTTTAAAAGTCGTGAATTTTTTAAAAATATTATTTATAAGTCGTGGATTTTTTAAAAGTCGTGAATTTTTTAAAAATATTATTTATAAGTCGTGGATTTTTTAAAAATAAGTTTTAAAAGTCGTGGATTTTTTAAAAATATTTTTTATAAGTCGTGGATTTTTTAAAAATATTTTTTATAAATCGTGGATTTTTTAAAAATATTTTTTATAAATCGTGGATTTTTTAAAAATATTTTTTATAAATCGTGGATTTTTTAAAAATATTTTTTATAAGTCGTGGATTTTTTTAAAAATATTTTTTATAAGTCGTGGATTTTTTAAAAATATTTTTTATAAATCGTGGATTTTTTAAAAATATTTTTTATAAATCGTGGATTTTTTAAAAATATTTTTTATAAATCGTGGATTTTTTAAAAATATTTTTTATAAGTCGTGGATTTTTTTAAAAATATTTTTTATAAGTCGTGGATTTTTTTAAAAATGTTTTTTATAAGTCGTAGAATTTTTAAAAATATTATTTAAAAGTCGTGGATTTTTTAAAAATATTATTTATAAGTCGTGGATTTTTTAAAAGTCGTGAATTTTTTAAAAATATTATTTATAAGTCGTGGATTTTTTAAAAGTCGTGAATTTTTTAAAAATATTATTTATAAGTCGTGGATTTTTTAAAAATAAGTTTTAAAAGTCGTGGATTTTTTAAAAATATTTTTTATAAGTCGTGGATTTTTTAAAAATATTTTTTATAAGTCGTGGATTTTTTAAAAATATTTTTTATAAATCGTGGATTTTTTAAAAATATTTTTTATAAATCGTGGATTTTTTAAAAATATTTTTTATAAATCGTGGATTTTTTAAAAATATTTTTTATAAATCGTGGATTTTTTAAAAATATTTTTTATAAATCGTGGATTTTTTAAAAATATTTTTTATAAATCGTGGATTTTTTAAAAATATTTTTTATAAATCGTGGATTTTTTAAAAATATTTTTTATAAATCGTGGATTTTTTAAAAATATTTTTTATAAATCGTGGATTTTTTAAAAATATTTTTTATAAATCGTGGATTTTTTAAAAATATTTTTTATAAATCGTGGATTTTTTATAAATCGTGGATTTTTTAAAAATATTTTTTATAAATCGTGGATTTTTTATAAATCGTGGATTTTTTAAAATTTTTTTTTATAAATCGTGGATTTTTTATAAATCGTGGATTTTTTAAAAATATTTTTTATAAATCGTGGATTTTTTAAAAATATTTTTTATAAATCGTGGATTTTTTATAAATCGTGGATTTTTTAAAAATATTTTTTATAAATCGTGGATTTTTTATAAATCGTGGATTTTTTAAAAATATTTTTTATAAATCGTGGATTTTTTAAAAATATTTTTTATAAATCGTGGATTTTTTAAAAATATTTTTTATAAATCGTGGATTTTTTAAAAATATTTTTTATAAATCGTGGATTTTTTATAAATCGTGGATTTTTTAAAAATATTTTTTATAAATCGTGGATTTTTTAAAAATATTTTTTATAAATCGTGGATTTTTTAAAAATATTTTTTATAAATCGTGGATTTTTTAAAAATATTTTTTATAAATCGTGGATTTTTTAAAAATATTTTTTATAAGTCGTGGATTTTTTAAAAATATTTTTTATAAGTCGTGGATTTTATAAAAATATTTGTTACAAGTCGTGGATTTTTTTTAAAAATATTTTTTATAAATCGTGGATTTTTTTTTTAAATATTTTTTATAAACCGTGGATTTTTTAAAAATATTTTTTATAAATCGTGGATTTTTTAAAAATATTTTTTATAAATCGTGGATTTTTTAAAAATATTTTTTATAAATCGTGGATTTTTTTTAAAATATTTTTTATAAATCGTGGATTTTTTAAAAATATTTTTCATAAAACGTGGATTTTTTAAAAATATTTTTTATTAATCGTGGATTTTTTAAAAATATTTTTTATTAATCGTGGATTTTTTAAAAATATTTTTATATAAATCTTGGATTTTTTAAAAATATTTTTTATAAATCGTGGATTTTTTAAAAATATGTTTTATAAATCGTGGATTTTTTAAAAATATTTTTATAAATCGTGGATTTTTTAAAAATATTTTTATAAATCGTGGATTTTTAAAAAATATTTATTATAAATAGTGGAGTTTTTAAAAATATTTTTTATAAATCGTGGATTTTTTAAAAATATTTTTTATAAATCGTGGATTTTTTAAAAATATTTTTTATAAATCGTGGATTTTTTAAAAATATTTTTATAAATCGTGGATTTTTTAAAAATATTTTTATAAATCGTGGATTTATTAAAAATATTTTTATAAATCGTGGATTTTTTATAAATCGTGGATTTTTAAAAAATATTTTTTATAAATCGTAAAGTTTTTAAAAATATTTTTTATAAATCGTGGATTTTTTAAAAATATTTTTTATAAATCGTGGATTTTTTAAAAATATTTTTTATAAATCGTGGATTTTTTAAAAATATTTTTTATAAATCGTGGATTTTTTAAAAATATTTTTTATAAATCGTGGATTTTTTTTAAAATATTTTTTATAAATCGTGGATTTTTTAAAAATATTTTTCATAAAACGTGGATTTTTTAAAAATATTTTTTATTAATCGTGGATTTTTTAAAAATATTTTTATATAAATCTTGGATTTTTTAAAAATATTTTTTATAAATCGTGGATTTTTTAAAAATATGTTTTATAAATCGTGGATTTTTTAAAAATATTTTTATAAATCGTGGATTTTTTAAAAATATTTTTATAAATCGTGGATTTTTAAAAAATATTTTTTATAAATAGTGGAGTTTTTAAAAATATTTTTTATAAATCGTGGATTTTTTAAAAATATTTTTTATAAATCGTGGATTTTTTAAAAATATTTTTTATAAATCGTGGATTTTTTAAAAATATTTTTTTATAAATCGTGGATTTTTTAAAAATCGTGGATTTTTTAAAAATATTTTTATAAATCGTGGATTTTTTAAAAATATTTTTATAAATCGTGGATTTTTTAAAAATATTTTTATAAATCGTGGATTTTTTAAAAATATTTTTATAAATCGTGGATTTTTTAAAAATATTTTTATAAATCGTGGATTTTTTAAAAATATTTTTATAAATCGTGGATTTTTTATAAATCGTGGATTTTTAAAAAATATTTTTTATAAATCGTAAAGTTTTTAAAAATATTTTTTATAAATCGTGGATTTTTTAAAAATATTTTTTATAAATCGTGGATTTTTTAAAAATATTTTTTATAAATCGTGGATTTTTTAAAAATATTTTTATAAATCGTGGATTTTTTTTAAAATATTTTTTATAAATCGTGGATTTTTTAAAAATATTTTTCATAAAACGTGGATTTTTTAAAAATATTTTTTATTAATCGTGGATTTTTTAAAAATATTTTTATATAAATCTTGGATTTTTTAAAAATATTTTTCATAAAACGTGGATTTTTTAAAAATATTTTTTATAAATCGTGGATTTTTTAAAAATATTTTTTATAAATCGTGGATTTTTTAAAAATATTTTTTATAAATCGTGGATTTTTTAAAAATATTTTTATAAATCGTGGATTTTTTAAAAATATTTTTATAAATCGTGGATTTTTTAAAAATATTTTTATAAATCGTGGATTTTTTATAAATCGTGGATTTTTAAAAAATATTTTTTATAAATCGTGGAGTTTTTAAAAATATTTTTTATAAATCGTGGATTTTTTAAAAATATTTTTTATAAATCGTGGATTTTTTAAAAATATTTTTTATAAATCGTGGATTTTTAAAAATATTTTTTATAAATCGTGGATTTTTTAAAAATATGTTTTATAAATCGTGGATTTTTTAAAAATATTTTTATAAATCGTGGATTTTTTAAAAATATTTTTATAAATCGTGGATTTTTTAAAAATATTTTTATAAATCGTGGATTTTTTATAAATCGTGGATTTTTAAAAAATATTTTTTATAAATCGTAAAGTTTTTAAAAATATTTTTTTTAAATCGTGGATTTTTTAAAAATATTTTTTATAAATCGTGGATTTTTTAAAAATATTTTTTATAAATCGTGGATTTTTTAAAAATATTTTTTATAAATCGTGGATTTTTTAAAAATATTTTTTATAAATCGTGGATTTTTTAAAAATATTTTTTATAAATCGTGGATTTTTTAAAAATATTTTTATAAGTCGTGGATTTTTGTAAAAATATTTTTTATAAGTCGTGGCATTTTAAAGATATTTTAATAAGTCGTGGCATTTTAAAGATATTTTAATAAATCGCGAATTTTTTTAAAAAATATTTTTTATATGTCATGGATTTTTTAAAAAATATTGTTTTATAAGTCGTGGATTTTTAAATTTTTTTAATAAGTCGTGGATTTTTAAATTTTTTTAATAAGTCGTGGATTTTTTAAATATATTTTTTATAAGTCGTGGATTTTTTAAAAATATTTTTTTATAAGTCGTGGATTCTTTAAAAATATTTTTTATAAGTCGTGGATTTTTTTAAATATTTTTTATAAGTCGTGGATTTTTTTTTAAATATTTTTTATAAATCGTGGATTTTTTATAAATGCTTTTCATAAATCGTGTATTTTTTAAAAATATTTTTATAAGACGTGGATTTTTTAAAAATATTTTTCATTAGTCGTGGATTTTTTTAAAATAATTTTAGTAAGTCTTGGATTTTTTTAAAAATATTTTTTATAAGTCTTGTATTTTTTTTAAAAATATTTTTTATAAGTCGTGTATTTTTTAGAAATATTTTTTATAAATCGTTAATTGTTTAAAAATACGTTTTTAAAGGTCGTGTTTTTTTTTAAATATTTTTTATGAGTCGTGGATTTTTTAAAGATATTTTTATAAGTCGTGGCTTTTTTTAATTTTTTTATAAGCTGTGAATTTAAAAAAAATATTTTTTATAAATTGTACTTTTTTATAAATATTTTTTATAAGTTGTACATTTTTGATAATTATTTTTTAAAATTCGCACATTTCTTATAGGTCGTAGATTTTTTAAAAAATATTTTTTTTATAGATCCTGGAATTTTTAAAAATATTTATTTAGGTAGTGGATTGTTTATAAATATTTTTTTGTTGTTTGGATTGGATTTGGATTTTTTATTTTTATTTTACTACAACATGGTTTTTTAACCTAAAATTTGCAGACCACGATACTGGCTAACAAATTTAGTCGAAAAACCATGCCTATTAAATTTCCTGTCAATTTTCTATTTTACAACAAATCAAAACAAAAAAACTTTTTCAATGATTTGCCATCAAGTTAATCCACAAACACATAAACACATATGTCAATACACGCATATCTAACGTGTTGTGGTTTTGATGTTCTACCAAATTCTGGCCAAAACAACAAAAAACCACAATAAGCTTATGAAAAACGTTAATTTGTGGAATATGCGAGGCAGGTATTTATGTTTTCCTCTTCCAACACCGAAGAACAATAGACAGACAGACAATTCGCTGGCAGTAGTCGATAGAATTGGGTGGGTGTTCCAGGTTGTAGAGGGCACATTAAATCTGCCCATTTTAATTCAAACTAACGAGCTAAAGTGTTTGCTGTTGATTGAGGTGGCTTAAAAACGCCACAGCCACAATACTCAGCATCAATGCGGTTTAGGGTTGGGCTGTGTTGGGAACGACGACTTTTTGTGTTTTTGGCACTACAACACTTTGGCCAGAAAATGCATTGCCACACCATCACTACAAACGATGAATGTATGGCGAATGTTGTTAAGTAACAAAGGTTTTGGTTTGGTGGGGGTAGTTTAACAATTCATTCATTTGAGGTGATATTTTGGGTAAGGGACTTTTAAATAGCGTAGAATCTTATCATTGTCATTATAAAACAAAGGCAGACAAGTTAACCATTGAGTGGTTGGAACTATGGCAACATCAAGCATTAAGTTAGGAAATCCCCACCGTTAAATGGAAAGGATATAACAAAATTGTTAGAGATGGCTTACGGTGAATGTTAGGCTTGTAATTAAATGTTGTTGAAAAGCCATGATTATAAATTTAAACGTCCTGAAAATATACTTGATGGTCGTTGAAAAAATACATACTTACTTAGTTGGCTCTCTACAGGACATTTGTTCCATAAGCCGAACTAAGAAAATATGTCCACTCTTCTGTATTTGTTGCTTTGCTTTTCCAATTTGGAATATCATGCTTTTCGATCTCATCTTCCGCTTGTTTGCTCCCTCGATGCCTTGACCTTTCAGTTCTGCGTGTACCTCCATATGGCAAGAGTTTATACGCCTTTTAAGCGTATCGCTCATTCTTCTGATATGAACTAGACAAATCAATTCAGGTATCTCGATACTGGTATCGTTGCTCACTGTTTTATCTGCAGTGTGCCATTACTCATGCTTCCGAACCATACCATTAGCACGGGTAGAATCAGTGTTTTGTAAAGTGTTATTTTTGTTAGACGAGAAGTGGCTTTGTTTTTAAACTGCTAATTTAGCCTAAAGCAGCATCTGTTGGCCAATACAATTCTTTTTATTTCACAATTGATGTTGTTTGTTTGTTGTGTTTATAACGGTGCTGTGGCTGACGAAGTTTTTAACTACCTCAACATTTTGGGAACCAACTTCCACAGTTGGTCAGAGTTCCAATTGATGCATTGCGTGTCTGCACCATCAACTTGGTCTTATTGCCGTTTTCTGCCAGACCCAATTTAACAGATTCTCCTTCGACTTTTGTGTCATATCTTTTGACGTTTGCATCTCGTAAAGCCTTTTGCAGCAGGATTTGAAGAGATCACACGAAATGTTGTCCACTTTTTTGAAACCTCTTTTGATAGTGAACTGTTTCAATAGGTTATTTCTTTCCGGTCCGGGTATAAGTTAAAGTCATTTTACAACGCCGAATGATCTTTTTGGCGATAACAAATTCAGAAATGGCTTGGAATACCTTTGAACGTAGGATGTTGTCGAAGACTGCTTTATAACCGACAAACAGTTGGTAAGTGTCGATGTGCATCTCTTGAGGCTTATCCAGGATTTGCCGCAGGGTATGGCCCAATTATTTCGCTGACCATTGGCTGTAGTCGTTCGCACAATATGTCTGACACTATCTTGTAAGCAATAGCGAAAGACTTATGCCCCTATAGTTAGAGAATACAGTCATATCTCCTTTTCTTGTGGACGGGACAGAAGATGCTCAGGTTCCAATCGTCGGGTAAGTGTTCTTCTAGCTGATGCATACACCTTATCAGGGTGTCGCCTCCTTTTTGAATACCTCGGCTGGTAAGGCATCTGTTCCTGCTGCCTTATTATTCTTCAACCTGTTTATTGCTGTATTTGTCTCTTCTTTGCCGGGCGGTATACATACATTCAGTACTATCTTCCGTGATTGCATCTGTGGTATATTCGTTGTCTTCGCTACTATTGGATACCAACAGTTTGGAAAAACACTCTTTCCATATCCTGAGCACACTACCTTGCTGGTCTCTACAGGAGAATGAGCCTTTACCAAAGCTATATGTTTGATGTTTCACTCTTTTGTAGAACTTTCGGACTTCATTGTGGCTTCTGTACATTTCGATTTTTTCACACTCCCGCTTTTCCATTATTCTCTTTTTTCTGAGGAAAAGACGTTTCTATTTCCTGCTTTTCTCACAATACCTCTCTCGTGCGCTACGCGTTCCTACTGATTGTATAGTAGACCTATATGCCGCATTCATCTCTTCGGTAGCAGCACGACACTCCTGGTCATACCATGGATTCCTTTGTGGAGGTCTCTGGTATCCAAGTATGGATTTTGCGGTTGTTTGTATAAAGTGAGCAATACTTTGCAACGGTGCTGAAATATTATCGGGACGAGGAGTGCATTGCTTAAGCATTTGGGCCAGTTGAATTGAAGATGCTATAGCTTTTTTGTGATTTCAGCTTACCGATGTCCAACTTCCATGTAGTGTCAGTTCGTAGTTTATTTGTTACGTTTAATCGGGTACGTACGTGTCTTTGCTGCAACAAGGTGGTGGTACGAGTCTATGTTTGGTCCTCGGTACGATCGTACGTCCAACACGCACGATAAATGTCTTCCATCTATCATAACGAGGTCAATTTGATTTCTTGTTTTCTGGTCTGAAGACAGCCAAATGTCCCTATGAATATCGAGATGCTTAAATCTGGTACTGCTATCCACCGTGTTTTTTGCCGCTGCAAAGTCTATCAGCCTCATACCATTGTCATATGTTTTACTGTGGAGACTGAATTTACTGTTAGGCCAAAGATATTCTCCTTTCCAATTTTGGCATTAAAATCGCCTAGAATCATTTTAATGTAATGGGTAACGGTCATAAAATATATTTTTGGTTTGTTCGTTCTTGTCTTCAGTGGGAGTATGAGCGCAAATAAAACTGATGTTGAAAATTGTAGCTATTATCCGAATTGTATCAAGTCTTTCATTCATTGGGGTACTGAGGTGAAACTGGAGACCAGATGTTTTAAATTCCGACCAACCACAAATTCGCAACCAAAAATATAATTTATGGATGGATTGATACATCGTATTTCCTGTATGGTAGTAGTATCGGCCTTGTACTTTTTAAATACATCTGTCAATGCGTAAACTGAACCTTTTCTATAAAGAGGGCGAATATTCCATCTGCGGGATCCGTCGACTTTAGAGGGATTTGATTGTTTTTCTTTTTCTTTGTTTTTTTATGGTACGTTGCTTTTTGGAGGAGTGGGATACTAGCTCAACCCCAATTTTTAATGTTTTTATGGGTGAACGCGTGACACATGTTAGCTTACTGCACTGAAGGCAGCTGCCTAGGTGACAACACGGTGTCCACTTAAGCTGAAAGGGGGACCAAGATAGGTCCCGGGCTTTGCATGTTAAACTTTGAAAAATATCCTTAAAAATCCACGTTGAAAAAAAAAAATAAATCCACGTTGACGATATATTTTTAACAAATCCACCTTGAAAAAAATAATAAATCCACGTTAAAAATATATTTTTAAAAAAATACACGATTATTGGTCTAAAGATCCTTGAAAAATATTCTTTAAAAAATCCACGATTATTGGTCTAAAGGTCCCTGAAAAAATATTCTTTAAAAAATCCTCGATTATTGGTCTGAAGGTCCTTGAAAAGTATTCTTTAAAAAAATCCACGATTATTATTGGTCTGAAGGTCGTCGAAAAAATATTCTTTAAAAAATCCCCGATTATTGGTCTGAAGGTCGTTGAAAAAATATTCTTTAAAAAATCCACGATCATTGGTCTGAAGGTCGTTGAAAAATATTCTTTAAAAAATTCACGATTATTGGTCTGAAGGTCGTTGAAAAAATATTCTTTAAAAAATCCACGATTATTGGTCTGAGAAATATTCTTTGAAAAAACCAGGTAATTGGCATGAAGGTCCTTGAAAAATATTTTTTAAAAATCCACGATAATTGGTCTGGAGGTCCTTGAAAAAATATTCTTTAAAAAATCCACGATTATTGTTCCTTGAAAAAGTATTCTAAAAAAAGTCCACGATTATTGGTCTTATGGTTGGTGAAAAATATTCTATAACAAGTCCACGATGAAAGGCCTGAAGGTCCTTGAACAAATATCCTTTAAAAAATCCACGGTTATTGGTTTGAAGGTCCTTGAAAAAATATTCTTTAAAAAATCCACGATTATTGGTCCTTGAAAAAGTATTCAAAAAAAGTCCACGATTATTGGTCTTATGGTTGGTGAAAAGTATTCTTTAAAAAATCTACGATTAGTGGTCTGATGGTTCTTTAAAAAATCCACGATTATTGGTCTGATGGTTCTTGAAAAAATATTCGTTAAAAAATCCACGTTTATTGGTCTGAGGGTCCTTGGAAAAATATTTTTTAAAAAATCCACGATTGTTGATCTGATGGTTCTTGAAAAATATTCTTTGAAAAATCCACGATTGTTGGTCTGATGGTTGGTGAAAAAATATTATTTAAAAAATCCACGATTATTGGTATGATGGTTGATGAAAATACTCTTTAAAAAATCCACGTTTATTGGTCTGATGGTTGGAAGAAAAATATTCTATAAAAAATTCACGATTATTGGTATGATGGTCCTTAAAAATATTCTTTAAAAAATCTACTATAATTGGTCTGAAGGTCCTTGAATAATATTCTTTAACAATTCCACGATTATTGGTCTGAAGGTCCTTAAAAATATTCTTTAAAAAATCCACTATAATTGGTCTGAAGGTCCTTGAATAATATTCTTTAACAAGTCCCCGATTATTGGTCTGAAGGTCTTTGAAAAAATATTCTTTAAAAAATCCATGATTATTGGTCTGAAGGTCCTTGAAAAAATATTCTTTGAAATATCCACCATTATTGGTCTAAAGGTCCTTGAAAAAATATTCCACGATTATTGGTCTGAAAATTTTTCTTTAAAAATCCACGATTATTGGTCTGAAAATTTTTCTTTAAAAATCCACGATTATTGGTCTGAAAATTTTTCTTTAAAAATCCACGATTATTGGTCTGAAAATTTTTCTTTAAAAATCCACGATTATTGGTCTGAAAATTTTTCTTTAAAAATCCACGATTATTGGTCTGAAAATTTTTCTTTAAAAATCCACGATTATTGGTCTGAAAATTTTTCTTTAAAAATCCACGATTATTGGTCTGAAAAATTTTCTTTAAAAATCCACGATTATTGGTCTGAAAATTTTTCTTTAAAAATCCACGATTATTGGTCTGAAGGTCCTTGAAAAATATTCTTTAAAAAATCCACGATTATTGGTCCTTGAAAAAGTATTCTAAAAAAAGTCCACGATTATTGGTCTTATGGTTGGTGAAAAATATTCTTTAAAAAATCCACGATTATTGGTCCTTGAAAAAGTATTCTAAAAAAAGTCCACGATTATTGGTCTTATGGTTGGTGAAAAATATTCTTTAAAAAATCCACGATTAGTGGTCTGTCTGATGGTTCTTGAAAAAATATTCTTTAAAAAATCCACGATTATTGGTCTGAGGGTCCTTGGAAAAATATTTTTTAAAAAATCCACGATTATTGGTCTGAGGGTCCTTGGAAAAATATTTTTTAAAAAATCCACGATTGTTGATCTGATGGTTCTTGAAAAAATATTCTTTGAAAAATCCACGATTGTTGGTCTGATGGTTGGTGAAAAAATATTATTTAAATCCACGATTATTGGTATGATGGTTGATGAAAATACTCTTTAAAAAATCCACGTTTATTGGTCTGATGGTTGGTAGAAAAATATTCTATAAAAAATTCACGATTATTGGTATGATGGTTGGTTAAAAAATATTCTTAAAAAATTCGCGATTATTGGTCTAATGGTTTGTGAAAAATATTCTGTAAAAAATCTAGGATTAATGGTCTGATGGTACTTGAAAAAATATTCTTTAAAAATCCACGATTATTATTCTAATGGTCCTTAAAAATATTCTTTACAAATCCACGATTATTGGTCTAATGGTCCTTGAAAAATATTCTTTAAAAACCCACGCCTATTGCTGTGATGATCATTAAAAATTTATTTTAATAATGACGATTTTTGAAATTCATGACGTATAACTGTTGTTGTCAAATTCCATTTACCCTTGGTAATCTGTAAATTTGTTTACCAAATGTCAAACATTACTTCCCCCCAAAAACAACTAAAACGATAGCAAATCAAATCAAACCAAATGATATCGAAATTAGTTCATCCACTGTTTGGATGATTTATTGCAATGTAGGCAGTATGTCAGTAAAATTGTATTTTTCTAATTGCTGAGACGATAATTGTTGTGATTTTCCTTTTGATTTAAATTTTCACTGATATGACCAATGGTAGGTAGTTAGAGGAAAAAAGCGGACATTGAAAAGAAACCAAACAAATATTAAAATGTTGAATGAATGAGTAATGCTGCTCGATTAGTTTCCATCAAACAAATGGGTGTGAGTATATGCGAGTTTGTGTGTCTGGATAACGAATGTGTTTTTGTTTGTATATGTGTGTATTTTTGCCAGTAGTGGTAGTGGTCCTAGCAACTGAATATTTAGTGATTAGAATGCAAGGCGTATTTTAACTACGGTTGTGGAGGGTTTTTGGACAAAAACACCAGTACCACTACCGACAACAGCCAGCATGTCAGTGACGAATGACCATTACCCATCGCAAAACCAAGCATTACCACGAACCACCACTACCAGCACAAATGAATCAGAATTTGCATCTAAACCCGGGATTTCTAGACACAACTAGACGAACAGACAGACAGAAATTTGCAAGGCAAAAAAAAACGAAATTCAACAGAAAAAAATTTTAGCAAGAACATGAACAGTTACATGACTGACTGTTGTATGATGACCCATTTACATACATACACGGATAATGGTGGCTAACTGATGGTTTCTGGCTGTGTGTTACGGCCTGTGCCAACATGCCAATTTAATTTAAAGCCAAATTTATTAGCCAACATTTCGACAACGTCGTCGTGTCGAGAGTCTTTTCCTTTCTCGTTCGGATTCTCATTTGTTTATTCTGCTTTGCATATCATTTATTTTTTCTCCCCCTTTTTTTGGCAATGTAATGTTGTGCGCCGTTATTACGATTATTGCCACTAAAATGATCGATCAGCTTTCATGATTGAATGAACAGCAATGATGGGGCCAGCAGTAGCAGCAGCAGGAAAACATTATCTCGCTTCCTAAATGTTCATATTGTGGTCAGCCACTGTTCGTTCGTTCATGGCAATGGCAGAGGCAAATGCAAATTTTTATTATGAAAACAACAACATTTTAATCTTATTTTGTTGATATCCAAACTCAACTAAAAACATACAATGATGTTGTTATAATACCCAATAGAGAGCAGCTGTAATGAGGCAAGCTCATTTGTTGTTGTTATTTTATTCTGTTTTAGTTGAAATAATATAAAATTTGAAATTTTAATGGGAAAAAATTAACTGTGTTAAATATTTTTACATAATGGGATTTTAGGATCCTGTGTGGAGAAGGCAATGAAGAATTAAGGTGGGGTACATACCCCAATAACGTATGCTACCAACAACCATTCCAAGAGAGATTTTTCGTATAGCAATGAGTGTATCTACCATAGGGCGAACAATTTTTATACCCTACACCACTATGTGGTAAGGGGTATTATGTGTTAGTGCATTTGTATGTAATATACAAAAGGAAGCGAGATAGACCCATAGTTCCTTCTAGGGATATACATAGAATCACTTTCTGAGTCGATTTATGCATGTCCGTCCGTCCGTCCGTCCGTTCGCAACATACAGGTCGCATTTGTTGACCGATTTCGCTGAAAATTGGGGAATACCATTTTTTAGCCGTCGGAAGATCAAGTTCGAAGATGGGCTATATCGGTCCAAGTTTTGGTATAGCCCCCATATAACGGTACCTCCCGATTTAAGGTATTTTAAGGATCTTAGCCGCATTTGTTGCCCAAACCAGCTGAAATTTTACATTTGAGGTTCCCAATGGCCGCGAAATTGCTCCACTAAAAATTGTCAAGATAGGTCCACGGTTCGGTATAGTCCCCATATAACGATACCTCCCGATTTAAGGTATATCAGGAACAAGAAGTTCAAACCCCGTAGAGTGAAACAGGGAGTTCCCCAAGGTGGGGTGATATCCCCGGAACTGTTTAACCTCTACCTCTCCTGTATTCTGTCCCCTCCACACGGCATCGAGATCGTAACGTATGCGGATGATTGCACGATCCTGGCGTCAGGTACCTATCCTGATGACATCTGTGAGAGACTGAACAACTATTTAACCGATCTTACCACCTTTTTCCATTCGAGGAATATGTAGATTTCCGCCACAAAATCAACAGCCACTCTGTTCACCACATGGACAGCGCAGTTTGGAAGAGAATTGAATGTCGTGGTCGACGGTAGCCGAATTCCGCCCACAAACTGTCCCAAAATTTTCGGGGTCACATTCGACACTGCGACAAACTGAAAAGTAGGAACAAGGTCCTCAAGTCCCTAGCTGGCAGCACTTGGGGTGCAGATAAAGAAACCTTGTTGACCACATATAACGCGATAGGTCGGTCTGTGGTAAGCTATGCGGCGCCAGTTTGGTCCCGGGATTATGTGATACGAATTGGAAAAAGATTCAAACCTGCCAGAATGCCGCCCTGAGAACAGCAACAGGGTGCCTCCTTAAGTCTTCAGTGGACCATCTACATGTTGAGGCAAAGATTCTTCCACTAAAGCAACACAATGAGATGCTTTCGTTGCAATACTTGCTTGGGTGTTACCGTCCCAATCACCGTCTGCTGGCTAGGGCCGACACATTCAGGCATATCTGGAAGGATATTCATGTTCTAGAGACGGAGGTCCAACAAAATAGGAGAGAACCCCTAGATCAACAGGCATATCAAGCAGGTTTAAATAGTATTCACACGGATGCAGTTGCTAAGGCCATAAGCAAATATAGTGTGAATAAAGTCCTCGAAATACATCCCCCATCTAGCCCCCCCATCAGCTGCCACGGCAAACTAGAGTAGTTTTAGTTCAACTACGATCGGGATATTGCAGTCACCTAAATACTTATTGGGCGGAAATCGACCGCGCCGTGCAAGACATCTGCCCAGTATGTGGCATAGGCCCGCACGACACAAAACACATTTTCAACTGCCAGCCAAACCTACTCATCTAACTCCAGTGGATCTGTGGTTACATCCCATCGAAGCAGCCACTTTCCTTGAACTGGAGATAGACCCAGAGCCAGATTGAACAGAAGAACGAACATACAAACATAATAATAAACACTGTTACAACAACAACTAAGTACCAAATTTCAGCTATTTCGGTAAAACAATGTGGATATCCTTCAAAATGCTTAAATTCGGGTGGTACCGTTATATGGGGACTATATCACAACGTCGATCTATACCGACAAATTTGTGGCGGAAAGAAGACTAAATAGCAAATTTCCCATATTTCGGTAAGATAATGTGCCTAAAACCTTTAAAATACCAAAAATCAAGAGGTACGCTCCTATGGGGGATATAGGAAAACGTGGACCTATACTGATAATTCTTGTCTGGAATATTTTATAACCCAATGGAAAACTAAATAAAAATTTCATTCATTTCGGTAGGATGTTGACGTCACAACCTTCAGAATTACGAAAATCGGGAGGTACCGTTCTATGGGGGCTATATCGAAACGTGTAACTATACCGACGAATTTTAAGCGGAAAGGTTATTACCTCCAAGGTAAATACCAAATTTCAGAATTTTGGTGGCTGAAATTTCACGAAAATCTGGAGGTACCGTTCTATGGGGGCCATAATATGGCGTGGTCATGTACCAAGAAATTTCTGGAGGAATGTTGTATACCCCCAACAAACACTAAATCCAAATTTCAGCCATTTCGGTGGAATATTGAGGCCGAAACCTTCAAAATACCGAAAATCGGGAGATACCGTTCTATGGGAGCCATATTAAGGCGTGGACATGTGCCGAGAAATTTCTGGGAGAAAGTCGAATACCCTAAACAAAGAATAAATACCAAATTTCAGCCATGGCAAGGGGTTATTGTGACCACAACCTTCAAATTACCGAAAATCGGGGGTATCGTTCTATGTGGCTATATTATGGCGTGGACCTGTACCGAGAAATTTCTGGGGGAATACAAAATTTGACGACTTAATACAAAATTTGAGTCATTTCAGTGGAGTATTGAGTCCAAAACCCTCAAAATACCGAAAATCCGGAGGTACCGTTCTATGGGGGGCTATATGAAGGCGTGTACCTATTTCTGTGGAAAAGTATAATATCTCCAACGGAGACTAAGTACCAAATTTCAGCTATTTCGGAGTGAAAATGAGGCTAAAACCTTCAAAATACCGAAAATCGGGTGGTACCGTTCTATGGGAGCTATATCAAAGCGTGGACCAATATAGAAACATCCATACTATCCCCTCATACCAATTGCGGATATTATTCGAATGTTCGACACAACTTTCGAAAACGATATCACATTCGAAGAATTGGCAATTGTTTTTCGGGTGTACACAAGCACGTTGTTCTTTTGTTCGTCAAAAGTTTAAAAACGATATCGTTTTCGAACATTTGGCGAATGTTTTTTCTTCACAAGAAAAATTGTTTCGAGAAACATTTTTTACTTTGAAAATTTTTTTGTTTCAAAAAAAAAATTTACGTTGTTTGTAAAAAATTCCCATTTGCTTTTTTCAAATAATTTCGATATAAATGCTACGTATAATATAGACAATAAGTGTTGATAAAGACAACATATGGGTAGGTTGCCAAACACAAGACAACAATGTTTATCAACAGTTAAATATCGCGTCGCAAACATAAAGAAATAAAAACGGAAAAGGTATATAACAGAAACTCCACAAAAAATGTTTTTCGCCACTATCGTAAAACTATCGTCAATCATTCGCTAATAATATTATTAACGATATTCGAAATCGAAGGATTTCCTGCCACAAACTGAGCGACGAGTGAATCGTTTTTAATTCATTCTCGTGTGTCGTTCTCGAACAAAATATCCGCAAAACTCTCGAGAAACATTCGAAAACGATATCGTTTTCGATAGCAATGGTATGGGGGGTATACCCTCCATAATATGGTGGAGGGTATAACAAAAGTTTGGGTTGCCCTATTGAAATAGCTTACATTTTACATAGCAACGGCGTGATGAATACTGACGACAGGGTTTAACGTGGTTTTGTCTTTGGCTGGGGTAAGTTCAGTCGCCATGAGGACACACTAAACTTTACGGAATGAAAAGGCGAGAAATCTCCCTTACCTGGGGGCTTAAATAAGATAATTATTGATGTAAACTAATTTATAATATACTGATGTAGAAATACGATAAGATGTGTTTGAATAGCCAAAGGTAGATCGGATAATTGACGCTGGGGATAGGCAACTTGGATTGAGTATTGGTAGTTGGAAGCTTCGTACGAGGAAAGTGGCTGATGACGGGGTGATCGGTGCTCCACGATTCGTTGTTTAGTTCGGATGGAGGCGGTTTGTCGAGGACCGGCAGCTCGACGACTTGGTTTTCTGATGCGCAGATGCTCTGGAACTGGATGATTCGCTGTTCAGTGGTAGACGATTTAAAAATGATCGACTCAGTGATTCGTTGCCGGGTAGTAGGCGGTTTGATGTTGATCGGGAACTAGAATTACTCTACAGTTTTTATTCTGTCGATTAACTGAAATTGTATTGTACTCTTAAAGCACTCTTCCCAAAGAATGCATGTTACGGGTTGTGTTGCTGTTGGGTAGTGGGGCTTTGCTCTTCTTGGTTTTATGTACGTGACCATTTTGTCACTTTACAAGGATGATTGGCGGCTGTTTGGGAATATTCCTGAAGAGAATTGTCAGTGTAGGTCCACGTGTTGATATAGCTCTCCAAATGAACGGCACCGTCAAATTTTCGGTATTTTGAAGGTTTAAGCCTCATTACCCACCCAAATGGCTGAAATTTTGGATTAAGACTTCATGGGGCTACAAAACTTACCGGCAGAAAATTTTCGGCACCCATAGGAAGGAAACCGCCCGTTTTTGGACGTTTTCGGCCCGCCCGAACTTAACTCCATAGTATGACAATAAGCATTGAAACAATCATTTAGTTGGCTCCAAGCCATAAGAACGGGTTTTAGACTCCGAGAGTCAGGATCGTTGTGAAGTTCACACTTAAAACTAATTGAGTCGACTTGAATTAAATGACAAGTGTGGCGTAAGCGATTGCATGCCCACTTCCTTCATGTTTGACTCTTTATCCGTTATATTACAAAGTAGGGACGCATGTACTGAAGGCATTTTTCCTCTGGGCGGTCTGGCGATATACACAGGTGGTTTAAAGGTGGAGGAAGGCACTTGCGCCACACTGTGGTTCAGGAACCGTCGCCGATTGTTTATTTCTATATGGGATTCGACACATAAAGAAACTAAAAAACGACTATTTTTTTTTCGCAATTTTGGAAAATAATTAATTTTTGCAAATTTCTGGTGATAGAAATAGCTATATCTCGGAAACTATAACAGATATTGTGTTCATTGTTTTTTGTTAGGTAGGTTTGTTGTCGTGAAGAACCGTTTCAATAAATTACCGTAGCATTTTTAAATTGTGGTGAAATTAAAAGCGATACAAATACAAACATGTGCGCACTACGGTAACAGCCGGAACACGGCTGCTGTGTGGTTCCAGGTCAATTCGGTACGAGATAACCCGCTGACGTGGGTTTGCGTAATTTGACAGTTGATATTTCCAGCAGTCACGAAACTTCTCCGCCAAAAATTTTTAACATTGTTCCATATTTTGGGTTTAGCTCCCACATAACGGTACATCACGATTTTCAGTATTTTGAGGATTTTAGCAACATTTTTTGACCGATCTTCCTGTAATTTGATATTTGAGGTTTCTATTGGTCTGAAAACATTCCCATCAATAATGTTCAATATAGGTCCATGGTTTGAGGATTTTGTCTAAATTTTTTGACTGAATTACCTGTTACATTTGAGGTCTTAAGTGGTCGCAAAACCTCTAAATCAAAAATTGTATTAAAATAGTCCCCATATAACGGTACCTCACGATCTTAGGTGTTTTAAGGAGTTTACCTGCATTTCTTGATCGAACTATTTGACATTTGAGGTCCTAAGTGTTCGCAAAATATACCATTGAAAGATAATCACCATATAAAGGTGCCGCCAGATTGTGTATATTTTCTGACCTAATTAACTATTTGGGATGTCCGTGGCCATAAGATATCTGTACCTAAAATGTGGTCTGAAAAGGAAACTAATTATTCCGAACTTAGCTAAAACGTCAAAGTGAAAATTTGATCCATCGAATGCAGGATAAGGGTTAAATGATTCAACTCAAAAATCGTCTGTAAACTAATTTAGTAAACATTATGTCTTCCCTCTTTAAATATGTTCACATAACATTACAAGAATTGTGCCTCTAATAACCTTTACTTTTCGCCACATTCGTCTCTATTTATTTGTCATTTTCAGTCTCCTTTGAAAAAACAGTGCTTCACATCCAACTGTCACAATTTTGTTTTGACAATAAATTCATTAAAATTCATTTAAACAAATGAAACATTAACAGGCTCTGACTGACTCTTCAGTTGCTGTTCTCCCCATTAAGGGGGGATTAGTTGTGTAGTTTCAACTTACCTTCATTATCATTATGATGACCGAGCGATAATCACTGGATGCAATCAAGTGGAGTGGGAATAAGAAGAAGAACACAAGCAGCAGCAGCAGTTGTACCTAATCGTAATAAAAAAGGAACACCAGAGGACGGCAACACAAACAAAACTTAATTCAACATCTTTTGCAGATTTTTAGACACTCTCCAACATGCCGACAGTCATTTTTCATATGGACAACAGGGATTTCATTACTGTCAACCATTGGGGAAAGGAAAAGAATGAAAAAAAAAACCAAAACATAACAACAAAGAATGAGGTTCCTTTTTGGCGGTGTACCCATTGTCCAGAACACTAACCTTACTTTGCAAACTTCTCTGGTAATGTTGTTGTTGTTGTTGTTGTTGTTGCCGTTGCTGTTTCTGCTACTGCTGTTGCTGTGGCTGTGTTAACTAAGTTTTAATGACTTTTAAAAATAATTCCCGGCTTTTTTTCAACTGTCCTTTTCTTTGTCATTTTCGCCTTCCTTCTTGGTGTACTCCAACAGGAAGTAGATTAAGAAAAATAAGTGGTTAGGAAGAACAGAAAAAAGCAAAGGAGACATTCAAGAGTTAAGTTTGTCTTTAAGAAATGCCTGTAAATACCTTTTAATATGCCAAGTCGTTTATGTTAATTAATATTCCTATTTTCAAAGCGGTGGGGTCAGAGGTGAGATTTTGCTAAAAAGCAAAGGGAAGAGGGAGTACGAGTGATTTTTTTCAATGACTTGTTTAAACTTCAAATTATTACAATTAAGTGGCATTTGGTTTTAAAGGATTAAAAAGAATTTAATTTAATGTTTTTTTTGGTTAGGCTTATTATAACCCTCCACCATCCTATGGAGGATATATTAAGTTTGTCATTACATTTGTAACGCATTGAAACAACCATTTCCGACTCTATACTGTATATAATCATCCTATCTTTCACAAAGATTGAACTATAGTGCTGTATTTTTACCAAGGAACGGTCCTAATCGGCTTTAACATGGCAAAGTACAAGATTTATCTTGGTCCCTCTCATCTCAACTGGACACTGACCTCACCGTGGTGTCACCTGGGGTAGCTGCCTTTAACGCCCGTTAAAGGTAGTGAGCTAAAATGTGCCGCGCGTTCACCCCTAAGAACCTTAAAAACTTGGGTTTGGGCGCCGGGTTAGTAACCCTCCCCTAGAAAAAAGCAGCCAACTATGAAAAAACAAAAGAGAAGAAAAACAAATCCCTCTAAAGTTGACGACCCCCGCAAACGTTTTAAGGACCATGATCGGCGAATCTGCATCTGGAATGTTCGCACTATTTATAGAAAAGGTGCAGTTTACACATTAGCAGATGTACTTGAAAAGTACAAGCCTGACACTACTGCCATACAGGAAATACGATGGAATGGGAAAAGCGTCACAACAACACCTCAAGGTGACGCACTGTATTATAGTTGCCATGACTAAAGCATGAGTTTGGTTGCGGATTTGTAGTTTGTCGGAGGTTAAAACATCTGGTCTCCAGCTTCACACCCGTAAACGAAAGACTTGCTACAATATGTTTAAAACCAAAATTCTTCAACATTAGCCTTATCTGCGCACATGCTTCAACCGAAAACAAGGACGAACAGACCAAAGATATATTCTTCGAGCACTTAAAAGAAACATATGACCGTTGTCCTGTCCATGATTTTAAAATTATTCTAGGCGATTTTAATGCCAAAATTGGAAAGGAGAATATCTGTGGCCCAACAGTCGGGAAATTCAGTCTCCACAGTAAAACATCTAATAATGGAATGAGGCTGATAGACTTCACAGGGGCAAAAACAGTAGCAGTACCAGATTTAAGCATCTTGATATTCATAAGGGCACCTGGCTGTCGCCAGATCAAAGAACAACAAATCAAATTGATCACGTTGTGATAGATGGAAGATATTCATCGAGCATGCGATCGTTCCCAGGTACAAACATAGACACGGACCACTACCTTGTTGCAGCAAAGGTACTTACCAGATTAAATATAACAAATAAAGTACGAAAAGACACAACACGGAAGTTGGACATCGGTAAGCTGCAATCACAACAGATAGCCACAGCATATTCCACTCAACTGGCTCAACTGCTTAATCAAAGCACTCCTCGTCCCTATAACATATTAGGACAATGGCAAAACATTGCCCACTCCATGCAAACAGCCGCAAAATCAGTACTTGGATACCAGAGATCTCCACCATGGTATGACCAGGAGTGTCGTGCTGCTACCGAAGAAACAAATGCGGCATATAGGGCTACTTTACAATCAGTAGCAACTCGTAGCGCACGAGAGGGGTATCGGGAGAAAAGGAGAGAAGAGAAACGTATTTTCCGCAGGAAAAAGAGAGAGATAGAAAAGCGGGAGTGTGAAAAAATCGAGATGTACAGGAGCCAGAATGAAGTCCGAAAATTCTACCAAAGAGTGAAACATCAAACTGGCGGCTTTGGTACAGGCACATCCTCCTGTAGAGACCAGCAAGGTGATTTGGTAAATGATACAGATAGTGTACTATGAAAAGAGCATTTTTCCAAACTGTTGGTATCCAATAGTAAAGAAGTTGACAAAGATATCACAGATCCAATCGCAGAAGAAGGTACTGAATATATACCACTCGGTCAAGATGAGGTAAAGACTGCAATAAACTGGCTGAAGAATAATAAGGCAGCAGGAGCCGATGGCCTACCAACCGAGCTGTTCAAAACCGGATGCGACACTCTGATAAGGTGTATGCATCAGCTAGTTAGAACCATATAGTAGGAAGAACCCGTACCCGACGATTGGAACCTGAGCATGCTGTGTCCCGTCCACAAGAAAGGAGATAAGACTGTATGCTCCAACTATAGGGGATACTGTGCGAACGACTAAAGTCTATGGTCAACGAAATAATTGGACCACGCCAATGCGGCTTTAGACCTGGCAAGTCCACCATTGACCAGATATTTACCCTGCGGCAAATCCTGGAGAAGACCCAAGAGATGCAGATCGACACCTACCTGCGTTCAAAGGTATTCAAAGCCATGTCAGAATTTGGTATCCCAGCAAAGCTCATTTGGCTTTGTAAAATGACTTTAACTCACACTCGAACTCAGTTAAAATAGGAAAGAACCTCTCCGAAGAGTTTTGTACCAAAAGAGATTTCAGACAAGGAGACAGCCTTTCGTGTGATTTATTCAACATCCTGCTGGAAAAGGTTATACTTGAGGCAAACGTCAAAAGAAATGGCACAATCTACACCAATATCCACATGTTAATTAAACGGCGAGAAGACCAAGTTGATGATGTCGACGCGCAATGCGTCCATTGAGATCGGACCAACTGTTGAAGCTGGTTCCTATAATTTTGAGGTAGTAAAAACTTCGTCTACCTTGTATTGGCTAACAGATGCTACTTTGGCTTAAATAAGCACTTTAAAAACAAAGCCACAACTCGTCAAACAAAAATAACGCTTTACAAAACACTGATACTACCTCTGCTGATGTATGGTTCCGAAGCCTGGGTACTTGCGCAAGCAGACATGGAGGTGCTTGGTGTGTTTGAAAGAAAAATTCTTCGAAATATATACGGACCAATCTGTGTTGACGGTGAATATCGACGTCGCATGAATCACGAGCTGTATGTGGTATACAACGACATCAGTATAGATAAACGTATGGAGATGCAACGATTACGTTGGCTAGGCCATATTATAAGAATGAGCGATGATGCACCCACTAAAAAGGCATGGCGGTGCACGCAGAATTGGTAGGCCAAAGAAAACATGGAGCAAACAAGTGGATGAAAATAGGAAAAGGCGCGGTATTCCAGAAAGCGAAGCAATAAACAGAGAGAAATTTAAATCTTTTCTTAGTTTGACCTATGGAACAAATGTTCTGTAAGGGGCCAGCTAAGTAAGTAAGTATATTTTGTCCATAGGCAGGTCAAGTTCGAAGATTGGCTGTATCGTCCATGTTTTTGGTATAGCCTCCATATAACGGTACCTCGTGAGTTTCTGTATTTATATTTGTTGAGCGTACTATCTGTAATTTAACATTTGAAATTCCCAGTGGTCACACAATTTCTCCACTCAAAAATATCATTATAGCTTCATGTTTTGGTATAGCCCCCATATATAGGTAACTCCTGCTTTTCTGTATTTTCCGGATTTAAGCAACATTTTTCACCGAACCACCTGTTATTTGACATTCCCAGTTGTCACAAAACTTCTCCACCAAAAACAGTCGACATAGGTACATATTTTGGTATAACCTCTATATAACGGTACTTCCCGATTTTTGGTATTTTGAAGGTTTTACATATTTTTTTTTTATTTAACTACCCTTAATTTGACATTTGAGGTTCCTTGAAGTCACGAAATTTCTCAACAAACAATTGTCAACATAGGTCCATATATTGGTATAGTCCCCATATAACTGTTTCTCTCGATTTTCAGTATTTTGAAGATTTTTGCAACAATTTTTAACCGAACTAAAGGTAATTTGACATTTGAGGTTCTTGGGGGTAACAAAACTGCTACACCAAAAACTGTTGACATAGGTTTTGGTATAGCCCCCATATAACGGTACCTCCCGATTTTTGGTATTTTGAGGGTATTACCTACAGTTTTTGATTGAAATACCCGTATTTCTCCACCAGGAATTTTTAACCTAGGCCCATGTTTTGGTATAGGCCCCATATAACGGTACCTCCCCATTTTCGGTATTTTGAAGGTTTTATCTTTTTTGACCGAGCTACCTGTTATTTGACATTTTAGGTTCCCAGTGGTCACAAATCTTATCCATCGAAAATTCTCAACCGTTATGGGGGGAGGGGGGAGGGAAGGGGAGACTATACTAAAATATAGACCTAGTTTTGTTATAGCCAGCATATAACCGTGTCTACCTATTTTCTGTATTCTAAGAGGTTTAGCTACATTTTTGACAGAACTACCCGTAATTTGACTGTTGAGGTTTCCTGCAGTCGTGAAATGTCTCCACCAAAAAAAAAAAAAAAACAACTTAGGTTATTGTTTTGGTATAGCCCCCATATAACGGCTCCTTCCGATTTAAGGTATTTTGAGGATTTTAGGTAATTTTTTTGCCCGAACTAACTGCTAGTTGACATTTGAAATTAGCAGTGTTGATCAAACTACTCAGTCAAAAATTCTTAACATATGTGTTGTTACGTGCAGATTTTCGGTACTTTGAGGGGTTTAGCTACATTTTATGACCGAAGTACCTGTTATTTGACATTTGAGGGGTCTCACAAAAGAACTTGTACGCTCAAAATTTTCAAAAAGGCCCACAACTTGGTATAAACCCCATGTAATGGTACCGCCTAATTGAAGAAATTTTTATATTTATTTCTGACGTAATATAGACACTTCTCCACCTACAATTTTTAGACAGGAAAGGAAACTATTATTCAATTTAAGTTCAGAGTATGTTATGGCGGATGGTGTAAAAAGTTCGGCACTGCTGAACTTAACGATTTGTTTTATAATAATAATTGTTCCACAAACATCTCATATCAATAACTGCACCCCGATTCATATTAGCTCAATGATATGGGACCTACTGTTTATAGCAGAGTCCGAACGGCGTGTCTTAAGACGCCACTTAGTAGAGAAGTTTTACATGGCTGAAATACTCAGGAAATATCGCCAACATTACTGAGGGTTATTTTGCCACCACGAGCAGCGTGCAAGGCGGGTGTGCATACCATTGCACCACGGTGGCACCCCTTTTTTTTATTTATTATTTATTCTTGGGTCAAATTTAGTAATTCAAATTTCACCCTCTCCCTGTCAACCGATTAATCTGAAATTTTGTATACACTTTGGATTTTGGTGACAATGCAATTATATTTATTCATTATCATTATAAATTCAAGATGGCGGCCGCTACAAAATGGCGGATAACGTAGGTTTTATCAATCCCATCAGTATGGGTATCAAATGAAAGGGCTCAACAAGCTCAACAACAATATACTATAAAAAATTGAAATCCAAGATGGAGGCCGCTACAAAATTGCGGATAACGTAGGTTTTATCAATCCCATCAATATGGGTATCAAATGAAAGTGCTCAGCAAGCAGAATACAATATACTATAAAAAATTGAAATCCAAGATGGCGGCCGCTACAAAATTGCGGATAACGTAGGTTTTATCAATCCCATCAATATGGGTATCAAATGAAAGGGATCAACAAGCAGAATACAATATACTATAAAAAATTGAAATCCAAGATGGCGGCCGCTACAAAATGGCGGATAACGTAGGTTTTATCAATCCCATCAATATGGGTATCAAATGAAAGGGCTCAACAAGCAGAATACAATATACTATAAAAAATTGAAATCCAAGATGGCGGCCGCTACAAAATGGCGGATAACGTAGGTTTTATCAATCCCATCAATATGGGTATCAAATGAAAGGGCTCAACAATCAGAATACAATATACTATAAAAAATTTAAATCCAAGATGGCGGATAACGTAGGTTTTATCAATCCCATCAATATGGGTATCAAATGAAAGGGCTCAACAAGCAGAACACAATATACTATAAAAAATTGAAATCCAAGATGGCGGATAACGTAGATTTTATCAATCCCATCAATATGGGTATCAAATGAAAGGGCTCAACAAGCAGAATACAATATGCTATAAAAAATTGAAATCCAAGATGGCGGATAACGTAGGTTTTATCAATCCCATCAATATGGGTATCAAATGAAAGGGCTCAACAAGCAGAACACAATATACTATAAAAAATTTAAATCCAAGATGGCGGATAACGTAGGTTTTATCAATCCCATCAATATGGGTATCAAATGAAAGGGCTCAACAAGCAGAATACAATATACTATAAAAAATTGAAATCCAAGATGGCGGATAACGTAGGTTTTATCAATCCCATCAATATGGGTATCAAATGAAAGGGCTCAACAAACAGAACACAATATACTATAAAAAATTGAAATCCAAGATGGCGGATAACGTAGGTTTTATCAATCCCATCAATATGGGTATCAAATGAAAGGGCTCAGCAAGCAGAATACAATATACTATAAAAAATTGAAATCCAAGATGGCGGCCGCTACAAAATGGCGGATAACGTAGGTTTTATCAATCCCATCAATATGGGTATCAAATGAAAGGGCTCAACAAGCAGAATACAATATACTATAAAAAATTTAAATCCAAAATGGCCGCCGCTACAAAATGGCGGATAACGTAGGTTTTATCAATCCCCTCAAAATGGGTATCAAATGAAAGGTCTCAACAAGTAGAATACAATTTACTATGCAAAATTGAAATCTAAGATGGCCGCCGCTACCAAATGGCTGATAACAATTTTTTATCAATCCCACCAATATGGGTATCAAATAAAAGGGCTTGACAAGAAGAATACAGTGCACTATACAGTACATCTTATACACCCGAAAACCATACAGTTTCCAGCTAAGTACAATTACGGGACGGCTGAAAGAAGAATGTTGCCTTTAATACTATCATGGGCTTCTACTATACATAAAATGCAGGGCAGCACTGTGGATCACGCAGTCGTATACTTAGGTGCGAAACTGTTTGAAGAAGGTCAAGTCTACCTGGCTCTTAGTAGAGTAAGATCTTTGCAGGGACTACGTATAGAGGAGTTGGACTGCAATAAACTAACGGGCAAGAAACCTTGCAATAATGAAGCACTAATCGAATTAAACAGAATGCGAAATAAAAACTAAAAACTAGAAAATAAAAATAGGTAAAAAAACTTTTTAAGTTAAACGGTTTTATGTTAAACATACATTGCAATGTTTAAGATAAATGTACTAAAAACCAAAAAATAATAAAATAGATACAGTCGTGGGAATTATAAACATATGCATAGACTAGGCTAAAATAAAACCGTGGGGCACGTCAATTGTCTACAAATTATCGACTTAATGTGCGATAGAAGAATCGTTTAATTCGTCGTTAGGCAGTTGGCCCGCAGACGGTGAGGAAATTACTTACTATTTCTTGCTCATGGAAATTCCAATAGTTATACACTCCATGTAAATAAAAGAGATGTTTCAACTAGTTTATCGTTGGACATTCACACTGCTGCCTGGCGAGGAAGCGTTTCACTGCTCGTAGTTTGTCTCTAATCGACAAAGTACTACTCGCTCACCACTATGAAACCCTAAAACTCGCTTATAATCGAGCTTGCTAGCTTGTTTCCACATTCTAGCCCTACTTATCACACGTCCATCGTTGTCGGTTGAACAACTGCCTAATTATAGTGTAACATTACAAAACAAACATTTTAATCAACGATTGTAGACAATTGACGTGCCCCACGGTTTTATTTTAGTCTAGTCTATGCATATGTTTATAATTCCCATGACTGTATCTATTTTATTATTTTTTGGTTTTTAGTACATTTATCTTAAACATTGCAATGTATGTTTAACATAAAACCGTTTAACTTAAAAAGTTTTTTACCTATTTTTATTTACTTGTTATTATTATTTTAAATATAAAAGTATTGCTGACAACATTACAACTTTTTTTACTTCGACCACACCTCAAGAGTCATTCTGTCTAAAGAAGAAATGGCCTGCCTAGTTCGACTTCAGTCTGTGTTCCTTCTTTTCTTTTATAAATTTAGGGCCAGTTTATGTATGTATGCCGATAAGAAAATGAATGCGTAACAAAAACTACCAAATTTGAGTGTTTTTCAAATTTATTTTTTGTTTTGAAGCAAAAGCAAAGGACATAGTATTTCCAAAACTTTGGGCACACATTTTCGTTTCGAAATACATACATAAACAGGGGGTTAGTGCAACCATCACAACATTACTATTTTTTAATAAAAACTGAAAATATAAAGAAATAAAAAAGGTCTTATAATGCAATTTTTTTAAATTTGGGAAAGTTGGGACCTTCAATGCTGATTTTGATGGAACGTTAATCGAAATAATGATTAAGGTAGCATCGGTCAAAGGAGAAAATATTTTTAAAATATTTAAAGTTAAAGAGTTTAAGTTTAAAGAATACATATCGCTCATTTACTCAAAGAGTGACACATCTCTAAAAATCTAGTTTCGAGAAAAACGCATTTTAAGTTGACTATTGAAATTTGACCTTCCAAATTAAAAAGACTATTACACTAAAAATAAAATAACTACTTTGATCATATGTTGCAAACAGCTAGCCAGATATCAGTGCTAAATTTCTGTGCAAGATCAAACATGATTTGAAGTGTTTTAGTGCTTCTTACCATCAAAAAACTCTTTGTTGAATTATGCCAAAGCCGTAGTAAATTAGCTGTAACTCGATGAGTTTTAGAGATATCAACATGAAAATTTGACACAAGATAAAGTAGAAGTCGTAAAAAAAATAGAAATTGCTAACTCAGAAAACGCATTTTTTGAGTTATGCCACTCTTTGAGTAAATGAGCGATATGTACGTCTATTCCCTCAACATCCCCGAAGGGGCTAAGGAGACTTTCTCATATCAATGAGTGTATGCCGATTCATTTTGGCTCAATGACATGGGGCTTAATTTTTATCGCCGATCGTCCGAGCGCGTCTTACGGCCCGACTTGTAGAGAAGTTTTTAATGGCTAAAATACTCAGGAAATGTAAGCCAACATTACACTGAGGGAATTTGCCACTGCCGAAAGTTTTGAGGTTCTGGTCAGGGATTGAAGCGCAGACCTGCTGAGTGCTAGGAGGACGTGATTACCACTATTCAACGTTGGCTCCTAAAACTTTTAGAGCTGTAGTGGGATTTGTAACTCATTTTTGCTGTTATCGATAATTATCGGTAAAATTAAAATGCTTATAATTTCGATAATTAACGAAATTTTTCGGTAAGTTAACGATGAATAAAAAGTAGTCGCTAGCCTCTACGGACACAAACAGTGATGCCAACTTTTCATTATGGTTTTAGTCATAATTTTGCGATTTAGTTTTACCGATTTTTGTCGGTAACAGCAAAAATGAGTTACAGAATCCCACTACTGGTCAGTAAAATCGGGAGACCAAAGTGGCTAACTTTCTACCTTAAATAAGAAAGTCTGTCGCTTATGGTTTTGCGTCCTAGCTATGCTACTGTCAACAACTAAGGTGAAATCTTCCAAAAGAAAATATTAAAACAAGTAAGAAAAGTCTATAGTCGGACGGAGCCGACCATGTGATACCCTATACCACTATCCCTGGACAATCGCTCTCCACGGAACTTCTTTTCAATGATTGTAAAAATTTAATTATCAAATATCAGAGATGTAATGTATAATACTTATGACCAAAACCAAAAAGTTATCTAGCATGACAAAGACATTTTTGTAGTAGGAAATGAAAATTTAGTTCACACAAACTAAAATGTAATGAAACCCACTTATGTTGTACTACTACTTCCGTTGTTTAACCGCTACGTTATTGAAATTTTTACCAATTTCACACAAAAGTTTCAGTCCATTTAACCCGCTAAGTATTATCTGATCTTCACGTTGGTTTGTACGCTTCTTCTTCATCATAAACTCAAACTTTGTTTAACATTTTGCGGGTTATTATTTTGACCTACAGAGCCGCTACAAAATTGGTTAAAATTTTATTTTTGGTCCATTTCATCCCCTGAACATTTCACGATCATCACCAAAAACTAATCATTTCTATTCTGGCCCGAACACAATCTCCTTAAAAAAATTGTTGTTGAAGTTCAAATTGCCTTAAGCTTGTTTACACTTTTTAATGGACGGACACACGCCGCTAAATCGCTTTATCTCGTTGAGATATGAATTTTGGCATACCAAATAAGGGGTCTAGGACGAATATTTCGTGATGTTACATAAACTATTGGAGAGACAATATGTAGCATGGTATAAAAATGTGGTTCTCCACACAGAACCCAATATATATTAGGCACTAGGCCCATTATGTAGCAAACACTTTATTGCAATTTACATCAGATGAAAGGTCAGTAGTTTTTTTTCCATATGTAGGCTACTTTGCGAAATATATATGTCCTCAAGGAATTAAAATATCGACCAAAATAAAAATTTTATATTTTTCATACAAAAGTAATGGTCCATTTCACCCGCTAAAGAATATCAGATCATCATTCAAAATTGTCTTTTTCGGCCTATACTCTTACCCGGTGCAAAATTTCGTGACTATTGATGTATAATTGCGACTTCTAGCGAGTTTATTATTACACTACAAACAAATAACGGGATATATTAGGCTGTAACTCTGTTATCTGATCATGCACACCAACATAATTGGCATCAATTGAAAGGTCAAGCGTTCCACTTTCGAGTATATCTCACTTGTCCGGAATGTCACTTCCAGGAATTAAGATATAAGCTGTATATTAAAAATGTTCACAATTTTCACACAAAAGTTTTGGTCCATTTAACCCTCTAAATATTATCCGATCGCCATCTCAAATTGCAAGCTTCTCCTTTGTGATATACTCTTACCTTATTTAAAATTACGCGTTTATCGGACTATTATTGAGACCTACAGAGCCGCTACAAAATTGGATAAATATTATGTTTTTGGTCCATTTCACCCGCTAAATATTTCACGATCATCACCAATAAGAATAGGGATCTATTCTGATCTGAACCCGACCTCCATACAAAATTTGGTGACGATCGGTCCATAATTGCGGCCTGTTTATTTTATAATGGACAGACGGACGGACGGACGGACGGACGGACTGACGGACGGATACACATCTCAAAATCGCTTTATCTCGTCGAGATATGAAGATTGGTATATGACATTGGGGGTCTCCGACGAATATTTCGCGGTGTTACATGAATTTTTACCAAAACAAACTTATAATACCCTTTTCCACATTGTGGTATAGGGTATAAATATTGAAGTTAATGCTTGAGGGTATATTAGGCCTGAGGCCAATATTATTTATATGTTGAAGCTTAAAACAAACTTAAGAAGCTTTTCAATTATTGAAACTCCACTTTTCCCAAATGTTCATTTAAAACCGTCTAAGTGTGCTATGAGCTTTTTATTATTTTTATATTTAATTTCACAGACATGTAACTACAACTCCTCTCCCTCTCCAAGAGCTCAACATGTTAGTATTAAAAAATCCAAATGTATCCACAATACCTAAAACATTTAGATTTAAATTGAATAATTGTTTTAAAATCTCCTTCTCTGCCCTCCAATATTTGCATACGATTATTTTTCCTCTGTGTCTGGGTGGGAGGATACTGAGTTATGCCAAATGTCTTTACGTGTCTCGTCATTTTATGTGACGACTGTGGTGGATATGAATTTTATGTCTAAAACGTGATGGTTTAATGTTGCAGCTCTTGTTTTTCAAGTCATTACTTCGTCGCTGTGTTTTTTTTCGAGGCGTGTGATATTCTAATAAAGACATAAAATTTGCTGGCGGATTTGTTGGTTTCTTAGCTTTATGCATTATTGGTGGTGTTATTTAGGGACAAAATGAATATTTCCTGTGAATAATATAAATATTCTGATGGGGAAAATCTTAAAATAGGGATTTACGGAGGAAATATATTCGCAAAGCAAGTCATATTGTTATTGTTATTATGCTATTGGGATCACTTGGAGTCGATGTACATGTATATTTCCTAGAGCATTGTTGCAAGATAACTTTTAAAAAATCGTAAAACAAGTTATCATAATTTATTGGGAGGGAGGGAAGGAAGGAAGGAAGGGAGGCAGGGTAGATTATTGAAATTATGAATTATTTTAAATAATGGAGGGAAGAGTAATAAAACTAAATAAAGGTGGGATGGCTAATAAAAGTAATTAATTGTGGCCAACGATATGCTGCATTAATTGATGCTTAAAATTGAGTTTATTGAGACTCATACAAAAACATTAAAAGGGGTATTGGGAAACCAATACATAAATGAAGAAACTTGAAACTATAAGGTATTATTTAAATTTCCATAATATGCGTATGTTAACAATTTGTAATAATATCAGTGTGAGAACATGAATAAGAGGTTATTTATTAAATGTAAATGTGCTAGTTTTTGCGTCTTCCGTGGCTCTGGGAAGATACCTTCCATTAAACATCTGTTGTACATTTTGAGTAGCACATTCGGTCGGTTTTTTGCTATAGCTTTGATAGCTTCAGATGGAGTGCCGTCTGGCCCGAGCGCTTTCTTTGGTTTGAGGCTCAGCGCAGCTGCTTGTAGTTCATTTAATGTGAAAAACGGTATGTTTGTGGGGGATTCTGGTTCAGTCGGAACATCTGTGGTGGTGTGTCTTGGATATAACGTGTTTACGATGTTATCCATTATCTCCTCGTCCATTTGATCAACCTTGTTTTTCGACCCGAGCTTTTGCATGACGATTTTGTAGCCGAGTCCCCATGGATCTCTGTTTATATCCACTCTTAGTTCTTCCCATTTATTCTTCTTGCTTCTCTCGATGGAGTTCTGCAGCTGTTTTTTGGCGTCTTTGTATGCGTCGTGTTCAGTATGTGCCTCGCCTCTTCGTCTAGCTTTTGTATATTTCCTTCTCATCTTGAGACAATTTCGCCTGGATAGTAAACTTCTTTTCGGTTTGTACGAGTACTTGCTTTCGGCATGGCCTTATTGCAGCTTCTGGTGATCATACCCATTACGTTATTCACGGTACGATTCGCATCTACATCGTCTAGTTCCGGTTCCGCTAGTCTATCTATCTCTGAGATTAGTACAGCTGTGTTGAGTTTCTTTACGTTCAATTTTCGGTTTGCTACATTGGAACACCTGGTCTGCTGGTTGGTTTTCATACAGAATGATATATATTGATGGTCGCTTCCTGTAAAAGTTTCCAAGACTCTCCATTCATTAATTTTTCCAAGTAATCCATCTGAGGCAAAGGTTACATCTGGGATTGTGCTCTCGCACCCAGGTCTTCTGAAAGTGGCGGTGCTTCGGATGTTTACGGTAGTTGCGCCTAGTCGAGCTATCATGTTCACAATCCGTTTACCTCTAGCGTCTGTTGTCGGCATCCCCCATTCAACGGCGCGAGAATTGAAATCTCCGGCGATTATAAGGTCTCCATGTTGGGACATTGCAAAATCTTCTATCCGCTATAGTTTTTCTTGGAATGTGTCAATGTTGTCGCTTGGAGTGAGGTAGCAGCTAATAATTATAAGCTTGTCAATTTGAATCCACGAGAGCCCGTTTCCATGGCCGCTCTTTCTTACCCAAATCGGACTTTGTAAAATTGCGTATTTTAGTACAATAAACTAAAATAAAGTCATCAGGATAAGACATAGGTTTGTATCATTAGTTTGCTTTCAAATATGTAGGTAGGTAGGTAATGTGGGGCTATACTAAATCAATGACATATACTAAAAATTTTTAGTACCCAAGGTTCTTCATAAAGGACTCGAAATATTAAATTACTTTAAACTAAGTTTGGAAGAAAATTTTGGAACATTTTTAGAGTTATCTTGCACAATAGCCGCTTTAGTATGTGCCGGGAGGGGTTGAAAGCTTTTGGGCCATTATCTAAGGAAGTATTGACGTAGTTCGGAAAAAATTGTATAGTTGTAAATGAGGCCGCTAGAACAACCTACTGAAAAAAAGAATCAAAACAATGCGAGACGAGCTCTTAAACTTCACTTTTTCCGAATTTTGTGTGGGAGGTACCGGAAGGAGTGGACCGATATAGTCTATATTCTAACCTGGTACACGACTGGATGAAATAATACGATGAGCAAAGTCTGTACCAGTCAGAAACTCCCTGCGAGAATTCGTTTGTTGCCGTCAGGGTTTTATGGAGCTTTTGGGCTAATATCGCAGAAAGTATGGACTTGCGCTAGAAAATTGTAACGTCGTAAAGGGTGCCGCAAGGACAACCTACTGAAAAAATTGTGGGATGTACCCGAAGGTGTGGACCGATATAGCCCATATTCGAGCTTTATATATACCTAGAAGGAACAATACGATGTGAGTAGTTTGGATCAAATAAATTGCCCTCTTCGAGAGTTATCGTTCACACAATTTTACAGAAAATTTGTGAACTTTTGTGGGGGAGGTATCCGCAGGAATGGTCCAATATGGCCCATCTGCGAATTTAAACTAAGTTTGGACAAAATATTACGATACCCAAAATTGGGTTCGAATCGGTTGATCCATTCGAGAGTTATTGTGCGCTCCAGCCACTACACGTGGTGCCGTAGGGGTTTTTATTGCTTTCGGGTCATTTTCATTTTCTCACGAAGTATAGTCTTGCAACCGAAAAAAATTGTGCCGTCGTTAAGGGGGCTGCAGGCACAACATTTTCTAAAATTCTTTTAATATTTGTTTATACCTTCAACATCTAGGCCAACGAGATTATCGAAATAATAATTTTAGACCCCAAGTATGTTTGGAAGAAATCCATTTCAGACAATTTGGGGTCGACTTACCCATGTCCGTGCGTCTGTCTGGATCGCTGGTGCGCACAATAACTCTCGAAGAATCAACCTATTTGGTTCCAATTTTAGGTCTCGTAAATTTTGTCCAAACTTAGTTTAAGTTCGAAGATGGCCCATATCGGTCTACCCCTTCCGTTAATTACCCCCACAAAAGTTAAAAATGTTTCGCTAAGATTATTCGCACGATACTTCCAGAAGGGACTAACCGAATTGTTCCAAACTAGGAATGTGGAAATATTACTTCCATGCATATATCAGATTCGAATATGGACTATATCGGCCAACTCCTTTGGGAAAAAATAGTTTAACAGCTCTTCTCGAACCGTGTTGAATTTGTTTGAAACATGTTCGCCTTGCGGCCCTATTACGACGATACAATTTTTTTGGGGCAAGTCCATACTTCCTGAGACGACGCCATCTAAAGTGACTAGTGCCTAAGATAACCTTCGAAGGGAGAAACTGGTTTGGTCTTAATTTTAAAAATCGTAATATTTCTTAGAGACTTGGATTACGTCCGAATATGGACTACATATGAAAACTCCTTCGGGTGCCTCCCACACAAATTTTGGAAAGATTATTCGCACGATAGTTCCAGAAGGGATTAACCGAATTGTTCCAAACTAGGGATGTGGAAATATTACTTTTATGCATATATCAGATTCGAATATGGACTATATCGGACTACATATGAAAACTCCTTCGGGTGCCTCCCACACAAATTTTGGAAAGAGTGCCGTTTAAGGACTCTTCTGGAATTGTTTAAATTTTTTTTTTGAATTTTTTTGTCTTTGTGGCCCTCGACGGTACAATTTTTTTGGGGGTCAAAGTCCAATTTTCTTAGGAAATTGGCCCAAAATTAAAAAAACCATGGGGACGTTGCAAGTATTGAGTTTACTTATTTTCTTTGTGTCCGAGGCTGAGGGTATATTTCCGTCGGCACAGCTGACTGATACTCTCTAACTTGTTTTAATAATATGTAGCGAAAAAGCCCCGATTGGTCATTATAAAATACGGAAAATAATACTTTGCGTTTTCAGTAATGACGGCGTATATATGTATGTATGTATGTATGTTCTATATCTCTGGTATGTTACCATGTATATCAACTTATGTATGTATGGCCGGATGGCTAAAATATGTCGCAATCATATTAAAGAAATTCTTTGGAAAATAGTGCCTAGGTGTGGTGGAGTAGGGTATCACATGGTCGGCCCTGTCCGGCTATAGCTCTCTTTTACTTGCTTCACTTGCTTCAGTTTCGGTTGTCTGTTGAAATCATGTTTTTAAAGATAAAATATTTTCTTAAGAGAGTTGGGTCTATTCGAACTTAACTTGTGTTCTTTATTAGGTGAAAGGCAGAGTCTATGAAAAATGGTGACAACGTTTACCATCGTTGGGTATTATAAACAAGTAAAAAGGTGTCAGTCGGCTTTGCCGACAGATATATACCCTCAGCCAATGTGAAGCGAAACTTTCACCTCCGGACAGAACGAAAGTATTTAAGGTCTCTTCAAAATTTTGTGACCCTTTTTGGACATTTGAACTTGCCGACAAAATGTGGATTAGGAATTAACTGCACTAAGACACAAATGTTGAACTTTTGTAGGGCAGGTACCCTTAGGGAGGACCGGTATGGACCATTTTAAAAGTTAAACTAAATTTTGATAAAATATTAGAAGATCCAAAGTTTGGACCAAATTGGTTGACCCATTCAAGTGATACCGTCCTAGCATTTTAGTGACATTTTTTAAATATTGGGGAGAAGTACCGGAAGTTATGGACCGGTATTGCCCCATGAAACTAAGTTTGGATGTAATATGACGATGATCCAATGTTGGACCAAATCGGTTGAACAGTTCGAGAGTTACCGTGCTCTCCGACCGCCAAATATGGTGACATAGGGGTTTTTTACACCTTTCGGGCTGTTTTACCAAGAAATATGGACTTGCCCCTGAAAAAACTTTTACCGTCGTAATGGAGGTAGCGAATGCAAATCGCTTCAACAAAAATCAAAGTGATTCGAGAGCAGGTCTTAAAGTAAACTGATCCGAAATTTTGTGAGAGAGGTGCCAGAAGGAGTAGACAAATATAGTCCATATTCGAACCTGATCTATATCTGATAGATATATTAGGATGTGCAAAGTATGGATTACATCGGTCACTCCCTTTAAGAGTTATCGTGCGCAAAATTGTTCCGAACATTTTTGAAGTTTTGTGGGGGAGGTACCTGAAGGAGTGGACCGATATAGTCCATCTTTGAATTTAAACTATGTTTTGATAAAATATTACGAAGGCCAAAGTTTGGACCTAATCGACAGATCCGTTCGAGCGTTATCTTGCGCTCCAACCAGTACACAAAGTGTCATAGGGGCTTTTTGCACCTTTCCGGCCATTTTCTCAGGAAGTATGGATTTGCCCCTGATGAAACTTGTACCGTCGTATGGGGGGAAGTGAATACAAGATGTTGCAACAAAAATGAAAGCGATTCGAGAGCAGCTCCTAAACTGAACTTATCCGAAATTTTGTGTGGGAGGTACCTGAAAGAATGAACCGATATTATCCATATTCGAACTTGATGTATGCCTGGAGGTAGTATTACCATATGCAACGTTTGGTTCAATTCGGTTACTCCCTTCGAGAGTTATCGTGCGCACAAGTTTTGCGACAATTTTTTAACATTTGTGGGGGAGGTACCTGGAGGAGTGGACCTATATAGCCCATCTTCGAACTTAAATCAAATCTGGACAAAATATTTCGATACCCAAAATTTGAACCGAATCGATTGATCCGTTCGAGAGTTATCGTGCGCACCAGCCAGACAGACCGACAGACGGACGGACATTGCTAGATCTACTCAAAATTGTCTGAAACGGATATCGTACAAACATACTTGGGGTCTAAAACCATTATTTCGATGAGGCACATTTTTGGTCGTATCAAAGTGTAAATACCCTCTTTAGCCTAAAGGCTGACGGTATAAAAATAATTTATCATGAACATCTTGAGTAAACAAAGGGCAGCTTCCTTTTGTAAACAACTCGACTAGCTACGCATCATCTCCCCTGTTTTGTTTCCACTTCTCTTAAATCTCAATACATTCGAATGCAATATTTCCTTTACAACATTTTCCTAAGTTAACATTTATTCTTTAAAAGCTAATTTTACATTAAACACCAAAATTCTTTTCGCGCTCTCCCTCTTTTCCCTTCCCATCTCTTATTGCAGCAACATTTTCTAGATGATAGGATTATAATTAAATCTTATTACACAACATATGCATTTGACCGTAACAACGCCAGATTTTCCACTGTCGACAATTCTTTGCAGTAAAGCTTTTAAAAAGTTGATAAAGTTTTCATAAATTATACAAAGTGTAAATGTAGTTTTTTTCCTCTGCTTTGTAAGAAGACAACCGGAAAAGTGAGACGAAAAAATGAAAACAAAATATGGTCAAAATGAACAAGCTAAATTAAATTACTAAAAAAAGCTAGTCAGTAGAAGAAGAAGCAAAAGGAAGTATTGCCAGTATAAGATGTTGCTCTAGTTGTTGTTGGTTTTAGTAAGCAAGCACGTCAATGTCAGTGCCAGAGGAAAAAAGGGGAAATTAACGCAGATAGTTTTCTGGCAAAACTTAAAAAGACGAGGAAGAAAAAAAGTAAACCGAAACTTCCGAAGGAAACATAAGTAAGACACTAAAAATTTGAGCATGGCAATCGAAAAAGATGAAACGTGGTTTCCTCAAAGATGTGTGTTTAATAAATTTAATAATTTTTCACTTCATAGTCAAAGTAATGAAGACTGGTTAAGCTGCTTTTAAATATGCAATATAAAACAGGAAATAAAAACAACAAGAAGGAGAGAATGTTTGATAACAAGTTTTGCGTTAATTGTGATTAATTGCATGTGAATTACCCCATTGCGTATTAGTAACATGTAATTCATAATTATGAGAGTATTACTTATACGCTCCATTAGAATTGGTTTTTATGCTTATTGCCACATACAAAAGCCCACATTACAACTGTCTGCTTGCTTGCACACATTGTTGAACAACTATTCATCCACCTCCAATTAACCAAAATCCCAAAGGTTCTTTGCACACAACAAAAGCTGTCTAATTTTCCCATAAAAAAGAGAACATTAGCAACAAAACAATACCAATTCTTGGAAGTTATAATTCATAAATCTCAACCACAAACAAAGAGTATAAGTTAATTCACCTATGTATAGTTCAAACGACCTCAACAAATTTTATACCCTACACCACTATGTGGGGAGGGTATTATAAGTGGGGTTTGGACAAAAAGTTTGTAACGCATTGCAATAATGGTCGTAGATCCATATATATACCAAAATAAATGTCTCGACGAGATGAGTCGATCTGGCTATGTGAGTACGTCCGTCCGTCTGTCCACCTAAACCTTTTAATCGCGCTACAGGTCGTCATCAAATGTTGCGAGTTGATAGGGATCCCGGAGGGGAAGAAGCCTATTGATTTTGGTGAGCGTCGGATAATATTTAGGGGTGGGAATGGACAAAAAACTTATTTGGACAAAAACTTAACGTTTTTTCCAAAGGGACTATCTCAGCTTCTATAAGGGGTATACCAAAAGCAAAACCTGACAATGAAAAAGAAAATGTTACCTTTCTAACGATGTACAGTTGCCAAATCTCCGAAAAACCTGGCCAAAAATTAAAAAAAAAAACTCTATCAATTTACGCTAAATAGCGTCAAATATTCTTCATAGAATCCCACTGCGTGTAGTTATGAAAAATTATATAAGTTTCTTGTTTAGTAAGTGGGTATAGAAGCAGGTCAACGTGACCCTACGGAGAAAAAAAATTCTCAATTTATAAGTTCTTTACTAAAATATTATAATTTCCAAAATAAACGACGGTTTTTAAATATTTTTTGGTGTAATTGTAATGAAAGATATGTTAAAAGAATTTAAAATGTTCAGTGTCGCTGAAGTTTAAGAGCTCCTCTTGTATCGTTTTGAATCTTTTTTCAGTAGGTTGTTATAGCGGCCTCATTTATAATCGTACAATTTTTTTTCGAAGTAAGTGAATACCTCCTGAGATAATGGCCTTAAAGCACCAAAACCCTGCCGACATATACTAAAATGGCTACTGGGCAGTATAACTTTAAAACTTTTTCAAAAATTTCTTCCAAGTTTGGTTACTAAAAATCGATGACATATAGATTTTGTATAGCCCCACATTATGGTACGTACAGATTTTACAGCAAAGTCGTGATACAAAATCAATATATTTTATATACGTCAAAATTATTGTCTTTGGTTTGGAATTGTTGTTGTTTTTTTGTATGTGGCTGAGGGTATATCTCCGCCAGCACAGCTGACTGATACTTTCTTACTTGTTTTATGGGTAAATTTTCACAATAAATTATGAAAATAGTTGTGAGTAAGATTGAGTTGGGCTGTGTACCTTACCATTTCATAAAAAGGGAGGAGTTTTTTTTACCAATTTCCATCGAAACATTCTGCACATATTTGCACTTTTCGTTTTTATGTGATACTTCGTCTTGCAGGTATGTATAGATTTTCTTTGATTCAGAATGTTAGAATATAGTATAGGGTCACTTTCTGCCGTTTGGGTATAATTTAGAGTTTTGATTTATTCTAAGACCTATAGTAAACTTTTACGGCGAATATTTTGATCTGATTCCATCACATTTTTTAGGAGATTTTAAAGATTTGTGGAAAAAGGGACCAAAAAGACCCCTTTTATGACTCGCACGAGGATTAATTTTTTTAAGAAAAATGTTCCTCGCATTCTTGTCAGTAAAGTTGCCAAAGACATTATACACCTAATGTGCAAGGATTCCAAGTCAAATATTTCCAAAACTCTAGAAATGGTGGAAGCTTACAACCTTATTTTAGTTTCTTGGGTTTTTAGAAACAATTGATACCGATATTTGCTTGGTATGTAATGCAAATAGAGATTTCATTTCTTTGGTGACTCATAGTGAAAGTTAGTGGATAACATTTTTGTCTTTGACGCCGTTCTTCTAAAATTAAGCTTTGTATGAAAATTTTGCCAAAACCCACATCAAGTACGCCCTTAACCTTAAAATTTGTTAATAATTTTGCATATTTCTGGAGTTTAGGTAAGATATAGAGTTTTGGTGTATTCTAGGACCTATAGTGAAAATTTATTGCGAACAAATTTGTAGAATATTTTGATGTGATACAATCACATTTTATCGGAGAAGGGACCAAAAAGACCCCTTTAATGACAGTCTGAGTGTTAAAAAATAGGAAAAATGAAACCAGCTACCCGAAAATTATAATAACTCAAGGTAAGGTCTAAATTCATTAATTTTTAGAGTTTTGACCAGGTTTTTCGTAAAATTGACCACTGTGCGATGTAATGTAGGATGTCGTAGATGGTCAAACAACGAAGATATCACAATAGTCACAAATAAAACCGAGCTTTGGTTGGGGACCTTTCAAAAGCAAAGTAGAAAATCCAATCTTTACAATGTTTCAAAGTAGTTTGGCTAAGGTGGCCAAATAATGGAGATATCGCAATAGCCGTTAATACATGCCATTTTTCCATTTTTTTTTTTCGCTACAGGTCGCAATTTTGATCGGATCGTCACGAAATTTTGACGTCGTCCCGTGACGAATTTTTTATTTATTTTTTTAAGAAAGAATATTTTTAAGGGTAATTAGGACCCACTGATGTCAAAAATCTAGTCAAAAAAGTTTTTTTTTGATTACCCCCCATATACCGGTACTGCCTCGGGGTTTTTCAGGGAATTATTTGGATTATCCGTCAAAAATGGTTGTAATTAAATACATATTAACTTTTCCTTGGGGCTACTAAATTTTCCTTCAGAAATTTGTCAGCACTGGTCCATGTTTTTTATAACCTCAGTAGAACGGTGCCTCCCGATTTTAGGGGTTTTCAGAATTTAAGCCGTACTATCCTACAGAAATGGCTTAAATTTAGTATTTGGTCTTCTATGGGGCTATAATAACTTTTCCCCCTAATTTGTCAGTACATTTCCCTTTAATATGCATTTTAAGGAAAATCGTTTGATAGATGTGTGTATTACCGTTCTATTTCAATTAGATATTACGTACAGTCACAACAGGTATTTACAAAAAATTCTCCCATCTTAAAATAGAAAAATCCACTTTATTTTAACTGTGGCAAATTTGAGCAAGAATTTATTTCTCAATTTATTAGTTCAGTCCACCAGCTATCTTCCAAAATCAATTTGGAGGTGGACAAACTTCGACATTTTTTTAAAAGTTTAAATATATTTTTAAAATATTTGAAAAAAAAATAATTTTCAATGTACATACAAACAGGGAATTTACTACTCTAATTTTAGAAAATTGTTAGTTCTTTTTTTAATATTATGAAAGTACTCACCACCAGCTTCCCGATTCATTATAACTTTGGCCTCACGTCTGTATATTTATGCAGCGACGCAATACAACAAAAATTGTATATTTTACATCACAAAATCTGTTTTATTTTTACATAAAAAAGTGTCAATTTTGGTACTGCGCCAATCAACGAATACTAACGTTATTTACAAAAACTAATTATTTTCAGATGACTTGATGTGTTTTTTATTATTCTGTGCAAAAAAATTAAAATTTCGAAACTTCAAAAATAGGGTTTTGGCCAAAAATTTCCTGATTGAAACCTATGTGGTATATTCGTTTCAGACAATTTGGAGTCGATTTAGCCATGTCCGTCTGTATGTCTGTCTGGCTGGCTGGTGCGCACGATAACTCTCGAACGGATCATCCAATTCGAACCAAATTTTGGGTATCGTAATATTTTGTCCACTCCGTCGGGTACCTTCCCCACAAAAGTACAAATTTTTTCTGTAAAATAGTGTGAACGATAACTCTCGAAGGGAGCAATCAATTTGGTCCAAACATTGCAAATGGTATTATTCCTTCCAGCCATAGATCGGGTTCGGATAAACTGAAGATTAAAAGTTCCTCTCGGATCGTTTTGAATTTTTTTCGGTAGGTTGTCCTTGCGGCCCCCTTTGCGACGTTACAATTTCTTAATTGCACAAGTCCATACTTCCTGAGATATTGACCTAAAAGCTCCAAGAAACCCTGCGGCACCAACCAAAATGGCAAACCTGCAAGATAATTCTCGAAGGGATTTTTTTAATTGGTGCAGACTTTTCACATCATATTATTTCACCCATCATGTATGAGGTTGGAATATGGACGATATCGATCCACTCCTTCGGGTAATTCCCACACAAAATTAAAAAAAAGTGAAGTTTAAGAGCTCCTCTCGCATTGTTTTGATTCTTTTTTCAGTAGGTTGTTCGAGCGGCCTCATTTACAACGGCACAATTTTTTCCGGAGTAAGTTAATACTTCCTGAGATAATGACCCAAAAGTTCCAAATCCCTGCCGGCACACACTAAAATGGCTATTGTGCAAGATAACTCTAAAACTTTTTCAAAAACTTCTTCCAAACTTGGCTGAGGGTATATCTCCATCTGCGCACCTGACTCATACTTTCTTCCTTGTTAATTTTTAAATTTAATTTTTTATCATTTTTAAAATTAATTCAAAAAGTATCCAAAGATAGGTTTCAAAAATTTAGACAATTTTTGTTTGATCGAAAAAAAAAATGTATAAAGTATTTCTCAAAAAACTGAAGTTTGGTTGTAGTTCGAACGAATTTAAATTCGAATCGTCTTAGAGAAACAGGCCATAAAAATTGTTTAACATTTTACCTTTTTTATCCATAAATATTTTTTAAATGGTTTTATTTAGCTCACCCCGTTTGTTTTAGTTATTATTTATTCTTGGGTCAAATTTAGTAATTCAAATTTCACCCTCTTAATATTTTGTCCACTCCGTCGGGTACCTTCCCCACAAAAGCCCAAATTTTTTCTGTAAAATAGTGTGAACGATAACTCTCGAAGGGAGCAATCAATTTGGTCCAAACATTGCAAATGGTATTATTCCTTCCAGCCATAGATCGGGTTCGGATAAACTGAAGATTAAAAGTTCCTCTCGGATCGTTTTGAATTTTTTTCGGTAGGTTGTCCTTGCGGCCCCCTTTGCGACGTTACAATTTCTTAATTGCACAAGTCCATACTTCCTGAGATATTGACCTAAAAGCTCCAAGAAACCCTGCGGCACCAACCAAAATGGCAAACCTCCAAGATAATTCTCGAAGGGAGTTTTTTAATTGGTGCAGACTTTACACATCATATTATTTCAGCCAGTCATGTATGAGGTTGGAATATAGACGATATCGATCCACTCCTTCGGGTAACTCCCACACAAAATTCAAAAAAAAGTAACGTTTAAGAGCTCCTCTCGCATCGTTTTGATTCTTTTTTCAGTAGGTTGTTCGAGCGGCCTCATTTACAACGGCACAATTTTTTCCGGAGTAAGTTAATACTTCCTGAGATAATGACCCAAAAGTTCCAAATCCCTGCCGGCACACACTAAAATGGCTATTGTGCAAGATAACTCTAAAACTTTTTCAAAAATTTCCTTCAAACTTGGCTGAGGGTATATCTCCATCTGCGCAGCTGACTGATACTTTCATACTTGTTACTTTTTAAATTTAAGATAGGTTTCAAAAATTTAGACAATTTTTGTTTGATTGAAAACCAGAATGTATAAAGTATTTTTCAAAAAACTGAAGTTTGGTTGTAGTTCGAACGAATTTGAATTCGAATCGTCTTAGAGAAACAGGCCATAAAACTTGTTTAACATTTTACCTTTTTCATCCATAAATATTTTTTTAAAAGTGATTTTACTTTTCGAAAAATCGAACACCAAGTACGAAATGGGTTAATGGGGGTCCCATAGAGGAATAAGAATATTGATCTTGGTGATGGTCGGATAATATTCAGGGCTCGGAATGGGCAAAAACTTATGTGGATAACATTCAAAGGTTAATTTATATGCGAATATCTCCGCTTCTATTAGATGTATTCCAAAAGGAAAGCCCATCAATGAAAAAACATAAGATTTCCTTTGCATTGCAGCTAAGTAGGTTGGCGTCGGTGGTCAAACAACATGTCGAAATTTCGAAGGACAGTTCTGCCGTGGGTCAAACTTCTGAGTTATAGCGAAATGACATGACAAAAAACCTAACGAAATTTGATCACGCCATAACTCGGAAGTTTGACCTATGGCAGAACTGTCTTTCCGGGTGAAAATTTCTTTTTGGGTTCTTAGTATACTCATCAAGGGCTTTCATCTCCAAGTAAAATTTTTAACCCCCAGTCTTTGAGTTCCATTTTGTGTCACAGTGTAATGAAACTAAACCATATGAGCTTTAAATTAATACAAAATGTGTCATTTATGACAAAAAATCGAAGTAATTGCAAAAGGCGCTAAGCTATCACAATTTTAATATTTTGAAGTTTTGAAGTCAAATACTTCTGCTTCTTTTTGGTGTATTAAAGAAAAGTAAAATGCTAAGCAAGAAGTCGAGCAAAGCTTTCAATCAGTACCAAGTAGATGTCGACAGTATTTAAATATAAAATTAAATATTAATTATTTTGGTCCAGTTCGCCTTAAGTGATTTGATATAAAAGCCAGATAATTGAAAACTTAAGTATCTCCCTAAAAGAAATGTTTACGAGTGAAAAGCTTATGTACAGGGGTAGTGGTGTAGTGTATCACATAGTCGACCCCGCCCCGACTATAGCCTTTGCTCACTTGTTTACACATGTTATATGCGTATCAGCTTACCACCAAATAGATTATCCCTTATGAAGTCAATTAGCAGCAGCCTATACAAAGAAGATGCCTAACATTGTCCCTCCCTCGCAAACACTCCTCATAGGTGCAGGTAAGAGATCTTTGAAACTTTTCTCTCTTCACATAGAACCTGAACAAAGAAAATGCCACACAATGTGAAATGAATCGCAAAAGGGGTTTTGAAATCTACACCTACAAAGGTGAAATCTAGACCAACACATATACGTACACACATATGCATGTATGTACGTTCATTGGTAAAGTTTTGCGGAACATTTTTATCTTAGCATGGAACTTAATCAAATATTAGACCAACAACAAAGAAAAGCTACTTCTTGAGTGTCGGTGGGAGTGAATCAAAATAAACACGAATAACAGGTAACTGGCAATTGCTTGATAACAAAGGCTATGCGATAATCGCTGCCTAAGTGTGAACATTTACAGTATCGGCTAAAAACATTGGGACTGGAAAAAGGTTGTCGTTTGTATTGTTCTACATTAAAACAAGTGAGCAAAGGCCATAGTCGGGGCGGGGCCGACTATGTGATACCCTGCACCACTACCCCTGTACAAAAGCGTTTCACTCTTAAGCATTTCTTTTAGGGAGATACTAAAGTCTTCACCTATCTGGCTTTTATACCAAATCACTTAAGGCGAACTGAACCAAAATAATTAATATTTAATTTTATATTTGACTACTGTCGACATCTATTTGGTACTGATTGAAAGCTTTGGTAGTCTTTTTGATTAGCATTTTGCATGCTTTTAATACACCAAATAGAAGCAGAGGTACAAGGTGGCGCAAAAGTAATCCTCCTATCAGAAAATGGTATAAATTTTGCGATTGGCCCCTAATGTCAGTTCTGTTTTGACATTTGTGTAACATACATGAGAAATACAAGTTAATAAACAATTTTACGCTACACTGCTCCAGAACGCGGAATATTGGTAACTATTTATTTGACCAATAAACGGTCGGTGACTTTGGCACAACGTGAATTTCGTCGCAGATTTCCTGGCCGTCCAACCCCTACTGGTGAAACACAGCGACGTTTAGCCGCTCGCTTCGAAGAGACTGGCACAACACGAGATGCTGCCAGGCGTGGCAGACCCCGGAGTATCCGTTCTGCAGAGAATGTTGCTGCTGTAGCCGAGGATGTCATGGAAGCGCTACAGAACAATGATCAACGAGTTCTTTTTGCTGCAACTTGATGAATTGGGATTGGAAAACATGTGGTTCCAACAGGACGGTGCAACGGCACACACTTCACGCGCCACAACCGATATGCTGAAGGCGATTTGCACTGGCCAGCAAGATCGCCTGATTTGACCGCTCCAGACTTCTTTTTGTGGGGCTTTTTCAAGTCGCGGGTTTACGTCAACAAGCCTCAGACTCTTTCAGATCTTAAAGACAATATCCGTCAAGAATGTGAGGATCTATCGCCGGAAGTTTTGGTCAAAGTGATGGAAAATGCCATAAAAAGGGCTCAAATGACAATAAACTGTGGCGGCGGCCATTTATCTGACATCATATTCTCGACTTGATGTGAAAAAACTAAAAGACCAAATAAAAATAATCCACAAGAAGAATCAAAGATTTTCATTTTTTTAAATTACAGCCAAAAACATGTGATGTTTACTTTTGCGCCACCTTGTATTTGTCATTAATGTAAAAACTTCAAAATATTAAAATTATGATAGCTTAGCGCCTTAGCAATAACTCTGATATTTTATCATAAATGACACATTTTGTATTAATTTAAAGCTCAGATGGTTTAGTTTCATTATCAACTCTCTCCTTGGAATATGTCCAACAGAAGCAGAAATATCTGCCAAGGAAATGAAATTCCATAAATTGGAAACTGGACTTTTTTAACATCACAAGCATTTCACCGATTTTGGTAACGCAATTCGGAATATTTTAAAGCTCAGAATGTCTTCATTGTTGAAACGCATCCAACCAAAGCTGAGATACTCGTGAATACAACTGAAATAAAAAAAATGGTAAATTGGGATGTGTAACAATTAATTTTGTATCATAATAAAGGTGATATTTTCCTTATCCATTGACGGGCTTTCCTTTGGAATACTAAAAGCGGAGATATTTGCATAAGAACTAAACTTTGAATTTTTGTCCACATAATGTTTGCCCTTTCCGACTCTTGAATATTATCCGACCATCACTAAACTCAATATGCTTTTTCCTCTCTGCGACCCTTATTAATCACCAAACTTTCGTGAAGACCCTATCAAAATTGCGACCTGTAGTGTGATTACAAAAAAATGAATGAATGAATGACTTTTGCGATATTTTCGTTGTTTGACCACCTACGCCAACCTCTTATCTTCTTCCATTGACGGGCTTTGCTTTTGGAATACGCCTAAGAGAAGCGTAGATATTCGCATATGAATAAAATTTGAATGTTCTCCACATAAGTTGTTGCCCATACCGACCGCTGAGTATTATACGACCATCACCAAAGTCAATGCGATATCTACGTTATTTGGCCACATACGCCAAACTAGTTTGCATCATTGTAAAGATAGGATTTACTACTTTTATAGTCATGCCTTGCTTTTGAAAGATCCCCAACCAAAGCTGTGATATTTGTCAGGAGCTGTGATATTTGATTATGTCTGGCGAACTGTAACACTCTCCTCTAATTCTGGTAGGGACGTCCTCATTGACCGAGCAAAACGTAGAGCTATCAATCTGCTCAGCCAGCGCTGTACCCTCTGGTCGTTTCCGAGGGCCGAATGCCACATCTCATGATGTGAATTAAAGTCCCCCAAGGCCAGACGATCATGACCTTCCAAAAGTTTGCTAATGTTGGGCCTGTAATCTGAGATACATCGATTTCTCAGCAGTACCTCAACTGACTGTTACCCCCATACACTCCATGTACGGGTCATTAGAGTCAGGCTCAAGCGAGATAGGTCTGTATTGAACAGACTGGTGCAAAAGGAAAGCTAGTCCCCCAGCTCCACTTCTGGTGCGATCCTTCCTTAATACGTTGTAATCATCACAACGTTGTAAGCTGTAGTTGCCGTTCAGTATACATGTGGTAAAACATGGTGGGGTGGTGTTGTGGCTTGGGGATTTATGACAGCTTCTGGAGTGGGCCAACTTATATTTATTAAATCGACTATGGACATGTAACTAAACATCTTGAAACACAATTTGAACCAAAGTGCAGGAAACTTGTCTTAACTACGATATTTTGGTTCCAACCAGATAACGTTTCAAAGCATACTGCTGCGATCGATGTTCCGGGAAAGAGAATTATTGTGGAACTCTAATAGCTTTTCTTATCGTCCTTATTTGCAATATGAATGAATATGTTCTACCTACAGTTTCATCAATATTTTGATAGCTTTTTCCATAATTATACCCATATATATTATATATATATTTTTTTTTCTAAAAATGCATGCAACACCGCGATATTCGTCGTAGACCCCCAATGTTATATACCATTTTTCATATCTCGACGAGATAAAGCGATGTGTGTTAGTCCGTCCATGTGTCCTGCCTGGCCATTATAAATTGTCATCAAACACCAGGCCGCAATTATGGACCGATTGTCACGAAATTTGGTATGGAGGTTCCACTTCAGAATAGATCGCTATTGTTATTGTTGATGATCGTGAAATATTTAGGGGGTGAAATGGACCAAAAACAAAATTTTTTTCATAATTTAAATCTGCTCTGTAGGTCGCAATCATAGTACGATCTGCGCGAAATTTTAAATAAGGTATGAGCTTATGACATAAAAGAAGCTTGCAATTTTACACGCTGATAAGAGAGTTTTTAGCGGGTGAAATGGACCGAAAGTTTTTTTTTATGGAAATAGGAAAAATTTTAATATATATTTTATATCTTTATTCCTGGTAGACACATTCCGCCCATGTGAGTTATTTTTGAAAGACCTCTCTACCTTTCCGTAGATGCCAATTATCTTGATGTACGTGCTCAAATAACAGAGTTACAACATAGTATATACAGAAATTCCACAGTTTTAGTTGTGTGTATGGTAACAATAACCCCGCTATAGTTCGCAGTTATGGTTTAATACTGACACATTTTTACACGAGGTAAGAATTTTGTTCCAGGAAGATGCCAACAATTTTGGATAATGAGCGGATAGTTCTTAGCGGGTGAACTTTTGTGGGAAAAATATCCAAATTCAATTTTTGGTCTATATTTTATTTCTAGGAGACATATTTCGGCAATCTACGAAAATAAACTTGAAAACCAACATTAATATAGCGGTTAGATAACTGAACTACTGCCTAACATATAAGTGTTTTTTATTGTTGTGATTTTCTTGCATAGAACTACATTTCGTCATCGTAAATGCCCGAAGACGGAACCCACATGAAAATCGAAATTCGCATTGATGGAATCTGATACATAAAGCTCTGGCAAAATTTGAAGCTTCTTCGGTCAAAAATAACGATCTTATTAAAGAAATGACATTTTGGAAAATGGGATAATATTGCAGATGTTGTTGTAATAACGGATCCGAAAACCGAGCGTTTTCGCGTTTTCAGTTTCATTACTTACTCCCATTCGTATATGATTAATAATATTCCGAATACTCACCCGCATAAGCTAATTAATCTATAAAGTAGTTTCTCATTTTATACAGTTTTTTGCTTCTCCTGTAAAGTTTGGAAAATATTACGTCTTCCGGCATTTATGGTGACGATTTACATTCCATGTTACCAAATGTCCCAATTATGATAGGAATGTTTTCAAACCATGAAATAAGGATTCCCAAGTTTTTAAATTGTTACAAATTACAATGCTGTACGGGGTCTTAAAGTTTTTGTAATACCTTTGTTAAAAAGGATTGTAATAGTACTTCGAAATATTGGTCTTTTTTCATTGATCAATTCGATAAAAATCGCCGACAACTATTTCTAAAATTCTTTTAATATTTGTTTATACCCTCAACATTTAGGCCAACGAGATTATCGAAATAATGATTTTAGACCCCAAGTATGTTTGGACGAAATCCATTTCAGAAAATTTGGAGTCGATTTATCGATGTCCTTCCGTCTGTCTGGCTGGCTTGTGCGCACGATAATTCTACAATTTTTTTGCATTTTTTTGTCTTTGCTTCCCTTGTTACGACGGTACAATTTATTTGGGGTTCAAAGTCCATTCTTCTTGGGATATTGCCCCAAAATTAAAAAAAACTTATTTTCTTTGTGTCCTAGGCTGAGGGTATATCTCCATCGGCACAGTTGACTGATACTTTCTAACTTGTTTTAATAATATGTAGCGAAAAGCCCCGATTGGTCATTATAAAATAAGGAAAATAATACCTTAAGTTTCCGCTAATGACGGCGAATATATGTGTGTATGTTTTATATCTCTGATATGTTACCATGAGTCTCAACTTATGTATTTATGACCGGACGGCTAAAATATGTAGCAATCATATAAAATAAATTCCTTGGAAAATATTACCCAGGTATAATGTATATCACATGGTCGGCACTGTCCGACTATGATCCTCTCTTACTTGTTTACCTATAATTTTCCTTTCATCAATGCTAACTTCTTTGTCCTTCTTTTCCATTCTTAAAATAATATACTCTTTAAAGTTAAATGTGCAAACGGGCTAACAGAACGATCACTTCTGACAATATTGATAAAAAATGAGAGAAAGCTGCAAAAGATTCCAAAAAAACCAACGGTACTATTACAACATACAAAATGGACGCAGACTTTTTGGTTCTCTAATTTAGCAGTTTTAACACTTTAATACCTTTATCTTCATAATAGTTCTGGAGTTTTTCGTTTTATTCTTGTACTAAAGAGTGCGAGCAAAATATTGATGTAATACTATGTAATGTTTTAGTATAATTTTTGAAAAGTTATAAGGTGAACGCAGACTTTCTGGGCTATGTGTATGTCTTTTTATATAATACTGTCTTCTTTTCGTCGTCTTGTATCTTCTTATAGAATACCATTATACAGGGAGCGGCTAAAGTTACTATATGATGTAAAACAATTGTAACTTCTTTGCTTGCGAGTATTTAACTTTTTCTTTTTTCCTATTTCAGAAATTAAACTTGGGAGAATATTTAAAAATGGAACGCTATACAATTGCGCAAAGAACTAAGATTGTTTTTCTATCCATTGAAAATCATCGTTCGATAATTAATACTCAACGTGCATACAGAAGATTTTATGGTGTAAGAACTGCTCCAAAGGGTCCAACCATTCGTTCGTTGGTGAATAATTTTGCTGAATATGGGACTGTCGGAGATTCAAGACGTACGGGCAGACCTCGAACTGGCAGATCGGCCGAAAATATTGATGCTGTGCGACAGAGCGTCGAAGAAAATCCGGAGACATCAACGAGAAGACGATCTTCCCAGTTGCAGCTTTCTGACTGCACTCTTCGGCGAATTTTAAAACACGATTTGCACCTCTTCCCTTACAAAATCCAACTACTCCAAAAACTAAATCCTGAGGACTTAGTATTGCGCTTGGAATATGCTAGAGCAGTTTTAAATCTCGTTGATCAAAATGAAATTTTTTTGTCAAATTTATTGATGACCGACGAAGCGCATTTTCACTTGAACGATTTCGTAAATAAACAAAACAACAGATTTTGGGGATCCCAAAATCCCAGAAATCTTTACACGCAATTCGTGTTACCGTTTGGTGTGGCATTACCGCCCAAAAAGTTTACGGTGCCATAAAAAGAGCACATTTTTGCGTTAGAGAAAACGGTTCTCATTTAACTGATATTATTTTTAATAATTAATGTAAAAAAATAACATAAAATAAACTTTCTTTTTATCATAAATTTTGTTGTTTTTTCATTCCATTCAATAGTTATTTAAAAAACAAATCATATAGTTACTTTAGCCGCACCCTGTATTTTGTAAGGAACGACCATTAGGTCCTCCTAAAGTAGACTTGTAAGTATGGAAACCCAGTTGATCTGCATTTTTTTCACACTGTCTTCCAAGAGACCATCAGTTGCCTTTTTTAGAGAAGACCATTAGTACTTCTTACAGAAGGTATCTATTACCATAAGGTATTTATATGAAATACCATTCTGTATTCTTATAGAAAATATCCTTAGGTCTTTTCTAAAGAAGGTCATTAGGTCTTCTTATAGATTTCTGTGTTATCTGGCTATAGAAGACCTTTAGGTCTGCTTCTAGAAAACCATTAGGTCTTCTAGACTATTAGTTCTTCTTATGGAAGACCTTAAGGTCCTAGGTCTCCTTAGATAAGATCTTTAGATCTTCTTAGAATAGTCTTCAGGCCTTCTTGGAGA